>NC_087484.1:10520277-11163333 GCF_036417665.1 Passer domesticus | reverse complement strand
TGTGTCAAGTCCATGGTAGTGCCCACAGAGATTTCTGCTGCTCAGACCTGTGAGGACCCTGGGACATGTCAGTTTGGTGACAGAATGAGCAGTGTCCCATGGGTGTCTGTCTCCACATGGCACAGTTGTTGCGGTGAGATGATGTACATAAGAAAGGCAATAGTGGATAAACCCAGTATTATTTAACTAGAACTTAGCTGTCAAATCTGTGGATTTTTAGGCTGCTGAATGGACAGAGCTGGGGTGTTTCATAGTAGTGTTGCCATGGTTCAGATCCTGACGTGCTGTTTCTACTGAATTCTGGGAGATGAGGAATCAACCAGCCAACTCACAAAACAAATGGGATGCTTTTGTTTGCTTGTGGGAGAGCGTACACATTTAAAGGAAATCAATAGATTTTTCTTTATTTTCTCAAAATCTTCATTACTTTGATGTCTTTACATGCATTTGCTTTAAAATAATATAAGAATTTTGTGAGTTTATTGGTACAAGTGGGTATACAATACAGCATCTGCTTTTATGAACTACTGCTGCATATCATAAAATATTACACTGCAGTAATTTTAAAATAGATATTGAGCTGAAAACTTAACTTGCAATCACTTCTAATTAAAATATCTTTTTTTTTCCTTTGTGAAACTACATTTTCAAAATGCATTAGCTTTTATATTTCTTCTTCATTGAAAATAGTCTTAATTCCATGTTTTAAATCAAGTTAGGAGCTATCTTTACCAGCCTGCCAACTTTTTAGTCCCCCCTAAAGGGAATTTTCATGATCAACTTTTATGAATGGGGTAATGAAGGCATGGGAAGGGGGATTGAGTTGTCCAGTTTGGTTTGAGAGCTGCTGCCTGGCTGGGCCTGGTGCCAGGGAGTGCCCCCGAGCCAGCAGTTCAGAGGCAGCTCCTGCAAACCCAGCTCCCAGGTGAGCTGTGCCTTCCCAGGCAAGCCAAAGCCTGGAGATAAGGGGCAGACTAAGGAACACTTAAACAATGTTCTTTTGGGAAGCTACTTCAAACACCATTTTATAGCGCTCTAAGTCATCTAGATCTCTCTTAACTTGTTTCACTCTCTTTTAAAAATATTTATTTCTTGGGCACAAAGGACTCCCTCAGATAAGGCAAAATGGCCCATTTTGCTGATGGTATTTTTACCTGTGTGGTGCTTGTGATTGATGCAAAACTCACATGTGCAGCACAGCTCTGTGCTTTCTGCTGTGCTTTATCTTCTGTAGCTTCAAGCCTGCCGGTCTCTGCAGGTCTGTTGCACACTGGATTTATTGTCACACCAGCAACACTTTATATAACCCCCAGATCACTTGGGAACACGTTCCTGAATGTTGCTGAATGTTCAGAATGTTTGCTCTTAAACAGGGTCTGCAGTAAACACGTGGCATTACTCCAGATGCTTTGCTCAATGTTGGTCATGGGTTTTGCATTGGCAAGGCTGGAGAAGCTCCCAAAGACTTGGGAGTGGCTAAGGTTTGGGAGGGAGCATCACTTGCCTGTAAGAGGCATCTGCCTTCACTCCCAGGCCTCAGAAATGCCTTGTCTGGGACCTGTAAGAAGAGATTTATTTTTTTTTTGCTGAAACAGTTCTGATTCAGGAAATCATTTTTCATTGTGGCTTGAACTTTTTTTGCAAGAATAGTTTTTAGAAAATTAGTAGGAGAATTTGTCTGGCTAGGATAGGTTTTCTGCTCAATCTCAAAGTCTGGGAACAAAACCCAACTCACTAACAGCCACATATGACCCACTGAAGTTTGGGGAGCCCACTGTTACAGAATACTCTGGCCAGCCAGATCTTTTAAAAGAGGCTTAATGTTCCTCTGTTCTGAAAATCTTGAATACTGGGACATAGCCATTACTAGTCCATAGCTGGGTATAGTTTTGTCCTAGAGACTTCATGCAAAGCCAGGGAAAGTGGCAATGGCACAGCCACTCCCACAGCCATCACAGGCTGAGGGGATGTCCTGGACAGATCCATATGTGTTCTGCTCCAGGGCATGGTGTGGAAATGCTTCTCCATACCTGCAGAAATACTTATGCCAGAAATCTTGAAAATTACTTCTTTCTCTTTATTGAAAGATTTCCAGGCTTTGTGCCAGCATTTCCTCACAACGGTTTTGAAATTAAATGGTTTACTTGCTTTTGTACTTTCATTTCTTTGAATCCTCTTAAATGGTTCAATAAACTGCCTTTTGCCTCTAAGAATTTGAAGAAACCTCAGTATCTTAGACAAAAAGCATTGTACATCTGCCTATCACAAGGAAGGTATGAGCAAAGCCAGGGGAAGGCATCAGGAACAGCAAGGCTGTCTCTGCTTCTCAGCTATTTTTCTTTCTTTTTCTTAGTATTAAAGTCTAAATCCTGGCAAATTTCTGACTTTTCCTGCACATTTTTCATGCCTGTTCACTGTAGGCTGTTTTGCAAACCACAGCTGTGCCAGGGAAGGACAGCCTTGCCGTTCAGCTGGGAGTTGTCTGGATGGGTGTTATTGCTGGGATCTGGCATTGCTGGTGCCTGTTGTTTTCTGTTGCTAACTGCAATGCGTGACCATTGTGTATCACTTAATGATGCCTAATTGAGAAGATCAGTGATTATTAATTCTTCCATTGCTTTTTCTTCTTCTTCTCTCTCTCTTACTGCAGGATGTTTTCACACCAGAGTGCAAATTTAAAGAATCTGTCTTTGAAAACTACTACGTTATTTATTCTTCCACGCTGTACCGGCAGCAAGAATCCGGACGAGCGTGGTTCCTGGGACTCAATAAAGAAGGTCAAATTATGAAGGGAAACCGAGTGAAAAAAACCAAACCCTCATCACATTTTGTACCCAAACCCATTGAAGGTATGGAATCTGCCCACTTTCTCCCTCAGTGGGGTTTGGGTAGGGGGAGGTAACAGCTTCAGAGTTGGGGTTTCCTGGGTGGGGATGTTGGGCTTCAAGACCAGAAAGCAAGAAGAAATGTTTGTAGCACTTCAGGTAAGTGCTGGGCTGCACTGTTAGCATTTCTACTTTCCTTCTAGCCTCAAAAGGGATTCTTAGCTTTGGGGTGCTAAAGGATGAATTTAAAAGCCCAGCAACACAAGAAATTACTGGTAAGGAAAAGCAGCCAGCAGTTCCAAAGGAATGTGATGCAGCAGTGATCATAATGCTGTCTTCTCAGAGGATTTTGCCAGTGTATTTCAGTAGATTTACAGTCCCATGTATAGTCAGTAGAGATGATTTATCTCACCTGATTTTAGACTTTGGCACTCCGTTCATAGTAACAGAAGAAAAATGGGTCCTACCAGCACAGCTGTGGATGTTCTTTTTATGTCTACCCTGAGATTAAATCTATTTTTCCTCATATGTAAAGGCATCCTAGTTAGTCACTGGGGGGTAGAGTTGTTGTCCAAAGTTAGATGGGATGCTGTCATGCCATATGTCTTCATCACAGTGTGAGGCTTCAGTGAAAGTCATGGAGCTGAAGTTCTGTCCTCCTGCAGATGCCTGTACACTCTGAAGTTGCCTCAGGCTCCTGCCAGGACATTTTGCTTTTTGTAGGCTGGCCCCTAATAAGGAGAGATAGTGTGGTAAGCCTAGAACTTAACAGGTACTAACTTGATTCTGGAAGCAGCACAACTTATCTCTTGCTTGGGAAAAGCACTACTTTTCGATCCCCAAACCAGGTACGTCTTTGTGACCCTATTTTTGTCCTGCCATTTGTCTCCAGGGGCACAGTAGCCTGGAGCTGGCCTTGGCTGTACAGCTCTGTGCTCCCTCTCACTAGTCCATGTTGGCTGTGGGAGAAGGTTTGAACTGATGCTCCCCTAACAGGTACCACTCACAAGTGGTGGAGGCCACAGCTCACTCCACACTGCAGTGGCCTTTTTAAAAACTTCCCAGCTCAGGGATGGGAAGTTGGGAGTGTAAGGAAAAGGCCATCTGAAGCAAAGCATTAGAGAAATTCAGTGCAGCATTCCCAGAGTATCTGTGGGCTTTGCACAGGAAATGGAAATGTTGAAAGAGCAGAGAATGGCCTGGAGCTGCTTGTCCTGTGCTTGTTTTCAACAGCTTCTCTGCAGCCAGGAGCCCTTTGTTGTTTATCTGAGGAATTAGTGGGATTGGTACCCTAAGCCCTCGACTGTTGCTAAGGAACAGGGCCTGCTTCACGCATGGGGTTGGTCACCAGCTTCTCTCTTGCCTTGACCTCGAGGAGAGTCTTTTACAAGCACCATCTTTCACAGCTGGGTTTTCACCACCTCCTGGTATTTCTTCGCTGCCTGGCTGGGCGTTGGCACTGATCAGTGGGATCCTTTGAATCCAGGCTTCTTTTTTAATCTAGCATGCATGGTATCTGCTGAACAGCTCAATAGTTTCCTTCTGCATTCATTAAACTAGGCCATTCCTGTGGCTCTCCTCGTGGAAAGCCTTGCCTTAACAGAGCTGCCTGACCCACAGCAGAGCTCTCTTTTCAGCAAATGCCGCTCTGGCTTTCATTTTGAATAACCCAGCCCAGCCTGAGAGCTTCCCTTTCCCGCAGTTGCATCCTCCCACACTTGCCTCAATCACAGCTGTCACATAACCTCCCGAGCAGTGAGCGCTTTGGAAGTTGGCAGCCAAATTAAGGGCTCCTCCACTTTCCCTCCTCCACATGCTTTGCAGTCAGGCTTTGTGAGCGCTGCTGCATCAAAGAGCTGGCAGTCTCCCAAGCCAAGGCACGTGTCAGCTTCCCAAAGCATTCAGCTGTCTGGGACTGTGACTCCAGACGGAGGACTCTGTTCCCAAGCCTAAAATTCATTGTAGGTAGCAGAGGCTTGTGGGGAGGGTTGGAGTAAAACGCGCTCATCTCCACGTGACTTCTCTGCACCGCATCCATCAAAGTCCCCAGGAGCAGAGCTTGCAAGCAGAGATGTTACAGGAAAGGGGCAATTCCTACCCTGTTTTAACAGCTTCTTTCTCTTTGTTATGACTCCAAGGAAATACTCAAAGCACTCTCCTGCTGTATTTGCATGTCGGTTCTGCAGAATGCTGTGGCTTGCCCCAGTGTGTGGGCTTTGCTGCTTATTCAGGACACAGCTTCCATCCACAGTCACACCCCCAGGTTTCCTGTTGCTGGATACCACCACCAGCATTAGCCCTGTCCCGTGATGGCTGACACAGGACTGTGTGCAAGGAGGAATCTGCTCCCCCTGGGAAAGAGAAGTGCCACATCCATTGCTAGGAATCACTTCATCTACCACTCAATAGCAGTTATATCTCAGATGAAACTTCCCCATTGTTTCTGATATGCAGATAAATTATGCAGCAGTTTAGTGAAGAAAGAGTTCACAGGTAAGGGAAACAGGAAAAATCCCAGATTGCTCCCTAAGCTCTTTTGATTCCCATTGCTTCATCCTGCTCTCTGAATTCGGAAGTCTCCTTGAAATTGCAAATGGACAGTAAACTTGTACATAAATAAGAAATATCTTCACAGATAATTTCCAAATACTCAAGGGAGCACATATGCATATATAGACAGTGGTATCTATGTATGGATGTGTGTTATCTAAGGCTTTTAGCAGCTACAGCTTTGTGCTGTGCTAAACACTCAGAGTGTTTTGACTCACGTAGATTGGCAGCATGCTGGAGGTATTTTGTACGAAATTCAATAGATACCAACTGCAAAAGTTTTGGGTTTTGGTTGGTAGGAGTTTTTTTTAGTTTAGTGTAGGTAGGTTTTGTTTGTTTTTGGAAATAAGATTAAGCTTAATCAATATGAAAGCACAAAAAACTTACTAAGTAATAACAGGGGAGACGTTAAGTTCTTCTCCCATCTGTGCACAGGCAAAGCCAAGGCAAACAGCCTGGTAGGCAGCAGTTGATGTACTGTGTGGTGCCAGTTTTGCTTCAAAACACACATACGCAACACATTTCTTTTGATATTTTTATTTCTGATCACCGATTATTCGAGCTAAATGAACCCTAAAGGGAAGACATCAAGATTGAACTAGACTGCACAAGAAATGAGCTTGAGTATAATTGTCATTTGGACAACAAGCAATCTTTTAGAGAAATTTCAGTCTCTTTAAGTGTCTGTAATGATTAGTGCTTGAACAATCCTACCATCCACAGTGCCTCTTGTTCTTCTAAATATCCAAATCCATCTCCATGTGAGAAGTTTCCAGTCATTTAAGTAGGAATATTATCAGATGCTTACTGTGGATGTGCTCTGTTATTTATATTTCCTTCTTCTTGAAGACGTAATTTCCAAATGTAACTCTCCCAAAGAGTTACATTTCCTCTATCTCCTGGCCCAAACTAGAAAACACTTAGGGTGGCAAATCTGGCCACAGAAGCAGAAAACTTCCTCCAGGTCAGCAGAGCAGTCCCTAACTCTGGATTTATGGTGCCTCAGCCCGCATGATGTGAATGTGTCTCAGATACAAAGGTGACCTGTTAATGATTAGTCTGGATCTATTTATTACCACTGATGAGTATCCAAGCAGCCACATCTTTCCCAGTGTCATTCCTCAGGAAAATAACATCCAAGTTTTGTTAAGGCAGAGTCCTCAGATGTTATAAAGTACAAGACTGTTGACTAGGAAAAGTGAAAATGTTTCAAATGTATCACCTTAATACATAAAGCATAGAGTAATAGAAGTCTTGGGTTGGAAGGGACCTTAAACAACATCTAATCCCAGCCCCCTGCCATGGGGAGAGATGCCACCCTCCCCAGATCAGGCTGTTCAGGACCTCATCCAGCCCTGACTTGGGCACTTCCGGGGATGGGGCATCAACATCTTCTCTGGGCAACCTGTGGGAGTGCCTCACTGCCCTCACAGAGAAGAATTTATTCCTAATGTCTAACCTAAATCTCTTCTTTTTTAATTTAAAACCATTCTCCCTTGTCCTGTTACTACCTGCCCATATAAAATGTTACTTGCCCAACATCCTAAAAAGTATTCTTAGAAAATCAAACCTCAAAATCTCCACACTCTGTAAGTCTTTGCTAACATAGCTCCTCTGTTGGGTCTGTCTTCCAGGTAGTCATGTTTTGGTATGTTTTCTATGCCACCCTAACTCGCTTGTTCATCTGTCAGACTCTTGATCATCTTCTTAGATGGCAAATATGATGTATTTTAACAATTTTGCTTGGATTTTTGCCATCCTGTGCTGCCTTTCTTATCTGAACAAAGTGTGATTCCACCTGGCAACATCCTTCACATTTTACATGTCTGTCTTCACACCAGATAGACATGAGCTCACATGCCTCTGAAATGCATCAGCTGGGATTTAGAACACAGTAATTAGAGGCAGAAAACGAGGGTGCCTAATCACTCACTCCGTGGTGCCCTCAGTGCTGCTGCTCAGGCAGTTAATTCCCTGCACCAAAGCACTGGCAAATACAGCCACTCAGGCAGATACCAACACCCAGAGCTGTGCTATCTGTGCAGCCAAGGAGCCTGCTCTGGGCTGCTACCAGAGCATGTGCTTCCAGCCCTGCCCAGATCCAGCCCAGCACCATCGGGCACATGGTGATCCTGCAGGGCTGCCCACCTGCTGAGCAGCAGCTTAGAAAAGGAACCAAAAGGTTCCTCCTGACTCAAAAGGGTCTGAGACAAGGAAAGACACAGAGTGGAGATGGATAGATGGGAAATATCTAATAAGCTTTTTGCCATACTCTAGAGAAAGGAAATGGAGTTTTTTGCATCCCCTGAACCTCCTCAACTTGCAGTGATACCAAGTGAGAAATGCTAGGGTCAGGAGACAAATTGATGCTTCCCAAACTCAGGCAGTCCCTGATGCCCAGGGTGATTTCAGTGTCATCATGTGGGTGATGTGCCAGTGCCGTGTCTGGGAAGCAGAAATGAGAGTGTGATCCTGTGCCAGCACGTAGGCAAGAGTTTGAGCTGTTCTGGGTGACAGGCAGCCCCTTCCACGCCTTTGCCTTCAGGAAGTATGGTCCCTGCCACCCCCGTCCTCCTCACTTTTACCCTCAGTCTCCTTCCTAACTGGTGAGTTTGATCTTTGTGCAGATTTTCCCCTTGTGCCTGTGAGTGGCAGGCACTGCTGCTTCACAGGGGAGCAGGGAATCGAAAGCCACAAGAACAAGACATGGGCACAGCTCCACTGCGTTCACCCCCTTCCATTAATGCCTGCAGCTCTTCAGCAGATCAAGCTAACAGCACTTTCCAATTAAAGCATGAATATGGATGTGTTGATTGGAATCTGGGGCACAGGAGCTGATTATCTGATTGAAACTCCAAAGCATTAGCTTGGTTTCTAGACATTAAGGGCTGTATTTGGCTTGGTGTGTGGGTGTGGGTGGGTGGGAGAAGCAAGGCAAAGCAGGGAGGGAACTCTTGTTCTAGCTGAATTGCTCATCCTTCCAAAGCTCTTTGTGCTGTGTGCTCCAGCAGACCTCCCAGGTGTCCAGGCATGACTGTCACACTGCTGCTGCTTTACCTCGGTGCAGGTGACAGGGAAGTGTGTCTACAAACACACATACACACAGAGGGATCCCAAAGAGACCTGCCAGCGAGGGCTGCAAGTCCTGGAGCCCAGCGATGTACTTTGAAAGCTGTGAAGATCTGGGCACTCACAAGAGTCCGTTTGCAAACACCCCCTCCCCAGTCCATGACTAACATCTCCCCGCGTGAGTCACGCTCAGACTTCCTCAGTACAGAGAGGAATGAGCTGCAGTCCAAGAGCCTGTGTTGCACAACATGCTGGGCTGTCCTTGAAGCCCTGTGCCTGTGCAGATGCAGGTGTACACACCTGTGTGCCACAATGCAGGGGGTTTACAGCCCCTGCTGCCACAGCTCAGCACCTGAGCACAAGCATCTTGAGGAGAACATCCAGGCATCTCTTGTGCATGATGCCATGTAAGTGCTGCATACACTGATCCTCTAGGTGTGTCTAAATACTGAAAATATGCTTGTCCTGTACTGCTACAGATTTTCTGGCATGGGCTGTTGGCACAGCCTGCCTGGTACAGAGGCTTTGACAGCTCTGTCTGAAAAGCTCAGTGTGAGCAGTCTCCAGCCATGCCCCACATCAATATTTGTATCCTGCACTAGACTGGAAGATAAAACTTTCCTGCCTTATTTGCTTGCCAGGTACAGGGTTTCCTTCATTTGTAGCTGCAAATGTTGTTTACTTCAGTAAACATTTTACTCTGTGAGCCTTGTTGGCAGCTCAGGGTTTTTGCCAAAGGCCGTGGTGAGAGGCAGGGAGTTAAGGAAGGGCAGCATGCCATGGTGCTGCTGCAGCATTCACCTGGGCTCAGTCCTTGGGGCTAAGCATCTGACCCAGCCTGATGGGTTATTGGGGGTGGGTGTGAGTGAGATGAGCTTGGTTCTGGAGGAAGAACTCATGGAGGTCCCTCCAGCTCCAGCTTGGACCAGAGAGGTCAGGATGAAGGCAACAGTGCACTTGAGACAAAACTTTGTGTATGGAATGTCAGGGGCACTGGGACAACACTGGCACAAATACATAATTCTGCTGGGCAAACATCACATCCAAGAATAAGGTGAGTCACAGAAGTGATGCACACCCTCACTGCTATCCAAAGGCTCTGCAGCTCAGGGTAAGAAATCACAAGGGCATGGGTTTTCCTCAGTTGTTAACCATTTCATACTTCCTTTAGGATTTTGTTGGGTACTTCGCCACAACAGGCAAATTCTCCATCACCATGTTTTTAAGTGACAAGCTCTCCTAGGTGTGCGGGGCAGGACTGAAAGGGATGTCAGAGCCCTTTTCCATCTGTTGCTGCCATGCTACGCATTGTCCTTGCAGCATGCAGACAGCATCCATTGTCGGGACCTGATGGACAATCCTGGCACGGCTCATCCTGGCCCAGACCCATGGGACAACTCCTTCATTTTCTCTTTTTTTTTCTCTCTCTAATTTTCATGAAAAAAAATGGCTCACAGTTTGCAGAGCAGTACATCCTTTCAGCCTTGCTGGGAGGACCAGTGTGTGTGTGTGTGTGTGTGTGTGTGTGCGTGTGTGTGTATGTGTTTAAACTGCTTTGAAAGCCTTGCATGAAAAATACTCTGTGGGAAAAGTAATATTTTTTTCCCTGCTCATATATTCAATTCAATATCCCTCCTATTAATACACAGCTGACTGCACTTTATCTTTGTCCTGTATTGTTGCACAGTGCTATAACTGTTTATCTAGTCAGGATAAAAGCACAGTGCAATAATGTCATTTTCAGCCTGCCTCTAATTTCTAGGATTTATTTGCAAATCAAGGGAGATTATAGCTACAAGCACTTACATTGTCTTTTTGTACATGGGGTGTTTTTTTTCATTTCTTCAGATAATTTTTAAAGTTTTACTCTTGTTGATTACCCAGAACCAAACCCTGATAGGCTCTATCCTGTGTTGGAGCTCTGTGCCATTGTTTGTGATGTGACAACTTCACAAAATGAAGCAGTACACAATAATTTCTTCATATCCTAATTTTTGCAAAGATCTGGACATGACATTTGCAGTCTGGACCTGCCTTATGTTCTCATCTCCTCTGTGCCTGCCCTTGAGATGCCTCACTTTCAATCCCATTTGCACCCTGCCACATTTGCAGTGAGCTCATCAGAGATGCTCTCCTTGGTGTGAACAGCTCCTGCCCCTGCTCTGGCACACCTCACATGGCACGAGGACAGCCGTGAGGACTTAGTCCACGTGGTGAGCTGGATAAATGCTTTGTCCTGCCCAGGACATGGGGATGAGCCATGAGCCAGCCTTCTCTGGCTGTCTGGGCTCCAGCAAGTGCATTTTTGTAGGACACACACTGCATAGCCAGGGTCTGGAGAGAAGGTGCCCTCCAGCCACCCTGTTCTCAGGTGCTGCCAGACGACCACAGAAAGCTGGGACAGCTCCTGACTTGCTGTCACTGAACTCATCCCATGTGTCTGCTCACAGCCCCGACCTTGGCTGGCTGGCTTGATTTACAGAGGAATAAATAAGAAGTGCCAAGAGCAGACCGCGGCTCCTGGCCGATGGAGCCAAATGGGCTTGAGTCACCACTTCAGATCCACAGCTCAACACCCAGGACGCCTTCATGGCTCAGCTGCAGGTGTAGTTTTGATTCAGGTCTCTCAAGGGCTTTGGTTGCAGGTCAAGGGCTGGGAACCAGGTCATTCTTGAACCTGTTGTTAGATGATAATCAGCTTCTCAAGGCAGTACATGGCTCTGTGAGCTAAAATGTTTCTTTTATATATGTGAATATAACATGAAAAAACTGTAAAGCACAGAAAGATTTATCTGTGAACAGTCAATCTGCTGTTTCTCTCTGCCTTTGAAAAAATACAGAGACAGAAGCAAATGGCAGCAAGGGCAAGTAAACAGATCCTGCTTGGTGGCACGATCTGCTGCTGGGTCAATTGGGGTTTTGTAAGTGTGAGTGTGTGTGTGTGTGTGTGTGTGTGTGTGTGTGTGTTTGCAATGGGGCTGGAATCCAGCATCATGTACAAAGAAATAATTTGTTATGGTCATGACTGTCTGTGACTTCAGGGCTGTTAATGGGTGTCTCTTCTGTTTGCAGTGTGCATGTACAGAGAGCCATCGCTGCATGAAATTGGAGAAAAACAAGGACGCTCAAGGAAAAGTTCAGGGACACCAACCATGAATGGAGGCAAAGTTGTTAACCAAGACTCGACATAGCTGACAAATACCCTCCCTTCTTCCAACTCCTCCCTTCCCACCCACCTACCCACCCCACCTGGCGAAACCACACTGAGATGATGACAACTGGGCAAGGCAGGACCGACCGGTAGTGGCTTGGAGTGTGAACTCCAGAATCTTTCTTTGTGTAGGACGAGAAAATCGAAACCCAGATCCTGCCTGTTGCAACGTTTTAAAAAACAACAACAACAAAAAAAAAGTGAAGAAAAATGTTTTAAATCAGGACTCCATTAACATTTTCAAAAGCAAACTGTTTGCTCTGTGATCAAAGGGGGAAAAAATCTCATCTCTGCATAATAATAATAATAATAACAACTAATAAATATAATAATAATAATAATAAAGATGTTACCTTTAAAAATAAAAGGTTTTGGAAAATTGAACTTAGCATATGATATGCAACAAACACATGGGAACTGCATCCTGTGACTGTGCTTTCTGTCTTATCCTTTCACCTCACGTTCACACCGCTGTTTTTAACATCCTTGCTTCCCTGGGGATGGATGGGATTTTTCACAAAGCAGGAAAGGTAGGGGTACATTATGACTGTGTTTGCTCTGCTATCAGTAAAATATGGCCTGCCCAAATTAGGAGCCTGGCAGTTATGGGCAACGAAGTAGCTACTCTTTATTCAGCCTTTTCCATCTACATTCAAACCCTGCATGGTTATTTGTTGCTAATGTCACTCCCTGAGTATATTTGACCCAAGTCTGGCATTTTATGCCTTTTTATCATAATTATTTATATCCTTGTTTTACTGTATTAGTTGCCAGGGGAATTTCAGAAATGGGTTTTCAGGTCTCACAGGATGAAGCAATCATATTTATTAGGGTAGAGTTAGGAGATAAAGGGCAGGAGGGATAGCTGCTTGCTTTAAAATATGAAACAGATCAAGAAACGCTTCTGAAATCCTTGCTGTCAGATGGAAATGGTAAGGCATGTGCTGTATGAGAGGGTAGCAGGATTTCAGCAATGGAAAGAGGGATGTGGGGATGGGGTTGTGCCTAGGAGAAAGCAGGAGTAGAGGAACATAGGTGGTTTTGCCTGTCCAGTTGTTCCAGGGTGAGGACATTTCCTTCTAGCAGCCAGGGTCTCCCTAAATGTTCTGGCTCCACACATACCACACATGATCAAAGCAGAGGCTGCAAACCCCTCCAATCCCCAGCCTTACCACTCTGATGGTCTGAGGCCCCTGAGATGCTGCAGCAGCCTGGACATGGGTGTGGGCACGGGTCTGGCCAGTGCCAGGGCTGCAGATGCTGGAGCAGCACTTCAGATGTAACAGATTCCCAAGTGGGAAAAGGCCAGGAGGAGGGCAGTGGGGTGAGGGATGAGTGCTGAGCCCACCTGCAGCAACCAGGGCTTCAGTGGGGACTGGCAAGGCTCTCCCTGTCTGGGCTTCCTCTCCTTTTGGGGTGGGGGTCAGCAGTGAACCCTCGCTGCTGGGTGGGACTGAAGCAGGGCAGTGTGGGGTGGTGCCCCACTGCAGATCACACACATTAACTCATCTCTGGCCACCTTGGGCAGCCAGGCCTGCAGGGACCAACAGCAGCAGCAGCAGTGCTGGAGCTGCTGTGACAAAAAAAAGGCACTGCCTTGGGTGAGGGGCCTGGGACACTTTGCTGCTCAGCCATGGGCACAGGTCTTGCCAGAGGTGAAAACAAAAGGAAATATCAATCACCCAAGGGCCTGGAAGGGAACAGAACAGTTCTTTGTACACAGAGAACCAGCCTAAAGCCTTGCAGTTACAGGCTGGGTGGGCGTTTGCACCGCTCATAATGGGCACCTGTGAAATTCCAAATACCACCTGTGCCATCCAGCCAGTGCCTCAGCTGGCTGGCAGCCCACAGGCAGAGCTGCTGCTAGCAGTGCCAGGGAGAGGGCAGTGCCAGGGCTGGCCACAGTGCTCCTGCAAAGCCACTTCTGCCCTGGTGCCTCCCTCCCCACACATGAGGCGATGTTGGGGGACGTCAGGGCTCGATGAGCAGCTCTTTACAGGAAGCAAAGAGACAGCAAAACCCCAAGGTTATGGAAGATTCCCAGGATCAGCATGAAGGAATGCATTTCAAGCATGTCTTATAGTGGTTTTGGAAAAGCTTGAAATAAAGAGCCTCTTGCCACAGCTCTGCTGCCCAATGCTGCACCTACAGCAGGCAACCCCCTGTGCTACACGTCACATCAGAGTGACTTACTGCTGCCCTCCAGCCCCACAGCACTGGAGCAAGGTCACTAACACGTGTTCAGCTTGGGAGCACACACCCAGCCCCATCTGACGTAATTCACTGCCTACACTTCATCTCCCTCACAAACTAGAGAGCACCCCAAATTAAAGGATCACTGGAGACTTGTACACTCAAAGAAATGGAGTCTCAAGGCCAATATGTTTAGCTAGCAGGTTCCTGAACTGTGCAAGTCACCGAACACCAGACCATGGTTTAGGCACTGAGCCACAGGTTTTCCAGCTGCCCCAGTGGAGGGAAAGCCCAGCACAGAACCCCAACATACCTTGATACCACCAGCCTCTTCTGCACCCAGCCATGGCAGCTAGCCAAGGGCATTGATGTCATCTAGAGCAGCTCCAGCATGAGACTAAAAATTACTGTGGCCTTATGTGCAGGATACCCTTTGCCTTAGCCCCAAAAAGCTGTGGGCAACAGCAGACCCAGTCCTACCATGTGCTAATTTTTCCATTGTGAGACTCCCATTTCCCCCATTGGGCTTTTGCCTTATTAATAGTCTTTGGCCAAATCATTACAAGAATCCCTGGAAGTGCCATATTCAGGCCTAAACGTCAAAATAATCTGCTCCTTTGTTCCATGGTGTTTGAGCTAATCACTTTCATGTGACACTCACTGAGTCTGCCCACAGGGAGAGCCAATTGCTCCTGCTCTCACCCAGTGTCTGCACCACCTCAGAGCAAGTTTTCTGCCATGTGTTGAAATTAAGTGCTGGCTCTCCTTGCTCCCTTCTGAACCATGAGCCACATACTACGGCATAAACCACAATAAAAACCCTGAGGAAATACTGGTTTCTTTCCTGACCTCTAGGAAGCTGCAAAAGTCAGCTCATGGTGTAATGCAGGGACTCCTGACATCACAATTGCCCAAAAGCCAGTGAGGCTGCCCAGCCCAGCTGCAGTGTCCACCTGCACCAGCTGCTGACTGGGAGCTGCTTGGCTCCAGGTAACCCAACACCCTCCAGGAGCCTGGGAAAATCCAGGGGATCCATGGCTTAGATACCATGTACAGCTTCATGCATATTTTTTTACTCAAGTGCGTTGCAAGCTCTGTCCCCAGGCCTTATCTCAAGGAGGTGATGTGGGTTTTGTTGATTATCCGTCTGCTGCTTCCCAATTTTCAGGGAAAAAGGGAATCCACAGAGAATTTTTTTGCTTACTTTGAAGTTCCTACAGTCTCTTCATTGCTTCTCCCTCTTCTTGCTTGGTGTTAAAGTCTTGATGAGTGATGTTTCTTTTTTTTTTTTCTTTCTTTAGCCACACATACAGCAATGATTTAGGAAGTTTTGTGACTCAGTTTAACATTAGAGTGACCACCACCCTCATCCTGCATGTGATGCTAGCAGAACAAATTTCCTTGCCATGATGGCATGGCTTTGGGCAAACACCTTGCACAGAAAAGTGATAAAAAAGAAGGATGTTTTTGTCTAACCTGGCCCATAGCTACTGTTAACTCTGGTAAGGCTGCTGCAAACCTTTGCTCTCTGAGTAACAGATGCTCCTATAAAAGATTTTAAGCATTAGAAGTGCAGAAGCAGAAAATACATCACAGAAATATGAGTACATTTAAACCATTCATTTTGTTTCACCCCATTTTTAATTGTAATGTTGGCATGGTTCTGGCTGCACATACTGTGCAAAACATCCCCCCTCACCCATGCATCAAGGACAAAACCTGGTGAAATGGCTCCAGTTTGGATTATAAGGATTTTCCTGGGAAGAAAATGCAGAAAAAGCTACAGACAAGCATGCCATACTGTGCCAGCAAGTTCTGCCACAAGTGTCAGCACTGGCATGTGACAATGTGCTGTGAAGTGAAGCTGCCACTCAACAAAGCAATTTATGAAAGTTGTCTGTCAACAACATTTTTGTGTTTGTGCTCAGAGAGGTTCTGGCTGATAAAGGCCCACGCAATCCCCCAAGCTGTCACGGGCTTCACTTTGCACCTTCATATCTTAAACTGCTCTGGTTGTGCACCAGGAGAGCTCCTGCCCCATTGCCACACCTGAGCAGCGCTGAGGAGGAGATGGTGTAAGCACCCAGGGCTGAGCAGGGCTAGCGGGAAGCAAAGTGTGCCACCCTCCCTGGGCCCACGCCAGCCAGGCTGCAGCCTGGATGCATGACAGCCATGAAAAAAACATCTTGAGGATGACACTTCCTAAAACAAGGAAGGCATAGAATGCTCATGAGTTAAAGCACACAAACCCAACCTTTACTAATGGGTGTGCAATATAATAAGTTACTTTTAGCATGGGGGAGATGTTGGCCCCAAAACATGTCCAGCACTAAAATTCTATTAATTGGGGCATAGTGTAGGCCTGATCAGTTTGTATGTCACTGCATCAATAAAATAAAAACCAAGAAAATACACAAGTGAGTGTTTTCAGGGAGAGATTTCTCTCCCAAAACTGAAACAAAATGTTTAGTTGCTGCTGTGGCATGACCCACTGCACACACTTAGGAGTAAAACCAAAAGAAACAGCACTGCACTTCCTTAGTGAAGCAGAGATGTTTCCATGGCATTCCTGTTTTCCCTCTCCCACCACCAAAGCTTCAGCCTTCAAGTGGATGGAAGGCTGTTTCCATGGAGCAGAAGGCACTGAAGCTCACATCCTCCTCACCTGCACAGAGTTAAGCTTGACTGCTCTGCCTCAGCTGCTGAGCTGCAGTCATGGGCATCCTTCCATCTCCCCATGTTCTTCTCACACACCTTTATTAGGGGAAAAAAAATCCCCCCAAAAATTCCATAGCCAGGCTGATACATTTTTAGTATCATGTTTAAGAGCATGAAGATCTCAAAACTGCTGATACATTTGTGACCACAAAGTTAAAGCTTAATAAATCCCATTCCAGGACAGAGGATTTCTATTCATGATAGTTGCATAATGAAGTGCTGCATGCATAGAAAGTTGGACATCTTCCCAGCCTGCCTCCCTGTTGGAATTCAGGCACCTTCTCTATGGTAGAGAAGGTCTAGGCCAGCACAACTCCATCCCCAGGAATTCTGGTGATGCCACAGGGAATTCACACAGACTCCAGAGCATTCCCAGCTGGCACAACTGCAGTTTCAGTGCAGAAAAATTTGACCTTCCATGGTCAAGTGTCCTTTCTGGAAAGGACAGCTTCTCTCATCAAACAATTGCTTGAAAAGAAAGAAGAGGGTTTGTTTTATTTAAAATACTCTGGTGCAGGCACAAGGATAATTAATCTGTGGAAAATGCTATTAATGTTTACTGAGCAATACAAATGGAAAAAAACAAGGCATTATCAATTATTAAAAAAAAATAATTCTGTATATGGGATCAGAGGAATAGCAGAGGATAACCCTCCCAAGAGTCTATTAAGAATAGGTTATATATTGTTCATTTTCCATGCTCATTACAATCACTGCCCCAATAATAGCTGCATGCTGCGCCTTTCTCTCTTCTAGTACAATTCTCTTGTGGGAACTAAATAACTGTTTAAATACTGAGCAGAGCTGGTAGAAGAAAGCAGGATGGTTCTGCTGTGCTACCCTTGTGTGCAATCTGCATCTGAGGGAGCTGGTTATAACCCTTCCTTCTCATAGCTTGATACAAGAGTAAAGGCGCAGCACTGGGGAGGAGGAACATGTTGCTCAGTCCAACTAAATGACATTGTGAAGGAAAAATTATGTCAGACTTAATAATTTTCAGAAATTATGGCTTTGGTGAATTTTAATTCCTTAAGCTCTAAAAAAATCGCAGGGAGAAAAGCAACCAGTGGGTCCACATTAGTGCCAGTCCCTAGGCAAGGACTTTGGTGACATTTAAGTCTCTGTATCCAGCTCCTGGCTTGTCTCCCACACACAGTGATGGCTCCTTCTTTCCTTTCTAGAGCTCTGAGTTTCCCTGGGGGCTCCTCCCCAGTGAGGGCACCCTGGCCCACAGAGGGCAGAGCAGAACCCAGACAAAGCCTCCTGCTCAGGCTTTCAGCTGGTGCCCCAAGCCAGAGGGCTCCTCACAGAGACCTCCCCAGGGCACCTCGTGCCTCCTCCCACATGCCAGGAAAGACAGGGAAACAGAGCTCATTGTCCTGCTTCCCAGGACCCTGATCTGAGCAGACCCCAAAGCAAGAACCCCAAAATCTGCCACACACAGATGGTCAGTGCAGCTAAATGACATTGTGTGCCCTGCTGTGCTGTGCCCAGCCTGGCTGTGGGGCCAGGAGCAGCCCTGAGCAGGGGTTTTGGGGATCACAGTGCTTATGAAGTGATCTGATCACATGGTAACAGGACACTGCAAAGGTGGAGAGCTTCTGATTCGACTGTGCCTCCTCATGGGGTCACTTACACACTGTGACTCTGACACTGCCACTTATTAATTTTATTTTCCAACTTACCGCACAACCTGGCAAATCAAATAGTTTCACTCAATTCGCCATTAAACAAAGAAGTAAGACAGTGCATAGGGAACAAGCTTTACTTGACATCAACTCAATTTGAAGATCAAAAAGAGGTGTGTTTAACTTTGCATTATCTTCACTTTTTAATTTTCACTGGGTTTTGTTCTTCCTGCTATCAGACAGCCCAGAAAGCAGAACTAATAGGGAAAACTGACTTCTGGTGGGAGCAGAAAATGTTATCTCACAAACAGATGGGATACTCTGGTGACTCCCAGCCCAGTTCCTTTGGGCTTCAGATGAGGAGTTTTCACATGAGAATGTAATGAATTTTCACAAGGTCCCAGTTAGGGCACTGTGAGACTTGTCCTTCACTGCCAAGTTCATACGATTCTCCCAGCAAAGTCAGTAGGCTGCCAGGTAGGACCTAAATCAGAATTCAAAGTGTGCATTCAGGGTGTGGAACCAGAAGTTCCCAGGAAAAGCTCCCTATGGGTACACAGAGACCTGAATTTGTCATGGAAAAGGGTCCAGTTCAAATT
Organism: Passer domesticus; assembly: GCF_036417665.1. Taxonomy (NCBI): domain Eukaryota; kingdom Metazoa; phylum Chordata; class Aves; order Passeriformes; family Passeridae; genus Passer; species Passer domesticus. The sequence continues at coordinate 11,144,540 of NC_087484.1, read as the reverse complement.
ACCATCTTTGGATTCCACTTTCATATTTGTTCCTGTAAAACCAAACCCAACTTCCAAATTCTGTACTCACCTCTGTACTCTTAAATCTCCAAATGCAAACACTAGACTATTTCAGAATTTTATTCCATCTGTAGGATTGAATAGGCCTTGTATAAATTGGTAGCAATTAAAATAAGAAAAACACTCAGTATTGACAATATTTAATGGCCAAGGAACAATAATCTAGTTCTAGACATACTCAAACTGTGGAGTCCACATCCATGTAGAAATTTAACTTGAGTTTAACTGCTGCAGTTTGTTCCCACTTTATATTAATTCAGTAAAACCAGTTTTCTGTCCAGAAATATGTTCTTCTGGACAAGCTACTGCAAACACTTCAGCAGGTGGTGGCTTCAGAGAGACAGAATGGCTGCAGTCCTGAGAGTCAAAGCTGGGGGTACTTTAAACAGACAGAGATGTTCACCAGTAAAAGGAAATCTTTCTAAAGTCAACATGAGCTGGCTCCAGGTGAAGGCTTTATCTTTTCTTTATAAAATAGTTGCCTGCTCCTACAGATTTGCAGAAATAATTGTACATCATGTGTAGCTTGTACTAAAACAACTGACCAAAAATAAACCCCAAAACCCAAAGAAAAAAAACCACATCAATTCCATACTGCCACCCACATGGATTCTGCTTTGTTTTGGAAACTTAAAGGAGTTGAGATTCAAACTCACCCCCAGGGCAACTCCAATGAAATCAATGTGCAACCCTGGGAATTAATCTGGCCCAAGCCTCATTTTCTCTTTAACTGCAGGAATCAAGGTCATTTTCCCATCTGGATTTTGCAGAGGCTTCTGCACATACTGATGAGTTGTACCATTTATCAAACCTTGACCATCATTTTCAGGGCTAGAAAATGATTGAACAGTGTCAGAGGATCACAGGAAATAAGATGAAGACTCTTGGTGTTAACATCCAGACCTTATATTTACTACTTGCCACCTCTCCTGTGTGCCCCAAAGTCACATCCAGCATCCTTCCAGAGTACAGTGCAGGAATCTGTCCTCCTTTGTCTCCAAAATGTCACACTTAATGCCAGATGACACCACTCATCCTCTATCTTAACCTCAGGGAAGTTACTCTTTTCCACAACTGTAGGTTTGATGCAACAGTGTGACCAGCATTTTCCTGCTGGTTGAAGGACTAAAAACCCAAACTCTACGTTTTTGTGAGCACCTGTGATGTCTGGGTGGATCTGGCCCTGCAGGAACCCCTGATGACAGCAGAACATTGTGTAGTCAGCCTGCCTTAGATCTTGACTTGGTCAGCACCTCAAAAACTGCTTTTGAGAATTTGGGGGCAAAGACCTCATGGGAGCAAGCAATTAGAGCAATTATTGCAAGTTCCAAAAGTGGTAGGTGGGTCAGTAAATGTGTAAAGGATTGGCAGCAGATGCCCTCTCCCTCACAAGATGGTCTGTGTCAGACATGCTGGCCAAGGCTTCCCCTGATACATCCAGCCTCATCATGGGACCAAAATATGCCCCTCAAACAGTGACTGAGGCAATGTATTGAGGTCTGTACAGAGGGTGTGCAGAAGCAGTTCCTGACTGGAAGCAGACTGCACAAGGCTATCTGGACATCCCCTTTCAACCCAGACTTGAGATGAGCACATCACCTCCTCATTCTGTAGCCTGGCATGCCAGATGTCTGCTACAAAATAATAACACTGAGAAATTTATGGTTTGGGATATTTTAATATCCTGAGCAGAGGATTATTTGCTTTTTAGTGTGCTCTAAAATGTTTTCCTTCTGTGCAATTGATAGCTTTACTGCTCCTGGACAGAATAACAAACAGCTGTGCTGCTAAATGAAAGAGATCTTTTGGATCATCTCAGAGCACCATCTTGGCAGCCTTGGAGCCCCAGTGACTTGCAGAAAGGGGGAGTGGTCGTGGGGCAGGTTTGCCAGCTGGTGCAGGCACTTGCAGCCACTTAGAGTTCATGTATAAAAGATTTCATCACAGATTATTAAAGGCAGAGAGGACAGTTGTAAATCAGAGAGTCTGACCTCTTGTGTAACACAGACTGGTGATTTGAGAGCAGAAGTCAGAGATTAGCCTGACCACAGGCACTCAGCTGGGCAATGGAAATTCTGCTCTTAGTTCAATGGAATCTCACAAGCCAGTGTTGTAATTCCATAATGCAGCAGAGAGTTCATTCAGAGGCTGCAGACCAGGTAATCAGATTCTATGCAGGTTTACTTCTTGATTATTTATTCAATAAGGATCACATTAAAAGCCCACTGGAGGCACTGAGAGACTCCTGTTGACTTTGCAGCAGCCTAAATCAGACCTGAAGCGTTCAGAGTTTTAATATGCACAATTGGAATTTGGTAGCTTCCAGAGGTCTGTATCAAATTATGAGCTCCCTTCGGAGTAATGTGCTCATCACACATCTTTGCTTGCCCGAGGGTAACCTCTCATAACTTGTTCCAAACAGCTCTGCTGCCTGGATTGACACTTCCTCGGAAGACCTCCGAACTCAGATCACCTACTGACCTCCTTCCATGAAAATGATTTCTTGGCTGAGATGAAGGAAAGCGTGGCTGGTGAGGACAGCAGAGAGACAGAGCCAAAGCTCAGGAGTTAGGAGCAGTTGAGGCAGAGCTGTGGAAAGGACTCCAAACAGCTTTGTGTGAAGCCTCAGATAATGGTGCCTGATCCCTCTATTTTATTTCCCCTTCAAAACAGGGCACCACAGGCACTCCTTCCTCTCTTTCTCCTCCACTACCATTCTTCTCCAGCAAAACCTGAATGTTGTCTTTTGTCAGAGCTTCTGGGGTTCCTGCAGAGCACAACAGACCACAGAAAGTGTCTATATTGGTGCATTCTGGGGTAAAATCTTTTTGGGTGCAGGGTCACATAGGCCAAATAAAAATGTGGTTTTTGATAACCCTTGCTATGTGTAAAAGCACCAAAAAGAATGATCTGTCAATATCTGGATATGTCAGATGTGGAGCCAGATGTGTTACATTTTCTGTTGACCACTTTATTATCTTCTATCCCATCTGTAGAAGATTAAAAACCTATGTAATATTTTTTCTGGTGGAACAGTATTTTTCCAATGAGAAAAGAACACAGCCTCTGATTTGTATTCCTCTGACTTGAAATCATTCATTTTAAATGACTGTTTGTTCTGCTAATTTAGAATCCGGGCAGGCATGGAAACAATTTATTTTGGTTTGCAAAAGGAGCTGAGCTGGGTTCGTTAAGTGCATACGTACTTTGTTGCTTTGGATGCAGCACAGCTCCCTGCTGGAATTAGAGTTCTCCAGGGGCAGGAGCTCCATGGTGACACCCTCAGAGAGGAACCTGTCCTTGACTGAACATCAGATCTGTTGCCTTTCTCGTCTCCTCCACAAGAGTTTTTTCTAAGAGTCACTTAATGAACTAAGCCCCCCATGGCCACCCCAGTGTGATGCAGCCCAGCCAAGGGATAATGCTCACTCAGGAGCCCAGTCTGGCACAGATCCTCTGGCCAGACTCAAATGGGGGCTGCTCCACTCCAAAATCCAGTGTGACTCCAGTTCCCTGCTCCCATGAAAGAGTCCTTGTACTTCTTACAGCCTCATTAGAAACTTGGAGACTCCTACTGCTGGAAGCATGGAAACCTATTCAAAAAACCAACATGTGCAGACAAAAAAGAAACAGATGAAAAAGGACTTTGACATCTCTAACAATGGCACTATCCCAGTAAATAAATTATCAGCACTCACTTATAATTACATTTGTTATACTTGTACCTTCTTTGCAGCAAATTTCCCAAGATAGAGTTCTGATGTCTGCTAACTTTATTTTCCATAACATCTAAGCAAAACCAATTTTTTTGAAAAATGCTTCTTCATATTTGAAGCAGAAAAGTAATTTGTATTGAACCAATTCAAAAGCTGGATAATATTGTCTTTCATGATATGTTGGGCAATGATGTGGACTACAACAACATTACGTGAAGCAAGGATTTTTTAAAATAGCTTTCATTCTGGTTTGTCACTAAACCTCAGTAACAGCACATTAAAGACTTGTATTTCAGTACCCCAGCACAGATATTTTGTTCTGTAACTCAAAATGTTTCATCTTATTGCTCTGAGGATTCCTGCCAGTTGGCACGTTTGCACATGTGCTAAGTTGCTACATTTCTAATATTTCCCCACTTACCTGGTTTGACACTGCATTGTATGTGAGGCAGAGGGAATTGTCCCTGGCAGTGTGGGCACTGCACTTTTGGGGTTGTCAGCCCTTACATGGGCACTCTGGAGTCACCACAGCAATGGGCTCCTTGCATAAACTCATAAACAACAAATATGTTCAAGCCATATGAATTGAAACCATAGCACTCTAACAGCAAAGTAATTTTCAACAGAGGTGGCACCTTCATCAGGAAGAGAAGAAGCCAAGCCCAGCTGGTTTCCTGCAGACAGCTCATCCCTTTATCCGTGGGAGCAGAGAGCCCTTCCACCAGCTCAGCCCCGTGCCAGGCCATGCCCTCACTGCAGACAGAGCAGTAGGATCCTTCTCACAGGCTCCTGTCTGTGGAAGATTTCTTGCCACTGTCAGATTAATGAAAGTCTCACAGTCCTAGGGTAGCTTTTGCTCTGAACCAGAGACTTTCCCTTCTCCATTGAATGGTACAAAATTAATGAAAATTAACAACAGCCCATGAGCAGAAGCACATTAAAGCTATACAGCTGCTATAAACACACAGAGACAGGGTCATCTCTCCACAGATGGCTGCTCTGAGTATCTCTAGCACTGTTGCTAGCTAATCCTATTAGAGAGAGCCAGGACTGTCCGAGATTTCCCAGCCATGTGTCCATAGGCAATGTGCAGACAGAAATGCATGGCAGACCCCAAGATCCCCTGGCCACGTGTCCCCAGGCAGTGTGCAGGCAGAACTGCATGGCAGCAGCTGCTGGCAGCCTGCCTGGCCCTCAGCTGCCTGAATTTCATAGCAGTGTTGTGCTAAGCTGCCAGCTGTGCCCAGCTCTGTTCTGGGTTCACCAGGGATCTTGTTCCAACCACATCTGCCCTGCCAGGCTGGTGCCAGAGCAGGGAGTAAATTCTGTCCAGAGAGTGGCCCTGAGTATCCAATGCAGGCAGCACAGACTCAGCTGTCTTCAGAGAGAGGAAAATTGGCTTCTAGAGCCCCTTGCAAAAATAAATAAGTAAATAAATACAGCTCTTAATTCAAAAGTGAGAGAGGCTTGTGGCCAAAAATTCACATTTTGCAGCATTTCAGAGAGCTCTGGTCTTTGTTCCAGGCTGAAACTCCAGCCCAGTTGGCACAAGTCCCATGGGTTTCAGAGCAGCTCAGATTTCATTCTCTAACACACTGCTGACAGCACTGGCTTACAAAAGGTGAACAACTTCTAAGAAATGGGCTAGGGCCAGACCTGGCCTTCCCTAGCACTGTCTCCTGGTGTTTTAGTGTGAATAGCAGGCAGGTAATTGGTGGTGAAAAAATCCACAGCAACAGCAGAGTCCCCAGGACTGTCAGAGGCAAAAGATCCAGCCCATCTCCTGGCTGAGCTGCACAACAACATTGCAGTCAGGCTGCCCATAAGATGCTCTGCAGGGAAGGAATGGAAGTACACCTCTTCTGCTGAGCTCTTCACCTTTGTGGTAATCCAGGAGAATGAGTTTGACAAGAACTGGTGATCCTCCCTGCGTGCCAGACACCACGGCTCTCTCTCCCTGTGGTGAACAGCAGCCTGCTGAGGATGCCAAATGTCAGTTCTGCTGCTGCCTCATGCACCTGAGGGGAAATAAACCACTGCTAACAAATGTGCTTTTCTGAATGTCCCCCATCTACAGGTGTTTGAATGTCGGAATGAAAATGCCACCTGGCTGTGGGAGTCTGCTCCCACCAGCAGCCCCAGGTCTGCCTGCCCTCGCTCTCTGCTTTCCTCACCTTGAGGGAGGGATCTGGGCTGGTCTTGGCTCCAGACTGGGGTCAGCTGGGCTCTATTCCCAGCCTTCCTCCCCTGCTTCCCCTGCTGTGCAGCTCAGAACCCTTCTGTGAGCCTCAGTCTCACTTTCTGTAGCAAAGGAATGAGCCATAGGTTTGTTTTTGGAAGCTCCAGACAAGCAGTACAGCAGGAGGGACAGAAGTGTTGGGACTCTCCAAGCTGCTCCTGTCTGTGCAATGGCCTGAGCTCAGGAGCTGATGGGAACTGGGCTCCAGCAACCTCCAGCTCTGGTTGTGGAAGTAAATTTCCACACTGATGAAGAGACACAAATCTAAATCTCTTTCCTCCTGTACTCCTGCCCATTCTCTATGGTGCCTGTGAAAATTACAGTTTTGCCATTTGAAAACAAAAGTGCTTAGTTGGCAAGAAAGAGTCCATAAAGAAAGCAATGGAAACTGTCACATCTGTACTGTCTGAACACCATCTGTCTCCCAAGTTTACTCTGAAACAAAGAAAATCCCATCCAGTCCTCCTGCAATATATCAGTAAATTGCTTAGCAGTGGCACTTGGAGAAGGAATGAACACATTTCAATTAGACAATGGCATCATTAAACACCAGCTCAGTAAATAAAAACCTGGAGGTTAACATTTGTAGAGATTAAGCAATCTGTTAAGTAAAGTTTGCTATGGCATGTTAGGGTTTTTGTTATACAGCTATATACATGTAGCAGCCAAAATAGCCTCCTTAGCTTACTTTTAAGATTGTTGGTTTTGCTTTAAGCACATGAGATTACCTGAGAGTTATCTGAAGTCCCAAGACTGATTTGGAACTGCAGATACCTCCAGAAATTGGTGTATCACTTGTGGTAGAGAAAGAAAGGACAGCAGAGTGATGGAGAGCAAAAGTAAAATCACAGAACAATTTGGTTTGGAAGAGACCTATAAAAATCAAAAAGACAAAATCAAAAAGATCAAAGCAAATCAGAAAGATTGCTTTAGGGGCTGATGACAAATGCTGAAAATGGGATGTAACTGCTGCAAACAGGGTAGTTACCTTCAGGAAATCCTGTTTCCAGGTTAGGTAGAATTGAAAGCTGGGATAACACCTAGATGGAGAATATGTATCACCTCTGATTTCCAAGATTTTGCAACCACTATGGTTATGACATTTTAATTTACTGCTTTCTACCCTGTAAATCTCAAAATAGCCTCACACATGTCTGGTCCTGGAAGGACTGTATGCACTGCAAGCTTAAGCTAAGAGGAGGATCCACTGTTTCTTGGCTGATTTTACAAACAGTCTTTGCATCCAAAGCAGAGTAAACCTGGGCAGGCTTCAACTTCTTCCAAACTCAGATAAATGTTTTTGATTAAGATAAAGCAGTGCAAATCCTTAAGAAGGCTGCTCCTGCAGAGTGCTCCTGCAGTCCCTGCGTGCACAGGGAGATCTCACTGTGCTTTCCAGGAGTGGTTTCTCTGCCAGCTTCAAGGAGTGGCTGCTCACAGCTGCCATCACTGTGACCCTCCATTAACTCTGTGAACAAGACTTGGGGCAGAATTTCTTTTCAGAGGACCTTGTGAATATTCAGTGCAAAAAGTGACCAGCACATTTGCACTGCAGTGAGCTGTGCCTCACAAACAGCCAAAGCAGTGGTGCCATGTTATACAGGGATGAATGAGCCTCAGGCAAACACAGCCTGGGATGATGCACCTTCCACTGCACCAGACCAGGCACAAGCTCCCCAGAGAGCTGCTGAAACCTGCTGGCTGCTGCAATGCCCTGGACTGCAGCACTGCTGCTCCTGTGCTGCCAGCTCTGCTTCACTGTCACTTCCCCCTCTCCTTCAACAGCACTGCCCCCCACACGAGCTGGGAGATTACCCCAATTATTCCAGCTGTTGTGCTGCACCACACTGAACATAATTAAAGCTAACAAAGCGTGCCTCACTGGCTCTGTTGTCATCTGGCACTGAAGGCTGAGGATCCAGATGAGCAGGGCTCAGGCTGATGTCATGCTTGAAACAGGGGACAGGGGGGAGAAAACTAAAACAGGTGTGGTTTTTCCATGGCTGTTTTTATCATTAGAAAACTTCAGCAAAGTATTGATAGGGTGGGATGATACTGTGATTCTTGGGGCTTATTAGTTTTGATATCTATGAAATGCAGGGTTCTTAGACAAATATTTCTAGGTATACCTTGGATCACCAATGCAGATTCACCTGCAGCTGTGCTCATACAAGGTCCTGGATAGTCTTTCAAATCCAATCACTTGTGCTGATACAGGCAAGATGCAGTCTTCTGCTTTAACACATGGTTAACACAGTGGCATCATCAGTGCATCCACCTGAAACAAAACGGAAAGAATAAGAAAGAAAAAACTGCAGTAGAGCCCATGTTGTACACACTTCCAGCTCATTTCCCTAAGCAGAGAACTCTAGACTCACCAGGGTGGATGAAAAACAAGGGCCATGGCCTTTGGCAAAAAGAAGTCCATTTGCCCACCCAGCTCCCTCCAAACTTGCAGCAATCAGTGCACAAAGGTGCTCAAGTAGGAAAGAGGAATGGAAATACTTTGCCAATAACAGCTGGGACTGACACTGGATCCAAACCCAGTGCCTGAATGGTGAGAACAAGCACAGGTTAGGCAGGAGCAGCAGCTGAAGGTGATCTCTCCAGACCTTGCTTATCTAAGCAGGCACAGCTCTGAGGGCCCCTGCCAGGGGCTTATAGGGTATGGTCCCAGACCAGTTTTACTTTTTTGGCTGCTAAGTTTTGCTGCCAGCAACTGAGAATACCCCAGATGCCCACAAACTGGCACTTCCCTCCCATGGCTGGCTTTTCAGCTGCTGTTGGGCTCCACATCCCAGCAGCTGAGGGCAGATCTCCGAGTGAGAAATGCTAAAAGGGGATCCTGAGGTCATCTCCAAGGACTAAAACAGCCACAATTTCCAAACCACAAAGGATTGGAACTCTTCACACATGGCCCCACTCCTACAGACTTCTAAGCTGCTTAGTTGTTTTTAAAAATGAATGATGACATTCACAAATCCTCTCCCAATGCCAGAAAGGCCAGAAACTTTGCAAGTTTTCATGTGATGGCACTTCAGCAGGCTGAGAAGCATTTCTGGTCTTCTCAGTAAGTGAACTGCAGCAAACTTCTCTCCATTTTCATCTTTAGTATTATATCAGGGCTGTGCATTCCAGAGGCATTCAGAGCTTCATGCAAAGCACAGAATAATTTCCAACATCTAGGTTTATGCTGAATGAAAGAAGGGACTCCCTGGTATACAATCAGAGGCCAGCCTCCATCTCATACAGAGCAACACTGAGCATCCACAGCAAGCTTTGTGCAAGATTCATATACTGAACAATCTTCTCTAAGATATCATGCAAAAGTGATAACCACACACAGAGCTCACTGCATACCCAGCACCTAAAGTGTTAACACAGCACAGGGGAAACCATGTAATCCCTGAAATGAGGACAGCGCTCCAAGAATGGATCGATCCAGGGCTGCCCCTCAGTTCCCAGCTGCTGACAGACAGCAAATTGATCAGTGTGGTTTGAATTCCCCTCCTGACAATTCAGGCAGGAGAGGGCCAGGAGCTCTGTAAATGCATAATCCGTGCCTGGCACTGGCTCGCTGCGTACTAAACAACGATAAAACCTTTGGAGCAAGCTGTTTCCCCTCCAGTTGGTTAACATTTGTATCCAGCTGAACTCCTGGGGTGATAACTACAGCAAACCTCCTCCTCTGAGGCAGATAAATAAAACATACTGTAGAGAAAAGTACAGGGTATTGGCACGTCTCTCCCACAGGCTGAAAGCAGCTGAATGCCGCATCCCAGTGAAGGCAGGAACGAGGTGGTTTTTTTTATTTTCCCGGGAAGGCTCTGCTCCCTCTCTGCCTTTCTCCCTAGTAACTGATCCATTTTTCTGCTCCTCCTTCCCCCTGGCTGGTGCACAGAGCCGTGCCCCGGCACAGGACACAGCAGCATCTTTGCTAATTCTCAAAGTGCCACCTACAGTTTGTGCGAGTGCATGTGTGCGAGCAAACACAGTCCCAGGCAGAGATGGAGACATCCTACAAATGATATATATATATCTGAGTACTGAGACATGATGAAACCAGCCCGTAGCTCTCACATGAGAGGACAGAAATAGGTCTGGAAATGCTTCTGTTCTGGGAGCAGGTCTTTGCCTGCGGGGGGAACCAGGCACTGAGCACACAAACTCTGCAGGGGCACAGCAAGCCTTGCAGGGAAAGGAGCAGGCTCTGACTGCACCTGGTATGGTCTGTGAGTGATTCTCCTTTCCTAGCTCAGGAGAATTGCCACAAAACTGGAACAGAGATGCAGGATCTGTTTTCCCCCTGATGAAATAAGTGGATGTGGCAGTACCAGCTCCCAGAGGTGCCACAGAAATGATGGGGAGAGGGGGCAGGTGCTGCAGTGGAGCAGGGCAGTGGCCTTCACAGTCCCAGTGGTTCAGCAGTCCTCAGCACCACTGCCATCCCACCCCCAGCCCTGGCAAAAGGGCCCTGCACAGTGCAGAAGCTTTTTTTAGACTGTAAAGAAGGCAAACAGGGCAAAGGAAATGAATGCAACAGCTGAGAGGTTTAGGGTTTAATCAGAGCTGGCTTTCACTGCTTGCTTGCTTTCTTCACGTATTTTCAAATGAAAATGTCCATGTATATAGAAAATACAGAAAACCCCCAAACCCAAATAACTATTCCCTGTTCCCACTGTGCAATTGAAATAAGGGGGAGAAAGGGTCTTGACTTTTTTTGAATTAATTTTCTTGCAGAGGTAATTTGAAAGAAATAAGAGAGGACTTCACTGGTCCTGTGTTGTCACACAGCAGTCATGCTGTGGAGTTGGGGAGCTCACAAAATCCATGCCTAGATCCACAGGAAAAACAAGGGCCAAACACACTCTCAGCTGGAGGCTTTCCTTGGAGTTTTGCCTCCCTCACCTGTTTTGTCTGGGGGGTTTTGACAGTTCTGTGCAATAGCTTTGTCTTTTCCTTGGGGTTTCATCCAGCCCAGCAGGCTGTGATGGACTGCCACCATCAGGGGAGTCCACTGACCAGATTTCCACTGGTGTCATGTGCAGAGCTCAAACCAGCTCCCATGGTTTGTTGCAGAGCCTGATCCTGGCTGGAAAAACCCCTTCTCAGGCTTGAGCAGATGTTTGAAGGAGAAGGAGAGGCTGGAGTGCCCTGCTCTGCAGCTCCTCATCCTTTCTGCCCCCTGCCCCAACCAGCCCCAGAGAGCCCAGCAGCAGCCTCTGTTTGGACATGGGCACACTTGAAAATGGTTGTTTACAGTGATTTCCCTTGGACTGACAGGAAAACAGGAACACAGAATGGTTTTTAAATACACCCTGTGGCTAAAAGCCTGGAAGCAGCTGGCCTCTGGCCAGGCTGTGAGAATGAACAATGATATTTTGGGGCAGAGACGGAGGCGAGCCCAGATTCTTCCTGCTATAATTTGACTTTTTGGAATGTACTTAAATGGAGAGGTTGTTAACTAATCGGATGTCTTTCAGTTTGACTCTTAGCTTTGGCTCATGATATAGCAGATACACAAAGAGCACATTCCCTATACACCCTTCAGTCACCAGTTATTCTTCTCACCCATCAGCTTCTTTTTTTCTTTTGTATTTTTGAAATGTTTCTTTGCTGTATGTTTAGACCTTTTGTGAGAAAAAGAACATGGAAAAACTTTTCTTCCTTTCTGTTCTTGATAAACACTTTTATTCTGCATGCTAACTGATTTCTTGGCTTCTGAAGAAGTAAATAAAATGTTAGGAAGTCAAAATCAAAGATGAAATATTGAGGTTATCCAGACTTCTTGTTTCCTTTACACCTCTGCCATCAACCATTTGAGATTTTAACTTCTGTTCCAAAACAGCAAGCAAGAAAACAGTTTACATATTCCTCAGAACTCCCACAGAAATGGGAAAAAACAGACTTACTTAACCATCCAGACAGCTATTGTGTCTGCTCCAGCTCCTGGCTGTCAGACCCCAATCTTCCCATCAGTGGTGGCAGCAGCCAGCTCCATCCACAGGTGATGGGACCACGCTGACTCCACACGAGGCCATGTGAGCCTTGTCCTGCAGCATCCTGTGTGAAAAAAGGACAAAGTCACTGAGGGCTGGCCCAACACCCTTGGCAATGCCACAGAAAGCTCCTTCAGGGTGGCTCTAGCAGTATTTAGGGCTGAAGGGGCACTTAAATTACTGCTGCTGAGACAGGCTCTCAGCTCTTTTTAACAATACAAGAATAACTAAACAGGCCTATGATGATTTTCAGGGTTTTTTTATCAGCAGGGGGTCACTCATCTGGCAGATCTTAGGTACACTGCTCTCCTGGTCTTTTCTGCCAGAGAGATGTTTGTTGGGGGTGGAGAGAAGCAAATTGAAAATGCAAAAGGAAAACTTGACCATACTACTCCCACTCTTTGAAAACCCAAAATACATGTGTGCACGCATGAGCTGCTAGATGGGAGATGAATCCCAGCTGTATGTGGAGTTACCCAGCAGTATCCTTGGTTGTACTCTAACTTCTTCCCTCCACTGAATTCTGCTGCCTTGGAGCCTTGCAGAGGGTTGAGAAGAGCCCCAGAGAAGGGGGGAGCTGCCTGTGGTAGAGGACAGGCAGATAAGCCTGAAAATAACTCTCTGGGTATGAGAGACCACAAAAGTCCTTCAAGCAGGGGACACACTGCAGAGATGTCAGAAATGGGACCCTGGCATGGACAATAATCAAAATGCAGAGTTTTTCCCTTAGAGACCACAGTCAGCCAGCTGTGGCAAACCAGTCCAGAGGAAACTACACCCCATGAATTCCAGCTGTCGTGCAGGGACTCCCAATGCTCTACACTTTTCTACAGGTCTGAAATACCCCTGCAAAGCAGCAGGGTCAGGGGGTGAGGTCGAGAATAAGGCGTGGCACCACTGCAACAGCTTGGTCAAAAGAAAGCAGGGGTTCAGTGAGCCCAGTGACCTGGACCCAGACCCTCGTGGGGCCATGGAGCTGCTGCCTGGTGGGTTTGCAAAGACCCTCCTCCTCCAGGCTGCCAGCTCATACCTTTAGCTCTGACAGGGAGGCAGTGTGCTAACTGTGCCTTGCACAAGAGAATCCTCTCAGAAAATGCCATCAGAACGCTGCTGAAATGGAAACAGAACAACAGGACAAACAGGGGGACAAGGTAGTGGTTAAAGGGGCACATTTTGCATCAAGAGGCAGCAGGCTCCATGCACTGCCTGCTTGGCCCTGCTGGGCTACCAAAGCTGGCTTTTCTTGGCAGACATTGGCCTGCTTCCCTGGTGGAAATGGCTCTGTGTGCACGTGTCCAGGCAGCTGGCAGGGCTGTGACCCTCTCCCCTGCCTCCTAAGGCACCTGCCGAACGTGCCCTGGGGAGCTGTGCAGATAAACAATACACGAGAATGTGTGTGAGGAGGAGTGTGCAAGACAGGGGGAGAGAAGAAAGGAGAATATGAGAAACCAGACATCTAACAAAGAAGGAGGAAAAATGATCAGGCGAAGCAGTGAGATGAGAGAGAGTTGTTATTAGAGGCAAGAAGTGAAAAGAGGCAAATTAAACACTGGTTCAAACCAGAGTAAAAATAGCACAAGAGGAAAAGGAAAAATAAAAGCCTGCAAAGGATTACAAGTGATGTCTTTCAGTAGGTGCTATCACACTCACATACCTGCTCTGCCAGCTTTGCAGAGGAGCATACCCTGAAATTACCTGCAGGGCAGCAGGATGGCCCTGGAAACAGCACTGGCTGTAGCCCTCACGCCCTCCACTGGGCCAGCTGAGATAACAAACTTGGAGACTGCTGCTGGGTCACTGGAGTTTGTTATTTACATCAAGAATTGACCAGTCACTGCAAAAGAACTTGGCTACATTTTGAGACATCTGCATCTCCCTTCACCCACCAAAGCAGAGGGGGTCTGGTCCATGGAGCTAAATCCAGCTAAAAGCCAAAGTTACATCCAAAGATACAAAATTAATTGGTGCAGAATTCTTCATGTTGCAGTGTCAAGAAGGATGTCACTATTAAGATGCGTCAGAGACTTAAGACAGACTCAAAGTCCATACATTTATACTTGACTTCTATTCTGGTCACAAAATTAAAACTAGGGATGAGGTCAAGATCAAAACTTAATCTCAGGCCATGACCTCCCTCCTGTGCCCAGCTGGACCCACACAACAAGCTGAATTAATCTCTGGGGACAGCAAAGAAAACTGAAAGCAAACCAAAGCAAAGCAAATGTGTAGGAAAGAACCATATGACAGGGTCCAGAGCAGTGGTAATGCATCACTGAAAAAATCTCAGCTGATAAATGCTTCTTGGGGTTGTCTCCCTAGCCCAAAGCAGACTTTGTCCTTACCCTGGATGCCCAAATTCACCACCAAGGGTCACCAATATGCATCCCAAGAATGCAGCTGGTACCATGGTACCTGCTGCTGCCACTCAGACATCTGAGGAGGTGCAGGGCACTGGACAGGTAAAAGTGAGTCACTCCACACCTGTGTGCCTGCCCTGCTCCATCCTCATTCCCCCAGGATCAGCCTCCAGCACAGGAATGTCTCTAAGGTTTTAAGAAAGCTGTCCTGCTCCCTTTCCTGCCTTCAGTTTTCCTGCCTGACATTCCCCAGGTGACTTTGCAGTTCAGATCCCTCCCTGCAAAAGAAGGATCACAGAACCACCCTGCTCCAAGACAGCATTGCAAGAATAAATGCATTAACAGCTGCATGAGGCACAAAAGAAATGAGGGGTTGGATGAATATGAAAGATTACTGCACATTCTATTTCTAATGTTACATCCCTGATCAGACCAAGTAACCTGACTTTATCGAAGTGCCACTCATGCTGACAGCCTCTGGAGAGCAGACAAGGCAGCCTCCTCAGAGTAATCCCAAAACCTGAGTGGAAAGACCAGCCCTGGCCACTCTTTGGTTCTGCTGTCACTTCTCTTAGAGCGTTTTCCCACATTTCCAGGGGTGCACACACTCAGAGAGCTGGAGATCTGAGCAGAATGAAATACCAAGAGGAAACAAAGCCCTAGGGCACATGTTTATATGCAGTCATAAAAACACAATTCTTGCTTTGATTGTGTATAATCCTGACAATCTCCAAGTGTTAGTACATGCTTCTCCAACTAATCTGAGGTGAATACAAATGTTACTGCACCATTTATTTGCTTTAATATGAATATAAGCCTTTGGAGAAAAGAGAAGCAGCGTTTCTGTGCCTGTGTGATAGACAGGTGGGCTTGAAACATCGACTAAACATTTTTGTGCCATAGGATCCATCCCATGAACCCTTTAAAGAATAATAGTTTTACCCCAAGCCCCTTGCCCTCCCCTCCCTCCATCTCAGGGTTGCTGCTCTGCTTTGGGAGCAGATTTCTTGATTCAGACAAGCAACAGCTGAAATAATAAGGGAGCAGGGGAGGAAGGTCGAGCTGACCTTGTGCTGCACACGCTGTCTGGGCAGGAGCCTGCTGGGGACTGTCTCCATGTGCTGGCACGGCCGCCCCGCGCGGAAAGCTGCTGGCTGCAGTTAATATTCACACCCACCCTGGGCAGGGCTTGCAAGCACCCAAGGAGCAATTAACCTGCCACAAATGCTTGTTTAGTCATTTTTAATCCAAGGCATTGATAGGAAAACATAATGTTTTTTTTCCTGCTTGGCTTAGAGTAAGAAGTGAAGATGTCTATGGATTTGCTGATGAAAAGGTTCCTAAAAGGAATTCTCAAACAATGAGCCCTCCAAACAGCCTCTCTTTACCCTCTGATTTTCATGCAGCGACAAATTTAGATTTCCTATGGTTTATACCTGCTTTTGTGAAGGAAATGCCCTTTTAAAACATGCCAGTGCCTCTTAACTGGTGCAGTTGCCTTGCACTTAGAAAGAAACAGTTAAAAGAAATACATTAAATCTTATGCCAGAGACAGACCTGCTGTCTCAATTCCTTTGAGTCAATCAGCACATTGGTAGAGCTGTAAATCAAAGGCAATTCTGCAGTACAACACCATTTTGTAAGGCAGGTACTGCCCTGCAAAGGTAAATGCATATGCATATTAACTATCAGAATTTATTCAAAGTTCATAATCTCTCAGTGCTTTGCTTATGGGCTAAATATTCAAACACATTATTTTAACTGACATATTTAAGTGAAGTGCCAAAGACATATGTACAGGGCATATACTATAGATGTGTAGATACATCACACATACATATTTATTTCTCTACACAAGAAGATGGAATCATTGCTATATCTCATGTAAGGCTGGGTGCTGTTCTCTGTAGATCATGATGACAGCCTCAGTTGGAAAACTACAGGAAATTAGCCTTGAATACTCTGCATAAATTCTCAGCTTTTGAGGAGCTGCAAGAAATCAACTTTTATTCAAGTTAAAACTGTTCCTCAAGAAACATGCACATGCTGAAAAATGTAATTTTTCAAGCCAGTTTAACTAAAGACTGTGAAGCAGAGGAAATGAATGTGCAAAAGAAAAGACCTGAGAGCACCCTAAGAATATTTATATTGTTAATTACCAGATACAAATAAAATATTAGTGTGCCTTGTTATCACTGTATGCTTCAATATCATAACAAAAATGAAACAAGGCTAAAAATTGCAGAATGTTTTATCTACAAACCAGTAGTTTACTACGAATTTGTTACCACAGTTCTTGTCCTTTAACTAGTAAAAGGGACAGTCAGCTTTTCTGGAAAGCCAGAACATGGCTGAGATACATTTTCTGATTTAGGATTTCAAATGTTTTAAAAACTAGGTCCAATCCATCTCCCACTTTTCTGCAGTACAGACATGTGAATGCATTACTTGAAGCTCTGTACACTCTGAACACCAGCATCCACAGAAATTCTTGCAAAACCCAGCAGGGAGTACAAGATGGCTCACCCAAAATCAGCGTGGGATCAGCTGCTGCTTTCTTCATGGAACAGCACAATCCTCACTCCACACGAACTGGCAACTTTATCATCTGCCAGGTCCTTTGTGTGTTGATGAGCAGGAATAAGCACAGCTATAGAAGAGCTGTGATCAAGAGATGGCTCTCAGGGCACCTCTCCCTGGACAAAGCAGTAAGTTCAGCCAGATAAGCCAAAGGCTCATGGCACCAAGGATGAAGCAAGGTTCCTGCCAGCTTTCCCCTCAGCCAGTGCCTCGGGTGCTGCACTGATTCCTTGCACCTACCACAGGAGGCACCTTGACTGCCAGGACAGGGGCAATAAATCTCTGTTACAGGGGCTGTCTGAGGCATTTGGCACATTTGTAAGCACAGAGACTTGCATGTATGTGGTCTGTGCACCTGCACTGGGCATGCACATAGCCAGTGAACTCCACACTGTTTATATAGACATACATCCAGTACATAAACAGGCTCAAAAGATGCAATTTTCAATACAACCCATGGCCATCCCATGTGACCTAAGTAATTCAAGGGCAGGAAAGCTACATAACATGGTATCTTTGTTGATAACAAAGCAATAATCCCCTTTCTGTGAGGAAATGACAGGTTTGAAATTGCCTTGTGTTCCCAGACTTTAAACTTGGCAGCACATCGCTTCTTGTAAATGTTTCACTCCAGAAGAGTCTGGTGATCCATTATTAGCAGCTAATTCACTGTCAAGCATGTGGGCAACAACATTTGGACAGGAGTGCTGAAGCATCAGCTGTTAGTCTGCTGCAACTCCCCGCGTGTTAGAGATGGGGAGATTTTCTGACACAGGAATATATTTCATGTGCTGTGGGTCACTCTTCTGGTGAGAACAGCAATTCAGACAAAGTCTGAGCTTTGCAGAATCTCTTCTCCCTGTCTAAGGCAAAGTCCTGCAGTCCCCCGTCCCATGGAGAGAGGGAAAGGAAGCTGTTTACAATAAAAAGAAAAACGCGATGAAAATAAAAATGTGAGTGCTCAAAATTCGTGTCAGCCTGCAAGATCACTGTTGGTTGCAAGTACATGTGTCTGCTACCTCGACAATGTTCCCTGGCAGGCAGCTTGCAAGGAGCATTCTGATTGATGATTATTTCCAATATATTTCAATTCTTTCATAATACTGTCTCTTTTTTAAAAAAAAAAACAAGTAATTAACAGTAATGAACAATTAAAAATAGCTTTACAAATATCACCATGCTCTTACACAGGAAATTACTAAACTCATTGTATGCTTATCTGCCACAAAAAAGATTCATTGAGCTCTTCTATTTATAACAGCATCTCCCTCAACTAATTAGCAGCATTAGCATTCACAGGCTGTTCACCAGGAGGATCCAAAGACCCTTCTCTCCTGGGCTGGGCCTGGATATTTTGCATCATATTGCCATTAGCTCATGGGGACTTTCCACTACCTGTGTCCTCAGTAAGTCAAGATTCTCTCATGTCTTGTCTGTGCTTTTGTCACAGCCAAAGCATATTTAGCCAGGAAGTCACAGCTCTGCATGTGGGCACAATGGCACACAGCACAAAATTCTGGCTGAACTCACCACTGTCACCAAGCCCTCAGTCCTGGTGCCTGCATTACCTCCAAGTCCTTTGCAGAGCCATCATAGCAGGAAAGAGCTGTTCAGCAGGAATAATAATACTAGATATTTGCCTATGCCTGAGTGACAAACAGAAAAGAAAAATCTTTCCAGAGCAGAGTGGGGAAATCAAATTATTCTGAATATTTGTGAAGAGCGGGAGAGATGCTTTTAAAAGGGGTTTTGATACCAGATTGAAGCAAAGAAAGAAAATAAGGAGGAATATGCCCTAAAGTACTTCCCCCTTGCTGGGCTGTTTGTCTTCTAGGAAATAACAGACTAAGATTGCACTGGGAACCCAGTTCAAACTGCAAGGAGAAAAGTTGTGAAGTGAGAAAGGTTGGCTTGGGGAGAGATCAGACACTCTGTGGAGCTGGCAGTGATGCAGTAAAGGGTGGGGGTGGAAATCCCATCCTAGATTTGACACTTAGGGAACTGCAAAGCTGTGCATGGAATAGAAGTCAGGCAGCTCTTCAAAAATAGGCTGGGAAATCCAGCAAAGATACAAGCTGTGCTGGTGGCTGCTTATGAAGCCAGGACCTGTGAGGAAAGGGCTGTGAGCATTTGCATTGCCAGGAGGTGTGCAGAAAGCACTGCATCCTGCTCAGACTATTTACACCATGATTTTCCTCCCTTTGGGAGGTGCTCAGACTGCCCCTTTGAGAAACTCATTTTGTATTTATAAGGCATTATGAACTTGCAAAATCTTTCAGAACTTCTGATCTGTGTGTAATTTCCCATGCTTTTTTTCAAGTGCTTTTCTTCTCCATAACAATGTGTTATTAACTTTCAAAATCTTATTGCATGTCTACAAAATTCATGTGAGGTTTCAGGGCATTGAGTTTCAATGGTGCAAACTGATCCATCAGAACCAAAGGAAAACATGTTCTGGGAAACAAGAGAGGGCAGGAGGGCTACAATAATTCTTCATATGTAGAAAAGAAAATTGGAGTTGTTTTAATAAAGGAAGAACACAGCCATGTTCTTTACTCACAGGGGGAAGGTACAGAGAAAGAGAAAGGTACAGTGAACGTGAGAATCAAAAAGGGGAAGAAAACAATTTTTGGCCTTCTCCAAATTGTCCTTCATACTGCACACTGGGTGCTTTGAAACCCATCCATGCATGTCCTCAGGACATGTTGTTTCATGGCCAAAACTTAACCTGCAGCCAAACAAATGCACACAAGCATCCAGACTTTCCTTAATATGGTGGTAGGTTCCCAGTAAGAAGGTTTCTCACCCATCTTGAAATGCAGCCCACAAACCCAGACATCCCATGTTCCAAAGACTTGTGGATGCCAAAGGCAGAACAAAGCATTCACATTTTCTGTGTGATACAGACCACAAGACACCAGTTAGCACATTTTAGATCAGTAAAATAATTCTCATTAGCATCAGATTATCAGAAGGAAAATCATGTAGTTGTAAGAAAAAGAAAAAAAATAAGCTATGGAGAATCTATTCTGTCTCATCTGTCTCAGTATTAATGACCTTCTTGCTGAGCAGTTCAGCTCTGACTTTAGATTCAATTTTTCTAGATTTGGAAATTGTCAAACTGCCTGGGTGAGATTCTCCAACCTTTGTGATAGAAAGGAGCTGAC
This sequence comes from Passer domesticus, assembly GCF_036417665.1. Classification (NCBI taxonomy): domain Eukaryota; kingdom Metazoa; phylum Chordata; class Aves; order Passeriformes; family Passeridae; genus Passer; species Passer domesticus. The sequence goes on along the minus strand of NC_087484.1, from coordinate 11,124,422 downwards.
ATTAGCTGATTATAACAGCATTTCTAGCTCAAGCATATCTGCATCTCTGAAAATACTATGAATTTTGACAGGTTTTCAATACATTTGTCCACCCACAGAGCTGATGTCATCTCACTTGCTGGAGGAAACTATAAAGGATAGATTTCCTTTGGCTCAAAAGAGATGTCTGAGTAGTGGCAAAGTCTGTTCTTCCACAGTCATTTCAATTAGCAGGGAATAGCCTGAGAATCCACGGGCTGTTACAGTCAGTCAGTGGCCAGAAACAATTAGAGAGCCTGGCTGGGTGTTTCTGCATCCTGCATCCCTCAGACAGCCCAGCTCTCGTGGTGGCAAGAGCCAGAACTGCCTCTTGCTGAGGCACCTGATTTAAAGGCATCCTCTCTTCACTGCTGCAAGGTCAGCACAGGCTGGGAGCAGGGTGACCTCCCAGACCTGGTCCAGAGGGGGTGGCAGCACTGCTGGAGCCCAGATCAGTGAAGTGAGCCAGTGCCCAGCTGCTGCACCCCTGCCCGTAGGGTACAGCCTAGCTCAGTCCCGTTCTTGTGCCCAAAACCTTCTCCTCCCTTCACATGCTTTCCCCTGCAGCACCCCCCTGGAGGGGCAGCCTGGCAGAGGCAGCTCTGGCACCACGTGTGTCTGTCTGTGCACTGGGAGCTGGGGCTGTCACCTCAAAACAAACTCCTGCCTTCACCCCACACTGCATCCTGCCACGCTCCTCACTGCAGAAAGAATGGCAGTACCAGGGCATCTCACTTTTTGTGACATGACTTATGGAACAATGGAGAAAACCCAGCCCTGCCACACACCTCGGGCATGCACCCCTGGCCCCAGGCTCCCAGGAGCCCTGCTGGAAGGCAGGTTTCCCAATTTCCCTGCAGATAACTCTTCCAGCCTGTTTGGGAAGTGGGGAGATCTGATATTGGTTCTTCCTACTTGCAGCTTAGAAATATAAGAGCTGTAAAACTAATCAGTTGGTGAAATTTTCCTCTGTAGGAGTCACAGCCAGTGGAATAAGCATTAGAAAAAGATGGATGTGGCAGGTCTGATTAATCCAGGTGCTTTTCCTGAATAACGATAATTGGGGTTTAGCATGGCTATACGTATAAAATCAAATTTAATCAGCAAATGGACTGCCTCCAAACTCACTGCCAACCCACCCTCACATTTATCTAGGTCTACTGCTATAATTTCATTGAAATTGAAGTTTTCACCCTGAAAATTTATTCTTTCACCTTTGATGGCATTTTAATCCTTTCCTTTGCGAAATACAAATTCGGCCTTTCACTCTAAGAAGTGGAGCTGCATGTTCATGTGCCTGGTCCTGTCAAGAGGCATGAAAGATCAGTGAACTTTACCTCACCTATGGCCACAGGACTCAGTTAATTCACAGCTTAGAAGGAGGAAACAGCAGGGCAATGCACTGAGTGTCAGCTGGAGCTGCCAGCAGGAAAATTTACCTGAATAGCCAAACTAGAGGAATAGACTACACCAGCTCCAGGAGCAGCCCTGTGAGCTGCTAATTGTGCTTGGCCTTTATCTCCATTGGCTTTCTTAGTTACAGCAAATGCAATGTGGCTCGTTAGTACTGCAGCACACAGACACAAGTGTAATTACAGTAATTACTTCTCTCAGCTATCCCAATCATAAGTGTCTGAGCACCATCCCTTTGGATAGTCAGAGGACCTGAAGAGGACACTTGAAATGCATCCTGTTCTTGTGATGGCATGCAAGATCCTCAGAGATTCTCTGAGTGGTTGTGAGGCAACTTCAAGGCATTTAGTATTACCTTGTTATTTATCTCATGTATGAGGTTCCATGGGTTAATAACTTCTGCCTCACCAGCACCAGTGCAACCCAGACTGTGCTCCAGTCTTTGTGACTGTGCTTGGTTATCCCCAGAGGGATACCCCGGCAAACCAGAGCTCAAACCTCCCTGGCCAACAGTTGGTAGCTGTGGTTGGACTCCAGCTCCCAGATCTGCTCCACAGTCCCTGGCATCCCAACCAGCCTGGCTTGGCTCTGCTCGCAGACAACAGACAGAGCTTCTTGACCTCCAGCCAAGCCAAGTTACTGCCTGGATTGCCTGGCTGGGATCATCAGTAGTGATGTTCTGACCTCTTTGAATTGTTGCCTGCCGAGGGAAATGCTTATACATGTACATACACATGTACCTATATGTACACATGCTTAGACATGTACAAACTGCTGCTCTCAATGAAAATCCTACTGAAGCCCATGGCTCAGCGACAGGGAGGGACCTGGATGCATTAGGAAAAATGAATAAGAAGAGTGGCTGGAGCAGTTTGCCTCATCATTTCCACCAGAAAACAAGACCAGTGCCTGCACAGTCCTGGAAAGTGGCAACAATGCTCCTGGTTTGTAAATCAGGGGCTGAATTGAAAGGGAATTAATGGAGTTTGGTCACTGTGCATTCCTACAGATGCAGTGCTACTGAGGAAGAAGAAAACCAGCTGTGTGTATGTACAGACACTGAATTTCAGTGTAACCCAGTTGTTTGAGCTCAGCCTTCTTTTTGAACCTGAACTAAAACTGGAGAAATAATAGCCAAAGGAAGGAAGCACAGGCTTGAATGATGTAAGTTCAGATTATAGAGTGCATCACAGAAGGCAACAGGCATTCCTCTCTATCAAAATGTCCACTTAGATGCAAAAAAAAATCATAAAACTGCACAATGCAGCACTGCTGAAAGAGTTCCCAAAAGCCTTGAAATGCAGCTGAAATTTGACTTGATACTTGATACTTTTGACTTGAGCTCAGACCACAGCTTCTCAGAACCACTTTGCAGAGTTTTTGTTGTTAATGGCTGGAGATGCTGCCTTCTTCTTCTCAGATTTTTTTCTTTAATTCTTTGTTTATTTTTATATTATGTGTACATATATACATATATATATATACATACATATATATACATATACATACACACATATATATATAAACAAAATCCCTCCCTTCCTGGATGAATGATGGGATGTCTGTGATTACAGCAAGAATCATGCACCCTGGCAAAGACATCCCTGTAACCTGGAGGTCCAGAAGCAGCCATCATGCCCTGAGGGAGCACATAAAGCTTCTCAGTATCATAAAAAACCGCCAGTGGAGAGGCAAGCTCTTGTGATATGGTCCCTTCCCTGCTAGGCTGAGATAAAATCACCCTGAAAATTAATCTCTAAAGTTCACTTAAATTAAATAATTATCTGTGTTAAATTAGAACACTTGAAACTCTATAGCATTACAATTTTCCCTCAACTTGAGAATAAATACTCATCTTTCCAAGATCTACAGAACACTTCTCCAAAGGTGCTATCCCCATATTTTAGCATCAACTGCTGCAAAACACATTTATTTCCTACTATAAAAAATACATGTTTTATAGAGAAAAACCCACTGGATAAATACTTTTTAAAATTTTTTTTCAAACAAAACCAAATTTCTCCTGGCCTGACAGATCTTCCCTAGGACTCATTTAATTGTAAACCTGGACTTGTACAACCCTTATTAATTCCACAGTGTTAAAGGACATGTTATTTGATTATATGAGTTTGCTCTTCAGTGGCACAACACTCAGCCATTATACAAATAGACAGAGATAAGTTATAATTAGAGACTTCAGGAATGTTCTGAAGATCACTTGTAATTGGCAACAGCAATAAAACCCCCCCTAATTCATTTAATTAGGCATGTGATAGATATTATGACTTGTAAAACCTATCTAAGCTTATTGATAAGAAATAATTATTAAAAGTGGCTTCTGTTTACTGAAGGAACAGCAGCAGATACATTATAAACAGTGTTAGATCTGCAAGTCTCTCATTAGTGTGGGCATTGTCATTTCTGCTCTCTTTTGTTCTGCTGCAGCACTTGAAAGGGTCTGCAGTGTGGCAATAAGGGTAACACTGGACTTCTGCAAGGATTGTGGGCTGCTCAGGACAAATCAGCTGAAGATCAGGTCCAAAAGCTCTGTTGTCAGTCCTGTGCCACAATAACACTCACATGCTGAAAAGACAAATTAATGTGTGAAAGCCCCTGGAAGGGAGTTACTCCAAAATGCCAGGTATGGTGACCTGAGCGTTCCTATTCCAAGTTACTGAAGGATATTATCATTTGCACAAGGTCTGGAAATTGGTCTCACACTGTGCTTTTAATGACAAGGGAATATCATGATTTGGAAATCTAAGCAACTCATCAGGAGGCTGGGCTCTTAACTGACGTTTAAATTGAATGGTGGGTAAGATGTTCTCCAGAGCATCCTCTATCAGCTTTAGGTTTTGAGTTTTTCCAATCTCAGGGTAAAAACTATAATTAATTTCTCCTTTTCAAACATTTAAATTATAATTAAAGACAACATACATAATAAGAAAGTTTTCTCTAGATATTACATGCAATGTTGGAGTTAATTATTATCATTTTAGCTCATGGTTTTTATCATTCAGAATGTTAATCTCCCTGTTACTCTGCGAGATTGAGGGAAAACTGAAAAAAAAATTGTAACTGTTTTTTTTAAATAAAAAATAAAAAAAATTTAAAAAAACCTTCTATGCACAAGTTGAATGTAGCATGCATCTAATTATGATGAAAATATTTAATTGGCAATGGCTACAAAATAAACTTTGTTCTTGTTCTCAAGAGGTTTCCTCCCTTTTTAAGAAGTACTTTTGGTAATTAAACAAAGGTGAAAGAATATCATACACAAAATTGCATTAGCTCATTAACTGAGTTGTACAGATTCAGCTGGATTTTAGCCTTGATCACAGAATCTGCTGAAATAGAAGGGACCCACAAGGATCATCGAGTCCAGCTCCTGTCCCTGCTCAGCACCATCCCCAAGAGTCACACCGTGTGCCTGAGAGCATTGCCCAAACTCTTCCTGAGCTCTGCCAGGCTGTGCTGTGACCCCTGCCCTGGGGAGCTGCTCCAGCCCAACCACCCTCTGGGGGCAGAACCTTTTCCTGACATCCAACCTAAACCTCCCCTGACACAACTCCAGGCCGCTCCCTCAGGTCCTGTGGCTGGCCAGCACAGGGAGGAGAGCAGTGCCTGCCCCTCCTCGTCACAAGCATCAGTGCTCCCTCTGCAGCTGCCTGCAAGGGACCAGCTGCCCAGCCAGGCAGGGTCTCTGGGAGGCTCAGGTTAAACACATTTTCCAGTTTTGCAGAATGGGGGCCATGGTTGCTCTCTGGGAGCCACTAAGTCACAATGATTCAAGAGAAGCAGGCCAGGTTTTGCCCTTGTGTCTGGGCTGGTACTTCCAGAGGGGTGACAGACACACTGTGGTGCTGTTGGGGCAGCAGGGGAGAGGAAGCACCCAGGCTCCTGCTGTGCAGTGGGAGCACAGATCCCATCCCAGGAACAAGTCTTTTCCTCGCTCAGCATCAATTGCTGACTGAGCTGAGCTGGCTCTGCCTTGGCACCGTGCCCCCACATCCCCCTGCTCTGCTCAGCCCCAGGCTGACAGTGAGCTCCTGCGTGCTAGCAAGGGGCAGGCAGAGGTGCTCAGGGCTGCCCACTGTTCCAGGCTCTGCTCCTGTGCTTTTCTGAAGTCCGGGAGTGCTCACAGAGAAAATTATAAAAGCACAGGACAATCACAACCCGTCCTTGGAGAAACAGCTCGTTTCTCCATTGCCACACACATTATCATGCACAACCCAGGAAGCCTATCAACAAGCAGGAACAAACCCCATATGTTGTTTTATACTAGCATGGAATATTATTCATCTTTTTTCCCTTTCGGTGGGAATACATCTTTGTCAGGAAAAACACTGTTGCAGCATCTGTGCTGCAAATGTCCACATGACCCGGGTTGTGGAAGGAAGTTACACTGCTGCAGAGTTTAAAATCACAATTCAGAGATCTTTTTTAAGTCCTTCCCATGCAGAAAAATTAAAGCTTCTCCAGACAGATGCAGGCATATTTACTACACCACATTGGCTATATCACAAGCAGCAAGGACTTAAATCTTCTCATACCCATGTTCTGCAAATTCTCCCAGGATGTGAACCTGAACCAAAAGGATGGACATCAAACTCTGATGTAAAGACATGAGAGATAACATTTAGGAAGAGAAAAAATGACTTGAAAAGAGAACAGTGAAATATTGTCTTGAACACAAGAGAACAACAACTACAATTCAAACCCAGTTGCTTTTTCCAGCATTTAAAAGAAAAATTGCTTTGGCAGTGCACAATGCTGAGAAGTTGATTGACACAATCTAGCATTTCATGGACATAACCTGGCCCAAAATTATTTCTTTTTTTTCTTTTTTTTTTTTTTTTTTTTAAGCAGGTACCTACCTATAAACCTACACAAATACACTTTGCTCTATTACATCCCATCCAAAAAAAGTCCTGTTACTGGAGAAGGAAAGAAGAATAGGCGTTTACAACTACTGTAATGTACACCTTTGTTCTAGAAAAACATCTTGCCTCAACTCTACTGGGATTTGTGCAAAAACCCAGATTTTCTTAGATTTTAGTGTTGAGTATGTGCTTAGAGAAAAACCTATTTGAGGTTCTTGTCCAGTAGCTGAGTCAGAATCAGCTTGTTTGTTAACCTGCCATTGCCATACAGAAACTGAGGATGTGACACAGCAAACCCCAGTACATGTTGAAAGTTATTGAAAGAGATTTGCTGCAGGATATTTTAGGCTTTTTGGCTGATGTCAGTCAAGCTGTTTAAGGTCTGGGTCCCACAGTGACTGAATTATTTCTGCAACAGGCTGCAAGGATTAACCAAGGCAGCAGAGATTAGCTGTGCCACAAAGCTAATTTCCCCCCAGCCTTTCTCCACTAATGGAGTTTGCAGTTCAGATTTTGCAGCATGGTCTTATGAGCAGCCTGGTCATGGCCATCACCCTTGAAAAGCTCTGAAATATCAGGATGCAAAGTGTGAGCCTATCTCTATTTTAAGCCTCACAGGAATTCTTCCTGCTTGACTTTCCTCTGTTTATGCCACAGTTAGAGTGGCCCATGGTTCAGTGCCACCCTGCTTCCCATGGGAATGAAAGGTCCACCAGAGCAGGGAAGCACAGCCTGGGTTTAGCAAGCAGGTTATGGCTTCCATGTGGGAGCATGGAACTGCCACCTCCCTGCCCTGGGTCAATAAAGCCTGTTTCCTCAAACTCTGAAAATCCAAGTTTCCCTAAAAACAAAATTGCAGTTTTGCCTTCTAACCTGCTGAAATAAACAAGGAGCTTTAGGGTCCTTCTCACTTCCTCCAGCTGGCAGGGTCACACATCCCACTCTTCACTTAGACTTTATTTAGCACATCGTCTGGCATCCATCCCTCCAAAAACAGAAGGGGACATGTTTCAGATCAGCACTCACTCCCCTTCACAGAGAGATGGAATGGCTTGGGTTGGGAGGAACTTGAAACATCATCCAGTTCCAAGCCATGGGCAGGGACACCTTCACTATCCCAAGCCCCACCCAGCCTGGCCTTGGACACTGCCAGGAATGGAGCACCCACAGCTTCTCTGGGCAATCTCTGCCACAGCCTCACCATCTTCACAGCAACTTTCCCCACTTTTGGGCTCAGTCCCTCTTTGCAGCACCCTGGAGTGCCTTGTCTTTCCCTGAACTGAGCTTTCCATGTCCAGCTCCATGCACGACGCTTATGAAGCATCCTGGTTTATCTGTCAGAGAAATAATGTTTGAGGCAGTGCCTCTGAACTGAGTGATTTGTCAAGGTAACTGCAAGGGGAGGACAGAGCAGTTCTGGGAGCTAATGTATGGCTGCCCTGATAGATTCATGTTCTTAAATTGATTCCTGACATTGCTGGACCTCTCAGTGGAGAAACTGCCTGGACCATTGAAAATGCCATGTTAAAAATACCAGTATTTATCACTTACAGGGTTCTTTATAGCCTTGGATCTATTTACAAAAATGAACCAACAGATCTCCCCCCATTTCTGTGGTGAGAGCTCTGCATAGCTAACATTAAACATTACTCTCATCTTACAGCAGGGGAAATATGAAGGCCTCATGGACTGGCTGAGTACCCGCAGATCTGGCTGAACACTCCAAGAGTAACAAGAAGAGTGCACGTGAGACACAAACCCATAAACACCAAACTACAATGAAAACATTGGTCGGAAACTACATTAAATTCTGTTTTCTCCCAAAGGAATATGGAAATATGCCTTTTGTTTTTAGAGATGTGATACTATACCTCTCAATTCGGAACAAGGGTAGAATTCTGAACTCTCGGTGTTTTACCTGGTACCACAATCCAAATCCTATTTCTGATATGCCACTGACCTCTTTGCTTATTAGTATGTTACAGCAATTCAGTGAAAAAAGTAATGCAGTATCTGGACAGAATTTAAAGTTCATTTCTCTTGTTACTTTGGTGTCAGTCCTAGAACTTCACAGCAGACAATCTCTCCCTTCAGAGATCTCACCAGCACCACGTTTGCAAGTAGAAAGCCTATTTTAAGCCTAGATTATAAACAAGCATCTTGGCAAAGCCCAGCCTCCCTTGACTGCCCAGTGACTCTCTCTATACAGAAAAATGGAAAATGAGTCTCCCTTGTAGGCTATCAAAGCACTGGCAGCACTGCAGGGCTGTTTGTACGCGTTCCTCTCCAACGCCTGATTTCAAAGCTGAGTTGTGCTCCTGGGAACTCCCACACACCAGTACAAGTGCTGTTTGTATTACTTAGCAAAATAATGAGGTAATTTCTCCTTTGCCTTGTCCTTCCAGCTGTCACTGCCTGCAGAGGCCATTCCCTCCAGCCCCTGTGTGTTCTGGCTGTTCACAGGTGCTACCAGAGCAGCTCTGTGAGCTGACATTATCACTGCCTGGCACTTCCCTCTGCTGTTTTCCATTTTCAAATTGCTGTATTCCTAATAAAGGTGAGGATTTGAAAGCAGCCAAAGGGGACATTGTACTACAGTCTAAGGGGTCTTCAAAATGAGAATTAAGCACCTAAAATTCTCTCTGTGCTTTTGGTAAACCCCTGCCCCCTCAAATGAAGCAATCAACACAGTATTTTTGACATTTGGAAAGGAAACCACTGAATGGCCCAACCTTCCTTACCTTTAATGTTAATACTGACTTCCCTTAATCCCCACTCTTGAAAAATGCATCAGGCATATGTCTCTGTTTGCAGAGGACAAAACCCAAACCAATCAGCCCAGTAAAGCTTTGATCTTATTTATTGAAGTTGTCTTTGTGAAATATGTTCCTTTTAAAACTCAGTTATTAGAAGCTCAGAATAATGAGACCATTAAAATAACTTAGCACAGACTGGGATCAATTAAAATAAATGGGTAGGAATAAGGACTTTAAGAACAAGTTGCTTCATCAGGGAATTCAGCACTCAGCTGTGTCTACCTTGGCTTCAGTCTTTGCCACATGTATATTCATAGTGCCTTGATCCAGAGCTACACACAGCCCGATGTCTTGGTTATTGGATCAACTGAAATGTGCTTTTTTTTTTTTTTTTTTAAGGTAGACAGACTCCTTTTTGAAAACAAAGTCTGTGCCTATGAATCTTTTGTGGCCTCTTTTCTTTCTCAGCGAGATGGAATTGCTGCACCAGATCTCTGCATATATAAACCTATGCTTAAGTTTATTTTGATCCAGTAAATCAGGTATTTAAGGACAGACTATTCACAGGGCTGTATGCCTTTCTGTGGGATTTGGGGAATTTAACCTCCCTTTGTTGAAAGTTGTAACCAAAGTACTGAACTGAATAGGGATCAACAAGCTTAACTGGAGTTTTTAGCTTCACCCGAGGTGCTGCTTTCTTCCCAAACTAGTGCTAAATCTAAAGAAGGGGAGACATAGCTGAATATACCTTACACAAAGATAAGTTTTTCTGATGAAACATAAGCCTAGATTTGAAAGCACTTATCAGCATGAAAAAAGAATCTAGAAAAAAAATAGAGCAGGAAAAGAAAAAAACTTGTAACAAGTGGACAGCCTCTCTTGTGGCATGAAAGTAGAGATCAGTTCTTTCTTTTCTGTTCATGTTAGAAATAGTAGAAAAACTTTGCAGGTGTGCTTCAGGATCTGAATATTTTCATATCTGAGACCCAGCACCTTTCCATTCCAGAGGTTAATGCAGCATATGGGGATTCAGGAGAGCCCAGTAAGATCTGAACTTAGCCAGTGATTTTCAGAGCAAGCAGCCAAACAACCAGACTGTCCCCCAGGTTTTTTTGTCCATTTCTTGTGACCCTTTTGTCTGTTCTTTGGTATGATCCTACTGCCCCATGACTGCCTTTCCATGCAGTGAAGAATTGTTCCAGCCCAGGCTGCAAGGGGCTTCGAGCAACCTGGTCCAGTAGAAGATGTCCCTGCCTTTCCTGTGTGTTTTTGAAAAGATACATTTGTCTTAAGCCTAATTTTACAAAGCCATTGCTTTCCAGCAGTCTCCAGCTGCCCAGCTACACCAAGTTTCATTGAAAGGGCTTCCAACTTTATTATCAGATGGTTTTCAGTAACTCTGCCTAAGCATGAATGTCATCTGAGCAGGAACTTTGCATCACAAGAAATTGCATCTCAATAAAAAGCTTTCAGCAAGCAGCAGTTCTCCAAGGCAGAGAGTTATTAATGTATTAGAGCATGCTAGTTAAGCAAGGTAATTAATATATCTCTGAGCATTAGGTATGCATGGCCAACTCTGATACCTGTCAGCAAAACATAATCTAGGTAATTTCTAGCATATAAATTGAATGCACTTTTGAAAAACAATTTCTAATTATGAAGACTAATTAATTTTGGGGAAAAGCTTGCTTTTGTTTAATTTGAACAATAAATTTAATTACAATAACAAACACCCAGTGGACAAACCATTCTGAAGAACATTATCTCTGTCCACAAAAAATCATTTTTCTTTTATTTAAAAACCGATCCTGGAATATCACCAAGAAAAATAAAATAAAATAACTGCTTACTGCAAACACAAACATGATTTCCTGTGTCATTTTTAGGGATACATCTGCCATTAAACTCACTTGCAATGGTGCCAACTGCATACACAGTGAGGTATCACAACCTGCCTGATGCTCAAAAGCGTGGGTGAGATATTCAATACCACAGGCAATTGATAAAAAACAAGTAGCTGGAATAGAAGGTATTTGTTTTTTATTATCAGCTTCCAGCAGCCTGGGTAGTGCATAGAAAGCAGTGGAAAAAGACCAAGGGAAAAAAACTGAGCTGTGCCAGTCTTTCTCTTTTTCTCCTCAGGACAGCAGTCACCCTTAAAACTGGCAAGGTGGGAACCAAACCCTGTCCTTCCTTGTCCCCCCTTGCATTCAGTAATACCCTCAGCAGGTATTTTTGTGGTCCCTGTGCCAGCCCCTCCAGCAGAAGCTGCTGGTGAGCCCATTTCAGACAAAGCTGAGTCAGTAATGGTACAGCTCTCCCTGTACTCCCTTGTTTTACCCGTTTTCTCATCTCCCCTGAGTGGTACATGTGGACTTTTGGAGCAGGAAATTCAGTCCTTTATCACAACACAGAATATTCTGCTGATTGCATTGGGCTGTGCAGGCCAAGGGAGGAGTTACTCTGTGATGACCACGAGGCAGTTTTCAAAATGAAATATCCTGCTTTTGCCCATGGCAGAGAGTTGTTTTTATTGACTCTGAAGTGTCACATTCTGCCCTCGTTTGTTCACGTGGGATTTGAGATTAGAAAGTGAATTTCAAGCAGCCAGTTAAAATTGCTGAGATTTGGAAAGGGAGCAGCACAAGAAGCAAGGATTCCCCTGAAGAAGGACAACAAGCCTTTGAAGTCTTTTTCCTTTGCTCAGCCATCTAACTTGTGTGCAATTCACGGCCCCTGGGGTTAAGATTTGCATCCCAAAAGAAAGACTTGAAAAGTAACTGGTTTGAGGCACTCACACTTAGAATCCAGAGACTTCACAGGCTTCATGGAGAGCTGCAGCACATTTCTGGGAAGCCTCTATGACCTTGGTGCTAAGGAGTTGCTCCTGTCACAAACCCTTCAGACAGCGCTGAGTCAGGTGAAACATCAGCAAGGATGTGGCAAACTTGCTTACTCTTATTTTTCTTCATGATCATTGCTTTCCCTTGCTGAGTACCTGGCTTATCAGGGTAAGTTCTTCACAAAAGAGTGCTTCAGCAATGAGACATGCATTCAGATGACATAAGAAAGGCCACAAAACTATTAAAATAAAATAAAGGGAAAGAGAAAAGGGCAATTGGTCTGCCTGAATTTCTGCTAAAGGCAGTGTGGAAGCACACAGGTCCTTTAAAAGACTTGAGATGAAATGCAGTCTCGACTTTGAAGTACTGTATATGTGAGCTAGGGATCATCCTGATGGAAAGATTAATACATCCTTCATCCTCCCTCAAAAACTTTCTTCTCACATTTACTGCTTTACCTCCTGCTGCATTAACCTCATTGCAGCTGGAAGTTTCTGAGCTGTATTCCTAGGAGTGAACACAGGAAGAATTGTCTGGTTTGCTGTTCCTGTCTTCAGTTACAGGGGTAAAGCAGGGGTTTGGGAAGTGCTATTATTCGTTCCAGCTCTCAGCTGGTCTCAGGCAAGTCACCACAGAGGGTGGTGTGAAAACCTCCCAGAAATGCCAGAGCGCAAGTAAAATAAGAAATTTAACAGCTGATCAGGCCAAGCAAAACCTGTTTGGTAAAGAGGAGAATGGGATCAGTATGTGTCAAATCCAGCTGGGTACTTCTGCTGCACTGTGAGGCTTCTGAAACCCTGACAAGTAAACCTGCAAGGGCAGGCTGGGCAGCTTAAGAGCAAACACACCCATTGTCACAGAGCAGCCTCATGGTCAGACAAGCCAGAGCAGAGGTAACTACAGCAACAAGACAAATCTAACAGAAATCCATTCACAAAGGACTGAGAGCAAACAGAAAGAGAAAAATTTTTCCAACACTTAGCATAAAGCATCATCATCCTGATACCACAAGTGAGCACAACAGGAATGAGCAAAATTTCTGTCACTCTGCAGAACACAGAGCCCTGCAGCTCCCAGCTTTTCTCAAGGGAGCAGGGAATCCCTGCAGAGGCACAAATAGCAGCATCTGGCTCTGGGTTGAATTCCCAAGGTCACTTTAAAGCAGAGCAAGAATTTAGCTGCTGCTGAGGCTTGAAATGCGGCACAAAGCCGCACGCTGGGCTGGCAGGGCCCTCGCCCTGTGCCCCTGCAGAGCTCTGCCAGAGAGCAGCAGTGCCAGGGGCAGGGAGTGCCACGCTCAGGGAAGCCCTGCTGCTCTCCCCCGTCACTGGAGCACTGTGGCACTGCCACTTCACAGCTCCTGAATGCACTGCCAGGACCCAGGAATACACTGTGGGGGTGGAAGGAGATGAAGGATGAAGATTTTGTCATTAAGACTGTAATTGCATTTAATCATTTCACATTATAACTGAGTAACTGGCTTTCAGGTCATTGCCCTACAGAGGATCTGCTGCACAGGGAGTGCCGAGACTTGACTGCTTTTGATGAAAAGTCCCTGCAATTACAAGATTCCTGGAAAATGTCTGGTTTCAAGACAGCATTTTCTGATTGAAAGCACAGTACAGGGCAATTCCAGCCAGCACAAATGGTGAGATCCCCCCTCTGTAGAGCAGGGATCCAAGGCATAAGGAGGTGATTTTCACTAGGGAGTTTACAGCAAAGCAAACTGCAGGAGGAGAATCCTGACTGCAGTGTTTGCTTCAGGTACACAAGGGCGATTCTCATTAGCAACAAAGTCATTATTTAACATAATCTTTATCTTCTCCTTGAAGAGAAAAATTGGTACATGGCCAAAGGTTCTGTTTCCCACCCATCCACCTGGCCCAAAAGCCATCCTGAATTTTCTCATTAGCTTTCCTGCCTGACTTTTCCACCACAGGATTTGTATGCTTCATAAAAATTAATGAATTAACTCTGCCAGCAGGTCTGTGACAAGAGAAAATATTACCCCCACTTTACATATTTTAAAGATGCAGACAGCACTACAGGCTTGCACTGGATGCCCAATATAAAGGATGGGAGTCTCATGGATTTCTAGGGTGTCTGATATTTTTATGCTCTGAGAGGAGTTCCAACAAAATTCTGTTTAAGACACAAATATGAAATCCTGAGAATACAGATGTGATTTATCTCCATCCCATCAGTCAGGCATCTAACAGAAACTAAATTAGGCCTTTATTTGCTCTAATCTTCCTCTATTGTCTCTGAAGAGAGGTAAAGCAACTTGTGTCCACATGGACAACCCACCCTGGGTCTCCTCTCTCTGTATATTTTCCTCATAAGTGTGAAATGAGTTTTCTGAGATGGAATAATGATCACATTTCCAACAGATTTTGTGGTTCAGTTTCCTCTAGCTCAGCACTACTTTGCTGCTCTTACAGAGTCAACAGGGCTTCCAAAGGGCTGCAGTGCAGCAGTCCCTGCTATGGCTGTGGTGCATTTGTGTACCTCTAGTTCTGATACTGCACAAGCCTGCAATAAAATGTCAATCTGTGCTCCAACAGACTGATAATTATGAAGGAGCTACTTATCTGTCTAATAAAAGAGTGATGAGGATAATAAGAAGATCTGGCCTGTGATACTGTTCATTTATCACAAAGATGTTAATTAAATTTTGTTAAATCTTTGATGGTCTGGCTATTTGCAAAGGAGGGCCATCACTGTTTCTGGCCATGAATGTAAGGTGTGGTCTCTAGCAAGGAGGCAAAAGTACTTTTTTCCTGAATTAGCATTTTTTTAAGCCTCTGGATGTCCATAAACCAAGCCTTGGTTTGCAAAAGCACATGAGGGCAGCAAGTGCCTGTGTGACTGGAATCATTACCCAGGCTGCAAATGCAAGAAACTCAGCATGCAAAAGAAATGCATCAAACAGTTCCCACTTCTTTCCTGGAAACACAAACCCAAGGAGCCACTTGCAAAACACAGCCTTAGATCTTGAGCTGCTGCAGCTGCCATCTGCAGACTGCTTTCAAAATGTAATAAAATGCAATTTGAACAGGAGGTAAAGAATGTGATATGTGCTTTATAGCTAAATGATTAACAAAATGAATTGAAAAGACTGAAATATTCATAGCTTTAAATATTTATAAATTAATTTTTAAAGTCACTACGCAGTATTGAGTTGTCTTTAAAAGTCTGCCAATGTAGGACCTCTCAGTTCCATTTCTGCTTGTTATTACAGTTATTAATGCTCAAAAAATGACAGGTACTTGGCAAGAGAGAGATGAAATGCAGCTTCCAAAACAGAAACAGCAGCTAATGGTTCTGCACTAGTGTAGGGTCAGCTGCTCTGCTGGCAGTCACTGGAGGAAACCCAGCTCCTGATCATCCTGAGTGGCTGAGCCCAGAGCCAGACAAGCCATGCTGAGCTGTGCCAATAAATCCCCCAAAGCAACAGCTCCTGGCCCCATCAGTGTTAGAACAGCCTGTTGCTGACAGATACAGGGGCAGGTAAAACACCCCTCTGCCTGGGCTCCTTGCTGGACCACTCAGCAGCCTGCTGTGCCTCAGGGAGAGAGAAGAGCAACTCAACACAGAGCACGGGATGAAGCTGTATCTTATTCCTCCTTGTCCCCACAGCAGTCTGCACACTGTAGCAGGAATTTCACCTGTCCTTGTTTGTCCCAAGATAAATTAAAAATATCAGCAGTGAGGCTGGTGATATTCCAGTCTGGCACCACATTACCACACAGGAGGAGAGCCCTGTCTGCTCTCCTACACCAGTGCCTGAAAACATTCCCCCTGGCACACAGCCAGTTTGCTGGACATGCACAGCCCCCTCATGCTCACCAATGCCACCGACACCAGAGCACCTCGGGTTCCTCCTGCATGGCCCCCTTGCAAACACAAAGTAACTGTGGCACAAGAGAAATTATCCTTTTCAATCCTTCTGCCTTAAGTTTCTCCTTCACTTCCCTTTCATACTTATTTCTGATAAATACTCTGTATTCATGTAGCAGCAGGAGACCATTACCCTTTGACAAGAGCCTGCTTCCCTTGACATCTCTAAATTATTCTCATTGGATGTGACTCAGATGGGTTACACTTGAAGGGCCTTACATGGCAGTGCTTAGAAGAACAACAAAAGTTGTCAGACTATTTTTTAATATCACTTAAGTAAATAATTACCTTACTTTTTAAAGGTATTTTAGTATTTGTAAATGTGTGAATATCTGGAGCTTATATCTTTCCAGAACAACAAGAATGAAAGGTCAGCTTATGACTCACAGAAGAAATAGTTTAATCTCCTTTTCTTATAAGGTTCAATAGTTTAATCCAGAGCATTTCTTTAATCTTTTGCTTTAATTTAGGACTATATTTCAAATAGAGCCGAATACCATAATGGAATGGATAATCCCATCTATGAACAGGAATATGGGACGTTATGGGACATAACCAGTGAATAGGATAGTTTTATAAAGATACTTTTCAAACCAGAAGATCATTCCTCTGATCAGCCAATGCATCTGTTCCTGGGCAGTTCTGGTCCATCACAGCCCATGCCATGGGGAGATAAGCATTTAAGAGCTGCAGATCACTGTCTAGCTGGTGATGTAGATTACCTGAACTCCTCTGCACTCACACTTTCTGGCAGTTTCCTGTCTTGACTTAATCTTTTAAAAAGAACTCATTTAAATAATGATCCTTCTCTAACAGTCAATTGCTTTCTCAAAGTGAGCTGATGTAAATCGAGTAGGTGGCTTGTCATCACATCATAGAAACATCAGAGAGATGCAGCAAACTTCATCAGGCTGCAATTAGTACTTTCAGAGCAATTTATATGGTTCATTTTGTAATGCTGCTGCTGGTCCTACACAATGAGGGTTTCTCTTCATGATTACAAATGTTACTCAAAACAGTTATAAAACTTCTTCCTTTAGACTGACTCCATTCCTGGGATTATTTGTTATATATATGGGGAACTGAATAAATCAGAAAGAATTTGAAAGGCAAAACATATTCTTTTCCAGTTCAGAAAGTGTCTGTGTATATAATACCATCCTCTCAGACACTCTGTACAAAATTATAGGTTTGTTTATTTATAAGAATAATGACAGCCTTGCAGCTTGTTAGTGAGAAGTCTGTACCAAGGATTTGGTATTTGAAGCCTGACCTTTGAATGGGAAACAACAGCTGAAGTGATTATTTCTTGTCTTTGAATAAATTAAAGCACTCCTTAGAGCTAGGACTGAAGAGCCCCAGAAGGTCTTTCTGCAAGTCTCAAAGTTTCCACCCAGCAAACAGCAGTGGAGGAACTGCCTGTAGTTATTCCTGTAATAACTGTTCCCTACAGCCCAGGGGAGCCACCAACAGTGGGCACTTTGGGGCAGACAGCCTGCAGAAGGAGCTGGTGCAGCAGAGAGCCTGGGAGGGCAGGGCACAGACACAGAGCCCTCCTGGTGCCAGCCACCCCCAGCACCCACAGCCAGCTCCCCCCTGGGACCCCCAGCACGAGCCCCAGCAGCCTTCCCTGCTCTCACCCTCACAGGCACCTCTGCCAGGGATGATTTCTTCCCAGATCATCACCGAGGATGTTTTGATGCAAGGAGCTGTCAGAGGAGATAGTTTAGATGCTGGGAGGATAATCCCCATCTATCTGCTTTAAAAGGGAAGTAAATAAAAGTGCTCTCCTTAAATCACAGAGGCACGTGGGTTTATTTGGCTGAACATCACCAAGGCATTCACTCCTTGATCTGAAGGCAGAGCATAAGGGCAGTAGTAACCTGGGGCAGGGGGAATAACAGCTACAATGGGCACTGATGACATTAAAAAGTGCAGTGCCAGCATCCTGCAAAACAAGCCAGCACTTTATATCCCCCAATTTACTCTGCACTGATGCCTTACTAAGGAGTATCTCATAAAATAGCCACCTAACAGCAAATATTATCAAGGGGAATGTGTGACCAAGGGCTATTTCATTCTGCTGGATACTCAGGTGAGCTAGATTTGTGGTGAGACACCTAGCTGCATGATCACAAGTCAAAGAAATAACAAAATCACAGTTGCTGTCACCGAAGAAAGAAAAAAGCATACTGAAATGAGATCAAGAGTTCAGGTAAATAACCATGGGAACAGAACACCTGGGGAACTGCAAGTGGGAGCTGCACAGCTTTATAAAGAAAGTCAATCTAGTTCAAAGATAAGCTTACTTTTGTTTTATAGTTATAAGTTTGAGGAAGGTATAAATAATGATAAGGTTTCTTCTGCCTTTTTTTTACAGGTCAGACCACGTTGCAAAAGTGGCTGATCATTTCTTTGAAATGATAGAAACAACCATTTTTACATCTAGTTTGACCTTGGATTTCTTTGATAACAATGGTATTCTTGGTTGGGATAAAATGTTAGAGAAGTTCTAAGATGTTAACATGTCAGAGATGCCTCAGAGAATGTGATCTCTGCCTCACCTGTGGCTCTGCCCATCTCAGAGCTGGGTCAGAGGCTGCTGGAGAGGCTGAAAACCTAGAGATGATGCCCTCTGAAATATCTCTTGATTTTCAGATGCCCTCTCTTTGCTATCAGGCTCTTACAGAGTCTTGCTGTAGTCAAACCTGACTCTGGCTGACACTCTTGAGCCTGTCTTGGTGTAGAATTCCAGAGATGTTCTTATGGTACAAGAATAATCCTAGATTAGAATTTCAGCCTGGACTTCAGAACTTTAAAGGAACAAATTTCTTACAATTTTGGAGAACATTAAGACAAAGTCTTTCAAATGTCCCAAGGTATTCCTAACACAAAGTTTTATTCATGCTCTACAAAGTTTTGCATTCAATGTCCATTCTGCCCTGATGAAAAGCAGATACAATATTTATTTGCTTATGTAAGATAGTCTCCTCTAGGCACTGGGCCCAAGTATAACAATCATCTTCTATTGAGAAGATGGCTTTGAACCAAGCCATCTTGATGAAGTATTTCTCATAGCCTCATTTACAGCTGTGCATCAGCCAAACAACCCAGCTACAAACAGAAACTCCAGCGGGAATTGCTTAAGTACCCTGCTACTTTGGAATCTAGGTTTGGCAGAAGAATAAAAACCAGAGAGAGAGCCTTTGTGCTGCTGTCTTTTGAGCTCTTTGATGAAAACTGAGGCTTGCAGGGTAATTTCAAGCCATATAACACACAAGAATTGCTGTTGATAATGCAGACAAGTCAAACTAACAAGCTAACTAATATTAGAAACAAAGAAATCCATGGGTGTATGTCTACTCCAGCCATCTAGGCTGAATACCTAATTCATGCCAGAGCTGGAGGAGGAATCAATATTATTGTTATTTATTTAATTCAACTCTCACATTATAGCAAAGTTCTTAGAATGAGATAGACAGGGATGTTTTCTAGAGCATTTTGACAACATTAGTCATAGAATTTATTAAGAAGAAGCTTCCTACTTTTTTGAAAACTATTTTAGACTTTTAAGTGAAGCAAAAATCTTTTTTAAAAACTACATATTTTTAAATATTTTTTCCCTCCAGAATGGAAGTTTTCTCATATTTTTGTTCTGGTGGGCAGGCACTGACAAAAGTCTGGATGTGTGTTTAGATGGCTGTGACTCTTTGCTGCACTGCTTGGCCTATTCCTTGGGCACCTCATGTTCCACAGCCTGCTGAGACACACAAAGCACACCTGAAATGTGGAACTCAGGACTACTTTCAGTGTCTGGCAAATATTTCCTGTGTCAGATGAAGGGCTCTGTGGAAGGAAACCAGGGCCCACAGGCAGAACTGCACAGACCTGGCCAGGTACCTGATTTGGATTTGAGAGAAGGCCAGTGCCTCATCCTTGCAGAAAAAAAAAAATCTCTTTGGCAGCTCTGATCTAACCTGAAAGCATTTGCAGCTCCCAACATCACACACCTCCTCCAGCACTAAGCATTTGCTGAGAGGAGCCTGCAGAGCAGGGAGAAGGAGCGATTCTAGCGAGAATAAAGATGAAATCTGAGAGCAAGAGCACGGAGAAGAAACCCTGTGTGGGTGCTAGCATCCAAACCACATCCCCCTGCTCTCCTTTATCAGACTCCCTTTCCTGGCATCCAGAAACAAGCAGAGCAGCAGCTGGGGCCCCTTCCCCTCGCTGTGCTGGAGCAGCCCTGCCTGGCCACAGCAGGCTGGGAGGAGGGCGTGGGCTGCTGCCACCTCCTCACTGCCATCTCCATCCCCTGGTGGCTCAGCAGCAGGTGGCGGTGGCAGTGTCACCCGTGGTGCCACCCGTGATGAGAAGGATGCTGCTCATCGGGTGCCGCTGCGTGAGCTGCCACAAACCCCGCCGGGTTTCTGTGGAGTGCAGAGAGGAGGGTTTTTAAATTGCCTCAAGGACACCAGTCCTCGCTCAGAGGTCAAGAGCATCAAAAAGCAACCCGTTCCTGATGCAGCCAGCTTGAAAAAGATGCAGGAGGGATTAAGCCACAGTGCCTGGCACTGACAGGCAGGGGAGGGGCAGAGTTGGGTGTTTGCTGAGATGTGGCAAATGCAAAATTGATTTTCTTCTTCATTTAACACGTTTTTCACTCTCTTCCCCCCTTCCCCACCCCTTTATGATTAAATTTAAAAACAACAGTGAGAGGCAAGAGGCAAACACGCTTAAAAGTTTAGAGGGGAGGCATGAGGAGAGGGGTTTGAGAGAGGAATCTGCTGCAAAGAGAGAAACTTCTGAACTGGGAAAGCTGCAGGGATGCAGACATGGTATGAGAAGGAATTCCCTGAGGAAAGAGGAAGGAAATTGTCTTCTGCACACTCCAGAAGATCTGAGCTCCTGATTCCTCTGAGAGGAGGATGACATGAACCCAGCTGGTAAGTCAGTGGGGACAATGCCCTTGGTTTACTTGAACTTGCACAGGCCTTCCTCGTGTTCATTTTACTTCAGATATAGGAAACAGGAATGAATTAATTAGACATCTTCTAGAAGAGGAAAAATAAGCCATCAATTTTAAATTTAACAGACTTTTCAACTGTCTTTTCACCTGGCAAAAAGCTGGGAATGTTCTGCAGGTCTGTAACATTCCCTTAATTTACTGCTCAGCACCTCAGCTGGGGTGTGTGTGTGAAATAGGCTGGGAGTATTCTAAATTGCAGCTATGAAATTGTGTCTTCAAATATCACAGAGCACTTTCCAACTTTCCTCTCTAATTTACCATTCATTTCTGTTTGGACATGCAAAACAAAATGAGAACAAATGGGATGAACTTAAAGTTTCAGCTTTTTTTTTTCTTTTTAATTACTTACACACACCATTACTGATCAAAACATCTTGAAAACAGCAGAAATTGAAAAGCCACATTCAGCAACAAGCCTGCAAAACAAAAACACCTTCTCCCTTTGTATTCAACACCTGTACTACTGGGAACAATTTTTTTTAAGCTTCCCTTAAACTCATATTTCCCCTTGCTTGCCTCCTTTACAGGAGGCAGTTTTTGCAGTCTCCAAAGCTTTTGTTTGGAGTAGCTGGGGACATCCTCACTCTTGTGGCATAAGAGCCCCTTGGCCTGTACCATCAGTGCCTCTTTCCACACTTGGCATCCCTATAGATGCTCTGTTTAATCCAGTGCAGGTTTTTCCCAGCCATCCAAATCAGTCCAGAGCAGACAAGACATGTGGTGCTTATTGATCATCCGACTGCACAAGCACACTGCCAGTGCTAAGCTGAAAATCTCACCTACAGGGAAGGCAAGAAAAAAATGTAGAGGCAAAGGGAGGTGACCTACACTGTGTTCCTGAGGGAAAAATTTGCTGCAGGTCAGTTCTGGCTGCCCAGGGGTGCAGTGGTCCCTTAGACCTGAATTAACACAGGTCTGTCATCACTATGTCCTCAGAAAGTGATTACTTATGTTAAATTTTGTGAGCCAGGTTGGAGTCCTCAGCTAGGTTTGGCTCTGCAAATCTTCTAAGAAATGAACATCTCAACAAGGCTTTTCATGGCTTTCAGCAAAGCATAAGTGATTATTAGAAGAGCCCAACTTCCCAGAAATTTAGCACAGCACTGCCTGGTTTTTAACACCACTATAAAACACAAACTGTCAAAACTCTCATTTCTTTTTTTCAGCCGCAGTTCAGAAAGTATATTTCCAAAGGTCCCTGCACCATATAAATCATGCATGAAAAATTACAGAAAGCAGAGAGTGACTGGATACAGATGTGCCCCAGTGAGCCCCAGGACACTGCACCATGTCAGCCATGGCTGCCCTGGTGACTCAGTCCCTTCCCACGTCACAAGAATTTGAAATAATCTGCAACCTGGAAATTGGAAAATGATGCCATCAGCTATTTGTTAAACATGGAATGAGTCTACGTTCTATTCACTATGTCTTTTGTGAGAACAAAAGTAAGGTCAACTTCAAAGCCTTTCTTACCTTGTTGGAGCTAAAACAGAATTATATCAGAGAAAACCTGAATATGGCAAGATATAACTCACACAATGTATTCCACTGTGTCTGTTTGGTGGGGATTCTGAAGCTAATCATGTGTTCCATCCAAATCCAGATAAAGATAAAGAAGCTGCCTCTTTGTAGATGTATAGTCTGAACTGTCCAGCTCACAGGACTGTAATGAACTAAGCTGCAGTGGGTTTTCAAAGTTCTGCTTCAGGAAATATTTCATAAAGCTTCCTGAGGAAAAGTGTTTTCCACACTGCATGAATTTTGTCAGTGCAGTCACAATGTTCAAACTCTACTCTGTCCTCCAGCCTGAATTTCTGTACAAGGATCAGCTCAGAGCTTATTCTTGGCTCTGCCTCAGGATCTGCCTTGGGATTGCTCTGCCCATATGCTCCCTCCTCTTTTCCCTTGAGAGCAGGAGACACACAGGAGGCAGCAACCTGCTCCAGTGAGCCAGCAAAATCCAAATCCAGTGAGAAGGTGGGAGGTTTCTGGCAAAGAAGAGCCACATCAAAGCACTCTCCAGTATCCCCCTGCCAAAAAGGATTTCGGTACCCCTCCTCTTGCTCTGTGATGATTTACTTCTGCAGCAAGGGGAGTTTTCCATGGGCTTATTAACTGTCTCCAGGAGGCTTTTGGCAAATTACATTGCCATCTTCCTCCTTGAATGCATCCCACTGAAATCTGTATTCCTGTCACCTGCCCCCATCTCTCTTGGTGGCAGCTCCTCAGTTCAGCTCTTCTTCCACTCTGCATTCCCATTAGACTAGCAATATCTGCATAATATCTTTGGGGGAAAAGAGCTTTTGAAATACAGCTTTTGTTTTAATGACAGAACAGCATATGCTGTCACTCCTCCAAGCATTTTCTAAGTGGTGAAAATGCTCTCAACTTATTTAAGTACAGTATTTTTCCACCAAGGCTCTTTGTGTAACGATGCTCCCACCTCATTTTCCTTCTGTAGAGGTGGTTGCAAACAGGGCACATGAAAGCCAAAACGATGCAGGCTGCAACTCAGACAAGAGCTACTCAGGGATGGTAACAGACCCAGAAAGCTAGACTCAACAATAAACCAGGAGGCTCTGAGATTAGGAGTCTTTGGAACAGCTACAAAG
This sequence comes from Passer domesticus, assembly GCF_036417665.1. Taxonomy (NCBI): domain Eukaryota; kingdom Metazoa; phylum Chordata; class Aves; order Passeriformes; family Passeridae; genus Passer; species Passer domesticus. Next base: position 11,100,971 of record NC_087484.1, on the reverse strand, counting down.
ACAAACACAGCTTGGACTTGCTGTCCTTTTGCATTTTGTGCACATGAAATGCCTTTGTTAATGCATGCTGTGTGCAACATTCACTGAGGCTGCACGCCTGCCTTTTGTGCCGTGTGGTGGCTGGATATGAAATGCCCTCAGACTCAGGTTCCCATTGCCAGCTCACCAGCTGCTTCCTGCCAGCCCAGAGCCCAGCCACAGACCCACCCGTGGCACTCTGCCCTCGGCCTCTGCCTGTGCTGCCAGCACCTGGAATCACTCCCAGAAGTCAAGCCTAGGGGTGTCCCTGGGTGGGTTCAAGGCTGAGACATCCACCCTACTGGTAAGCCATACAAAAAAGCCCTGTGCCTGGGTTTGTACCTCTGGCAGAAGAAGGTACTGCCAGCACCCTTGCCAGCACCCGCACGCCTGGCACCTGTGAGTTGGAACAAAACTCATGCAGCACAGAGATCAAAGGGCAGAGGTTGGTCACAAGATGGAAAAGCTCAGAAGCCACCTCCACACTGCCCCAGGAACTTCCCATGGCTCGCTTGTGCACCTCTCCTGTTTGACAGCATCTTTCTGCCTCTTCTGGCTGTGAGAACAACTGTGATTCCAGATGGTCTCTGCTCCCATGTGAGTCCCACTCAGTGTGCTTGCACACGTGTTTTGACTTGTTTTGTTTAGATTTCCAATATCATCCCTGGCTGGACAAATGCAAAGTGACTTATTGGCAAAGAGGTTTTTTTTTAATTATTGAATTATTTACTTGCTCATTAGCTTTGATTACAAGTGGCCATGAGTTATTTAAATCAAATTTGACCTTTGAATTCAAATCACAAACAGAAATGACAGCAACAACAAACCCAGCAGCAATGTTTGTCAGTCCTAGGCGTGGCCAAAGGAGCACAGGGCATGAGTGACCTTTTCTGCAGAGGGAAAGGGCTTTCTTGGAGTTTTCACTTCCCATGTCAACAGATGTTTGCTTATTTCCCCAATGATTCCAGGAGTGAACAGGTAGAGCATGTGCTCTAGAGAATCCCATTATAATACACAAAGGGATCAGCGAGAAGGATATTCCTGCATTTTCTTAAAATAAAGACAAGAAATCTCCATAACCCAACAAGCACTATAAAACCCAATATTCCCAGATTTGTTTTTAAATGAAGGTGGTTTGTACCTGATCCAAGAGACTGCAGATCTCCCAGCTCTGCTCTGGTGTGCAGCTGACACCCCCTCTCAGACATGCAGCTGGCTCTGGAGCTTTCATTTATTTCAGAAAACAGGTGAAGTAGGGAAGTGTAGACAGAGACTGGAGGAGTTCCAAAGGCCTCAAAATGTCACCCTTGTTATTAAAGCAAAAAGAGAATGTAGGAAACTGGCTGAGAAAAGGTCAAAAGTTTTTTTGTGAAAGAATCAAATTGTTCTTTTCTTCTCCAGCTGTTACCTGCAGTGTTGTTGACACTTTCACTAATAAAATGTGAGGACCACGCTGGATGTATCCCAAAGCAAACCTATGTATTGGGAAGATGGGATTTGCTCCATCTGATGTCCCAGTAAGGAAACTTTCCCACCCCACAGTCGTTTTTGGATGTGCTGCCCACATTAAAAAAGATGACTCAGGAGTGAGTAGAGGAAGGTGTGGAGTGACTGGAGGTGGTGCTAGTGTTGCCACCCCCAAGGCTCTCCTTTGCAGGCAACTGTAGGCTGATAAAGAAGAAACAACCACATCCATCCCCACCAGGGTGATTGGAGAGTCAGTCCTTAGATCCAATCCAGCTTGGATTTGCAGTCAGAAGTAGCAGTCTGTGCCATTAGGGAAAAAAAAATAAATCCATGCTCTGGAAAGGATTTGGCTCAGACTGGTCCTGGCAGAGCTGCATGACCCAGAGATGCAGCAGTCAGGCAGTGCAGAGGAGCTGGCTGAAGTCAGGCAGAGCTGCTCCAAATAAGTGCTCAAATAGAGTCACTCAGGGTTTATTTTTTCTATTTGCTCTGTCTATTCCCTTCTAGAGTTTGTCTCCCTTGAAGAATTCCCAGACAGATGAAAGAGAATGGTACAAGCTTTGCAAAGAAATCTGATTTGTTGTCTAGACTATCAAAAAAAAGAAAAAAAAGGCTATATTTTTACCTCTTTTATTCATTATACACCTTTCTCCAGGTGGGAGTTGTCCCTGTCTGAATAACACTCAGGTGGGACTCAGAGTGGTGTAGCTCAGGCTCCTTTCCTCTCCTACAAATCTCCTCAGCTAACACTGACCCCCTGCATGGGAGGGACAAGAGGGAGATGCCACAGGCCTGCACTGGCTCACTTCAGGGTTTTACAGCTCAGAAGTAAACCAAAGAAGTAAGCTATAACATGATGGAAGCTAAGGCTTCCTAATGCAGCTGGAGTCTGACTTTAGCCAGGTGGCACTGCCTGCAGGCACAGCCCACCAGACCCACACTGAACTGTCCCCCTCCACCCATCCTGCCAGGAGAGAGCTCCCTGCACCTGCAGCTGAATTCTTGAACAAGCCTGAGCAATGGAAATACAAAAGAGATTATTTTTCCTGTTGTCCCAGTAATACTCCTGAGCAAATTCCAGATCAGCCAGACATTCCCAAGGGAAACCTGCCTAGGTGGTTTCTACCTCACATAAGGCTGATTTTTACATATATCCTCAGTCCAGATCATCACAACACCCTGAGAAAGATTATAAATGCTTGATCTACTTTCTTAAATTCATGTTACTTAAATTCATGTCTCCCTGCAGACCTATTCCAGGTCTGTGATCACAAGGCATCTCCAAGCAGAAGAAGAAGGGTACCATAAACCTGCCAGTTTCCAAAATCAGTTTTAAAATCCTGTTACAAGTTTGAAACACATCTACAACAGAACTGCCTTACATAAAATACTCCTGTTCCATTAAATCTGTCCCAAACTCAGTGATTCAATCATGGATATTCTTTGTGAACCCTTATATGTAACTGTACACACCCCAATGCTGTCCCTGAAGCAGAGGTCTTTTACCTGGTCTGCAAGAGCCACTCAACACAGAGTTAAGCTGTGTGGGGTTTTTTTATAATACCATTCTGTAGAACAGGATGTGAGGCACCTAACACTACTGACAGACCTTCTAGGAGACATGCACAGTGTGTTATACAAAAAGGTAACAAAGAAAGAATGATGCAAGGACAGGTGATGGGTCATGTGCACTTCTGTAACAAAATTCTTAATGCATGTGTGGTCTTGGTCCAGTCCACTATACTACAATTTGCACCCAAAAATTTTCCTGGGGGTAAGAGTTTCAGTATTATAATCACCTAAGGTAACTCTAGGTTATATTTTCATCCTATCAGCTACCACCGAGCTATTATTTAACCTTATACTTTATTACAGTTTCTGCTCTAGTCTATTTGGACAACAAGTTGTGAACAAAACAAGGATTTTTAAAGTATTCTTTAAAATAGTTCCTGTGGACTCCTGAGTCCTGCATTGCTCTGTTGTCATGGTTTCAAGACCACCCCATAGCTGCTGTGAACCTTTTTATCTGGCTTTTTAACTTCATTTGACATCATGGAGGCAGCAGTTTCAATTTTGGATTGCCCAGGGTGTGGACAGTTGAGTGCACTCCAGTCCTTCCCTGCTGCACAAGGTCTCTCCATGGCTCTGAGCAGCTGCTCCCACATCTATTTGAAGCTGTACCTGCCAAGAGGACTTTTGTCTTCACCCATCTGTGCACATACACTGGTTCTTTCTTCAACACAACCTGAACTGTTTGTATGGGAGGCGCTTTTGTGGTTGCAGCTGTAAATCAGAGAAAACATAATGCTCTTTTTCAGGTATTGAAAAGCAATCCCTGTTCTCCTGAGGCAGAGATCCACAGCTCTGGGGCTGTGTCTCTCGGGTGTCTTCTCCACATGCTGAAGCTGTGAGCAAGATTCTCAGTGGGTAAAAGCTGATGTGCTGCCACGTTCAGGAGCCAGCAGAGCTCTGGGAGCCGGTCTGAGCCTGAGCCTGATGGGTCCTTGGTGCTGCCCAGTGGCACAAACCTGTGCTGTGCCTGGGCTGATCCTGCGACACAGGGAAACTCGGCTGTGCAAGACTTGGGGAAAAGATGTCACCAGGTAGATTGTCCCCCACAGGCAGCAGACAGGGACCTCTTGCTAATGCCATCCCCTTCCCTCCTCCTGGTCAGAACAAGCAGGCACACATCCCTGCCCAAAAGGCACAAAGATAAATGCCTCTCAAGTGGATTTCATCTCGCTTTCCCTGTAGGCAGGAGCAGTGATTCCAGGAGCAGCGATCGCAGTGTGACATTGTGAAGGGCACTGGGGGAGCTCCTGTTGTGTTTCAAGCACAAAAAACAAATGCCAGACCTTAACAGCAGCTTGTCCTTCTGCACAGACAGGCAAAGGAGGCAGACCCTGAGTGGCTCAGAGGGGCTCACAGCCAGCCCCACACCACGGGCAGACCTGACTCCCTGCAGGGTCTCCCCAGGTCACTTCTCCCACAGTGGACACTCATTGCTCTCCAGCACTGCCATCCATCCCACAACGGGAAACTGAGGCACGGAAACACAAACTTTTTTGGGACCCCTACAAGTCTGAGGGAAGGACCAGGTTCCACACCAGGATTCATTTCTCACCTACCTCCTAGCCCTGCCCCAGCCCTCCTGCAAAACATCACCTCAAACCATCCCCATCCATGGGGAGCCAGGGGCTGGATTTTACAACTTTCTGGGGGACAGTTGGGATAAAAGTTTTAAAAGGTGAATTCACCTTCCTGAATCATATCAATTTCCTTTTCCTATGGTAGGCATCTAAGCCATTTCCCAGCCCTTTTTTTCTCTCTTGCAACTTCTGAATAAAAAAGGACACTTACTCAGACAGACAGTTGGAGGAACAGCAAGTCCCCGCTAGGTTATATGACAATTTGTCAGGGTCCCGAGGCCCCCAGGAAATGGTGCAGGGATGATGGATGAAGGTGTGAAACAGAATTGTCACTCCACAGCCGAGGCATTAATCAACTGTCAGGGTGGCTGAAGAGTGAGGCAGGAGCCTGGCAAAGGGGGCACCACGCTGCCAGCGGGGCCCCGCTTCGGCACCTCCTGCAGAGGGAAAATACTCCGGCAGCGACTACGGCTCTGCACAAGCAGCAAATGGTCCTGACAATTCCCCGGGGAGGTGCTCCTCGAGGAAGCACTCGTTCTTGCGTTTCAGAGAAATTTGCTCGCAAGCCCCCCTCCGCTCCCCAGAGCCATCAGCAGCTGTGGCAAATGACTCCAGCTCTGCCGGCAGGAATGCTCAGGAGCAAACCCAGCACCCACTCCATCCCCCTTCCACTTATTAAATACTTTTATTTCCAGGTTGTTGTAAATTGCATTTTGATGGTAGTTTTTAAAATAGATTTAAAAAATATATTTTTCTTTTTTTTCTTAATTTAGGCAATTTAAAAAATAAAATTGAAAAACATGTTTCAGCATTAACTGTCTCCTTCCTCTTTAAAAACAAAAACAAAATGCTTTGTCACTTGGAAAAAACCCATCTTCCCTTTATTTTGTAGTGAAGCTATTCAGCAAGAGCTAATTTCATAAAGAGTTTAGTTCCTCTGAAAACTCAACTGTTAGTCAAGATCCCTATATCTCAAAAATATAAGCAGATATTCAACTATATCTGTAGAAGGCAAGCTCAAGACAACTTGTGGCTCTAAGCAGGTGTTACCCTGATCACTGGTAAGCTGCTCTTTTCTGTTCCTACCCCTTAATGTCTCCCTACTATTCACATCCATCTTTCCCCCAAGCTCACACATCTGTAGCTTCCCTCAGCAGTGGATGCAGTGTTCCCACCAGCCTCCAGACTTGGATCTGTGGTGCACTACAATAACAGTCTGTGATGGGTATTATATTTGAAATTTCTTTTAAGACATTTGCATTCAAAACTCCCCTTTAAAGAACAGGAGGGACAAAACTTCAGTACATGAAATTCCAGCTTTTTTCTGGAGAATTTAACCTGTGTTGTTAAGTCAGTTAATGTCCACTGCTGCAGGCTCAGCCCTGCTTTTTTGATGTTAACAGGACTTAAAGGGTGGGATTTTAGTGGGACCTGAGGAACAGAGATCTCCTGCATATTTTTATAATATTAAGCAGACATCTGTGCACATACACTGATAAGAAGAAATTGCCAGATCAAAAGCTGTGAGTCGTATTACTGAAGTTCTGGATTTCATGGCACATCTGATAATCTCTGAGCAAGGAGAACAAGCTTGATATCCCCTCATCAGGAGATACTGGGTTTTCCCTGCTGGGTCTCAAAACAGATTTGAAGCATCAGATTGCCACAGCTGACAGGTTTAACTCAAACATCTGCTGAGCACAGCCTGGAGGGATTGTGTCAAAAGAGAGATTAGGAGCATCTCCTGCTCTTTGGCTGAGAGTGGTTCTTATTTGGTGCAGAAATCCTCTGGTCTCAGAGCAAATGCAGCCCTCAGAGTGTGTCTCTCTCATGACTGTTTTGGAAGAGGTGTGCAGCCCAGTAAATGAGATTCAAAAGCCTGACAGGAGTGAGGAAGGGCAAACACTGTGCTCAGCCTTCCCCACGTCTATGCCATGCCTGTGCCAAGCCTGAATTCCTGAGCATCCCGGCAAAGGTTGAAAGGTCTTTAGAGGCAGCCCTTACAGTGTCAGTGTCCTTACAAACTTAAAGCCCAGCCTGAGTGAAAATCTAATGAGGAAGGCACAGAGAGTGGAAAACCTCTCCAAAGGTTCAACACAGCCACAAAAAAAGTATTCCAGGGCAAAAGTGACAGCTCTTCACTGCAGTCCTGGTGAAAGGAAAACTGCTGCCAGAGGGATGAAAAGCCTGTGGGGACTCCTGAGGTTCTGCTGCCATCCTCCTCCTTCAAGGGAGTCCTTCCAGAGCATTCCAGGTTTTCATTAATTATGGGGTCACGACAAACAGAGCAGAATCATGTAACTTGCAGACCACGCTGGGAAACAACTTTCAATTCAGCACTGAACAATCTGCCACAAAATTAAACTTCAGCTTTATGCCTGCTTTTACCACCTCACCATTCCCCACCAAACAAAACACCATGGTTTGCATTTTGCCTTCTGCCTTCATCACGAGGCAGTGAGGGGGCAGATGAGGACACACATTTTGCATGTATAATGCAACCACTGAGCAGAAGGAGTCTCAGCAGTCCCTGTTCAGCTCTGCAGCCCTGTCAAGGGGAGCCTGCAATGCTGCTGCAGCATAAAGGCATCACAGTGTCAGGCTTATTCATTAACTAGATGAGAGATGGAAAACCCCTGTGCCAAATAAATGGATTGCATAATCTTGAGCCAGTCTGGAATGCCTGGAAGGCAAAGGAAGGATAGTGGATATTATAAAGCTGCCAGCAATCTTTTCGGCAAGATATATAAAGCTGAGAAAGCATGAGGTGCAAATAGCAGCATATGGTGGGGGAACTCCAAGATTTCCATAAGGGGGACACAAAACTTGAAAGGTATGATCAGCTCTTTCTACCTCCACCTTCAGCAATTACTTGCATATAATTCAGCATAGAGGTCTGTTTCTTCTCTCTTCTTGCTCCCAAACTGGCTATTAAATAAAACTCTAAAGCTCCAGGGTGAGAATCTGCTGCAACAGAAGTTTCCCTTGCTAAGGCATCTTTCCACACCACACAGACAAAGGAAGTGTCTGTCTGAAGGAATTATCACAGCAAGCAAAAGACTAATGGGACCATTCATTATCTTTAATTATATTCATCATCTTCTGGTGATTAGAACACAGTCATAAATTAAGATACATTTAAATTTGGTACATTTGAATGAACTGGATATCCTTTGAATATCTTATAGGAAGTGAATTTGCTAGGAGTAATGATGCTGTCACCTTGACAGGGCAGAAAGATGCTCCAGTGTGTCAGGGAAGTCAGAGGGCCTTGAGGTACAGTAACAGTGGCATTAGGAGAGGAAGGGAAAAAAAGCCTTTGCTTTGGTTTCTCACAGCTGAAGATCCTGAGAGCTCAACTACCAGTGTTCAGCAATTTCTCGAGTACTGCAACAAAGAGCACACCCCTTTGTACTTCTGAAATATCTTGGGGTTTAATGTTCTCAACACAGGAGCTTCAGGACAAGGCTCTGTGTGTGGAAGTAGCTCCCCTTCTGTCCCCAGAGTGGTGAATCCATACACAGATTTATACTTGCGCAGGGGTTGCAGACTTGGGGCTGTTAATACACTAAACTCATGTAACCCAGGAACAGAAATCCGCATTAAGGCCCAGCCCTTCTAAATCCCTCATATCTTAGTGGTTGCACCATAAATTAATCCAGTGGGAAGGATTAAAAGCTTGTGACTTGAGCTGCACCTTCCTAAGGGATGAGTGAATGAGAGGGTACATCCTTCCCCAGGGTTTACTCCACTTTTTTGTCTCTATGTCTTTAGAGAAAATTTAAGCAAGTTATTTCCCAGAGAGTAAAAGCCACAGGCACAACTGTTATGCTTCGTCCATGTTCTCACACTTCTCCAGGCATTAACTAGCAGAGTTCAGATAACAGATGCCTATCAGGTGATATCTATCAGGAGCTGTGATGCCTCCTGCTCCTGGCACCATGCCTATGCTGACCACTTTTGTCCATGGCCCAGAGACCAACCAACACATGTGCACCTTGGGCTGCTCCATTTCACTGCCTGGCATCTCAGTGAAACCCTCCAGGGATTGTAAGAGATGGCCCCATTTTCCTTTAGAGACAGCAGGTCTACAACATCATCAGCTGTGTGTTGCTCTAGAAGTCAGCCAGGTATAAATGTTTTTGATGCGGATTAAGACACACAAACAGGATATGTCAGGTTGGCAAACTCTCTGAATGCCAGCTGATTGTCAGTGATATCAGTGGGTCTGGTTGTAATTGGTATGCATCACGTTACCCTGCATGTGCTGTGGATACAGAAATTGTGGCCAGCAGTCCCTGTGGCTTGGGCAGTCTTCTTTTGTGGAAAAGGCACCTGCTTCTGTCACCAGGGCTGTCCCATGTAGTAAACAAAAGATCTGCTGCTGTTTGTTCCTGGATACAATTTTTTGTTGGTCAGCTCCTGGAGCACCAGAGCGCTTTACACCATAACAAGGATGTACATCAACGTGTCACACCCAGCACATCAGCAGCCAAGCAAGCCATTGCTTTAAGTAATCCACCTCTGCCAACACAAACACCTCATCTCTGGCAGCAAAGGAACACCCTCTGTCCAGGTTTGGATTTAGCTACGTGCCAGAATTCCTCCATGATCAAATTATTCTGAACCTATGTTTATGTTTCCATCAGAAAAATAAAAAATAGATAGGAAAAGCTTAGCCAGTTAAAAAAAAAAATTGAGAAAGCTACATGAAAAGTGATAGCTGGTGCATTACTTCAGAGAGATAAAATGGTCAATCTGACTGAAACTTTTATCTGTGAATACATCTGTAGAGCCAGGATTACTTTGAAACACAAGGAATTCAGAGCAGAAGAAATGCTCACTTTCATAAGCTGCTAAGAAATTGCTGAGTGCCTTTAAAATCTCCTTTATTCACACCACCATCTAAATAAGATATGCATAGGTTGCCCACATAAAGATCATAATGCAGTGAACAGAAGCTGAATAACAGCATTGAACCTGAATTTGAATTATTTCAAACAATTAAAAAGAAATCCTGAGAAGAACAAAGAAAGCCAGCCTGAAGCAGAAGCAAAATTTAAATAAATAAACAGAATCAATAGAAGTTCTTCTCTCTTATAACCCAGTAAAATAAAATGCACTAAAATAAAAGGAAAATGAGATAAAATACAACCAGAAGAACAGGATCTTAGTAGGAAAATGACTCCAATACATTTTCTAATGAAAATATTTGGAATCGATAAATGCAAATACTGGTTTTTATACTGATTTACATCAGGCACATCTGGCTTTATCTGATATCTCCTACTGAAGTCCCAGAGTTCCACTGCCAACCTAAGAGATGTAATACAGAAATAGAGATTCTAAGCTGTTGTAGGTAATGGGAAAAGCATCAAGTGAAGATGGTGCTTTAGTTCTTCAATGCCCCAAGCAAGGCTGTTTGCCTGGCACTCTGCAGTGGACAGAATACACTGCCCTATTATTAACAATAGGCCAGGGCAATAAAGAACATATTTATTTTCAATTCCTCCTAGTTACATATTTTCTATATATTTTAGGTTTATTTGTTTAGACTGATTTTTTTTTTCAAAGAAGCATTTAGCTTCTAATGAGCCATAAACATAATTTTTAAAACACACTCAATTGTTTCTGGAAGAGGCTATTTCTTTGTTAATCTGTGCTTTTCTTTACCCTAAATCACAAGGTGGAGTCCAATCTCCACATGCATTTTTAAGTTTAGGTTACTGTACAGAAGAAACTGCTTCTGGAGGGAGGAATAACATCCATTTACCTGAATAAGTTACTGGATCTAAATTCCTACCCCTGACATTCACACCTTTCATCTGTCAGAAACACTTGACTACTTTCAGCAAAGGAGGTTGAGTAGACAAAGTAAATTGTCACTTTTCATGGCAGCATGCTGTAAAATTCTCCCTCCACTCCTCCCCCAAAAAGATCTCTCAGAGAGTGATCACACTGCTGCCATGACCATAAGTCCACATATGCTGTGTTGTTTTAGTAACTAAATTTTCTCAAAGGAGTTTGAATAGCTACTGATTCTTGGGCAGCTTTAGGTAATAACTCTTTTCACACCCACAACTAGAAAACACCACTTTATTTTCAATTCATGTCAATAATCAAACAGTAGCTATGACCCAGCACTATCTGAACATGAAACACTCAGCTAATCTAGGCAAAAACTTCATCCACTTTTGCTAAGGATGAAAGTACATCTCTATGCCTTTGTTGTTAGGGATCTGAGTAAGTTTGAGGCTGTAGTTTGGTTTTGAACATGCAATTTGAGATTAAAAAATGCATTTATACTTACTATTGCATATTCTACATACATTTAGCCTCTGAACATGATGGCATCCTTAATTTTTTCCATGACATCTCATTGTTAGGCAGTTTAAATTCATTTGAAAAAGTCATTAGCTTTACATTAGATTGCTGTGGCACCTGGCAGATGATCTATAAAGTTGTGTTCATTAGTGTTCATAGACTGAGAAACATTATTTAAATGAAGGATAGCACTAATGGTATCTGGCACATAAATACACATCCGTGTTCATCAATGAATCACACAGTGCATTACCAGTGTTAGCACTCATAAGACCCCCATGGAGTAGGTGGGAGGAATTACTGAGGCTGCTGAGACAGGGAAATGAGGCATAGATACTGTAGAGAAGAAATGGGATTACAAATAAATAGCAAACCTAAACACACAAACATAAAGGGAAATTAACTCCAGTCTTTGTTTCTCATCCACTGCTGGAAAGACAAACCCATCCTGCTCATCCCATCCATCTGATAACTGAACTGACATGGAGGGGACAAACATCATAGGATTCTCTCGGCTCCAAGGTTTCAAGCTTCATGTAGGCACCAACCAGCAAGGCATTTCAACAGGGAAGAGCAACAGCCACCCATGCCAAGGCCAGCAGAGCCCATCCCTGTCCTCTCCCCTGGCATAAGTCAGAAGCTCACTCTGAGCACTGCTGCTGACACGGGGGGCTATCAGCAGCACTGGACTGATGAGCCTTGTCATCCCCATCCATTACAGCTTTGACCAGAAAACAAAATCTGCATCCTCCAAACCCACAGACATACAGGGAGAAGACACAGGTGAAGGCTGGCAAGAAAACCGTACACTTCTGCATTATGAACTTTTATTTTGCACTTGTATTTTTATGAACACTGGGAAGATAATTCCTGACTATTTCATTCATCCATGCTTCTGCTTGCTAAAAATATTTTTAAGTCAGCAGAGCGAAGATTATGGGGAAAAATGAGACAGTTTAAATGCTCCATATTATGGAGAACAATAAAAAAATGTTTAAAGTTTCCTGGTTTTATAAAACACAATGGACCATGTCTGCTCCTGAGAACAGTTTAAGTACACTGCACCCTATAAGATATTTTACCTAATCATCCACATTAAAGATCCTATTGGTACAATCAGGATTGCAGTAACATTTTGCATTAATGCTTGATTTTACCTTCAGTTTGGGAAAGACACAAGAGTCTCTCAGAAGTAGCAATTTGTTGTCTAAGCCACCTCTAAGGATGGGTCACTCACTTTCAGCTATAGGTAATCTCTGCATTGTCACTACAGCAAAGTTACCTGTACATCATTTCCCCCTGGGATGGGATTTTCCTGAACTTGAAGCAAAAACCAGATCATGCATACACCTGCTCTGCCTGATGTAGATTTTCTTTTCCAGCAACATTTCTCTCATTTTTTTCCACCATCCAGGTTTGAGATTCATAGGAGCTAATGTTACCTTCCAAAACATATCAGTTCCTGATAGAAAGCTTCTGTAGGTGAACTATATTTGTTCACTAAATAAGCAAGAGAGAAAATCATCCTCTGGGTTTTCACAAGCAGTTTCTGCCAAGGAACCTCCTTTTACCAATGAATAATATGGGCAATGAGCTCCTTACATACTAAAATTCAGTTTGTTAGGTTGGCAGGTATTATCAAGCTCAACACCCATGTCTGAGGGTAGAGGATCACCCTGCATCTCTTCAGGGCCCTCTCACCAAACCTCTTCTTGAAACATTACAGAGTTACTAAACTGTGGCTTAGTCTGGAAGCTACAAGCTCAGCAGACAGTTCTGGAAAGCTTGTGATGCTCTAAACCTAGTTTGACATTGGTAGAAGAGTCTTAGAAAAAAGTCAAAGCAAAACTATTTAAGTGGTTAAACAGCAGTTCACTGCTCTTGAAAAGAGACAGGATTGAGAGTGATTGCTCCTTGGCATTGGGATCCAGCAAAATCCTGTTCCCATTCAGTTCACAGTGCAAGGTCTGATGCCACAGCTGCACAAAGCAGGAAGCCACGGTCAGCCCACCCAGGACTAATGTTCCCTCTTGACCTTAGAGGTGGCACAAAAGAGACAAGACCTGATAGAAAGCCATTGATGGCTTGACTCCTTCTCTTTCCTAAAGGAGTCAAACACAGCAATGCAAACCTTGACATTGCATCACTGCAATTATGCAAAAATGAAGGGGGAAGGTGAGCAAGCTTCCAGGTTAGTAATAGCTTTTGGAGGAGGGCAAGAAGAGCTACACAAGCTGCTATAAAAATGCAGGGACTGTCTTGGTATCAGGCTAAAACCACAGAGGACTGCAAAGGAGCTGAGGCAGTGAAAGCTTTTCAATCAGTGAGGGACACAGTTTATTAGCCTGGCAATAAACCCTATTTGTTGACCATTTGTTGATGAGATTTAAAATCAAACAGGCCAATAGTGTACAGTGCATACTGCTGCCACTTAGCTTAACACTGCACATGTTGAATTAATCCCATCCTTACTTGCTGTATATCCAAACATCTTTTACCAGCAATTACAAAGTTTGATTGAACATTGGAATCCAAATTCAGAATGCACAAAAACTGAAGAGTCCAACCAAGAAATTATTTACAGGAAGATCACAGGGAGAAGTTACAGATTTTTCACTTTTTCCTTTAGAACAATGTTATTATTTTATGTACTGAGGTCATGCTCACACCATCTTTAACCTGGAAGAGCATTGTGCAAGACTAATAAGCATCAGTTTCATGCTGAAAATACTGTACTCTGTAGGTACACTGCCTAATGGGTTGGGAAGGAACCTCCTCCTAACTTTTACTATTACAGGGATTTTGAGGTTATGTGCTGCTTGCCTCATAGTGAGAAGGAAGTTTTTTGCTCTAGAGACAACAGATACTCTGCTGTTGTTCTGGGTCCAGGGAGAAGCAGAGGCCAAACCCCACAAGAACAGATACCCCTTACATTCTTTTCATATTGTATTATGGAAGAACATTACTTTCAGTTTTCATCCTTGCACACAACTCCTCTGCCTCCCCACAGACATGACACTAGAGCAGAATCTTGCAGAGAGAGGACCTTGTAGTACAAAGACCTTGCAGAACAACAGCACAACAGAATGTAGGTGAGACAAAAATTGGACAAGGCTGGTTTATGGATGTAATTAAAGAGTTTCTGGCAAGGGTGATTTCTACCAAGGTTACTCGTATTGTTCATCAGTGCAAAAATAAGCAAAAAATCAAGTTCTTGGAGGTCCAGGAGATATTTTATTCTTTAACCTATTTAATTTTGTTTCTTCATTTTTTATCACTAAGGGAAGGAAAAGAGGGCATTTCAGCCCTGAACTATAAGGCTGACTTGCAGCTGGTGGCCCAGTAATTGGTATTTATGGCTCAGAACGCATCACTAACACACAGGTTGGAGACTGATATTTTCATCACTCCTTCCTTTGCTCTCAGCTTTGCAGCTATTTCATGCACTCTGGGTTTGCCAATTACCTTCCTGAGGTGGGACGGGGTGATTTGTTTTTAATGCACGTACAGTGAGTTTGAATAGCCTGGTTTGTTTTTGCATTTGCAATTTCATGGGGACAGATTCAGGGACAAACACATAGAAAAGACAGCAGATAGCCTTAATAACCACCTCAAAGAGTTCTTGGAGCTTCATTTCACCCCAGCCTATTACATATCTGTCCCCAAATTGGCTCTTAAACCACCAGCTAACACTGCTCCCTTTGGTTTGTGGCCTCTGTGCCTGTTAAGCTGTCGTGCAGGTCTCATGCTGTGAGCTTCCCCTTCCTGGGGTCTGGGAAGGATGCTGAGGGTTGGATAGACAGAGATATTACTGAAAGGGTTCACAGAATGGGTGTGCAGAGTCAATCCAGAAAAAGATGCCTTTACAGAATCCCAGGAACAGGGGATGAGATCCCAACACAAACCAGGAGGTGCGAGGGCAGCTTTGATGAGACATGATGCTACTTCTGTAATCTGCAGTCCTAGATTTAGGATTTTTGAGGGAGTCAAATAGTATCTCATCTATAATTCAATCGTCTTTCACTCTCTTCTGGATTCCTAGAGTCCCAGTTTCTCCCCAGAGATATAACATATCCTGCCTGAGGGCATGGGTACCAACAAATTGAAAGTGTCACCATTTTGTCATATTTGTCACTTTTGGAAGCAGCATGCTCATAATAGGAAAAGGAAATTAAAAGAGCAAGAGCATAGCCAGCCAGAGCCTACTGCAGGCAGAGAGGCTGTCTGGGATGATACAAACCCCTGGGTGAAATACCAATTCCTGAAGTCATTGAAACTAGCCAGAGTCAGATAGCACAGATAAACTCTTAAATAGACAGTAGAGTTTAAAAGATGGACCCTATACACATTTAGTTAGTATGCTAGAAATAGAGAAGAGGTACTGGAAAGCCACATAAATCTGCAGTCCTAGGATTTCTGAGTGTGAAGAATGGAAAGGGGAAGATTTTCATATAGCAAAGAGGAAATAAAATATTTCAGTGAATGCAGAGAAACTTTCCTGTAAATGGCCTGTTGGAATAACACAGGCAGAATAAGTTTCAACTGAAGCATGAAAGTCAATAATCTCTGTAACCTTTCTAAACTCTTTGCTCTTCTATCTCATATTCAGAGGCTGAAGGGAGTTAATCTGTTCAAGGTGTGTGTGTGTGTCTATACTCATTATATACAGCAGAGTACTCCTTCATAGGAAACCAGTTACTCGGCAGTCTGTCTCATGCTCAGCACTAGTAATAATTAAGGAAAGTGCCATTATCATGTATGTTACTGAGAATTTTACTAAATCCAGAAAAAAACAGTTTTCCTGCCTAAAAAATTGAAAAGTTGAAGGATGAAAGGTGGTCCAAATTACTGTTTAACTATCAATTATCTGTCTAAAAATTAGTTTCTCATACATATGTTGCAATTCATAAACCATATTGTAGATATATGCATTGTACATTAAGAATTAAATTTTGAATATTTCTTCTAAAAATGCCAAACTGACCCATGCCACCTCTCTTTTAAATTTCCTGGCAAGAGGAAATAGTGCCTGAGCAGAGCAGATCATGTTGTTTTCAGAGCACAGTGTCAAGTTTTGAATCCTGTAATTACTTTGGTTTAATTATTTTATCCCTGATGAAGGTTTCTCTTGCAGTCCATGGAGGGTACCTTTCCATCTGGGCAACAATTAACAGATATCCAGACTAAGACTTGCAGTTTCAGGACTGCATTAATTTTTAGTTGACAGTAATGAGACTGTCAGAATAATTCTTACCTCAGTAGAAATAATCTCTCTCAATCAGTGCTGCACAAAATGTACAACTGTCATCTGCTGGACTTCTCTTCTACAAGTGCCAGATTGCTAGTGATAGGATGAAATAGAAAAAGGTATTGAGGGTAGGCAGGCTTGGCCCTAACAAGGGATTAATGAATAAATAATTTCCAGACCATTATTCCAAAAGTGAAAACCAAGAATTTGCAGCCAGAGAGAACACCAGAACAGAACCCAAATCTCTCAGGATGAATTTTGGTTTCAATCAAAGAACAAGAATGTTTCCATCCTCTTTAGAACACTGCAAATAAATTCCTTCAGCTGTTGGAAATACTCAGATGTTGTGGCAATGGGTTCTACATAAAATAGGCAAGTACATCTTGAGAATATTAAGTTTATTGCAAATTATTAATTTTGAACAAAGATTTATGCTAGGCAATGATTGTGGTAGGAAAATACCACCATTGCAGTACAGCACATGCACCCACAAACAAGATGCATCAGAACAAAAGGGAGGAGAAATCCTCCTCTACCTATATCTCCCTTGGAAAGGCATTTATTTACGCCTGGGCACTGGAGCATTTGAAGTACTGATGCAAGACACCAAAAAAACACATCAACAGTGTTCACTGGCTAAGATACCAGCTCTTCTACCACGAGGACAGATGTGACAAGTTAATAAAAAAGTTCAGGTGTATGTCTGGTAATATGCCAAATGAATTATTTCAGGAATTTGAGGCAGGCAGAGGGAAGACAAGGTGGGGATAAGTTGACTGCTATTGGAACATGCTTTGCACAAGATGCAGTGATGGCAAATAGCCTAGTTTCAGTTGGCTAAGCTGAGATCCATAGATAAATATAGACTAAAAATGCAACAGCACCTACCATCAGATAAAAAAAAAATCAAACTTGTAAAGGATTTAATGCCCATTTCTGTCTTTGCAGTCAAGCACAAAAATGCTGCACATAACCATGTTCTTTGAACCAGTTCTTTTTAAACATTGATACTACATAGGAAACAAAAACCAAGAGGGCTACTGTTTCCCACAACCCAACAGGAATCCATGTGTTCACTGATAATGAAGGAAAAATATGCATAAACATTTAGAGCAGAGAATGCTGAGTGTGACACACTGACTGAGATGACCTCTGACAAAACCGCTCCATTACACATCACTGCAGAGCAACACAGCCAGAAGGGGCAGGGGAGAAGCACACTCCTGAACTGTAAACCTGAAACAATTGCCTTGTCTCACATACAAAACCAGAGCCTATAAACTCCACTGCTGTATCTGCTGACCTGATCTCTGTAATTATTCCAGAGCTCACCTCTGAAATTTTTGCGTAAGGGTTTTTTTGAGATTTAAAGCTTGATTCAATGATAGCTGAACTTGTTAGGAACCCCTAGCACCAGGTTTGAAATGGACTGCAAAGAAAAAGTCATTTCTGTGCCCAGGGCTGTGCACTGCAGACCCAGCCAGGCCTCCCACCCTGCAGGATGATGGACACAGCACATGGAAAGGAAACACCTTTTTTGTAAGGCTCATACCCAATCATTTGCCCTATAACACCAGCAGAATTACCTGTGTGACACAGCAAACAGTCAAAGCCCTCAAAGTGACAAATAAACTTATAAATGATAACTCTGTCAACAGCTTAAATTGCTTAACCACTTCTTTTCTGCTTACTGGTACATTGCTCCTCAGGCTGCTTTTGCTGAGGTTTTGTCCAAGTCAGTTTCCTCTAGTATGATGATAAAGCAAGGAGAAACTAAAATAATGAAAAACACTTTCCCCAGTTTCCCATCTGACAAATTTCACCCTGTTTCACCAAGTCCATTACAGATGATGACATATTAATTACACTGTGGGTCGGACAACACAAAGCAATTAACACTTCTGCTGTGCTTCATGGCTGCTCTGTGCAGTTTCCAGGGGGAGGTATGACATGAAATCTCATGACTAGCATGAAACCAACTGTAGCTGACACTGAATTTATATTTTTCCATGCCTGCCTAACACCCAGTTCAGTGCCTGCTGGGTTTTCTCTTATAGGCAATCTGGCAGCCTGGAACTGCCAGAAGACCTAATTTCTACAGACATGGCATAAGAAGAAATTGCCCAAGTTTTGGGAGAACTGGGGATTTAAAGGAAATGAGAAAATGTTCAATAGCCTACGAAAACAAAGGGGAAAGAAGAGTCCAAGACTTCCTGACTTTGGACAACTCATTTCATCTCCCCCAAACCATGCGTTCCTGGAATGCAAATAATACACTGACATTCTTAGGTTGAAAGCTATATTTTTGAATTAAAGCATAACAAACACAGGAGGTTTTCTCATATTTTAAGCTCTCAGCATTATTAATAATTTGATTTTATTAAAGACAATAAATAAGGGCTTAAATCATAGCTTTTTTCTGTAACTTATCATTGCATCCAGCAGAATCACCCATGGGAATTTCTCCTGAACTGCACAAACGAATTTGTTCCCATAATTAATCCTAACATTGTTAATGTTTGGGTTTAGGTATTGCAGCCCTTCTCCCAGGTCTATTTACAGCCTATTGCTCTCACCTCCCACTCCTCCCTAGCAGGCACCAGGACTGAAGGGTTCAGCCACAGGCAAGGATGACATCAATTAACTGATGGGTTCATTTGATCCCTGACACCAAAACCCGTGGCCCCCGGGCTCTAACCACAAATAGTGCCTGGGTGGTGACAACCAAAATCCTTCCAGCTGCCCTGGATTATTTGTTGCAGTTGTTAATTGTCAGCTGGGAAAGATAAAGGGAGATGTATGTCTTAGTCTGGGGATTTGCTCAGTGTGCCTTAGGCACGGCCAAAGTACTGACTGATCCCAACAAAAGTGAGAGAAAACTGTTTAAGTTCGACAGAGGATTTAGCAAACATGGGCACTCCTTCCAGCCTCACCAGGTGGCTCTTGGCAAGCCAGGGAACTGCAGGTGACTGGGAATGTTTAAAACAGCACTTACAGAACCATCCTAAGACGCAGCCCTAAGGCTGCAGTCCAGGATGCCTGTGAGGTGGTGAGCTTCCTCAGGAGGGACAGACAGGCAGCCAATTTGGCCTGCTGCACATGCCTAAATCAGTCAGCATTGCATCATTGCTTGTGTAGGTGTATCCTTTACTTAGCATCCTGAATCTGTAGGAAACAAGTTACCTTGGCACTGGGATTCTGATTGGCAAGACTTGTGAAATTTTAAGGGACAAAACTGCTAGGGAATTTCTCTTACAAGATGTATTTCATTTCTGGAAGTTACAAAGTATTAGGTGTTAAAAACAAGACCCAAAATTGTATATTTTTGTCTCTTGTTTTGAGGCTCTGCTTTGCTCTAAGTTAATTGGCAAATATTTTTTATTTGCATATCTCAACCAAATGTTTATAATTTTCTGCACAAAAATTGATTTTGAAAGGAAAGCTTGAGAATCTTTTAAGCTGAGCAGCTGGCAGATGCAAAGGACCATTTATAATGTATGCCTATACCATAAAGATATACATCAGTAGTGGGTGGACTGTATATCTCCCTGTGCACTTATTTCTATTTTATGGTATTTTAAAATAAGAAATACCCTTTAAAGAAGCTGATCGCCTCAGGCTGGCAAAAATTTACAAGGCTCCCTTGAAATGTTTTTGCTTAACAGCAGAAAAAAAAAAAAGTCATGCATTTGAAAGTGAAAATTTCAATCATCCCAATCCTGGTGACCTCTTCTGGGTATTAAGATGCTATTGGCAGACAGCTCTCTTCAAAAGATAAATTGTGCCTTTCCACAGCAGCAGAATGGCATTTGTTTTCATGTCAGGACATATTGATTTCATACAAATTTTAGAGAAAATAACAGCTGGCCACATATATCAGTGATGCCAGAACACCCAAGTACAAGTGCCCTGAAGGGGAGGGAAGCAAGTAGGTCAGTCACAGAATCACAGAATGGCTTGGGTTGGAAGGGACCATAAAAATCACCTAGTTCTAACTTCCTTGCTATGGGACACCTTCCACTAGAGCAGGTTGCTCCAACCCCTGCTCCAACCCCAACCCCAAGTTGGCCTTGGACACTTCCAGGATGGGGCATCCACAGCTTCTCTGGGCAACCTTTGTCAGGGCCTCAGCACCCTCACAGTTCAGAACATCTGATATCTAAGCTAAACCTACTCTCAGCGTAAAGCTCATGATTAAAATTCAGCCTCACTACAAGGTTTGGTAGAGCAGCCCAGAGCCACTCATTTTCCCTGCTGAGTTGAAGTGACTTTACCCCAAGTTCCAGCACTGGTAAAGCCAGGTTTACTCTCCTCCCTCAGCAGAGCTGAGGTGCCAAGCAGGAGCTGCTGTGGCAGAAGGACAAGCAGAGCCTCTCTGGTGGACAAGGAGAGATGTTCCTGAGACAGCAGCTGCTTCCAGCTCCTCTTTCACACTCCTGCATTTATCTACAGCATGGGTTTGTGGTATTAAAACAGATGGGTTTCCCAAGCACGACTGCTTCTTCTAGGGATAAGAATGCCATTAAGAGCAGCCAGGAAGGAGGCACAGCTTGCCACCACCGAGGGGCCTGCTCCAGGATGAAACAGACTTCTTGCAGAAAAACCCCAAACCTACTTGTAATGTCTGCCCAGTTTTGCCATCATCTCATTCCCAATTTTACTAACAAATAAAATGACTGGGCAAACATTGAAATTAATTTGCCAGCTGGTTTGAGTATTTATTTCTGAAAACATCTTAATCTTCTGGAAAAGCTCATCATTTTTAATGCAGTTGTCGACACAGTCTTTTAGAAACTGGTAGAAACACAGGCTTAAGGGTTTTTTAATACTATTCTTCTCTTTCATTTCAGATCAGAGGGCTAGAATTACTGAGGTTTTTAAGCATGACATGTATTTGCTTTTACAGAATGAAAATAAAATAGGACAAAAAGGCTTAAATATTTATTAATGCTTTTCTTTACAGATTGCAAATGGTTTTGTCACGATTGCACACCCAGAACTTTGCTGTGTTCCAGATGAAGTCATTAGCTGGGAACCCTGTGTCAGACTTTGGAAACATTTTGACAGGAAAAAGGTTTTCTTCTTCAAGTTTGCAAATCTTGGACCATAAAATATATATTTGTGGTGTACCTTGGGGAGAGCACTTTACTGATAACACCATTCATATCACATTCTCATTCAGCTGATTTAGCAAAGCCATCCAATTCCACAGCTTCCCCACTGCTGAAATAATTTTAAGGAAGACCAGCTTTAGTAGGTTTTTGGGCAGTTGTCTGTAGGAGTGTTTTATTACACTCAGGTAGGAGTAGCCAAGGGAGAGGAGCATCCCAGAGTTTTGCCATCAACCTGAACCACATACTGCACTGGTTTTAAAACATTTACAGAGCCATAGAAGTTCCCAATGACTTTCTTTTAGGGTAAAGAAGTGAAGGTTCCACTTTTCAGCCCCTCAGTATAGAATGCACCATCCTCACATATCCCAGCCATTGCTCTTAACCTGGTACCAGTCCCTTTTACTCATGAAGTTAACTCCTATTGTCAGGGTCAAGAGGATAGTTCAATCTCTCATTTCCTGTAGTCATACAATTTCCAGGCAGGAACTCACCAAGCCTGTGTGGCAGCATTAGATGGGCACTGATTTAATACCAGTGTAATCTCAAAATACACATACAGCTGGCCTTTCAGCTCCTCCTGATTCCTGCAGGACAGAACTGGCACGAGGAGAGCAATTGCTATGACCCATACTTCTCTTACCACTCTTATCTCATACTCTTGAAACATATCTCCTAGTGAAAGAGAAAAAAGTAGAGCTGGCTCAAAATGTTGCTGTTTTTAGAGCAGAGGGAAAAAGCAGCAACAAGAAGAAATGCCAATTTTTCTGTCATTCATTAAAAACAAAAGGTCCCAAAAGGCTTTAATGCAAGAATCAGATTGTTTGAAGCAAAATCGGAAAACAGACTTCAGAAGCAAACTGGGAAAGAAAATGTGGTATTTTTCAGAAAACAAAATAGCATGGACTCTGTATTTGACTTGGTACAAACCACAGACTCCAGGGCTGCTGAAACCCCAGAGGAAGTTCCCCAGCTCCATGCCAAGCCTCAGTAATTGCTAAAGGGCCCCAAAAGCAGAGTATTTATTTCATCTTCTTTTCATCAAAACTTAACCCCAGGCAAGTCCCATTGCAATATAGCAAGTCAGGGAGGCCAGTGATGAGAGCCCTGAGGCTTCATCCCCCTCCCTCATGTGCAGCCTAGAAGAGAGTGCAGGGTCCCCTTCCAGAGCTGGGTGCTCTGGTGCTGCTGCCTGGCAGCATTGCAGCACTGCCTCTGTTTATGTCACAGCATAAAAATGGCCATGTTCAGGAAACTATTTGGGATGAGAATTAATATCATTCGGCTTCAAGCCAAGACGTTCTTTGTTCAAATGGCAAAAACTTCTCCAGCTTCTGAATTAGCTCAGGGCTGCTGGTCTTCAGATTATACCACAAGG
This sequence comes from Passer domesticus, assembly GCF_036417665.1. Classification (NCBI taxonomy): domain Eukaryota; kingdom Metazoa; phylum Chordata; class Aves; order Passeriformes; family Passeridae; genus Passer; species Passer domesticus. The sequence continues at coordinate 11,078,276 of NC_087484.1, read as the reverse complement.
TCCAGCTTTATGCTGCAGGTGCTGATTGAAAAAGCTGAGGAACATCTTGGTTACAGACAATGGAGCTTTGTCCATCCCGGTGAGGTCAGGTTAGACTGGCACTCTGCAGAGGAGGGAGGATGGTGCCTTGGGAAGGAGCTGCAATTCAGTTCTGCTGCTCTGAATTACTGTTAGTAACAGTGAGATTGCACCCAGGAGCCTGGCTGTTTGTTAGGACTGCACCGTGCTCAGCAGCGTGCAAAGCACAAAATGAAATTACATTCTCTGAAGAGTCCTTTTCATGCTTTTAAATAAAGACACTAAAGTCATACATGAATTCCTTTGAATCTCATTTATAAATCAAAATAATTATTTTAGCAAGCGATGACAGGAAATAAGTGGCACAAGCTCTTGTCTTTTTCACTGCAAGATGAACCACTTTCCCTGGGTTACAGTAGGATTTCCCTCACTGACTGTCCCCTCTCTCTAAAGATGCACTGCTCCTCTTCCTTCTGCATCCAGCACTGGAACACCAGCTGAGTACTTGACCAAAGAACTCATGAAGACAAGGATTATGTTATCTACAGAGCACTGAAGAGTCTCCTCACGGTCTATACACCAGTAAAAAAAAAAAATTAAAAAGAAATCTCATTTGCTGCAGCTCACAGCTTCAGCCTTTGCAGATATGGCCTAAATATCTGCTTGCACACACTTCACAGCAAGGCATCCCACCAGCCAAATACATAATCCCTCCATTTAAAACCACCCACAAAGGAGGCAAGTATTGAATCATTTTGGGGGCTGGCACAGGGGATCTGCATCTTGCTGGTTTCATTACCTTGAATAATAGCACAACAGATCTGTAAGTCACATTTAAATCGATTTTAAATTAATCCAAACCCTAGGTGTAAACATAATAAAATTTTGGATGAGAGACTGTGTTTTAACCCATATTTAGATGCCCTGTATTTCTGGGATAGCAAGCACTGAAAGCACAGGTGTCAGATGAAAGCAGGCTCCAGCATCTGAACCACTGCAGTCTAAACATGAGAGATGGTCCAGCCTTGAAAAAGAGAAAGGAGCCAAAATCCTGGGTACAAACTCTCAGCTATGGAGGGCAGACCTTCCTGGGCATTTAAGCACTAACTGTATTTAAGAACTCCTTAGGACAACTAATACACACACAGCCCCTAGCTGACCCACAGATCTGCTAAGCTGCCCTCTACAGGGAATGCTGCACGGCTGATGGAATAGGGCACCCTGGTGCTGTGTGGTTTTGCAATTCAAATAATAAGTAATGCTGCTCTTTCCTTGTTCAAGCCTTTTATGTACCAGAGGAACATAAAATGCAGCATATTCTCACTGACAGAGAAACAACGTTCAGCTTACTCTGTGTTCAAGAAATGGTGACACCAGTTGCAAGATCTCTGCAAAGGAGCTTTAGTGGGGTAGCTCAGTTAAAAACGTTTTTCTGAGGAGATTAGGGCTGAATTTGAACAATATTTCTAGTATTAAAATATTAGACTACAGATGGTTCCCAACTTTATGGAATTTTTTTGCATACAAAAATCTAAAACCAAACAAAACCCAGTAAATCTGTGTTTGGTAGAGGTCTCCTTCAGCAGGTCTCCATGACATTGATAGCAGCTGGTAGAAACAATGGAGAAAGTTAAACTTCAGGCTTCTCCCAAGCAATCATTCTGAAACACACTGTTTTTTGAGTCAAGGAACTATTTTGCCTCCTTCCAAGGCCAAACTCTTATACAAAAAGGCAGAGAAAACTGGTACAAGGCATTATCTGAAAACAACAATTTTCCAGGTGGAATGAGGGCTTGTACTCCAGAGAAATCCACATTTCCACTTCTCTGACCTTCAGCTGATCCCTCTCCTGCACTCTGACTCCTATCACTGCAGCCCACAGCAGCCATCCACAGATGGCACCCAAAGAGTTCCTACCCCGCTGCCTGCATCCAGAAAGCAGGCATGGAAGGGGCATTTCCTCAAAGCACATTTAAAATCCTTAGACAACAGCTGCAATATGCATTTGCCATGTCAATCTGGAGCTTCTTATTCCCAGTAAAGCACTGGGTTGTCTCCCCACAGAGATTTCCTTAGTGCTGTTAGTTATTGCTTGCAGCACAAAATACTTTCAGGTGGCTCTGTACTGGTCTGGGAGTGAAGGAGTTACAGGAATGAACTCAACTAGCTGTGCTTGTGCAAGTCCAGGCATCCCTTCTCCTGACACCTCTTCCCATCATACAGGAAACCTGCTGCAATTCTGTAATAACCACAGATAGAATATTTCTCCAAACTGTGGGGTTCCCCTATGTAAAATAGAAAAGAAAAGCAAATGAGATGTAAGGATCTCTGCAGCTCAGGGGAAATCACTCCAAAGATTAAATCTGTGCTGTGCCATCAGCTGAGCTGTGCACATTTCCACTGGTGCAGTAATTTATAGCTCTGGGGCTGCCACTGCCCGAGCACTAATGGCATTTCCCAGCTGGGCTTCTGACCAGCACAGCCCTTTGGGGAGCCCCTGTGCTGCTCCCAACACCCTGCAGCACCAGCAAACACTGGGATGTTCCCTCTCGTGCTTGCAGACAATGCTGTACGAGGTGCAGCACCTCAGAGAGGAAGGAGAGAATCAGGGAGCAGCAAGGGAAACCCAGAGCCAGGGCAGCAACAGGACATGGAGCAAACACCAGTGCTGGAGGCTCTGCAGGACTGGCAGTCTGGGTGCTGGGTAGGAAAAGGCCAGGAGACCTCCTGGCTGCTGCAGAACACCGCAGGTAGGCTCTGGAGGCTGCCCACTCCCAGCAGCACTGGGCAAAGCCCAGCCAGGAAGATTCCAGCAGTGTGTGCAGCTGTGGGGAGAAACCACTGCACCTCAGCAGGGTTCATTCAACATCACAGCATTAACAACCACTGGCTTGGCACATTACTATGCCATGAAAGCAGAGGTCAAATCTCTTGCCTAGATTCCAGCCTGCTTGTCTTCAAATTTGTGGCAACTAAATCTGTGGTGTTTGGGGGCCTTACATGATTTTTTTTCTTTTGTTTTAATGATCATTGTAGGTAATTTCCAACTCAGGACATTATTATTCAAAAATGCCTATGATGCTAAATTTGTGCTCAAAACCTCACATAGGCTGTTCTCTCCTTGATGTACTCTCAGACTGCAATGCTTAGGTAAGAATTTTCTGGCAAATGTCATTTAGTTCTCTTTAGTTTTGGATGAGGTTTTTTTTGTTAATCTGAAAAAATATTGTAGCAGTCATGGTAATTTTTATGTATATTCCTTCTCCACACACAAATAATCCTTTATATAAGGTTCTGTACTACTTTATGCCTCATTTCATTTACTTCACAAGAAGAAAGGTGCTTTACAATAAAGTTTTTCCTTTATCTTCTTCAAAGAAGTGGTTTTCAGCAAGCATGAACTAATTTATTTCTTTTAACGGTAACCACTTATTTCTTCAAGACAAGGCCATCCACAGAAACCTCACATTCTACAAGACTCTAAATACATTTCAGTAGAGAAGAAAGGTAGCTAGCTCTGCCTTGAAAATAATAATAATATCCTTAATAACAATAAAATATATATCTAAGCAAGAGCCAACTGACTTGGAGCACCTCTAGTTGTAAAATCCAAAACACAAGCATCAAAGGGCAGGGATAAAATGCCAGACTGCCCCAGGATCTGAAGGTTATTGCTACATCTCTCTGCATTAAGACATGCTCCTTACAGCCTTGGGGAAGTCACCTAGACTAGTGGCATCTGTCTCCCTAGGTGGGAAAAAGGCAAATAAGGCAGGCTACAATACAGCCTTCATCCGGAGGACTTAAAACATTGACAAATATTTGGATGTGAGAACTGAAATATTTTTGATATTGCCTTTGTGGTAGAAAAATAGATGAAATGGCGTTAGAGGGAATTCCCATGAATTATCTCCTGTTACTTTGTGGCTAAGAACTATTAACAGTTCTTGAATTCAGATGAGTGGATAAAAATATTAATCTTAAAGATTAATGACCGTGGTTTCTCCTTAAGAAGATCACGACCACACTTCAGGGAAGTAAAAGCAATTTACAAAATTTTTACGGGTAATGATATAAGCCACCTAAATAAGCCAAAATACTACTTGCTTAGATGAACAATGAAATGATCTTTGAACTAAATCGGATTTAAACCATCCCTCATACAGAAGTGCTACCAAACACCTACACTTAAGAGAGGAATTTCCCTTGGATACTCGTCCTGTTCTGGTGCCAGCCTCAAGCCTGTGGCTCTGCACACCAGGAAGGACAGAAGGCAGGAGGAGATGGGTCACTGGAAATTGGCCTGGCAGCTTGTGGTTCCTTCTCATTCTGGCACCCAGAGCAGCATTTAGCCTGGTGTGTGTGCAGGCAGACTGCCAAGCAGCTTTCCACAGCATCCCACAGGCTGGAGAGGGGTGAAGCTTACGAGGCTTTTCTGGGCTTTGTAGCTGGCAGTGCAGGGACAGGATGTCTCTGCACACCAGGGTGCTCCCATCTGTGGGACACCCTGTGCTCCAGTCACAACTGGAGAAGCAAGAATTGCTCACCCTTGACTGAGCTGCAGCACTGGCAGAGCTCCAAACCTGGCATGTGGTGGTTCTTTAAGGCAATAAACTTCATCCTTTGCCTGGGCTCTGCAGCCCCTCATTCCCTTGAGAAGGAGCTTAGTATCAGCACAGAAAATAGATGGCTGTCTGGAAACAGACACTAAGGCTGATTTTATTATATGGATAAAGCTGAGATCTCTGGCAATAAAATGTTTAAATATTTTGAAAAAAATCAAAGGCATCATTTTTCAGAGGGTTTGTTCTACTCAATTAGGTGCTAGTCTGGGACTGAGGAGACCCTGATCCTACTCCCAGCTGCTCCTGGGGTCCTGGACAGCCTTCCCTGGGTAAGGTCACAACCCCTCAGCTTTGCTGCCCTGCCTCCATCTGCCTCCTCCCTTTCAGCTGTAGGAGCATACAGGTAGGGAACCATTTCTATGCTTCATTAGGTGGTTATTCAAAGCTTAAATGAAACCTATTGCCCTCAAAATAACAATAACTTATGACATACTCTGAACTGAGCCAGCCTAAGCGATATTGGATTAAAAATTCCCCAAACATTTTATCCAGATTTCTTACCTGATTCTACCCAGGACACTTCTCATATCAATTGAATTACTCCTAATTTTCACCAAGGAAAACATATTGAAATGCTGCTACTCATAATTCTCATCAATGTGGAGAAGACAGCTTGCTTTCAGCAAAATCAGGTTAAGGCATGGGCAGAGCTGTCCAGAAAGCCTCTCACTTCAACACAAGCCGAGGACAGTGGGCTCAGAGCCAGAACTCTAATTTTTCAAATTAGGTTCTCAGTCTGCTTCTTTCCCCCTCTCACTAGAAAGATTTTATTTCAGATGAAATGTGTTTATAATGCATTTACTGCTACTGAGAGTTTCTTTTTCAAACATGAAAATATGGAATAAAAATATTTCATACACCTTTTCTGGTGGAGTTTAAAAGTGCCTGGAAGAAATACAAGCACATGACACCTTTCCATTACCAGATTACTGCCTAAATACCTACTGGACCTGCAGCAAATGCTCTGTTTGTGTGCAGAGCCTCAACAATTGTTTTAAAAAAAATGAGTTCACTCTCCTAAACATCAGAAACTGGGTCCTGATAAGATAAATGAACACTGGGAACATTTCTTGAGCTCCAGCTACGGAAACAATTCCTACACACAGGAGATGAATTACCCCAGTTAACTCAGTGAATGTTTTCTTAGCAGAGAAAACAAGGAAAACTACACGTAAAAGAAGTAAAATACCTGTCAGAGACTGATTAAAAGCAATCTCTGATCTCTCTGAAGAGTTAATAAAGTCTATGTTACTTGGTTTCTGTCATTTAATATTTAAACTCTTTAAATAAACGAGCACTATAGTTTATTCCATCCCTTCCACTATCCTTTCCCTCCTCACTCTTTTCCTTTGTGTCCAAGGAAAAGCTCAGCAGCAGAGTCCAGCCATGAGTTCTTGCATCCATGAACATCAGCTCCCAAGTGCTGCCACACCAAGCTTCTCTTGCTTGGATAGAGATAACAAGTGTTGGAGCATCCAATATGGTTTTAGGTAAACTATTCTAATATTTGACTTACTAACAATCTATACATGAACTCTATCCTAGGTTTAACTGCCAGCTTCCGGTCATGACTCAAGAGCCTGGTTAGATCTGCTACCACCTGAGTTGTCCTCTAAACACCAGTCAGTAAACCACATCCACCCTTGATTTGCTCTTGAACAGACTTTCTTTATCCACACTTGAAGACTCTTTAGCCTGGAGTCACCTCAACAGCAGATTTCTAGATGTTTTCCAGATCCTCAGGATCCCATGAAAACATAAACACCAGCATCAGGAACAACAGGAAGTGTCACAGTACCTGCAGAGATGATTTTGCTCAACATTCCTAAGAACACACATCTACAACCTCACCCCAGAAGAATAATCTTGCTCAATACCTAATTGCTACTTTAGGAGATTTTTTTTTCCCCCCCAGTGTCATTATTTTCAATCATTATTAATCTCCAATTTAGCATGCATGATCTCCCTTTCTTCCCCAAATCTGTCCTTTCTTTCAGTATCTCTCATGTATGCTATTTAGACGGCCACAGTTTGCCAAGAAGCAAAAAGCCCTGTCTATGTCTCATCTATCAGGTCATTTTATCCCATTCTTCTGCAACTCTTCTAAGACAGTTTTGCTGGCAGCACTTCCCTTGTTTTATTTTTTATTCCTCGGCCCTCCATATTTCAACTGACAGTTTCTTTACATACAAAACCCAACCCCACAGCTGAGCAGGACTGGACATGTCAGGAGGATGAAGCAGGGTGACATTGAGTAACTGCCCATAGTATTCTATTCCCCAGCATTTTATTACAGGGACTTGGGGCTTTTTTGGCAACACTTATATACACTCACAAGGTGCAGAAAGTCACAAACTCCTTTATTCTTTTGTTTCTCTGGAAGATTAAAAAGTTCTACTTGTTTTTTACCCTGGAGAATAATAAATCATCAGGAGATGATGCAGTCCTTTGACACATCCCTTGCTTCCCATGCAGATTGGTATCGGCAGGAACAGCAGGCTTCCCCAGAACATATGTGCAAATATTCAAGAATAGCAAACACCAAGGATAAACATAGTTGGACCAAACAGCTTTGCTGAAGAGAAGGGAATGTTTGCAAATGGTGCTTTGCAGTATTACCTGCACTAATGAGCCCCCTGTATTCAATAACCTGGTCCTTCACTCAAACAAACCTTTCTGATGAAGGGCATGCACCTCCAGCTTTCCTACAGGGCTTAAAAAGGGGGTTCTAAATGAGCATCTCTGTGACAAAACCAGATTATTATATATTTATTGCATTTTGCATATTATTCTCCAAAGCAAGCAGCTTAAACATGTAGCCTTGATGAGAACTGATATTTACTAATTATTGCCATTCATCAAATGAGTCCACTGAGCCTTAATGCTGTGTTAGCGTTAAAATTTGACATTGAACTCCACGGTTTCTAAACTTCCATAATTGAACCCAAGCTGACTAATATATATAAATGATGTGTCCCTAGGATGATCCACTGGAATCTGTGTCAGTTGAAGAATGCTAGTAATTTTGAAGGGGACACTTCCATATTTTCTAAGAGTAAGCAAGAAATTTGAATATTAAGATTCTGGAAAAAAAAAAAAAACACAGCCAGCAATAGAAACTTACCTCCAGTACAAGAATAATAACATTTATCTGGAGGAGCAGTGGCTCAGAACAGATGCTGCCAAGATGAATGATTAATGCACATTAATTGTGGTGAGTTTTCAATTTCAAGTGGTATTGAATGTAAAAGTGGCAGATTTGATAAAAATATAAAAAAAATTCTCTTTTTAGTGAAGTGCCTTTTAAATATCTTTTTGCCTTTTGAAAAACAAAAGAATTTGCATGTAACTGACATTTTTAGTAAAAAATGGTTCACTGACCTGCAGTTGATTTCTGACTTTTCAGATGCCAATTTTTCCCCATCCAAAAAAGACCAAAAAAAGTCAAGGAAAGGGAAATGGGAAGGATACAGTCTGGGAAGAAAGCAGCTTCCAGCCAGCTCTAGCATACTAATAATTAGACAAGGCAACCCAGAAAGACTTTTCTCTCTGACAGTATTGGTTTAAGCAACACCAACAAAGTTGCGAGGAATGAAAGCAACATCTGGTACAGGAAGTTTAGAAGTGGGCTTTGTTAATTTTCAGCTTTCAGAACTGAAAAAGACTAATGCTGGTCAGAAAAAAAAAAAAGTTTTAGTTGGCATTTTCTCTTTTCTGTTGATGTGCAGCGGGGGAAAGGACTTTTTCAGTACAGAAATTAAGATCTGAATATCAACCCCCTGCCATTCTCCTCATACAGATTCACCCAGAACACTGAGTGCCAGTGTGTCCTGCCAGCTGCTGTACAGCTGTAACCAGCACGTGGCACTGCCTACCTGGAGAAAAATCTCTAATCTCACACATGAGAAAGCTGCCTCATGTATCCACAACAGTGCTGAAATTTTCATCTCGGCCTCTCCTTTTCTTTGATTTTATGTCAACAGAAGTCCTTTTCTATTAAGTGCTTCACCAGAGAGTCACACAAAATGTCACATAAGAATAAGCTAAAATGCATCCTAGAGCTCCCTTAATTTGTCAGCCTCACTTCTTAGTTCTAGCTGTTGTTTCTCAACACCCTGCTGAGATGCAACTTGTTTTCTCAAGCAGGGAATTCCTCAATTTCACCTGGCCAATGCCGTTTTTTTCCCCTGAGACAAGCAAATGCTTCTTAAAAGAGGGTAAAATAGAACAAGTTTTTTTGGGAAACTAACTAGTAACATTTTTTTCCCACTCTGCAAACTCAGCACAAGGTCAGAGAAGACATTTCTGTTTTGATTTAGGTATCAGTCCCTTCACTGGGAAGGTGTTTGGAGATATTTTTTTAAGAGGTGATTGATGCCCATACCCAGTCCCAGAATCTGAAGACAATTTCCTGCCATTATAATCAACAAATCCAAACCCCCAATTTCACTGAGAGTGGGGAGCTTCAGTGTAAATCTCAGGCTGCCAGCTCCCCTCCAATAAATAATAAAGAGACTTCAGCAGGTTAACACACATTTTACTTCCACAGACCAAACTCTGGTGGGGGAAAAGGCTGACTTTGTTGTCAGAGGAGCACAATTATTTCATTCCAATCACTTTGCCCATCATTGCCTTATTAAAGAGACTACTTCATTACTAAGGCTTTTAGACCACTTCCATCTAAGCTTTTCCTATATGTTCATTTACAAGGCAACAGATGAGAATCAAACAGTCCACAAAGAGAGTAAAAAAGCCCTAGAAAAAGGAAGAGTCACAATTGCAAATATCAATCTCCATGAAATATATCAGGTGTCATCATCAACAAGAACATCTCAACAGCCTTGACAGGAATGCAGGAAGACACTGTCCCCATTCTCAATTCAAAATTTAATCAAGACACAATGTACCATGCAAAGATTATATACAGCTGAATCTGCCAAGATACCTGGTATGAATTGTGAACAATTAAATGAAGAAAACTTGAGTTTACTTTGGTATCAGTAGCAAGTGTTCCCTCTGTAAGGTACAAAAGCTGAAATTGCCCCAGCTTTCGGATATTTTGTTTCCATAGAGACTCTTCATAGCCCTGCACAATCCGCAATATTATTTCCTCAGCACAGCATGTAAAGAAAACTATTGATCAAGAAAAAAAAAAAAAAGATGGGGTCTCATTTAATTAGCATAAGTCAGGAGAGCTCCCAGTGGTGATTGGGCTGTATGATTCCCAGGCCTAAATTTTATATCTGGGGCAAAATATATATACACACACACAGTTGCAGAAGTTTCCAAGACCTGAGTAACTCCTCCAAAACACTGCAGGGAGAAAGTACCCCAGAAATATCAGAGTGGGGATTCAAGGCTGGGAAAGTGAGGCAATACCTGTATAGAAGGTGAAGAAGCAGCAGCTGTCAGGTCAAAATGAAAGGGGATAATTTGAAGAAGGATGAGGTGAATACAAAGCCCAGCTCCAGTATGAGCTACGTCCAGCTTATCTAAATTTATCTCCTACTAGTCCATATTTCTCCATAATCATATGGCTGGATATGCAGAAAACAGAGGAGCCTGAAATCTGGGGTCTGAACCAACTGCTAATTCAGAGTAGGAAATGGTATCTTTATTTAGCTGACAGCACCAAGAAATCATCTTCCTGAGTAGAAAGAAATGGGCACAGCAGAAAAAACCCCAATCAAGTTGGGAGGTGAACCCTATTCACATTTGTAATAAGGAACATTTTTGAGCAAACAGTATTTTCTGTTATTTTCATGAGTTGCTTCCTTCCAATAACAATAAGCAAATAGTAAAGGGAACTGAGAGTGTGTTATGTAGAGCAAGCAGCATTCCTTATGGAGCAGCAGCAGCTCTGGAGAGATAATGTCATCAATCAGAGAGAGGAAACAAATATGCTTTGTCCAAAGTGTCAGCACTGGACCTTGCTTGATTTTTCAAATGAATATTTTCGAATTAAATCCTCAAAGAATTCAAGCAGGATATTTATTGCAAGCATTACTCAAAGTCTTTTGTTTCTGGAAAACAGATTTAATTAAAATAGTGAGCATCAATAAACAGATCAAGTAAATATTTTTTATTAGAATGACAGAGCCAGAAACCAAAGAAAAATAAACCTAAAAGACTCAGACAAAGCCCTTCAAATTCCATTTTAATAATCAACTTTTACTTCCAGAGCATTCTTGTTTTTGTTTTTTTTTCAGAAAGGGATGATCATTATTTGGATCCGTTTCCTACAGAAGCACACCATGAAGAACTTGACACACGTGACCCACCTGGGCACAATTTTCTCAGTCTGAGGAGGTCAGGGCAAATGTCATGACCCAGGCCATGGCCAGAGGGGAATGTCTTGAGGGGTCACACCAATGGTTGTATGCTGGTTTTCTCTGGCTGGTTTCAGAACTGCATTCCTGATACATCAGGAGTTTCATTTAAACTTATCTCCTGTGTCTTAGCTAATATTTTGGTTAAAATTCACCATTTTACCAGCCCTAAATGGTATCAGGGGAAAGAAGAAAGGAAAAGATGAGTAAGGAGAAGAGCCAGTAACTCCTCTTTACACACCACAGCTGAGCTAGTGCTAGAGGTGCATTAAATGTGGAAGATTAATCTGATAAAAAAATTCCCTTTAGTGGAATATACATGAATAATTTGTGATATCCTCAGTGTCTTAGGGCCCTGAGTTAGGCTAGACTTCTAAAGCTCTCCAAGGAAGAGGAATCAATACTCAATTTCACAAAGATTTCAGTCCCCCCTGGCTCTGCTCTTCCCCAGGGCACTGCACCTGGTCCAAGCACATCAATATTCCCTCGTGCACTAACTAAGTGTGATTTCAGGCCAGGGGCACAGCAGCCCCCAGCAGGCTGGCCCTCGGGGGTGGCACAGCCTGGACCCCTCGCTCACCCACCTCTGCACCCAGGTTTTAGGAGCTGTCACTGGGAGCATTTCGGGGGCACAACCCACCCAGCACACAGGATAAACACAGAGGCTCTGCTATTGCTGCCCTGCCACCCCAGAGGAGACAGCAGACCCACAGGGGGAGGTGAAGGCTGACACTCATTTTCATGAACTTCCTCAGCAAGAGATCCTCAATGCAGAGCAGCCAGACATTCAGTGGAGTCTTTCTGACCTTTTGCTTCTGCAGCTATTCAGAATAAGTAGCTCTCATATATATATATATATATACATATACACACACACAGAGCCTCCTTAACAGGAAAGATTGCCAGGTCCAGCAAATATTTAACTGCTTTTCACCCTGGACACAATAAAGAAGATGAAGTGACATGGATTTACTTATGCTCAGAGCACACAGGTTAGGACCTGAACAGATTATAAAAACAACATCTCAAAAATACACTTTTCTTTGAATGAATCTTATTTTGATGTGTTTAAGCTTGTGAATAAAAAAATATAATTCCTGATGAAAGTTTGATTAGTCAAATTAAAGGTTTTTAATCACTGCCCATGTCTGGATACCAAGAAGAGAATATTGTAAATACAGCCTGACCACACAAAGCACATGGAAAGGGCAATGGGTGGCAGGGGGATGCAAAGAAATTACCACAGCTAAAATGGCTCTAAAATAAAAATATTCAAGTGTCTCAGTCACCCCTCCTAAAAACAGTGCCAGAAAAAGATGCAGCTCTTATAACAAGAACTTTCAATAGCTCCTGAGTTTGCAGATATAACCTTATAGCTGCAGAAGAGTGTCTATATTTAAGAAACTGTGACGAAAATCACATTAATTTACTAATGGTGAGAGATCTGTTAGGCTGACTTCAAAAGTCTTCCAGTTTCCAGAAGAGATTTTGAAGCCAAGTACGTTGTGAGTGAGTGGAGACCAGACTGAAAGAAACCTGCATTAACTACAGGGGGTTTAATGTGACTGACCCAACACCTTCACTGCCAGGAGAGGAGGAGACCTGGGCCCCAGAGCCTTGACTAGAGCAGGTTGCATTTGCAATAATTACTTCCCATCCCACCTTCACAATCACCTCCTAACCATGGGAACAGGAGTACATAGTTGATGCCTTCAAATGACACCAACTTTGTTGGCTTTAACAAGACAGGTTTTAGCAGAGGACTGGAGCACCATGTGGGCAGGGATGACACTGACTACTGAATTAACGGAAGCGGTATTTAAATTTAAAACAAAAATAGATTCATTTCAGAATAAAAACTGAATTTTCATTATAAGCTACATGCTTGCAGTTGGAAATGTCTGAGGAGGAAAAGATGTGGATCCCATGACAACTGAATTTCCATAATGAAGCCACAAAAAAGGTCACAGTGCTCCCAGAGTGTTTCAGAGGAGAGCCAGCCCCTGCAAGTGCAGCAGGGCTGGTGCAAATCACCTGCAAGGTATTTATCCAAGGAGATGTATATGGTTCAAGCACTGTTTAGGAAAGATGAACTCATTCTAGAAGTGGGCAGGAGGAAGACTCTTGGCATGATTTCAATACTGGAAATATTGCTTTAAGACAGCTAAACAGACTGGGTTGATTTAGCCTGTCGAAATGAAGGCTGAGAAGGGATGCAAACCCTTTGCTTCAGGATTAAACAGTAAGAAGGGAAGAACTGCCGGAGCTGAAGGAGAATTCTGTATGAAACCATCACTGAATGCACAGGGGCTGGAAGTCAGAATTCAGGTTTGAGCTCTTGGAGGAGCAGGACTCAGGAGTAACAAGCTCCCAACAGGACAATTGAGGAAAGAAAATTCAACCTGCCTGGCGACAGCAGCCTGCTCACTTGGCAAAAAAGCTCGTGCCACTTGTCTGTGTCAGCACAGAAATCTGCTCACAGGCCCCCATTCCCAAAACATCTTCAAAAGAAAATACCTGGAAAGTGTGCTAAACTTTAAGAGGACTACAAGGGGATTACTGAATTCCCCAGACAGCAATCTGCATCTCAGTCCCATAGCCAGTGTGGGCAGTCTTAGAAGTAATTTCCTTTTCTTTTTTAGCTTGCCTGAGCATCCCATAAAAAGAGGAATTACTACAGTGAAAGGGAGAAATTGATTATGCATGTAGTACTTTCAAATTCAGGAGGAAAACAAACTAGAAAAAATAGAGCAGAATAAATTGTTTCTGCAATCTCAGCAAGTTAGATTAAAAAAAAGAAAAACCTGGGAGATAAGCAAGGTGGTTTTGTTTTGGCTTTTTTTTCCCCAAAATTTCCAGTGGTCTTTTTATACCAAAAAACACACATAATTTTTATTTTTCTGCATAAACATGAATATCCAGGGAAAAGATAGTGAAATCGCCCAAACCAAAAAAAAAAAAAAAAAGGCAGGAAAGACTGTTTAGATGAAAACCCAATCAATAAAACTGCTCAGAAGAAATACTTATCTGCATCCTGTTTGAGATTGACAGGGGAGGTATTAATATTGTATGTGCTTGTCTAGTGGATAAGATAATTGAGCACCATCAAAATGCAAAGCGGTTCCTGCAACTCCTCCAGCAGTAAAAAAAAAAAATTAAAAAAATCTCCTTTCCCATCTGAATTCCCTTTCTCCTGCAATGCCATCTAGAGGAAAGCGGGCAGAGGAAGGGAGGGCAGAGGCAGAGGGTGCCGGGTGAAGGCAAAGCTTCCCCAGCCCTGGCTAAGGAAGCGAATTCAGCTGCCCAATTTCTGGAGCCATTGGAGGCGGCACAAGCCCTGGCTCTGGCACAACAAATCCCATCCGAGCAGCAGGGACTCGGCACTGGGGTTTCCCTGACACCTTTCTAAGGAAAGCACTCTGTATTATAGGTCTCTGTCTGCTGAAGAAATCCCCATAAATTTCATCCCTTCTCCCGCTATTTGCATCTGCAAACACATGAAAGGAGAATCCTTTAACATCCCAGATTTGACTGGAGGAATAAAGGGGGGAAAAAAAACCAAAACAAAACTAAAAAAATCAGGAACTAAAATTGACAGTGAGTCACAGGCACCTCCAGGGAAACCAGCAGGATTTGGTTAGGGAAAGTTCAGAGCCCAGTTTGCCCTCTCATTCACAGTGTCCTTGCCAGGACCTTGAATATCCCCTTCAACTCTGTAATTCTGCTCCCAAATCACTTCTTCTCAGAGGGGTTGTGTCTGTGACAGGCTGAGGCCGTGGCACACTCAGAATTCCAGCAGGCATTTCTGCATGCCCAGGGTCCCATTTTTCACCACCAGCTTCAGCCTGGTTCCACACAGCAGCAGCGACCACAGCCCCTGGCTCTCAGCTCCACAAGGACTAACACAACATCATTTTAGCAGTGCTAAAATCTCAGCAACAGCTTTGCCACATGCAATAAAGAGGATGGTTGGGAATGTATAACTTTTTTACCCTACACAGAATTTAAACAATTCCTCTCAGATCACAGCTCTCAAATACTGCTAATGTAGATGTTTCTATCTGAGGGCTCAAGCTTTCTCCTCAGAGTTCCCCTGGCCTTTAAAAATTAATCACAGTCAAGCTGTAGTAAGAAAAAAAAAAAGGAAAAGAAAAACCTTCAAAGCTTTTAGGGAATAGCACAGTTCAGAATATTTTGTTTTGACAATCACTGGCTGAAATTTTTTTCCTGACAATTTACAGGATATTTTTAATCCAAAAAATTCATAAAATAACAGTAAATAAGACTTTGTTAAGAAATCTTGTTTATTTTATTAATAGGGATGAGTAAAAGAAAAAAAAATAGATGTTATTCAGGTCTGGACACTGCCTGATTTTTTTAGTGGTATAGCAGCCTTAAAGGACCTTTTAAGCAGCATGCAGTTTAAGTGAATTTGCTTTTATAACAAAAAGTTAAAGGAAAAACAACTTCCTCTGGTCAAGGGAAGGGAAGAGAGTGGGAGCTCTGAACACACTGCTGAAACACAGATCCTTGTGACTGATAAATCTTAATTCTGAATGAAATCTATTGTTCAAAGCTGGGCTTGTAGACAGCTTAAAAGCAGGGAAGTTTTACCTTGTGTTCAAGGACAAGCATTATCCAGACATCAAGAACTGAGGGAATGAACAGCCCTGGTACAGCACATCCAGAGAGCAGGAGACTCCTGGGGCCTGGGGATGGCTATTTAAAAAAATAATTCATACTTTCTGCCAGTTAAAATATTTTACAAATGTTTTGGTGGAATGCATCAGTCACCTTAAAGAAAGCAGCCTCCTGAGCTCTGCTCCATGGCCACACCCAGGCAAGGCTTCATCACAGATGTACTGGGAGTGCGTGCTATTAAAACTGAGAGCTGGGTATAGAAATACCTTTATAAACAAGACCTCAGCCTGTTGGGAAGTCTTGGTCTCTGCCAAAAGTGTGACAATCCAATGCCCAAGCTGTACGTAGAGAAGACTAGTTTGTATTTCAAAAGGTGAAAACGGGAACTGAGTTATCCCTAATTTTCAAGAATAGTGATCAGAATCTTTTAGTAACAGTCACCAAAATAACAGTTCCTTGTTTCTCCTCTTCCATGTGAAACTTCAAACTGTTCAGTTTATCAGTGCTGAAGGGTTCTGTACCTGCTGATTGTGAGCACTAAAAAATACTACTTCCAAATCTTTCTTACAACAATCTCCAGAAATGTTTCTCTCTTTTAACGTGGAATTTCAACAGTTCTTAAAGATATTACCACCAAGAATTTGAAAAATATATGGTAAGAAAGACTAGTCAACACCTTCTAATTTCTAAACTCATAGATTAGCTGCTGGGTCACTTCCACTTCCCCTCTGAGCACAAAACAGGAACCCTTTGGTCTCTCCTTGGGCATTTTGGGCATTCAGATTTACTGACCAGGCAAATCAGAGGATGAACACATGCAAACCCATCACCTTCCAGACAAACCAGCCCCACCATGGGCTGGATGCAGCAGCAGGGATGATGGTGCTGACACTGTCACCAGACCATGCCTAAGAGCACAAATTCCCTATTCCTGCAGGGCTAACTGTATTTCTTTTCTCACACAGGCACCTCTATTTCCTCCTATTTATCTCTCTACCTTAGTGTATTAGTGTTAAAAAACCCCAAGGAATTCAAATAGACTCCTGGGCCTCAGCAGCTTTGGTAACCCCTTACCAGTTTGCAGGATTCTTTCCCCCTGCTTTCAGCTTGACAATATGCATGTCCCTTAACCTCCCCATCAAGAAAACCCAAAATCCTTTCACCCTCTGCCTCGAAGCCACCTTGAACCAGAGGCAAAGAAACAGGCATCAGGACATCTTCAAGTACAGCATAAAGACAGATAAATCTTCTTTCATGAAGCAGCTCCTCTGCTGCACAAACCACACTGTGAGCTCTCCCAGCAAATCTTCTCCTCCACAGCAGAAATCATCTCCTCAGCTGCTACGCCAGGGACAGCAGAGGGTAAGTTCTATAATTATATTACAAAACTCACAATTTTTTTTTTTTGAAAACCAAAGCAGCGTAAAACAGATAATTAATTTACAAAGAGAAATAAATGCTGTCTTGTCCCTAAATAGCCCAAGCTCATGAAAGGGAACAGCATATTTGTTGTCTGCCACATGAATGGCTCTGACCAGCAGCTGCACACAGGCAGAGAATTTAAATCTACTGGGACCCGACCCTGTAGCAGCAGTTCACTCAGGTATGCACCACAAACTAGTGCTGACAGCACTGTGGAGCCCTGAATATTTAGTACCACCAGCACACTATAGTGCACCATTCTCAGTCTGAGCTGAGTTCCTGTTTTAATTTGTTCTGTCTCTGTGTACACACCAAAGCTACTGCTTAAAGGGGATAAAATTGGTTCTGATTTTTATCCTTTGTTGAGTGGTTCTCTATCAGAGAATTTCAAATTCTAGACTATACATGACGTGGTTTTAAAATCTGTTCTCGAAACTTGTTTTTATCCATCTGTTAAACTAGGGAAAGGTGGGCTCTGGCTCTGTGAGCCCTGGGGCCTTGAGATGGGTTCAAAAGAAACATGTTGTCCAGGAGGAGAAGCAGAAGCTCAGCTGCAAGGGCTGGGAGCAGGTTTGCTGCTGGTGCTCTGCCAGCTGGACAGTGGCCCCAGGGACAAGAAGCACGCCCATGCCAGCAGGCACCATCTCCTCCTGAGCAGAAAAAGATTAGAGAGACGCCTTGGCCCTGGGGACACTGGACTTTTTAATGCTAATCCTTTATCTACCGGCAAAGGAAAAAGCTGCATTCCTTCACTGGAAGCAAGAGGGACAGCAAAGAAACATGAGATAAATGATACCCAGCACTACTCTTAATGCATCCCTCCACAGAGATGGCTACACCCAAAGATGTCCATGTTCTAAACTTGATTGAGAGGTTATTTGTGCCCAATATGCCAAAAAAAAAAAAAAGGAAAAAAAAAAGTCAAGAACAAATCATCCTGTTGGGCTGCCAGCATCAGAGCATGCCTTGGATTTTGACTGAGCCAGGATAGTGTAAGTAATTCAGAGCACAACTTCCTTTTGCAAAGTTACTTTAAAAAAATTAAAGGTCAGAGTATTGTCCTAAGGAAAAAGTTTCTCGTAGCTTGTGCTCTGTTTTTATTCCATGAGCCTCTAGGCATGAGATTTCTCTGGTGGCTCAGGCTTTGCTCAGTACAGATCCAAACTTTCTAAACAATTTCCAAAGTAAGTTGGGGGAAAAAATTAGCTTTGAAATATTTTGTAACCCATCTTTTAATAACTGATGGGAAAAAAGGTTCTTTGAAGGGCATAATTCTTTCTGCACATCCTTGTCTAGGCAATCCTTGATGACAAAAAATATTGAATGGGACTTTGCCAAGTGACTATAAGAGAGGACAGGGTATCAAAAGTCACAGGTTTAGGGATTTCTTGCCAGGCATTAGCACTCTATTGTAAGGTCCTCTGGGGAAATCTCAGCATGTTTTGCAAGATTTCCATTTCATCATCAAAATGCTTTCCAATCCCCACAGCATGCTAGTTTAGAAAGGGAAACACTTGCATTTTAGCACTGGAAGAGAGGAAGCCAAGTGAGAAGAGTTCTTATTTAAGAACTACCCTTAAGAAAAAAAAAAAAGAAAAGAAAGAAAATGCAGGCAGTTTTCTCTTGAAGGTTGATGGCTCAGCAACACTGTCCTGGGTGGATATCATTGTAAATCTTCCTTGGGGCTACTTTTTACATCAGCCAATATCCCAGAACCAAGGAACAGCAGCTGATGTAGCTGTACTGTTAAATTACTGGGGTTCATAGTGAGGTGACTGGATGGTAGCAGGGCAAAGGAAGTCCTGGTTTTGTCTTCTCAGTGCCCAGGGCTTCATGCTGTGCTTAGGGAAGGGGGGGTCAGTGCAAATACATAAATTGCTGCTCATCAGGTACTGCAGAGGAGCCATAGGGCATGCAGGTAAGGAATTTGTTATTTGGTGATACATTAAAAACCCCAATCAAACCCCAACAGCACCAAATGCTGGTTCAGTGCAATTCCAGCTTCCCCAGCCCCATAGGAACCCTGGAGCAGCAGCTCAGATACATTGTGCTTGAGCTCTGCAGCTTTTAAAGAATGTGTTAAAACCAGCCAAACCAAGCCAGGGTGGTTGTTTTCCACCGGCACAAAATTTAAATGCAAGTGGCTAGAAAAGTGTCATTGTAATGCCTTTGCAAACAGTCCCCAAGGCTGATTTGTCACACAACGCTGGTCTAAAAGCAACCTCTATTCAGAAGAGTTATTCCTTAGGGATTGCCATAAAATCTTTTCGTGATCTCTGATTCAGTGTGCTTTTAATCCCATAGGAATGTCTGTCATTTTGGGACCTTATAATGGATGAGAGGAAAGCCTATACTCCGTCTTCAGAGGGGAGAAAAAACCAAAACAAACTACCAAATACCAAACCCCAAGACTGCAATTCACTCAGGAAGGTTTATCCTTTAACATTCTACTTCACTGTGCTTCACTGTCATTGAGAAGAATGTTATGAACGTTTCCCTCAAACACCTCTTTCTAATAATGATTGTTCTGGAGACAAAACACATTTTGTTGTGGTCATAACATAGCAGACTGTTTCACCTCGCCATCCCTCAAAGCTTCCAAGCCACCCTGGGCATTCATTTGTAAGGAAGGGCAGCATGTCCTTGAGCACAAAGAAAAAGCAGCGCGCAAATAAATAAAGCAGATGCAATATAGCTCCTATTCCAGGTAAAAGGTAGCAGCTGGTCATGCACACAGGGGATTCTCCTTCATTTTAGGGCTGCCTGAAACATTTCAAGACACAATTGATGCTTCTCCTTTAGCATTTTAGTTTAGGGAAGGGATATGCTTTGAAAGCAAATCTCCCCACCCCCATCCTTCCCTACCCCACTTTGTTATGCATCATAGAGCAGTCTCTAAATGCAAGAAGTGCTTTGCTTCCAGATCAAACCAGATTGCAAGATGCTCTCCAGGTACACACCCATGTGCTTCACCTGCTCACAGGTGTGCAGTCCCTGGGGCCAGGTCAGAGCTATCTCAACACAGCTGCTGCACACACACTATGAAATGCATGGGGAGAAGATTTCAGCTCCTGTGAGATTGGAAAACCCCCCTGAGCAAGTGGTGGAAATCCCATCTACCTACAGACACTTAGAGATCCGGAGATCACTCCCCCAAGCAATCTGGTCAGAGTTAAATTCCATTCAAGTATATTTTTGAAGACGTGGGATAAGGAGAACGCACTCATATCTTACATGTGCATCACAGTCCTGTGAAACACAAGCCTAGCAAGGTCACAGCTCATGCCACTGACTTTAGAAACTTTCAGTCTGTGTCTGTCCCATAGCTGTATACTGGGGTATAAAAAAGTTTTATAAAGAAGGAATTGGAACTAAATTCTTCTGACTAGAGGCAACAGGACAAAACCCTTAAAATTACTGTTTATTATCAACAATCTCCACTATTAGAACAAACTGCCTATTAGAAGAGCCATATATACACAGGGTTTTATCACTTAGTGATCTTGCACTCTGAGGCTGTAGTAGTTTTGTCCTTATTAAGGGGATATAAGAGAGTTTTAGGGCATGTCCTGCTGTTCAAACTAAAGAGTTAATGGTTTGCAATAAGTTGCCATTACTAGGAGCTGAAACTGAGGTCTTTCTCTGCAGGACACCTCTCAATGAGGCTGTATCTAGACTGAGCCTTTGGGATAAGTGATCTTAAACCTGCTGACTCTAGGGAAAGCTGGGGACATTCAGTGTCCCTAGGAGTCTCACCTTTGCCACTTTGCAAGATGCCTTCACTTGTCCAGTGGGTGTGATTGCACTGAGAGTTTCCTGTCTGGGGTCTTCATGAAAGCTTTTCCTGAACCAGCCCAGTCATTCATGCCTGATCAAAAAAATGGCTCAGGAACAGATTCACCAACAGAATACCCAGGAAAGTGAGGATGGAGGCCAGCACGACACCAGTGCCCAGTGAAGTACACACCACATCTCTCCATCTCTCACCCCAAGGGCAGGAGCAGCCTGACTCCCTGGGTGCTCAGCTGAAAGATCCAGAAACTATTCCAAGCCCCCAGCTCCTGACCTGTTCACCGGGAGTTTGTCTTTGAAGTAAAAATACTCAAGATGCCACCAATCTAAAGTTCAAAAGCAATCAAACACTCATTGTTGGCTTGACTCAAGAAAGGACATTATCTCTGAAGTATTCAGAAAAAAAAAATGGAAAAAAAAGTCGAGTAACCACCCTCAGGCTGGGCTATGAAAGTCACAATTTAGCTCAACCTAAGGGTGGCACATATAACAAAATTAGACTTTTTTCCTGTGATATAATTCAGATAGCCTTAATGGATTTTTTTGCCCTTTTTAAACAGCTGCAGCAAAGTAACTTACAATTATCATATCTTCAATTAAACACGCTGTGGGGCTTTTGGGGGACCTAGCATGAAAATGTTGCCTGGGAAAAAAATTACAAGCTGCTAAGAGTTAGTGGTAAGTTAATTAAGTGAAGATTGCCAGATTGCAACAAACTGGCATGGGATTCACAGACCCTCTTCTCTAGATAAAGTGCTTTGACTCACAATGAAGGCAGCACACAGGAGAAGAAATCAAAAGCTGCTGTATCTGGAGAGTTCTTGTCATCTGAGGAGCTGTCAAAGGAGCCAGTGCTCTTGATCTCCTGTTATATTTAGTAGGGAAAGTTATGTCCTGAACAAAAAGCATATATGGCAAGAGAAAGCAGAATGGAAGAGTTTTGTGCAGTGAAAAAGGAATTCCTGACCAGTTCCTAACCCCTCAGAGGTGACACTGATGTCAGTGCTTAAGCAGATAGAAATGTCTTTAATGATCAGTCTCTACAAGGTTTTCTGTTTATAAACCACCTCAGCTCAGCTAATCCAAAGAAAATGGCTGAATGCATTTCAGGGCACTGCACTCAGTCATCAACTCTTTCAAGGCATAGCTGTCTCCCAAAGACAGCAGTTTACCAATAAATAGAGCAGCAAAGTGCTCACAAAATCTGCACGTTAAAGAAACTATCCTGCTTAAGACTGGACTACTACCATGCCTAAATTCACCCCTGAGAGTCCCAGTATGAAGAATCCCAGCTCTGTTTTCTCTTAGATCTTCAGTTTCCACTTTTTCTTATTTCCTCCCACTGAAGCAATTGAAACGTTAATTAATTTAATTCAGCTTTGGGCTCCTTGCTATATTTGGGAGCTTGCAGGGTAAGGGGCTCCCTGCATTTTCTGCAAGGCAGCCCCTTCCACCCTGGGCACAAGGTGGAAAAGTGGCCTCCAGCACTGCCTCCTCCTCCTCCCAGAGGCACCTGCAGGAGCACAGGCAGCAGGAACAGCTCCTGTTGGACACGTGCTGCACACAGGGTGTGTTAAATCTGCCTCACACCTCGGAGCAAACCCATCCCTGCAGAGCATCTGTGGGCACAGGATTTATGCCAATGCAGGTCTGTGCCCAGGGCTGTGCCCCACCACCCCAAAAACTCTGATGTTTCTTTAACACTGTGCAGTTGCTCAGCAAAAGTGTTCAGTTTTAATGAAAATCTAAGGAGGAGAGAAAGGTATAAACCTGTCAAACAAACAAACTGGTTATCTCAGGGATCTAGCCAAAAGGAACAAGCCTATTAAAGGAATCGCTTTCTGCACCAATATGTCACTGCACTATACTCTGTGCATAATAATTACTTAAATCCAGCCATTCCATGCATTATTAATAAGACCAGCCAACCTCAAGTCCCCATGCAGCCTTAAAGCAGATATATTAAATATTCCCAACAGGAAACAGGCAGCCATCCATTATCAGCAATAGACTACACAGTTAAGTCAATGCCGCTTTCAAGAGGGTTTTGTTCTGGTGTAATCAACAAGGCTGCTCTTCCCCATCCTCCAAACTGCCTTTCCTGTCAAACCTGAGCAGCGTTTCCTCATTTCTCTATGAAACATGAGAGATTACCCTTTATTGGGAGCAACAAAATCTTGTGTAGATAATAAATGTTCCAGGAGCAGAGAAGCATCCTAAGCAACTTGACAGCAGAAAAACAAGAGGTAGTGGGGATCCAAGGCTAAAGAATCAAGGATGGGAGAAGAGGGAGAAAGAGTAACACTATTCCTGCTGCTGAGGGCAATGAAGACCTTTGTCCACTGTTCAAGCACCTGTCTTGGCTATAACTTGTTATCATACAGAGGCCAGTGCCAATCTATTTGCCTATAATTCAGTATTATTCAGATTTGGGCAACTTTGATTCTTGCCTCTCCTGAATTGTCTCTCTACTCTTCTAATCAGTCTTTCAAACTGCTTCTGTGCAGTTGTGGAGTACTGGTTTTGTACAAGGCCACACCACTAGCAAAATACTGTTTTTCCACAATGGGGATGGAATGTCCTCATGGAGGGGCATGGAGTAGAGCACATTGTGGAGAGGGGAATTGCTTTCTCACGAGAGGATGTGGATCACAACACACAGAGAGTCACACAGTTTTTACATTATAAGACATGACTGTAAATATTGCAAATCATAGTGCTTCTTGCATACTCCTGGGCCCTGCCCTCTGAAATTTCCCTATATTCTGTAGCCTCCCATGAAAGGTGTGATTGTGGAGTGATTCAAAATAGCAGGCCTGGAAGTTTAAATGTTTCAGCAGCAAGAAAAGAAAATGCCCACAAATTATATGTTAGGAGAGTATTTGCTATGAAAACGTTTGGCTAGAGATTTACAAGGCATGAGCAGTGACAGAAATGTGAAAATTCCTTCCTTAAAAAAAAAAAAAAGGACATGAGAAAAAGGAGGAAAAGTCTAAATAGTAATGGCATGGTATTTAAAAAGATATTAGTTTCACTAGAGAGTACAAGGAGCAGCAAAAACAAGAAACACAGAAAATATTTGAGTGCTGGAGAGGGACTTTTCCAGCCTGGCTGGACCAGCTGCATCAGAGCAGCAGCACAGTGAGGCACATGGGCACCATGGTCTTTGTCTAACAGGCACAACACACCCAAAAGACAAAGCTATCAAGCCAGCTGGTTGTGAAGGCAGCCCCTCGGGCTCCTGGCTGGGAAGCCTGGAGTATTTGACATTTCTTATCAGAAGAAATGAGCCTGGAAGGTTCCTGGCTGGCGAGGGGAGGCAGCGCGAGCGGATGAGCGCGTTCTCCGTAACATATGCCTTGTTGGAGGAGAGGGACACCTAATGCAAGAGTTATCAATACCTGCATGTCTACTTCCAATTAGATAAAAGTTAATTAGCTCCAGCTCCAGTCCTTCCTTTGTGTTGATAAGCTCTCAGAATTTTTTTATCAGTCTGTAAGTGGCTGGCAAAAATCTAGTCCCAAAATCAGGCTGGTTTAGAATGTGGAACCATTCCCACAGTGACACCCTTCACAGAACAGCTATCTTGAACTCCTACTATCATATTTTTAATTTACAGCAGAAAATATAATTTTCTGAATCCCTCTCCTGCAGCATGACAAATACCCCATTGCAATATTATAAGGGGGGCAGAGGGGTGGGGGAAGCAATCCAAACCAGGCTGTTTTCAATACAACAATTCTAAAGAAGCTATTAGCAGATTACCCAAGCAATATATTACTGCTGAACCAAAGATGTGTTAGAAAACACTGAGTCATGCTACTGAATTAATGAAATTAGCTTGAAATTATAAATTTTCAACTGAACTCAAGCAGTTTGGGCTCTTCATCAGCTGCTGTAGTCTTCCATACCCTTAGACCATGTTATTCATGTTTTAATCTTGTTCAACAAGGGGTAAAACCTGAAAACTGGGGAGTGGAGGTGGGGGGTGTCATAGAAGTTTTGGAAAAGTAAAACAGCAGGTATCACAGGAACATTAAAAGCCACAAGCTGTCCTCACCCAAGGCAATTCCTGTCCAAAGATTTGCTTTTTGAGGGGTCTTCATTGAAATTGTCACAGATGGCAGGTGCTTAACCTGCAGAGGGTTTAGAAAGTTACTTGCTAGGGGATAGAGTGAAAAATTAGACATCTCAAGGTAACAGCTACTTACGCAACCAAAATGAGCCAGTTTGCAAACATTGCCAGGTTTACTGCAGGGACCTTAAATCTTGTGAGTTAACCTTATTTTTCAAAGTGTATTTTTAAAATCCAAGAGAGTAGACAAAGAGAAAACAACAACAAAACAAAAAACCTATTCTGGTTTTGCTTTTATTTCTGTGGTTTGCTAGACACTGTGGGAGCATAGAGAGATAAGATAAGCCAGTCTCAAAGCCTCCTCTTTCTTATGTTTATATCCAGCCAGACCTGCAGCTTATCATTCTGTCATTTAACTCCCTCTCTATTAAGTAAGAGGGAAAGATGAGGGAAGAACTTGTCTGGCCGGCCCTCAAACTCTTTGCTGAGAGGAATGTGGCACAGGCAGTAAGAAGAGTTGTTGGAGGGAGCACTGTGAGCTGATCTACTTATCCAAGGCAGCCAAATCTTTGGAGGCTGAGGAGCAGGCTGGTTATCACCAGAGAGCAGCCCCAAACACCTTTGTTCATTTGCCTGCCTTTCCTTCAGCTCCTGTTTGAGAGCCCAGAATCCCTGTCAATGCACAAGTGACAATGCACATTTTTGTTTTGATGATTACCATGATCCTGCTGTCTCAACATGAAGAAAAGACATTTCAGTCTTTAAGGCTGTCTTATTCTTGTCCAGAACTGAGGTTATGAACACATAAGATGCCACTGCCTGTGTACAGAAGAAACCAGCCTTTTGGGAATGTTTCCCTGTATTTTGCAATCCCAACAGCCCTCTTGGCTAAATTTCAGACATTTCTGGAGAGACTTTGGCACAAAGGCAGAGCCTGTTCTAAGAACAGCTTTCTCCTGAAATCCATCAGCCTTTTCTAGCATAGCTCAGTATTTGCACCATAAATTAAAGTCTATCCCCTTGCCCCTGTCCCTGCTCAAATAGGAAAAGAAACAAGCTCACCCTGAGTGTGGGCTCTGACCAGAACCTGGTTTTGCCATTTCAGAGTAACAACAGCAGGGAAGGTGGTGAACTGGATGCAGGAGGGGGAAAAGACTGAAATCTTCCTGACTGATTCCCAGTCAGGAATTCTGTTTCTAAGAGAAAGACTTGAGATAATGATCCTGCTTCTTTTCCACAAACCTGGCAGAAACATACAAAAATTAAGCTTAGTGACAGAGGATAGAAAACCAAGTGGAAATTGGGCAGAGAACCATTAACCTTGGTGTACACCTGCGATTAATGCATTGCAGAGCTAGTGGGCAGTATCTGCTCCCACAGCATTTGGGGATGGACACAAACAAGGGAACACATTCAGGCTGCCCTTTTGTTCAGTGGCAAAGGATGGATTTTTTCCAACGTGCATCCTCACTCTTAAATAATTCATGTCATCCCCAGAAACAGCAGTTTGCTGCAGACATACTTTAGAGCTCCAGGGCTTATCCAGAGCCACACACTGTAGTGCAAAACCATGGAATCATTTCTCTTGGAAAATACCTCTGAGATCATTGAGCCCAACCGTTAACCCAGCACCGCCAAGAAAGTCACACTCCAGACTCAATTCCCATTTTCTCAAAGGGCTGAATGAGGAAGCCATCCTTTTTGGGCACTGACACCAGCTCTATCTCTAGTACACCTGGTGGAATTTGCCTGCCTTTCTTCTTTCCCTGCTTTATGTTTTATTCCTCCCACAGTTATTTGGTTTGTGCATGAATCCAGTGCCTGCTGGCAAAGCTGTGTGAGCCTGAATCCCTTTCAGGAAGAGGCATGCTGGCATGGAGTACTGCCTGTCTTGTGAAAGGGAGTTCTGGTAGAGCAGGGTCATTGCAACTAATTACACCATTCAGTTCTTCACCCATCCTGCCCTTAACAACAAAATGGAGGCTGGTTTCATCCTCCTACAGTCTCTTATTCCACTTAGTTTTTTTCAGAGGCAAAATGCATAGAGCATCCCTGCATTATAAAAGTCTTTGTGCTGTGCATACTGAGCTGTTGAAGTTATTGTGGGTTTTCACCTAATCCAAATCACTGAGGCACAGTCTGGGAAATGGTAAATGAGGCTGACAAAGAAGTAAGAAAAATACTGTCCAGGGGAAACATTGGCTGCAGCTTAACTTTTCTAATTTCTCTTTTCATCTTGATGGGAGCAGTGGGAAACAGGAGGTTCTGGTTTCTCACACCCTCTCCAATTATAGCAATTTTTCACACAGCACCTGAAAAAGTCTCAGGGCTGTACTATCAAGCCCTGAGAAAGAAAAATCAAGCAAAGATGAGGACAACAGTTCCAGAAGTAATCTCAGGTGAAAATTAGTATTGTAGCAGCAGAAAATAAAGCAACAGACAGTCAGAGTATTCAAGTACAGGATTTCTCACTAAATAACTGCTCAAAAATCACAATATGCCTTTTGAAAAAAGCACAGGACTACGGTCTAGAGGCATGAAAGCACACAGCAAACCTTGGTGTTAGACGAGAGAAAGCCTCAAGTCCATCATGTCAGGGCACAGACTGGGAGCAGGGGCTGTGGGGGCTTCAGCCTGGAGGTTTTGAGCCATGTTTCTGCTTCTGGAGCACACTCCAGCCCCTCTCCTGCCCTTGTTTCTTTTCACAGCAGTGGAGGAGATAGCCCATGCCAACAACCAAGAAATTTATGGCTCCTAAACACTGCATACAGCCAACCAAGTGCAAGGTGCCACAGAGCCACATGCTCTACCTATCCTGGCATTAAAGACAAATTCCACGCAGAAACTTCTCTGCAATTCCCAGGTTAGACCTATTCCAGACCTTACACTCATGCTGTCCTCTGGTGCAAAGCACTTTTTTTTTCTTGCCCACCAAATACAATCACCCACAGTTTGACCTTTTTACTTCAGTCTCGCTGCATTTCAGTGCCCTCTATCCCTCTCTGCCCCACGCGCATTTGAACAACCGGCAGATGGAAAACGAAGGTTGGTTTGGATTTTTGCACACATCCCAGAGATCGCCTAAGGATTGCCTCTTACCTTTGGCTGACTTCAGCTGCAGGAGGACACGGCCAGGCTGGGTAGCAGAGGACAGATCCCCCCAGTGGAGCTGCAATGTGCCAAACAGAGATCTGTACAACTACCCCACCAACCACCTCCAAAGCACAGAGGAAAGGGATAGCAGGACTAAGTTTTGTGAGGGGAAATAAGCTGCCATCCAGGGCTTCACCACTCCCAGCACTGCAAATGGATTGAAAACAGCTGAGGAGGCACAGCCAGGTGCATCAACAGCCCAACACATCTCTAAAAGAGACATGATTCTACTTCTTTGGGTTTTTTTTCTTACAAATGTCCCTGGCCTTTCAATTAATGTCTTTAAATGAAATAAACTATTTTCTAAAGCCAGATTTGCCAATCTGCTGGACTGTAGCAGTTAGAAAGGCCTGGAAGCAGAGTGGGGAAGGTTGGTGCAGGTTGCAGCCAGTTTTCTCAGCTTCATTGTGCAGGGGTAGTCCAGGGCAAAGGGAAGAGGTCAGCACACAGGGATGGATGTAGAAGAGGTGATGCAAACCTGTTTAGCAGCTGCACAGATTCTCAACATCAGCTTGTCTGCTGACCTTCACCTTAAAGGATCTTTGCTCCCTCTCACTGCAGACATGAAGGGTGGGGTTTCTGTTTCTTTCAGGAGTAACTTTGAGTAATTCTAAGTTTGTTTTAAAAGCCAAATAGGAAAGCCAAAGGTGAGAAATGAGGAAAGTCTACAAGAGCTTGAAATGGAGCGCCTTGACCTTGGCTATTTGGAAGAATTTTGACTACTACAGCTGCATTTTGATCCCACTTCTGATCTTGTCTTTTAAATATAAAGTCTTATTTCTAGCTCTTCAGCGCTAACCTCAGGCTCAGCTCACAGCTCCATCTGAAATCAAGGTCAGCATGTTTGGACTGCTACACTGCGCTAGGTGCCTGCACCTTAAACACCCCATACTCTGGCCAGAAGAAATTCCCCACACTAAAATCAATGTTAAAATTAATCCACTTTTTTGGTTTTTTTTTCTCTAAACTGAATCTCATGCCAGATTTTTAAGGGATTTCAGCATTTTTTATTTTGAAAAGCATTTATAGAAAGGTAGTTTTTTTCCTCTCACACAGTTTCCCAAATCAGCTCCTATCATTACAGGTATCTCACACAACTGCTCGTTATCAGGATTTTTAACCCAGATGTCCTTCTGCCTCTCTACCATTTTCTGCAATACAAGACTTTCAGGCTTATTCTTCCTTCATATTACAGAAGTATTGTGAAGGAACTCTGCAGTGGAGTTGCCCTGGATTTATACCATTATGAAGCAGGATTGTCCCTTTGAATGTTGGGGACAATATGCTGCCCACTATCATTAAAATAGGGCAGAGAAAAGTAAACTCGGTATAACAAAGCATTTTAACTAGGTCTCCTTATCTGCAAGACCAGAAAGAAAGAAAAAATATACCTAGGCTAAATTGGCAAATAGTCTTTTCCCACTGATTTACAGTTACTGGAATTTGGTTTATTGATAAATTATCTTCCTATTGGGATTCTGTGGGTGATTTAGGGGTAAAATAAATGTCTGGCTATGACTTAGGACTCCTTAATGTTCAGTTAACAACAAGGTAAAAAGTGCTACATGAAAAAAAATTACCCTTGTCATCACAGACCATACATCATCAGCAGCCTAGTCCAAATTAATATCCACACCAACACAGCGTGAACTTGTACGTGTTGCACAGCCCCTCGTGGTTACCACAGCTGGCCAAGCACTCACTGTCCAAACATTTTGATTTTTTACTCCACATCTCAGCACAAAAGGAGAGAAGTTTTCAGTTGCTGGGATAATGTTCAGGCTTTTATCACCCAAGCAGTCTTAGGAAGGACAGCAGTTTTAGATTCAGTGATGAATAGGGAGCAGCTGTGCTGGTCATGCCATGGCCACAGCATCACCCTGTGCAGTGCAGTGCTCTGGGGTCAGGGCTTGAACTGCTCCCAAAAATCGCAGTGCTGACATCCCCACACCTGGATGAGGACAGGAATGCTTTTCCTGTGGGACTCAGTAGTCCCAGACACAATACATAATCCTATTTTTAATACAGTTTTGCCCTGTGTGGCCTCCATGAGCAGTGCCACAGGCGAGTGTTGCTGCAGATCCAGCCCTGTGACTGTTCCCAGCCACGCTGCTGCTGTCAGCACTTCCATCTGCAGGGGATTGCATGGACCTGAGCCAAGCAGAACCCCCCCAGCCCCAGACCTACAAACTACAGGGACCATTTTGTCCCATCCTCATTAGTGGCTGTCAGAACATCTCTGAGTCCATCAGGAGCCATAACTGTTTGAGGGAGACTGGTTGTCAGACCTGTTCCAGAGGTTACTTCCCAAAAAGCAGCTTCTGCTGATTCATCCCCTACTGACACTGCTGACTTCCTGTAAATGCCTGACCTGGGAATATAAATTACGATTAAGGCTGACAAGGATACACCCTCTGCAACAATAACTCAGGCAGCTGTGGTTTCCTAGCACAAAAGCACATCCCTTTTGCTTTGGCACAGTGAGCACATCCCTGGGGGTTGCTGATGCAGGGTTCTCTCGCTGACCTTAGTGAGGCTGGAGTGCTCTGACATGGGGGACAGCCACGCTCACACCACAGGCTCTGAGACAGCACTGTGACCATTATTCTTTGTGGGGAGAATGATTTATTGCAAAGGACTCAGTTCCTAATGTCTTCATTCTCAGCACAAGCCTCTAAATGACATTACTCATCCCTCTCAGCATTTGAGATATCCTAGAAAACAGCCACTACTGCTGGACAGCCTGGAAATTATAAGGGCTATTAATTCAGTCCCAAGGTTTCAGGGCAGGAACTGATCACCGAGTGGAAGCAGGAAGGAATCTCTCCTCAGCAACAGCATCATTGCAGAAAGTTATGGAATGAAGTGATCATGGAGCTGGGAAGGCAGCAGAGGGAAGTGGTTTTTAGCATGCAGTGGGACCATGCCTATAAAGGAGCAATTGCACTAATATTCACAGGAGCCCCTTTGAAGACACATAAAGTGTGGTGTCTTCATCCTTACTAGAGAAAATTTCCACAGTGCTCCACTGACATCTGTCATAAAACAATCATATAATTCAAGGTTACAGCTTCAAGACTCTCTTAAAGGTACAAATTTGTTATAAAATGCACTACGTTAATTACAGCTAAAATTATTCCCAGCATTTTTACTTTGGTACTGAAACATCTGTTTGCATCTGCAATAAGCCTCTCTTATCCCACAGCAACTTGCATAATGTTTTCATTAACACCATCTAGCAAATGACAAAACAATATTCCTGCAATGTTTCTCCCACTAACAGATGTGATCTTATTGAAATCTCTCCCTTTGGCTCCCTTTAACTTCTTGCTCCCCTGGAATGATAGGATATAGAAAAAGGGGAAAATAAAATCTACAATGAAGGGGAAGTTAAGCAACCATAATGCAAGCAACCTAGACTAATAAATGATCTGAATTTTGGAGAAAGGGAGCTTGCAGGTTATTTGTACTTGCTCTTAAGATGGTGTGCCTCAACCCAAACTCTTTATTTTAAATGAGGTAAATGTAGCTGTCAATTAAAAGTGAGATGAGTAGCTGCTTTATGAAGCTGTTCACTATACAGACTCAATCATATCTGCCAAGTACATGTTTTCTTTCAGTTGAATTTCTAGATTGAGGATGGGCTCACACAAGATTCTTTCTCACCTCAGTCTTTGGTTGCACTGTTTGCAAGTCACTGTGGCTGCTGGATGCAGTGAGAGTGCTGCCTAGTGCCCAGAAATCCCTTCAAAATTCAAAGTATTTCAGGGCAAAAGAGATCCCGCAAGGAGCACACAGGATATTAACACACTTTGTTCACTGGATATCAAACAATTTCTCAGTAGGAGTCTTGACACAAGCAGGCTCCTTACAGTCCTCTGAAACTTCTAAAGTCTGGCTTTAAGGTCTGGCAAAGCCAATATTTTCCTGCACAGACCATTTCTGAAACTTTCTTGTTTTGGAAGTCTCTTTAAACCTTCTCAGCTTTTTAAAAATATTGCTGCCACCCCAGGAGCTGTCATGCTGTCTTGTGACCCAGCTCTCTTGAGCCTGAACTCCACCAAGCTCCTCTGCAGTTTCTGTGGTGGCCCAGCAGCCTGGCCCAGCTTTGGAGCCAGATGTCCAGCTCACAAGGAGGGAAACGTGGACTTGGAATAAATCTTCCAACCTGTTCTCAACAGAATTATGTCTGGATCCTTCCTGTTGCTCTCTGGTCCCCTGATTTTTCAGCAAAGGCAATTCATCTGCATGAGAAACTCTGATGATGGATGCAGTAAAGAGTAACTTTATGCCACCAATCAAACACTTAATAGCATTCCCAAAATTACAGCATAGAAGTTCCGTAGCTGTAAGAAATACTTCTTTTTATTATTATTCTCATTTAGCCTGCAGTATATCAGGACTTCATTTTCTGAAATCAATAAGAGAGAAGAAAGTCCGATTTAGCACGTGAAAGCAGCAATAAAGTGCAATAAAGTGCAAGTCTCTCTTCTCTTCCTGTGTCCTGGTATTGTCCTTCAGGGTTCACTCCTAAAGGATTTGCCATCCCATGCTCAGTTTCTCATCAGTTTCACATTTTCTGGGTGCCTTAATTGTCCTGGGGAAGACACAGATTGCTGGAGTGACACTGAACTTTTGTACCACAAAACTTTACTCCAGCTCTTGCAGGGTTGTCTAACCTAAAATATCCCAAATGTGTTTTAATGTACAT
The DNA here is from genome assembly GCF_036417665.1 of Passer domesticus. NCBI lineage: Eukaryota > Metazoa > Chordata > Aves > Passeriformes > Passeridae > Passer > Passer domesticus. Next base: position 11,045,510 of record NC_087484.1, on the reverse strand, counting down.
GAAGTTGGGTTGAAGTTGTCACAACTGTAAACACTTGGGCAATTTTTACCTTTTCCTTGCTTTTTAGCCTTTAGTGCTCTCTTTAAAAGCTTCCTTCCCAAATCTTGAAGGCTATGAACTAATCAAAATCTTAAATCCTCCCATAGTTAACTGTGAAATTGAAGAAAATTTTTCTTCCCATGGGAGGCAATACTACACTCTCATACACCATGAGCAGTCATCTAGTAAACAGATTCTATCTCCAGCCAAGGTTCTTCTTCCCTGTTTATATTTATTTCTGGAGATTCCTTAAACATATTAAAATCACATTACCTCTCCTACATGTGCAGATGTGCTCTGTGGGTGTGCCCTTGCTGCAGCCCTCCCTGAGAAGGTGCTGCTCTCACTCCTCACTCCCTGATCCCTGCTCATGGTCTTCCTTTAGAGCCCATATTCCAGATCCCTGGCTTATGCAATGCATCCTAGGAATGTTCCTACAGGAGGCACTGGGGAACTTCTGCTCTTCTTTATTTCAGATTTATCCAGAAAACAACAGCCTCGTGCCAGGCTCTGTATGAAGTTGTTTGAACCATATTTGCACAAAGACACCAACCAAATTATAAAACTCTTGAGCAAAGGCTTGACACACGTCAGATAAACAAAATATTAGAGCTGTTTCAGTTTCAGACTGGGCAGCTGAGGCACAGCAGGGCTCAGGGTCTTTGTTACACTGCACCAGTTGTAAGGTCTTAGCCTGACATCGCTTTTCAGGTGTTATTTGGACTCATCCTTTTGGCTGATTATCTGCTCCCAGAGTGGTCTGTACTCTGTTCTGTTTCAGCACTCATTGCCTGTCCTTGTTTTCTTTCCTCCTTCTCATAACCCAGGCATCTGATTGATTAACCATTCTTTATTTTCAGAATGTTGCCAAACTTTCTATTCGCCTCTGTGTTCTTGTGTTTCTGGATCATTAAGCATGTAAATTAAATTCAATTGCAAATTGAATATATAATTGTGCATATGCAGGGTCTTGAAGAATAGGGAGGACTTTAATGAGATAAGATATTCCCACATCTGTAATTCTGACCTACTCAGTCTTTCAGAAAAGGACTGCTCAACAGATTTGAAATTGCATCATTTCAAATCATTTTGGCAGCTTTTTTAATCAATTATCTTCCTCTTATTGAAGTTTTCTGGAAGAAGAAAGGCAACCCTTTCATCTCCTGTTCCTGGCTGTGAATATATCTATTACTAGATTGCTATCCCTTTGACTAAATTCAGATATCTGAACTAAACAGATAATATACCTTGCTTTTCAGTGGAAAGAAATGCAAATGTTTGGATTCTTGAGTCCAGGCAAGGATGGGGTTTTGCCACTCCTGGTGCTGGATAGAGAGGACCCTGCAGCTGGAATACCTCAGTGGAGTGAGTGCCTTCACAGATGCCAGTTTTTCCTGAAAAGCACTAGAAACCACACCATATAATCCAGTTAACCCTTTCTTCTCTGATGTAGGGTATCCTTTTTTAATTACTTTTGTATTTCCTTTTTTTTTAACACAACGGAAAAATCCTGTCCCATTATGAGCTTTTTTCTCCTAGAAGGAATTTGCTTTAATTTTGGACCATTCATGATGCAATAACATAGGGCTTTGCCAAGATGTTTCCTTGTTGGATCAGATTTACACACATTGCTCATTTCTATCACCATCCTTCACCTGTAGTTCCTAAATAGCAACTGAACTCGCTGAGTGTGGAAGTAAATAGGAAAATGAAATCATAAACAGATTCTCTGGGGTTAGTGGTCAATAAGGGCATACTGGCACCTTTGGCAAGGAATCCTGTTATCCTTATAACCTTCTGGATGCAACATATCACCTGCCTTGTATATTTTTTCATCATTTTTAAGCCATTTGAAATACCAAAGATAAGTTTGATAAAGCAGCAGTTATTTAAGCAAACCAGCTTACTCCAGTGCCCAAGCCGTAATCACCATTGCAAGTCTTCTAATAAACAAATAAATCCATCATGTCTTGGCCAAATTACAGCTTTGTTAATCATTCACGAGCTGAGCAAAAAATAACTTGCAATAATTGGTGTATAGTGTGAGTTTTTCTGTTTTTCCTTCTCAAGGGATATTTGTGATCTGGTATTAATTGTTTAATATATATTACTGTTCAAATCTATAAATTGCATCTACTAAAATATTTTGTTTCTTGGCATGAAGTTTAATGGTCTTGCAAGCAGGTAACTCCGGGGATTTGAAATCCATGAAACTTTAATGTGCTGCTTTGTAGCATCTAGACAGAACTGCCCACAGTATGAATTCCATCTCTGGGGAAACAGGCTGACAATCACCCTCATGGAAATTTTAATTTCAGTTTAGTAGTACATGTAATCCTAAAATTTACTTTATAGAAAAATTTATGTCAGTAAAGCTTTACTGCCAGGAAAGCAGAATTTGGACATGGGAGGTTCATAAAAATTGCTACAGTTTTCACATTTTGAAATTTAAAAATTATGGAAGTTTAGTTTGCAACATTTGTCCAGTAATTATGCCGTACTTGCCTAAAATTACAGTCTGTAAGACACTGAGTGAAGAAGTTATTCCTGACACCTCATCTAAGCTTTGTGTAATTCCTCCAGCACTGCAGACATCTGCTCTTTTCACTGTTGCACAGTGCTTCTTCATCACCTGCCAGAAGATTTGTGGGCACGTGGTCTGCAGAGTGCTGGGCAGGTGCTGCTGTGGGTGAGGTGGAGCAGCAGCAGCCAGCTCTTCCTACTCCCCCTTTCCTCAGAGAACTTGGAAATGAGCATCATATTTGCCTCTGCCCAGATTACTTGCCAAGGTAAAATATGCAAATAGCCTAGAATTAATCTGCACAGGGGTATGTATGCCTTTTCTTTTAAAGGTATCAGTTTACTCAGCTTGCAAATGCTCCATTTCCAGCTGTCAATTATGAAGAATTAAAATCAACAGCCTTTATTATTTATTGTTCTCTATACCTACTAATAGCCTCTTAATTGTGTTTTGGATAGGGTATTTTTAGAGGGAACCATTAAGTTTTCATATGCTGGCAGACTAGAGAATTAATGAGAGGCTCTTAATTTAGCCATAAACAACTAACTTTATTTAAAACATTCAATTTCCTGCTATTCATTTTGTTGCTCTAATCTTCACATCCTGTCCTGACATACTGCTGCTCTGGCTGTAAGATTTTTCCTGTATCTCCCCACCTGGTCCTTCTGCTCCCTGGACCTCGAGAGGAGCAGGGAGTCAGCCTGGGGCAGGGCTGAGGATGCTCACAGTGGAATGTTGCTGTGTTGTTTGCTGGCTCTCCTTATTGCTTCACTCTGCTGTATCCCTTTGCTTTCCCCACCCTGTGACCACCCTTTTTGTGCTGCAGCACCCTGGGATGTAGGAGCACATTGTTGTTTCAGCAGCAGAAGGGTTTCAGGGACAGCCCGTGCCAGTACCCTCCAGACATTAAATGACTTCTGCACACAGACAGAAGCTCAAGGCATCAACGTGAGGTTTTCTACTGAATAATTAGGGTGGCTCAGCCCTGTTTTGGTCCCAGTTTTAGATCATACTCCTTAGAGTGGCCTGTTTAAGTCCTACCATGCAAGAGATAAAGAAGGAATATAGCTGGATACACACCTATAAAATGTTTTCAGCTAAGCCTTGAGGACAAGAAAAGTTCATCTGATTGTGCCACACCTTTGATCCCTGCTCTAGGATTCCTTCCCTTCTCATCTCCTCCCCCAAACCCTCCCAAATGGCTTGGCCAGACTTCTCTAATTTTTTATTAATCTTGTATCTTATTTTAAATTAGTTTCTATCTCCATCACTAAACATAGCTTCTAATATTCTTCTTCTAATCCCTCCTGCTGTAGAGTTTTTCCACACCAAAAAGGAAAAAAAAAAAAAAAAAAAAAAGCCAACCAAAGACAAAACAACTGAAGTAATTTTCTAGAGGCTGCAGAATAGCTGCTTTCCTGTCCTATGTCATTCCTAGGATTTTCTTTGTTTTATGTAAACCTGAATGTGCCAGTTGACAGAAATAAAACATCCTCAGGGGACCTAATTCCAACTTGTTTTTGCAGCAATCCATTGCTCTGAGGAGAGCTGTAAGATAAGACATTTTTTCAAGGACCAAGCTCTTAATGACTTTATTGGTTCAAGAAATACACTTTCCCTCATCAGGTGGGGAGAAGGATTGGGGAGCAGAGGCCACACTTGGTACTTCACTTCTTCTGTTGTATTCAGTGTTTATTCCTTTCCTTCACATCACAGAAATCAGGCAGGGGACTGCTATGAAAAATGCAGAGGGGAACTGCCTGCTCTGTCCCCTCAGGCCTGCTTTATTCTGTTCCAGATAAATATTGTCAGCTGCAACCATGCTCAGTAGAAAAGAGAAGTGCTTGGTCAAGAGCAGAACAGACAAGCAGAGACCTCTCAGGAGATCACTAACCTATTTTTCTGTAGTAAGGAGCAGCTAAGATGAAACTTCTTGCCTTTACACCACATATTTATAATAAAAATAAGATTTTAAAATATTCATTTAGTACCAGATGTAAGGGCTGGACTGAGGTTTCAAGAGAATAAGGCATTGCCTTACCTCAAATATCCACATGATCTGGTAAAATATGGAGAAACCCCCATTTCATTGCTTCTGCAGGGTTGTCAGTCCTGTCCTGGGCTGACCTCTGCTGAGTTCCCTCACCTTCACAGCACTGCTGATCCTAATCCTCTGCAGGAATACCACACCACTTATTAATTAGGCAAATTCCTCACACAGCAGCTGGTGGAATCTCTTTCCTGCTGGCACACCTGTGTCCATGCTAGGCTCTGGCTGATATTTGGACAGCAGATAGAGCATGTGATTTCTTTTTTCATGTCCTTAAAGGATGATGCTAGTCTGGCAAAACACAGACACCAGGGACTACCTGCTACCACTCATCTGTATTCAAATGCCATTGCCATCCACCTGTTCTGGTTCTTGCATGCCTGAGGTGCTGAGATGGAGCCACTTGCCTCTCAGCCACCCACACTTCCACACAAGGCAGGAGAAAGATGAAATTTCATTTTTGCAAGCAAGCATATGGCAGGATCAGAGAGGGGGAAAAAAAGAGTTTTAAAAACAATTACTTTGGGTCATCCCATTAACACACAATCATGTTAAACCAGGCAGATGAAAAATCAGGAGAAGTCACAAAACTGCACCTACAGGCAACAACTGGAAATGCAATTCAGAGACAGGATGGAGGATTGTGTCTAACACTGGTTATTTCCCTCACACACCACATTTATAACTCCCTTAGTGCTTTCTAAGAATAAAGCAGTTGTACATAAGAACAGCCTTAGGTAAGACCTTGGCTCCTTGCTGGATTTCCACATTGCACAGGGGGACTGCAAACCCAGTTTTCCAGAGTGGGCTGGAGGAGTTCACCTCAGCACGCAGGCGTCGGGGCAAGGTGGCACATTGTGTCTGTGGAACACTTCAGTGAAGGGAAAATGGTGTGTTGGGAAGTGCAGTCAGATGCTGGGAGACAGACACAGAAAACCAGAATGACCCTGACTCGGGCTGAAACGAAGTGGAGAGGGATCCAAATATCCTGGAGTGCTTTTCTAGAGGAGGAATGATTCAGTTTTCATAGATGCCATGACAACTGTGACATCCAAGAACACAGCAAAATATAAACAAGGATGGAAATTTTCAATGTTAAGAAGACCTGGCTTCTAATGATTGTTGTAAAACAAGAGTTTTTGTAAGCATAAACCTTCTTACCTTGGGATTCAGACTGTCATAAGGGTGACATCTTCTGAGGAGAACATGCTTTCTCCCACCAGAGGGGCTGGAACCCTTCTCACATGGCTGGGGCTGCGCCAAACCCCCACTGGGCTGTGCCTCCTGTGCCAGCTCAGCTGTCCCTCCTGCAGGCACGTGAGCCACACCAAACCCTTCTGCATCAATGACACCCTCACCAGGTAATCCTCCCTTGTCCTCATGTGAGGCCACAGCACAACCCCTTGTAATGATATTCCAGATCAGCTGCCAGCTCCTCCTGCTGTCCCTGGAAGTCACAAATCTGTTGGCTTGCCTGGCTGGTGTGGAGGGCAGTGTGAAGCTGCTACCTCAGAAGGACAAAATAAGAAAATCTGTGTTCCCTGCTCTGCCTTTCTCCCCACTGCTTCAATCAAGCTGGTTTTCATGGGGTTTGTGAGGAGTAAAGCAGGCATTTAGGGACCATGTTACAGACACCCAGGAAAAGAAGAGCAAAGGTCCCAGGGCCCCTCCTGGCATTGCTAGCTAACAGACTTTCCTCAAGGTGGAGAGAATAGGGCAATCTATTTAAATTCAGGTAATAAAAAACCACATTCTTCCTCTATCCATCTATTCTTGCAACCTTTAAGATGAATAATAAATAAAAACCAAAGGAAGACTTGGTATGATTTTCTAGAAAATGTTTCCCCTTCAGCTAATAGCAATATATCTTTACACCTGCTCAGTCAATTTTTAATCAAAAGTAGAAATACCCTCTTTGACTTTTTGTTCAGAATATCAAAGGCAATTTTCAAAGGTCTTAATAACACTTAAGCACCCAGACTCAGCTGAAAATTTGTGTACATTGCCTACTGAATTGCTTCTATGTATGCCTCCAAAAATCTCATCATACATCTAGAGATAGATTGTGTGATGCAGTGAATTAGCTGGATATAAGCAGGAATGTAATGTTAGTTCAGTGCTTCACCAGAGCTCATTTATCCTGTTTAGAAATATGCTTGTCTGCTTATCCACCTAGTTAGGATGTGATATTACTCCCTGAAAATACACCCTGCAGGTAACAAGAAACACACAAAAAGCAATTTCACTGTAATTGATTCCTTTGTCAAAATGATGTAAAAACAAAGTAACTTCATAAACATCTATAGAGCAAACCCACACTTCATCACAAAGATAAGCATTAGATCTCTTGGGTTATTGAAGATTTATGCTAATGTGTATGAAAAATCAGAATGCAAAACCAGAATATATGTCTGTTAACAAAAACAGAGGGATGATGCACATACAGATGTTACATCTCACACCTTCATCACTAAAGGTATAGCTGTGAGCAATGCATTGTTCCACAGGAGAGCAAGAAGCTATATTCCATCAAAGATCCTCCAGTAGTGATGTTCCATGTACTGGGAGTGCACCTCACAACAATCATGACAACACAGCTGAACACTCTTCTCCATCATGCACAAACACTGGTGACATGACCTTCCTCAAGCTGTGGTACTGGAAGGTGAAAAATGTTCTGGAAGATTCTTTCAGCCCTACTGTGGGTTTTGATGTTGTTTCTTTGGGGTTTTTTTTTTTAGATTTTAAGAACCAGTCCCTTAAATGTGGATCAGTGATCTCACTTTACCCCACAGTAACCAACAACCCTCACTGTAACCAACAACCCAGTTGAGTAAATGATTCCAAGTAGCAACAAAATGTTGCAAGTTTTCCTTTTTTTGAGGCAAATTGCTTGTTTGACATTTTTAACAGAAGGGATTTAGAATTGACCACATATTCTGCTCAGACCATGATGTCAGAAGCTCTTTTATCCATCATTCATATTTATCAAGAGGTCTTTCTTTAATTCCTTGAATAGACCTCAGGAGAGCATTTTGGTTCCTTTATTCATGCTCTTGCTCATTAGGCCACTGGCACACAACAACCATTCTGGTTTCACCAAAAAAGTAAACCAGAACTTTTCAGAGTTGGGGTTTAAAGGTTTTCTAGCAAATCTCCTACAACCCTAGAGCAGCTTTTGCAAACTTTCATTTTGATCTCTCTGCATGAGAAGTTTCCAAATTCTGTGCATCTGTAAACTCCTACAAATGTTCAGATGGAAATGTGGCCCCCTGGGGCCACAAATTTGAGTGTACAGATGGGAATCTTTTGTTTTCCCAAGTTATTTTCCATGGGCTTGTGAAACCTAATCTTTAGATCGACAGGGTTCCATGGACCACAGCTTGAAAATCTCCAAAGTAATTCACAAAAAGGTTACTCTCTCCTGACATGCAGGGACAGGTGCTGATCTGCAGAAGAAGTAAAATACATTCTTACTGTAAAACTGCACAAATGATACACAGGATCACAAAAAGATCCAGGTCCACAAATCCACAGAAAAGACAGCAGAGACCAAACTTGTGCTGGCTTAAAGACTAATGTCTCAGCCTTGCAGTTATTCCTGCAGAGAACTGAAGGTTTAGACTTCCCTTTCCATCTTCATGACATCACAGTATGAAGTGCTCAGAGAGGAAAGGGTTATTTCCCATGGTCCCTATTCACACAGGAATATTTTTACAAATATATCCTCCATGCAATGAATATTTAGGAATGCCTAGAAATGGCTCGAAGGAAAGCTAAATAGGAAATTCCTGAGGGAAAATGTCCCTCCTCCACTAAACATTTTAAATTTCAACTATTTAAAATTTCTTAGCTTGATTGTCTGTAGCATTGCTTGGAAATAGAGATTTCCATCGAACTATTAAGAAACACACTCCTTAGAGCTCTACAATTTCAGAAATCATGAAATATGGGAAAGAAAAACCAAACAAGCATACAAAGCCTGTTGTCCTGTCCTGCATGTCACAGATGAGCCATATGGCCTTCTTTGGAGAAAGGTAATAAACCTGAGCACACCTGAGACCAGCAGAAATTCCCATTTCTCAGAACTCAACAGCACCAGTGTCACCTTCTGCATGGATTGTCTGGGTTCCAACTCAGAGCTCAGACAATCATCAGCTGGATGACATGGGTTAAATCACTTTATACCACAGCTACCCAACCCCAGTTTGCCAGCACTTCCCAGCCTGCCAGGAAAGTGTGGGAAGGATAAACAGGGCAACTTCTGAGATCTTTTGAGCTTACATTTAATAGAAATATGCAAGTTAGATTTATAGACTAGCTCAGTTTCTCCAAAATATCATGACATATATTCTGTATCCTCACATTTTCCTCTCTCTTGCACCCAACCCCACACTTAACCACATCTTGCCTTCCAAGAACAGGTCTTCCCATAAGGACTCAAGCCTAGCTTGGGAAGGCTCTTGTGGCTTCTTCTCAAAAAGCCCTCAGAATTCTGGAATTTTCCAATTAATTTCTCAGTGGTGTCACATCTGTGAAGAAAAACAGGTCCAAGACATGAATGACATATTTAGCAGCTCTGCAAGCTTTTCCTCCATCCCTGCTCATTATTTGGAACACATCGCTTGTTCCCTTTCAGAATTAACCTGCGTTAATCTGTCGGTCATCTCCCACCCTGTCCTGTGTTGTATCTCCTTCCCAACATTTCCTTTAATCAATATTCCCTCCAGACACACTAAGTGCAGTTCTTTTTATAAGCGAATCTGCTCTCACCCGGGAGATTTGACATTCAGACAAACTAAACGTCCCTCTTCATCTAAATAATTTAAGGGACTTGCATCCCTTATCAAAGACTAATATATCAGGCACTGCCAACAAGGCACCTTCATTGTTCTTCAGTGCACATTTAAAGTACATTCCCTGCTTGGCAGCAGAGCTCTGTCAAGAGCCACAGTGACTCAAAGATTTCTTCACAGAGCTGTTGCACCATAAAAAACACCAGCACAAGTCTCCCAACAGAAATAGTTGTGATCACCTTCCCCAATGTGCAGCCAAGCAAAAAGGGAAAATCACCCAGAATAGCCATGACCAGACACTGTCTCATAATTGAACTCATGTAAAACTTCCAATATTAAGGTTCCCCTCATTTTCAGATAAATTTTGAATTAGCCTCCCTGATGAGCTTACATTTTTCATTTAACCAGGAATTTATGTCTTCAACTTCCAAATATTACAGTCACCAAATATTACATCTGCTCAGATAGTGATGCCTTTGTTATCAAAAATTTCTTCCCCATTTGAACTCTGAGAACATCACCTCTGACCTCTTTTTTTGAAAAGTTTTAGCTCAAGGCAGGTTTCTCCTTCCTTGTATTTCTGCACAAGCTGTCTTTGGAATAGTGTTTCCAAATGCTGGATATCAGAGCAAGAACAAACTCCACCTACACAGATATACCCCACAGAGCTTTTTTGATGTCTTTCCCCCTCTCCTGCAAATGTGACCTCCAGGGCACAGCCTTTTGATCCTCTGTCCTTTCTCTGGTTGTGGATGGACACCAGCTCTGCACGACTGCTGCTGTCAGGGGAAGCTGAGATCTGCAACAGCTTCTGAGGACAAACTTTGAGGCTGGTCCACTGAGGATAAGAAAAAAAAGCCAGAACTTATGACACAGAGAGCAGACTTTAGATCCAAAGTTTTCAGCCTGGACTGATGTCCATGACCTCTTTTTAAAGCTAAGATTTTCAGAAAGGAGAAGCTGTTATTGCTGATCAGAGATGTTTACTGTTCACAGAGCTACAAGGGAAGAAAAATGAAATTTCTCCTTTCAGATGCTGGTACCCAGGGTAATACCTCTTACTTATAAAAACAACTTACAAGGTGCTGGGAAAACCTTCCTGTCTCCTCATCATTCCCCCTGCCTGGGTGCACCACATTCACTATAATAGTATTGAAAAAGATAACCACGAAACATTATCCTGTCTTTAACAACAACAAATGTAAGTGCTGAGGAAGGTAGTCAGTACCAATCACTTTAGAAGAAGCATTAATGGAATGAACTGCACTGAAAGAAAGCTGGTTTTTCATACATTTGCTGAAGCCCTGAAGCAAAAGGGTATATTTTCTTCTAGAACTACAGGGCTGAAACAAAGTACTTTCCAGAGACAGAACAGCTGAACCAGAAGAAGGAGAAAATTTTATGACACCTTCAGCTCCCACAGCCAATCTGCCCCACCTGAGGCCTTTCATTTCATAATTCTTCCACTGAAACTGAAGCTCTCCCAGTCAATATCACAGAAACAGAGACTGGATGCAACGTGCATCCTTCTCTTTGCCATGAAGAGGGGCCAGGGAGTGTCTGATGATCCCAACATGTGGAAACATGGCTTTTGGTGAAAGTATGTGCTATTAATTGAGAGGGAGACTTTCCATCATAACCAGGCAGTGCAAGGGTTGTACTACTAATTTCAATCCTTTAATGTTAATGAAAGAGAACTGTTGCTGTCGAAACTAATAAGGGATTTTTTTCACTATGCCATTTATATAGTAGAAGGAATTGTAAAATAGCTTAATGATAGATAACTGTACTGCTGGAGCTTCCTTAGTTTGTCATTTCATACAAAAGGATCTCAGCCACCATAAAATTAAATTTCTCCACATTGCAATTGTTCAGCAATGAGACAAACCAAATTTTCTGCTAATTGAATGCAGTGTGCTACTTATATATTCATAGCGAGCTGGTGCTTTCAGCACCATTGCACTCTGACTCTGCAGGAGCCTTCCCAGCAGCAGCCTTGAGCCAGCAGTGCTGGTGTGGAGCTGGCACAGCCACCAAGTCACCCACAGAGCTGTTAGCATTGGCTGGGAGCCCGAGATGCCACCTTGGTCTTGGTAGGGGCATGGGTTTCCTTTCCTTCCTTGAGAAGACCCAACCTGTTCTCTTGGCAATGTTTTCTGGAGACTGCTCACCTTGCTTTGCAGAAACAGGACTAGACAGCCTGAAACACCCTCTGATTCCTCCAACTCACCGCTGGCTGAAGGCTACATTTTGCTAGATCATTATCCTCCTGAACATCAGAGCACACCTATCCAGGAACCTCTAATTCACAGGTTTCTAAACACAATTCCTCATTGCCTGGCACTAAATAAAAAGAACAATTCAAGGTAAGACACTTCATGAATGCCTGTGCTTTGCCTTCCTTGCTGCAGTGGGGATGCATTCCCTTCAATGGCAATGATGTGAGCACCCCACAGAGCACTGCAATCCTCTCCCAACAGTCAAAGCAAAACAGCCCCTTAAATGCTAAATCTCAGCCTCTCTATCTCTACAGACTTGAGTAGATTTCTCCAGTGTTTGACAGATTCTGATGCTAATTCCAGACACCCCTTCTTTAAATTCCCATCCCTCTCCTTCAGTTCTGTAACCTATGTTTTCCTCTGTTGTCCAGTTTTCCACAGTTTCCTGTGGTCAGACCCCAGTGAAATACCAGTGCTTTGGTCCTGTTTTGTTCCAGGTTATCCTGCTTTGTTCACCAGTGAATTACCCTTGCACATGAGTCTTTCAAAAGGAGAAAATATGCCAGCTTTCATCTTTTCCACTATCTAAGGACTAGAAGGCAATGAACAGAAGAACTGTTTATTGAAGAAATGAAGAAATGAAGCCAGCTTGTGGCTGTACAGGGGAATTTGCATCCTGCCAGCTGACAGGTAACCAGGGTCACACAACTACATTCTGCAAATCTATTTCCTATTCACTGTTGTCAAATTTGCCACATCAGTCTGAGTTCCAAGACTTCTTAATAAGCCACTTACTGCCCCAGCTACTAGAATTATCCTGTTCAAAAATTTCCGGCTTTCATTTTCTGAAAGTACTTTTCTCATCTCCATGGTTGCACGGAGCAGCTTGAAGCAAGTATACATTGAACTCAAAATAACATATGTTTAAAAAAGCCTTATAATTTCAATCCTCTTATGATCTCTGAGTAATAGATTTGATATTTTTCAAAACTTGCATTTGGACAGATTGGATGTTCAATGTGTGTCTGTGAGTCTGTACATACATGTGTACACGTACATGTGCACATGCCCATCTTTTCAGACACGATCTATCCAAAAGGACATAGATGAAAATGAAGAAAAACATAGCAGTGCTTTCAAAGATTAATTTGGGAAGACACCCATTCCAGTTCTATATATTGCAATGTTAAGAATAGAAGCAATTCACAAATGCCTGAAAGCCCCAAAAAAACAGGCTAAGAAAGTGCTGTCAGAGACAAGCAGAGCAATTTCTAGTTGACTTACTGTGTGAGGAATCAAAAAGCAAGGGTTAAAGGCTGTCAGAGGCCAAAGCATGAGCTTTCTATCCTCTAACAACTAACTTGGACAACACATTTGAGCTAGGCTTCTGCAGGTACTAAGAGATCCAAACTTTTTTTGATGGCAAATTCCCCTGAAAGACTGATGTTGCTGTAGATCTACCCCTACTCTCCCTGCACTGAGAGAACAGACACCAGTTCTACTTTCCCTCTTATTCCAGAAACTACCCTGCTGCTTGGTCAGTGGGTTGCCAGAAGGTGAATTGGATTCCTCAGAATGGAAAGCATGGGTCAGTTATTAATGATGGAATTAATTTTATGCACAGCATTTCAGGGATGTGCATTCAGACATTTTGCAGCCCTTCATATCAAGGTCAGTTTTATTCTCCACATACAACAATGAGCTTTGCTGAGATCCATGTGAGCTGCCAGCAGGACTCTGCTCACCCTGGCCATCCATTAATCCACTGATTAGTTTAGTCACTCACAACATTCTATTTCCACTTTATACTTTCACTATTGTCTTTTATACTTCCTGTATTCCATGAGTATTATGGGGATCTTTTATTAACACATACACACAGGGATGAGATTTAATCTCCTTAATTTATTATCTATTGTATTCCTAGTAAACCTTTCTTTGCAATATCCAGGCAGTACCCTGATGGTAAATCACTGCTGAAAGACAATACAGAACTGCAAAGTACTCTTTATTAAATGTTTTATTTTATTACCAAAACTCTTCAAATGTCCTTAATATATTTTTCAAGCTGTTTTCATTTGGCAGTGGCTGATCCTTGAAAAGCTTTTGTCTTAGTGCTTAAACCAGTGAAATCTGTATTCACTCCTAGGTGAATTTCCCATGGTTTCCTATAACAGAGATTATTGACATTTTCACTGGTTGCTATGGAGAGGGTCACTGCACACATTTAGTAGCCTGGGAATTGAACATGTCCAAAGGGTCTCATGAAGGATGGCTTGGTCTAGCAAAAGGGTTTCGAGCTGTGGCCAAGAGCTGACCTAGAATCTGTCATGGAGGGAACTGCATCTTCTAAAGGTAAGAAGAAGGGAATGGATCAAGGTCTTGTGGAGAAAGCCACACATTTCTTGAGCAGTGAAATGTGGGACACCACAACCAGTGAAGTTCTTGGCTCCAGGACTCCAAAGGGGGGCTTTACCCCTGCAAGCCTGGCTCAGCACAGAGCTTTTCTCCAGGACACAAAGCAATGCCCAGGAGGGTGTCCAGCTGCAGCACAGCTTTATCACAGCCTGACCTGCCCACAGCTGCTTGTGCTGTGCAACTCCTCAAGCCCAGTTCTCCCAGAACCATCTCAGGAGCTCTCTGAAAACTGGACCCAGAGCCAAGCTGCCAGCCTGTTTATTGATGAGCTGTTCCTGAAATATCTGTTGGGAAAGACCTTACCAAACTGAGAGCATTAGCTGGGCTCAGCGTGTTTTTTTGTCCCTTCTGGTACCCATTCTGACTGTCAGTTTGCCACAATGCAGTATATTAGTAATGTATTTCTATAAAGCAAGCTGAAAAATGCTGGCATTATTCTACACTGTTCTTGGATTCTTTGGAGTGGAATTGTCTTTTCAAACTGCCTAGACCTTTTAGTTTGATGTAGTACCATTTAGCAACCCTAAGGATAAACCACCTCACAGAGAAAACAAACCTCCATATAAATCTCTTTAGTTTTAATATGGTTTTTAGGCCAGGATTTTTTTTTTATTATAAGACCAATATTTATCATATATGTACACTTCCAGACTAAGTTTCTCCAACTTTTTCAAGCTCCAGTTTTCAACATGAACTGCTTACTTAATAGCCACCATCATAATTTCTACTAGGACTTTTTATAATTCATATATTTAATTTTTAACTGGCAAAAAGTTACTAAATATTTCTTATGAGGCCTAAAGGCAGCCAAATTTTTATAGGACTTAAACCCAGGAGTCCCGAGTCTTGTTCTGTGTCTTAAGCTCCAAGACCACAGCAGTCAAACCCAAGAGACTCTTTTCGCCATCAGCCTCCCCATGGAGCTGGCAACTGTTCCAGGACGCCGCATTTTTAGCAAGCTTTGTTGCCAGCATGGTGTCTGCAAGGTGTCAGAAGGTTCAGGCCACACAGGGAGTGAAGGGCTCATCTGTCCCCTCCAAGGGTGTCCGTGCTGTCCCTGCCTCCCCGCAGGCCTCTGCTCGGAGCGGGGCAGAGCACGCTGCAAGCTCTGTGCCTATGAAATTCAGCAACAAGACTCACTTTCAAGTGACACAACCAGCTCTGAAATGTCAGAATGACCCAGGAAATTAACTTTCAGATCAAGAATAGCTGCTGAGGGTGACCCCCTGCAAGGCTGAAGCGATGGCACTCAGGAGTAGGTCATGTTCCAGAGACACAGCCAGGACAGCTTCTCCTTTTCTCCTCCAAAGCTCACAGCCCACATGGCTCAGGGTACCAAGGAGCACTGAGGCACAGAAGGACTCCCTACTGAGAGCAGCGAGCTGAAAGTCTTGGTTTCTGACCTGTCCCTTTTCAGCCCCACCTTCCTGTTTCCTTAGAGGAGAATCCAAAAAAAAAAAAATTCAACCCAGAAGAGAGTTCACCACAGAAACTGGGGAATGACAAGAAGACATTTGCTTCTCCTCATTTCGAAATTCTGGTCTCCTAGTTCTTTTTATGCCTTGGCACCCCTGATACTCCCCACTGCAGCCCTGCATTCCAGTCCACCCATATCCTACCAGCAAGCAGTGGAGTGAGAGATGGTGCCTACCTGTCTGGGAAAGCACAGTGCAGCTTCACCCTGCCTTGGGTGATGGCAGCTGAACACCCATTTTCCCACTAAGGCTATGGCTTCTTGGTGACTTCAAGTTAACTGCAAGTTGTCCCTTGCAGTCAGGTCACTGCAGCCATCTCCTACAGGCTGCAGCTGCAGCCCAGAGCAGCTGTGACACATGAACAGCAGCTGGGGGGAGGCATGGCTCCACGACAGCTCCATGGATTGGGCAGCCCTGAGCACACCAGGGCTGGGAATAAGGCCCCTTCTCTGTCACCACTCTGAAATGGAGGTCTATTAAAAAAAAAAAAAATCCACAGATGGAGCTGTGGCTATACCAATGCCTTCATTTCCCCCTGCAAAACACACCCTGTGCACACACAGCAGCTCTGCAGCGCAGACCCCAAGGCCCCCTGCAGCTGGGAGGAAAGGTTTATCCAGGGGGCCCAGTGGGGACTGACCCCCCCAGAGAAGACCAGGTCCCTCGGAGGTCTTTCTGCTGCGTGAAAAACCTTTTCCCTGAAGTCATTTAAAATATGAGCACTGTTTCTGTCTGTTCTCTTTCTTCCCACAGAAAATCCCTGCTTTTAACAAAGACTTGAAAAGGGAGAGAGAAAAGGGCTGGACCTTTCAAAGGCTGCTATTATTACTGCCTCCTTGTGACAGGCGCAGAGGAAGGCGGCTGCTTAAATTTCTAAGACAGACAGACAATGATAGGTAGCAGATGGATGGACAGGCTCCTGCTGGGAGCAGACAATGAATTTCATTTTGTTACAGCACATCTACTGCAGAAGGGGGATGATACTGCAGTATGTGTGCCAAGTTCCCTTCACTGGAATGGATCCTGCACAGACCAGACCCGCACACAGCAGAGATTTTATATATTAAACAGGAAAGAAAAAGGGCTGACTTACAGCTTTTGTCTTCAAAATCCATTCACAGTAAAAACCTAACGGGAAAAGGAAGCCTGTCCCACTTTTTTTTTTGCAGCGCCAGGAGATGCTTTCGACACAACCAGTCCCTCAAGGCGTCTCACAGGTTTGCACAGAAATCGCTTTTCTCCTCAGCGGAGCGCGAGCGCTCCTGGACAGAAAGTTGGGAACGCGGAGCAGCCCCGGCTGATGGCAGGGGACAGCCCCGAAAGGGACAGCCCCGGCAGGGACACCCCAGGCAAATGACACCCCCGGCAGGGACACCCCAGGAAAGGGACACCCCCGGCAGGGACACCCCAGGAAAGGGACACCCCCGGCAGGGACACCCCGGCTGCCCACCCTGCTCCTGGGAGCTGTGCCGAGCTCTCGGAAGCGCCGGGGCCGCAGCCCTGCCGCTCTCCAGCGGTGCCCTCTCTGTCATCCCCCGCTGTCCCCTTCCTCCCCCATCCATCACATCCTGCAGCCAAGGTGAGGCGTGAGTGACACACGGGGGAAAGGGGAGGGAGGGCTTCTGCTTCAGTCATCCCAGGCGCTGCAAGGCCTTTTAAATTATGTTGCTGGTTTGAAAATGGGTTTAGAGCCTTTCCATGGTAAATTTGAGTCTAAGCACGCTGCTTTGGCTGTCTGAAATACGGTGTGTACACACACATAAATATCTCCAGGCTGCAACCAAGCCCATCCATCCCCATCCCGGGGCTCCCTATTAGCTCCAAAATCCTGGCATGCAGCCTAAAGACCTTTCAAGTGATGCATTTGGGAATGATTGGTTATTATCTATAAGAAAAATAATTTCCTGGGCTGGGGGAGGCAGCTCAGCAATGAAGACTAACATAATCCACCTTTGCCTGCTTTTCAGCTTCAGGATGTTCCTAAATGGCATAGCTGCACAGCACAGAGATGGGAGTGCTCCTGACCAGTGCCTGATCTGGAGAGCCCCTCATCCTCGTGGTGGCCAGCCAGACCATCCTGTTGGGGCTGTTACCCCTCACAGAAAAGCCCTTTAAGCACTAGAGTTCCTTTTCCGTGTGTTTCGTGCTATTAAGATGCAAATCACCTGTGCCTCCCCTCAAAGCTTAGAACCAAATCCATCTCCCACTGCAGCCTTTGCAATGTCACTGATGGCCCCCGGCACTGGAGGCTTCCTGAGTCTCACTCCTCAGGACCAGCTAAATATCAGCTCTGTGGCTTCCAGAGTATTCTGTGTCATCTAAAATATAAAACATAAAATGAAAAGGAGAGTGCTGTCCTCAGTGTAAGCAGTTAACTCCTTCAGCTCTGGAAAGTATTTCAAATATTAAGGCAACTCATTCTAATAAGCCCAGAAATTCAAAAATGTGTAAGGCTGAAGGCAAGATATGGGAGGGTATAGAGGTAAGGAAATTAGCATGGAGCTCCTCCTGAATTCTTTTGCAATCTATTCTAAGCAAGATTGATCCCCTTTTTTCCCAAGAAAGGTCCAGCCCCTCTTTTCAAGTCCCCAGAACAACACACATGGCAGTATTTGAAATCTGCATCCCAGTCCCCCAACCTGGGTGAAGCAACTCTAGCTCCTGATTCCCACTGGTGAATTAGGAGGGTGCTTTCTACAGGGAGTGCCTGTGGGGAATGAGCTGGGAGCTGCACTAAGAGCACTAACATCCCACTGGATGAGGCACCAGAGACTGGGCATTCCCTGGAAGGCTCCCACACCTCACAGTGAGCACTGAGCAGCCAGGGCTGAACCTTGAGACCTTGGATGGCCCCGTTTGCAGGGAGGGTGGTGCAGGTCTGTGCTCTCATCTCCCTGCAGACACACCTCAGGGAGCAGCTGCCGAGGCAGCCTCAGCCAGGGTGGATCTGGTGACCACCACTGTGATCTGCCCCACTCCAGTGGCAGCCTGCACACCCCCAGTTTAATTACCAGCAGGTGTATTGTTCTCCAGAGACCCAAGGCAGCTGCTCAGCTGCCAGTGGCAGCACTGCTCTGGTTTGCTGCAGAATTGAGTGTGCACATCCTTTGAGCACATGTCCTACTTCCCCTGTCTTTGTCCACATTCCTGCAGAAATCTAACAGGCACTGAATACCGACATCTAAAACAGCAGAAGGTCCATTGCTGCACAAAAATTTTTGCTCTTCTTTCCCCTCATACACTGACTGATCATTTGATCCCACTTTTGCTTTGTAATAAAGAGAATAAGGACAATGTTAAAGAAATGAGATGTGATGAGTGACCTTCCCTATAAACTCCATAGGCAGAAAACGAGGTTGAGCAGTAAATTAGAAAGTACCTGTCAGAGCTGCCCTTCCAGATCACTTGGAACCACAAGGGAGGAATTGCAGCTATCACCACGGCAACTCTGCAGACTCTATTTTATATTGACCTTAAGGTACTACTGAGTGGATAGTGCTAGAAGTGAAAATGGGTATGGATGGAGTGCAACCATATGCACTGTCTCTGATTACCCCTCCTGAAAAGACTCTGAGATTCAATGGGGGGAAAAAATCCTGCTTTTTTAGTGGCAGTGACCCCTGGACAGGAGTGCCTGGATTCTCCAAGTAGTTCTCATTCTCACTAGATTGACAGAGGAGTTTGGTGCAACCTGGCATGTAAAATCTTCTACTAGACATCCATCACCAGTCAGTTTTAGTTGTCAAATTACAATAGGTGCCTCACATTTCCATGCACAGCAACTATTTCCACAAAAGAATTAGAAAATATGAACTGAAGTTGCAATACTGTTTGACTTTTGGAAGGTTTTTTTTAATTTTCTTGCTCGGCACAAAGATCTTTTAACTTGCAAGTGGAAGCAATTTATCTTCATGATGCCACCTGCTGACCACAGGGAAAAGGTCACTGCTGTTTCCAATGACAGCGTCCCAGCAGAACATCCTCTCTTAGCATTTCTCCTCCTCCCTTCCCTCTTTCAAGAGAAGGTCAAGCATCACCTCTCCTCCAGGGAGGAGTGACTTCTAACATTTCCTCTTTGCATTAGGAGCAGTTAATGGAAATGGTAATAAATCACCGTTCATCTTCTCATAAAGACAGTTACAGCAAGCAAAAACCAGCTGCCTCTCTGGACTCCCAGCAAGGAGCCGTAAAATAAGGGGAAAAAATCATCTTCTTCACACAAACCTCAATTTTTAATCCACAGCATGACTAAAACTTCTATTCCATGCCTCTTTCACTCCTGTCCTGGAGGAGATGCTGCTGGAATCTTGTGTGTGGCATTGTTAGGTGTTGTAGCAGCGTGTCACTGCTCTGGACAGAGCCACTGCACTCCATACTCTTACAGACCCAAAAACAAGGGTAGAAAAAACTTGTGATCTCAGTGTAAAGGACAAGGTGGGAGTGGGAAAACCCATGTCAAATGGTTGACTGAGATCCCAGTGTGAGGCCACACCTGAGTGGACACAGTCATATCAACCCACAGTCGCGTCGCTGGCCAGCCCCGGGACACACTGCCAGCCCCCAGGACACACTGCCAGCCCCAGGACACACTGCCAGCCCCGGGACACACTGCCAGCCCCGGGACACACTGCCAGCCCCCAGGACTGCAAAGACCATCAGCTTTCCTGGACTTAGACCTCTAACAAGGTGTGAGGGGAGCATGGAACAGTCCCTGCCTCTGCAAGGGGGTGCAGAATGAGATTATCCTGGGTTAGTAATCCTGGGATTATCCCTGGTAACACAGGGCAAGAAGATGGGAAGTGATAAAGATGAGCTACATCCAGTCCCTGCTTCCCTTTTCAGACAGATTTTGAGCTCAACAGAAAATGCAGAAGGCAAATTCAGGTGCCTGGTGAAATCAAGGAGATGTGCAAACATTTTAAAGTCTCTGACAAAGAGCAGTAATGGTAGTGCAGTACAGGTGCCAGCTGTGGAGCTCTGCTAATGAATTTCCTTTTCTTTCAGATGTTAATGGATGCCACAGACTGGCAGTACAACATATTTGAAACCCCATGAGACTGTTCATTGCATTTTTTAAGCAAAGCTAGTGGCACTTGTGTTTTATCACCTCGTTTTTGTTATTATAAGTCATTTCATTTACAAGGTATGTGGCAGGAAACAAGATGTACATGGACTTAGGTGGAGGCATATTTAAATAGGTTATGTTTAACTAGCATCTAAGCAGGTGACAGGTTGTGCTTAACATGTTTAAATAGGCTATTTACTTTTTTCAAGTTTAGCACTTAATCAAATGGTTTGCTTGGCAAGTGTAGAATGAGCGTCCCCAAGGCAATAGGAGTCAGACAAAGTATAAAGATTGCCTGGTGCTAAAATTGCACACAGATTTTTCACACACATTGGCCATTCGAGCAAATCAGGAACCTCATCTCTCCTCACATGCTTGCTTTCTTTATTTATTTATTTTTGTGTGGCAAACCATTTGGAAAGCCAGCTTCCAGCTGAGCACATCCATCCCTTGGCCCCTGGAGCCATCCTGCAGCCCTGGTGCTGCCTGCTCACAGCCCAGGCACAGCCCAGCCTTCCAGAGGGAACCTGGCTTTCAGCTTCATCACCACCCTGCTGCACTGAGGAATGCACAGCAAACATTGGTATTGCTTCTGCATCCCCAATTTACATGTATTTCTGATGCAGACCATCTTCAGTCAGGAAGAGAAGACAAATATTGAAAAGCATCAAGGCTATTAGGATCTGTATTTCCCACATCAAACAAGATCCCCAAAATTTCAGCTCATCAGGAATTGTATCATCATACATTAGTGCACCTCATCCCTTCTTTGCCAGAAGTGTTCACAAACTTATCAGTTACCTTTGTGTTTATCTGCCAGCACACTGAAAAACATGGGATTTTAGAAAATTAGTTTCTAAGCAACACCAGCAAGTAAACTAAGCTTAAACAGATGGCACATTTGTAGGGTGACAACTAGAAGTGATCACTGACCAGCAAAAAAAAAAAAAACTCTCATATTTCTTTCCTTTTCCTGACCATTCCCAGAATTCTTTGAGACTTCACTTGCATATGAAGAGTAAATCAGGGTGGGGGAAGACTAATGCAGGTCTGCATTTCAAAAATATTGGAGTTAAAAGTTATTGGACATTTGTTCCTGCTGAAGTCTCCTGAACTGTTTATTAGATATTTTATTACCTCCACCTGTCTAAGAGCAGACAACATGATCAAGTTACAACTCCTCATTTTGTTCTTTTCTAATATTTTTCTGTCCTTAAATACAGAAGAAGGGTGCTGTGGGAAAACTTAAAATAAAAAAAAAATCTTAGTCTTTTCAGGACATACCATGAAAAGAAAAAGGTCTGGTTCACTGGTACAGCAGAGGTTGATAATTCCTCTTTCCTTCTAGAATCTGTTATACTCAAAAAAGGCTGTTGTCCCTGACATGCTAAACATGTCCCTGACATGTTCAATGGCACAGCTGTGACCTCCAGGCTGAGGAAGAGGCAGCAAGGATATTTTGACTTCCTAACCAAATAGGAAATTTTGCTGTGAACAGCCTAATTTGTTTCCCTTTGTGTCTATCACAAACCAATGAATAATCTGCTGTGTTTAATTCCATCAAGCTTTGAGAGTTGATGTAAGTTTCCTCCTGCTTTCCTTGAGTTGCTTTGAGGGCTTATACTAAAATAATGAGGCTTTTAAAAATTTTTCAACCTACATGAACTCATCCATTTCAGACACTTACCTAACTGTGTCCCTTTGATCCCTTCACACTGGGAGGGGAAGTGAATTTGAAAGACAATAGAACTTTAAAAAATATATTTTCTGAGGCCAACTCACTTTATGTCCTACTTTGTGGAGAAACAGCCTCTAAAACAGCAGATAAAAGCCTGAGCTTCCTGATTTGCTCAGGGAATTCTGGTTTTATGGTTGAATTATAAATAGTTTTTCGTATTTTAAAACATGTGAAAGATATCAAAGAGACACAGCCAGTCCCACTCTCTGTGGCAGAAGTACAATTAGTAAACTGAATCCTTCCATGGACTACAACGAGAGCTCCACAGCACCTTGGTCACTCAGGGCACTGGGAGGAAACCAAACCATTTCACCACTGCCACGGGGCCCTGGATGAGCCCTTCCCCTTCCTGTTTCCCCTTGGTTTTATGTTTAATCCACATTATTATCATTCTCAGCACACCTATACAGTAAATTTATGGAAAAGATTGGCATTAACTTCTGATAATGCCTTCAGATGTCTTCAGAAACACCTTTTGTAAACATCCCTCTCCCCAGAGCCTGGCTTTGTGGCTTTGCTTTGCCTTTGGGAAGCTGATCCCTGCTCTTGCTTCCAGGCTTTGATCCCATCATCATTCCTCCTCTGCAGGCTCTGCCTGTCCTTCCCCTTGTACAGAAAGGGCTTAGAAAAAGAGACTGCACCTCTCCTGAAGCTGCAGTTCTGAGGCAGGAGGCTGAATGAGAGCTGCTGAGGACACCCTGACCTTCCCCCTGCCCAGGAGGGTGGAGGTGCCCTGATCCTGCCCTTACTCCATCTCAGCCCTCAGAGCCATCACAGCAGCCCTGCAGGTGGTGCCAGCTTTCCCTGGGCACGGGGCAGGAGCAGGGCATGGCTCTGCTCTGCTCCTCAGAGCCTGCAGCTCCTCAGAAGTGAGAGCTGCCCTTGGAAGGTGAATCAGGCAGAGCTGCTGCTTGCCAGCACCTCTTTGAGGCACCTCCTTTAGTCTGAATTGTTAGACAGTTTAAGAGCTATTGGACATGGGGCCAGGTTTTGGCAGGGCTGCTGCTGCTCAGGCCATAATCTCTCTGCCTCTCATTTGTTCTCATTTGCTCCAGCCAGCAGCTCCCATGACAACTGTGGCAGCACATCCTTCAAAGGCCAGCAGCCAGATAAACAAACTGGACTACCAGGTATTTCAGCAGCAAGTCTCAGCCAAGGAAAGAAAGACCTTGAGCCCTTATAATAAGCCAAGAGAAGGTAAAGCTTCCTTCCTCCCTGCAAAGTTTTGACCCTTGAAGACAGCTGCTGCCTCAGAGAGGAGTCAGGATATTTGGGATTGCCTGGACAGGAAGGAGTGAAGCAGGGTGAGCAACGGTAAGCAGTAGGAAAATTATGACTTTGTAGGAAAACAGGAAAGAAAACAGAGTTAAGTAGCAGGGAAAATTCCCTTTTCCAGCTCAGCTGTTAGATCAGCACCAGGCAAGGAGAGAAGCAGCAGCACCACTGGAGAGTTAGATGAACAATCTCTGCATTCCAGGGTGCTGGGGAGCAAACACACCTCAGGATTTATTCTTGCTGCAAGCTCTGCAATTCAAATGTGAGGCTTCCCCAGTGCAAGCTGCCAGTGTCATCTGCTGTGATTTAAATTCCAGAATCCTCTCCAGGCGGGTGTGATCAGTGACCGAGGCAAGGTTTGTTTGCTCTCAGTGCCTGCTGCTGCAGGGCTCCTCCCTTCCCTGGGCATCTCAGTAACACCGGGCACAAATGGGAAGATGTGTTATGGTTTTGCAATGTAATGCATACCTGATTACCAGGCAAATTTGGCCTTTGTGTTAAGGTAACCCAAGCACTATAAATTCCTTGGTGAAGGATAAGTCCTTTTTACTGCAAAGCATGGGTTCAAATATATTTGTCCCAGTTTAGTTTTCAGAAGTGGCTTCAAATGTGCTTTAAGCCTCCAAACTGCTGGGGAAGCCCAATATTTTATCTCTGGGCAATGTGACAACAAATAACCTTAATGCCTATTCTTCCACACAATTCCCACCTTCTCAGGGCCAAGCACGCTGGCTGTTTCTGTTACTGATTGAAACAACAGTTTAGTCCAATGCTCAGTTTTACAGGATCTACCTGAGAGCCATCAGTCCTGTTCAGCTCCATCTCCCAGCCAGGACATGACTGCCACCATCAGTGACAGCACATCCCTCCCAGGAGAGAAGAGACCTTCAGGATGGCAATGCAGATTTAGGCACACGTCCAGACAAGTCCATCACTCCAGACCAGCTCTATGTGATCCCCATGACCCACCAGGGGAAAATGATCATACAGGACAAGCAGAGGAGTGGCTGCTGCCCTCAGGAACACCCTCCTGCAGGCAGAGCACAGCTCACAGGCATCTCCTGACACTGACAGGGAGAGCTGCAGAGCTGCACACTCACACTCCCAGGCTTGTCTCAGCAGTGGGATTTTGATGGTGTGGGGAATACCTCTGATCAAGCCCATTCTTCTCCCCATTTCATTACCTAATGGTCCCTGGCTGTGCAGCAGCTGTATAAAGGTTTTGGGGCTGATTTAATTTGCCAGAGATTTCATCTGGCCAGCTGCAAACACAGGGCTGTGATTTCTGTGACACGGCACAGCAGCAGCTGCTCAGCCCCAGCTCTGAGATGGCTCTAGCCCAAAAGAAATATGAGGTGCTCATTTACATCA
Source organism: Passer domesticus (assembly GCF_036417665.1). Lineage (NCBI taxonomy): Eukaryota > Metazoa > Chordata > Aves > Passeriformes > Passeridae > Passer > Passer domesticus. The sequence continues at coordinate 11,020,543 of NC_087484.1, read as the reverse complement.
GTTGCAGTTTTGCTTTGGAAAGAAAATAAATTCAACTCATAAAGCAGGACAAATCCCTCTGACACATGCACAGAAACAGCTGCCTAGGAAAAAAGAGCAGCTGCATGGGATTGTGAAAGAATAGGAAATATTTGCATAGATTGGTAAGGTTAGTCTGCCACTCCTTAAAAGCAAGTCAAATTAAGTCATTCTTGTAGAAAATGCTTATATTCTAGGTAACCAAAGCACTTTGGCTGTGTTATCACTGTTCTGACATCCACGCGGACCCACACAGATGCATAACTGGACAAATGTGCACTTTAGGGGCTAATTCTGACCCAATTACACCCTCTGATTTGTGTAACAAGCAGCCAGTGATGAGCCAGTTCATTCCTTCTCTGTCTCCCCAGGGGCAGCTCCCTGCCAGCCCCAGACTTGTGTCTGAGCACAAGTGCCATCCCAAAGGTCTGAGCTGGGCAATTCAGGTAAATTGTCCTTGGTTCTCAGGCTGTAACCTCCACTGAGGGCTGGCATACTAAATCCCTGCCTTTCCAAACTCTCTGCAGAGGTCTTCAGGATCATGGATTTCGTTTTAAAAGAGAGAGAAACTGAGGCACAGCGGTAATGTCCCTGAGGATAAGTGACAGTCAGGAGCTCAGATCACAGCTGATAACCTTCAGCACACCATGCAACACCACCTCATAAAGAAGAGCTCAGAGCCCCAGGTATGAATCCAACCCTGCTGACTCTTCTGTTCTTATTTTTCTGACCTCCCTGCATCCCTCAGCCAAACCCTTATCACTCCTGCCTCAGCTCCCTCTGAGCCTGGAGCAGGTCAGGAGGAAAAAAGTTTCATTTCTTGGTGGGGCTGTGGGAAGATGGAGAAAGACAAAAGGAAAACAAGTCTTAGTTTGAAACTGTTCAGCCTTTTCTTCTATATTTGAAATTACTTTTTTAATTGCTTCCAGTTTCTGGGCAAGTCACCCCTCATGAGAGGGGTGACTTCAAGGGAACCGGCAGAGGGTGAAGGGTCTTTTGAGAGTTTTTGAGAGAGAGGAAGGAGGAGCTGTGGTGTTGCAGATGTGCCAGCTTTCACCAGACCACCCAAAAATCACAGAGCCATGGGAGATTAGCTCAGTTGGTCAGAGCATGGTGCTAATAACACCAAAGTCATGGGCTCGATCCAGGCCATGCACTTAAGAGTGAGACTTGATGAACCTTGAGGGTCCCTTCCAACCCAGACATTTAATTCTGTGAGATGGGAAACACTCTAGACTAATTTGACAGTTGTCAAAACTGAATCACAAACCCATTCCAATTTCTTTCTAAAGGGATAATAATATCCTGTGGGTGAAGGAGCACAAATACCAATGAATCCTAATTTCCTGAGGTGTTCCATAGGCAAGCTATGGAAACATGAACAGGTAGAGCTGTGATGAGCAGAAGGGACTAGGGAAAAAGCAGACTCCAGGAGCCATTTCCATTGGCTTGCTGACAGACCAAAAGGCAGCAGACAGCAGCCCTGGTCTGCTGCTGTTGCACACCTCCACAACAGGAGGGAACAGAGAAGGGACAAATGTGTTTCCATAGACACTGCTACGCTGGGAAGAGATATAAGCACCTTGTGGGATGTGAAACAATTCAAAATAGTTGTGACAAATTATGACAAATATATTCAATAAAGTGTGGTTCAGTGAAGGACAAACAAAGAGTGTCTGAATTTCACCTGGAATAGCACACTGACATCAAGGCAAACTGGAGAGCAACTGATTGAGGTGAGTAAGGTCATGAGCCAGGGAGGTCAGACAGCTGCTGGAAAGCCAGAAGCCCTCCAGGCTGAAGAACTCCCTCTGCTTCCCAGAAGACACAGTTAGAAAATCTTCCTCTTTACCCAGCACTGCCAGAGCTGTGTCCAGGCCTGGAGCCACAGGTCAGAAACATGGATGAAGTGCAGACTGAAATGTTCAGAGGTACAGAAGATTCCGTAAACTAGAAAAGGATGAAACAGGAGCTGCTTGGCTTAGAAAAAGGGGAGGGGAAGCACTCAGTGGTCTGCAAACAAAAGCTTACTACAGAAAATAAAGTTATGAGTTTGTCTGTGGTGATCTGGGCAAGAAGGGAAGGGTTTGGACTGCAGTAGGGGAAATTCCAAAAGTATTCTTAGTGTTTAGCCAAGGAAACAAAAAATGGAGAAGGACTGAAAATTCTTGTGCATGAGAGATCTGGATGCTCCAGACATAAAAATCTTCCACGAACACTTTAGAAAGGGATCTTTCAGAGGCACAGCAAGGTGAGTCAATCCTGTCTTTAAACAGAAAGAAAGGCACAGACTTATGGCCTCTCCAACCCAATTTTCTCTAACTCCTGTGACTTCTATTGTTAGTACTTGCCCTGCTAAAATGGAGCAGTTTCTCATCTTCCCCCAACATACTTTGCCAAAGACAGAGCAAGGAAAAAAAGGCATTTTAATTGGAAGCTTCTCCATTCACCTCTGGTACATCTCCCAAAAAACAGAAAAACAGTTAAGTCATCTCTTCCTAACCACATTCTCCCATGAGGTTTTTGCAGAGAGGAAAAAACCCAGATCCATTAAAAAAGCAATATTGCTTTTTTTATTGAAATGAAAAGAACTAAAATAGTTCTTTTCCCCACTGAAAAATAAAGAGGTGAATGGAGAAGCAGCAGACAGGCTTTATGGAGGCGTTTATCTCTGAACTCATCAAGATATCAGTGGTACTAACATTGGGGAAGGACAAGGTCCTGTGTGCTTAACAGCCCAGAGCAGCACTGCAAATTGGGGAAGGCTTTGAAGCACAGCAGACTCCTGTAACAAGTGAACACTGTGGCAGGGGTGTGGGGGTGGATTTAGGTAAGCAGAAAGTAATTTCCTTTTCAGGTAAATTCAGACCAGGTATTTCTGAAGGCCACAAAATTGGCTCCAGAAAAAAAAACCTCGTAAGTAGCAGCTTCAAATGGATTATTTAAACTTTTTACATTTATACTAGAGTTTGCAACAAGTAAGGGGGTTTAATATTGTGTGCCTTCATTCCAAAAAGAAAGTTGCCAAATTCAAATTTGGGGCGAGATTTTCCTAGAGGAAATCAAGAGATGAGGCTTTCCTATGGGATCATACTGAAGTAATTCTGAAATTTAATCATGCAAACTCTTTGCAGACATTGACTTTGTGTCTCTGTTCTGCAGCTGGCCAAGAAGAATGGTTATAAACTTTTGCATATACACTTACGATTGTGCAGTTTATTTCTAGCTGATCCCACATAAAATCCTTTTTGCAAATATTGATCTGAGAATTCTGGCAAGAAACAAAAGCACTAAATGAGGCAAATGGAACTATAACAGGGGGGGAAAATGAATAGAACTGGAAAGCCACATGAAATTTCATCTGCCATCTCTCTTTTAAACTGCTCCCAACAAAATCCACTTCTCTGGAGATACTGAAAACTCACATGCAAGCACAGTCCACAGTCATCAATCCCAGTATTTTCTGTGCTAGGCAGAGTCTTGGGCTGTAACATTTTTCTCCTCCCACCCATGTTTTGACTGAACTTCACCTGGTCTTCTCATTCCTTGGCAAAGCCCAGAAAAAAAAGCACCAGCTCTCAGGGAAGTCAGTCACAAAATAGAACCTGCCTTTGTCCAGACAGACCCAGAGGATTTTACATCACCCCTAGCTCACTGAGTCCCTCTTTCCAGAGGCCTTTGGTACAAGTGCTGATGAGGCCTTGTCACAGGTGCTTTATGGGCACACACAGGCAGCCTGACTGGGATCTCACAGCATCCCAGGGAGAAGAACCCAGGGGAATTCCACGGAGCAGAGCACACTAAGCACTCCTTTTGTTTCCCCCTCACTGTTTTCTAATAAAGGTCACAGGGGAAAAAAAGTGCTGCCATTTAAGAAATGAGTTATTAAGAGGAAAGGCTCCAAGAAATCCCTTTGTAGGTTCTCCTGAGGACTCTGAGCTGTCGTAGCTGCTCAAATGGATGAGTGACACCCTGCAGAAAGAGAAAAGAGTCCTCAGGGAAGCACTAGAGGAGCTTTTTTCAAGGGAATTGAATAATGTCTGATATAGGAAAATTTGTGATGAACTGATGGATCACAAGGAAGGAGTTCAAAACACAGTATCCAAGGTTTTCTTTAGTGTGAAGGTAGTGAGACACTGGCACAGTTGTCCAGAGAAGTCGTAGATGTCCCATCCCTGCAGGGCCAGATTGAGTGGGGCTTAGTGCAACCTGCTCTGGTGGAAAAAGTCCTTGCTCTAGCCAGGGGGTTGGAACAACATGTTCCTTCAGGTCCCTTTCAATCAAAAAACTCTAGCATTCTAGGATCACAGGACAGGCAAAAACTCTCTTAGAGCTGGCCAGCAATGTGCATCCTCTGAGGCAATGCTTATTCTCCTTGCAACTGCCTCAAGAGATTTTTAATTCAACTTTTTATCCTTTTCACTAGACATGCTCCTGGCTAGAACAAAATAAATTATCCTTAGCTATCCAAATGAAAATTAAAAGCATCAGTAAGACTTGACTAACATCTTAACACATTCCAAATTTCTTCCAAACCCATATTATCATTCTGAACAGGACAGTGTAATCAATCCCCTCCTACATTCTTTTCACTGTTCTAAGTAACCTTTTTCTTTAGTTATAGCTGTGGTGTTGCACACTTGCAATCTACCAGAAAAACCTTAAAATAAGAAAACTATTTTTGCTCTTTGCCCCATACTCATCAGGCACAAAAACAGCACCAAAAAAAAATCCTCAAGGTTACTTTATTCATGTGCTCTCAGACTGGACTGCATAGTCTGACTCCCCGTTATCCAAAGCTTCATTTTCTGAGAATGGCACTGATTTCAGTAAACCTATTCCCACAGGTTAAGGACAGGCCAGTGAGATTATTTGAATGACAGCTCCACATACCCATACCTTCATCCTGAGAAAGCAGCCAAAGATAGTCAAAATGGTTCCAGTCTAAAAAGATTAGGTTTCTTCAATCCTGAAAAGAAACAACTAAGGGAAGTATAAAAATACCCATAAAATCAGGAGTGGCATGGAGACAGGGAACAGGTAGAAGCTGCACATGCACTCTCTCCAAATCAGAGCTAAGGGCTGTCAGACAAAACCATAAGAACAGCTTCAAAACAATCCAAAGGAGGTGGTTCTACATAAATGTGTATTGCAGCCAAGGAGCTCGTTGTTCTGAATGTTGTGGATGACAGAAGTTGACACAGGGTAAAAATTGGAACATTTCTCTGAAGAATAAAGTACAAAGACAGGCACTGCCTTTGCTGTACAAAAGCCCTGCACCACAGAGTGCTGGAAGCAAGACTGTTTAGAAAACTACCACTGCACTTGCCTGGGTGCTGCTGTAAATGGGACACTGGACTAGATCCAGCATGTGTATTCTTACATCCTTATGAAACTTTTTTTAACAAGACAAAAGATTGCTGGGAGGAAAAACAAGATTAGGAAATAATGTTACTGAATGCTTTCAGCAGTCTGCTAAAAGCAGGAAAGAAAGAAGTATTACTTTTTCAGAAACTCCAGTGGAAAACGGTGCCTACAATGTTTTTTCCAAAATGCAATCATGCTTCTTGTTCCAGTAGTAACCTTGGTGTCATGCCACGTGCTCCTCATTACAGTTTTGAGTGCAGCTTGCTTTGAAGTGTTACTGTGCCACTCAAAATGCACTTGCTCTTTATGTGTGTTCTCACACAAATCTGCTGGCTTGAGCAACAGAACACATTCCTGCACCTCCTAATTCCTGCTTGCCCTAAAATTGAGGAGCTTTGTCCTCTTCTGTGTGTCACCAAGAACACTGATCACAAAGACACAGCTAAGTACCCAGGGAAAGCCTTCCTGAAGGGGTCAGATGCTACATAAGGAGTTTACATTCAGCTTGCAAGGATTTTATTGATACAGGTAGATCACAAGAAGGAGGAGACCCAGGACAGCTCCTAGATCCTGGTATGTCTTTGGGATAACAAGCTAGCACAAAACCTGTAAGGAAATATATTGCTAATTATAAGTTCAGGCATCATTAAGAGATTTTTTGTGCATGGAAAGTTCTTACTTCTATAAAAGCATGTTCAGATTTGCAATAGCATGTACAAATGTTATCAGAACTGAAGTGGGCCTGGTGCTGCTCTCTGTTCTAGGAGAACAGGTCTCTGCGGGATGGGCAGGAACTCCATCACTCATCACTGGGTCTCACACACAGCGTGAGCTCTTCATGAGGCATTAAAAACAAAGGGAAATAAAACAATTCTACCATTTGGCAACAAATCTTGGGAGAAAGATCTCTCAATTTCATATTGAGGAAAGATTCCGTTACATTTGGATATGGCTCTTGGCAGCAAGACAAAATTCTGGCCTACTATTTCTCCAAAGTATGGGAAGATGGAAAAAGTTAAATAATCCATGAGACTTCAAATGATAATTTTTATAAATACTATGGGATTTAGAGGACTTAACCCAAATATAAGGTGTCCAAATAATACTTCATTTCTAACCACATGTCTGCAACATAAATGACATCCACAACCCTATAAAAACCCTCAACTCTTCCTTTTCTGATTTTCAAATTTATTCATAGGAGAACACTTCAGCCATCACTGAGCTGTGATTGCCTCTTGGGCGGCAGGCAGCACTTAAACTGCTCAGTGCTTGGGGATGCAACCAGATGAGACAGATCCAAGAGAATTATACCTGGCCAAAACAGCCCAAATCCCCAGGAGCCCTGTGGCTCTAACTCTCACTGACACCCATGGCAGTGTGGCCCTAAATAACTGCAGGGAGCTGTGGCAGTGCAGTTATTCCAAGCAGAATTTGTCCCCTCCAGGAGTGATGCTGGATAACGGGAAGCTGAGACACTTTTTGTTTTACTCCTCCTGCCAAGAGCAGCCTCCAGACAGAGCTGTTGAGCCAATCGTGACAGTCACCAGTTTCAAGGCAGCTCTGCTGGGTGGGTGACAATGCAGAAGGCCACCCCAGTGTCCACAGCAAGCCCAAGCATCAGCATTCACATGGCTGGGTCAGCACACTCCAGCTCTGAGTAGCTCACAGCAAGCTGCCAGCCCAGCTTCTGCAAGCCTGAAAAATTCCACTGGCAGAACAAAGTGTATAGACAGACATGATGGGGAGCAAATTATCAGGATTACTATGGTAACAACAGGGAGTGAATGATGACTTCAAGGTCACGACAACATATGCATCTTGTAGGAACAGCTAATTGTCTGACTCTACTCACTGACACTCACTGACACCACAACATATTTTTCACTAAATACCTCAGTATTTGAATTTTGCTGCCTCCAGCTACTATTAACATATTTTGCATTCATTCTTTGAATAAATCCCCACTAATGTTTCCAGTGAAAGTTCACAAACATATATTCAATTTATATTTAATGAGACAGTGTGAGTTAAGTAAATGAGTGCTAATTAATTGAAGCATATGTATAGTGGGCTGAGAGGATTAATTAGTTAATGTTTGCAGAGAGCTCTAAAAAATGTAAAAATCTATCTAAACATGAACTGTGCTTTGGAAGAAAGAAGGAGAGTGAGGAGATGAAGAGATACAGAACATTATATCTAACATTTAATGAACACCTCAAAATCATGCATGGTTTGTCATCACTGTTATCTGCAATGAGAAACTAGCCACATATTAGATAAAACCTGGTTAATCAGTCATTACTTTTCAGTTAAAAGTAAAATGGGCCAAATTTTCCAGTTCTGTCTCCACTGGGACAGTGCCACACGACATGACTAGCCAAAGTTACCCAGAGTTACTGGGCAAGCACCAAGAGGGGACAGCATGGCCCAAGGGCAGGAACAGTGTTTGAAGGGTTCCCAGTGCTGGCTTGCTGAGTCCCAGTGGTCTCCAGCTAAATGTAGAACACAATTTTTTCTACTGCTCCCACCCATTTCCACGGCACCCAGCAAATCCCTGAGCTGAGCACTGGCTCCAGGGTAGAAATCACCAATGCTCAAACCTTCTGCAACCCCTACACACATCTTCCCTCTCCTCCTTCCTCCTCTCAATGATTTGGGCTCCTGGGCACTGTCTGTGTACTTGGAGACCTGCCTGGCAGCATGAATGAAGAAAAAGAGCACTTAGAGCTTTCTAGCACAGTCTGCCACCGGCAGGGAGAAGGCAGCTTGGTCAGAGTTACCCCCACTGCTCCCTGGGCTGTGCTGAGACAGCTCAGACCCCACAGCCCCAAACCCATCCAAATCCACACAGCCCCAGGGCTGAGAGCCTGCTCTGCAGGCATCATCTCAGGGAATGATGGACCCTTGAGGCAGCCAAAGCTGCCCCACGTGCTTTCACCAGCCCTGCCCAGCACTCAAAGGATAAGCAGGGAATATTTGTGGGCAGACAGCCAGAAAGATTGTGCTTCTTTGACTTCTGCCAAGGTAGTTCAGTTCATTTTATACAAAGCTGGAGAGAAGGGGCAGACCAAAGTAAGTCTTTGGGAAGGCTTCTTTAGACAGTGTAATTGATGCAGGGCAGTATAATTGATGTAGGTTTGTATTAGAAGAGCTTTCCAGGACAACACACTGGTAAACCTTATGCTCCTGCTAAACAGCCCTAGAAATTAATTTAGCTGTCTGCAAACATTGAATAAAATAATCTACCTGACCTCAAGGTGAGTCTTTCAACCAAAACAGGGCAAGCAATGTGCTTCCCCCTTCACCTCCTGAAAAACTTAATAAAATACAATGAAGAAAAAGAGCCTACCTGTGACAGCTGCTCAGCACCTGGGCTGTGCTGTGTCCTCAGCAGATGCAGGCATTGAATGCACAGGAGCCCGAATTTCCTCCCACCTTCACGTGAGGCACTGAATAAGAGGGAAAACCAGCACAATATCTGTGAGGGGTCCTGCTGGGGCTTAGGTGGCACTCTGGTGCTGTGGCAGCAGCTCTCTGGCCATAGACAACTTTCCCAGGCATTGTCCTGGGGAAGGCTGTGAGTAGATCAGAGAAAAGAATGATAAACAATTCTCATCTTCACTTGCTGCTGCACCTGTTGTTGTGAACATGTGGAATGTGTTATGGAGATTTGTTTACCAAAGGGTGGTTTCTTATTAGCCAAGGGTGATGGTGTTTTGATTTAAGGACCAGTTGGATCCACCTGTTTCTTGACCGTCTGTGAGGGCGATGGGTTTCTTAATAAGTGTAGGATAACGAAGTGATTGGTCATCCTTCTGAGAATCATGGAGCCAATGCTAATCATTACCCAGCTGGGGGCCTGCAGTGACATGATACCAAGTGCCCCATGCAGGTGAGATCCATAACCAGCACCCAAAATCCTAAAGCAATCATCTACCTATTAACCCCTGAAGTCAGGGGAAACCTCCCAGCTCTAGCTCCCACAGCATGGAACAGTCTATTCAAACAGTTTTTGGGCTGCTGTGATCTACCTCGAAAGCCCAGATCCAAAGCAACACATCCCTGGAAAGATTTGGTTAGTTATAAACTCCAACAAATGGCAGCCTCATTTCCATAGGCGCCTCCTGCCTGCTGCAGACAAAGGCAGCTCAGGGCAGTCTCAAGGAGAGATTGTGGCTGCTGCCCCAGGCAGGGCTCCCCACAGGTCAGGAAAAGCTTCTGCAGCTTGTCTGGATACAATTCTGCAGCAGTACCAAGGAGGAGGAAGGCCCTTGGGTGGCAGGGGCAGAGAAAGCTCAATGGCCAGATGCAAGGATGCCTGGAGAACAAAGCAGAACAGTACAGCTTCTTTTCTAGAATGGTCTGCCACTGGCTTTCATTATCCCCCCCAAAAGGGCTAATGACCTGCTTGCTTGCTGTCCCACCAGCCACCCTGCTAACTTGAGGGGCTCTCTGGGCAGCATCCCCCAAGAACAAATCCATGTAAGCACATGCCTCCAAGCAGCTGCTGCCAGCATGACTGGTGTGCTGCTCAGAGGAGAACCATGTCTTCTTTCGGGAGAATAATCCTCATTTGTTCAGTAGACTTAGGAGGGTCTCAATGGTAAGGAATGCTGCATGATTTATTCAGCAGTGCCTTTCTCCTGGAAGGACATAAGCCATTCTCTTAGGAGACCCACAAAAATCACATTAACACTAATGTGTTCTTTGATGATTAGAGAGTTTCCCTGGCAACACTCCATCAGTGCAGGCTGGCAAAATATATTGTCATAATTGGAGATAGACTTTTCCCCCTTTTGAATTACAAAGTAATCCAGCTGAAGGACTCCAACTGGATTCTTCCACATATGGTGCCTATTTTCAAATAAAACCATCTCCTCTGAGATTATGGAAGAAGCAAGTTTTCAGGAATTTCCCCACTCTGTCAGTTGTGTGCTCATGTGGTTTTGTTTAGCACAAAGCAAGAACTGGATCTCCCATCTGTTGCTCCATGGCTCATGCAACATTTAGCTGAGTGTTTTGTATTAATGATGGTCACCATTAATAAAACAGTTTGTAGATTAGGAATTTATACCACCTTTATAATTAATAGGAAACCTCTTGCTAAATCTCCTCTATGGTACTTTCTGTCCTAAATTCTCAAAGCACTTTCTCTTCCTATCCAGATCCCACTGGCAGGCCATAATCTACCATGGGGAACTGGCTCAGCTTCTAATTGGGAAAAAATGGAGACATGGCAGGGCACCAGCTGGTGCAGCTATTGCAGGAAATCACAGCTATCAGACTTAATGAGAGAGACCACAGCAGCTATTAGAGAAGCTGTTGCACCAAACATCAGTAGAATTTCTATATTCTTCAGTAGATAAGCACAGTCAAAACCTCAAACATTTGCTAGAAGCATTGATTAAGTTTGCAAGCACCAGCACCCACTCGGGGATACCAACCTGACCATAATTATCTGTGTGACTAAGTCCTGACAAACACTTCCCTGGGAGAAGATAAGAGGCTTTAGGAACTGATACCTGCCAAGACCTGTTCCATATTCCCAGTCTGGCTACTGAGAAAATTCAAGCAGCTTCAAGCCTCAAAGAAAACTCGAGGCAATCACTGGTGAAAAGACAAAGCCTTGATCTCTCCCCAGAAGCTGGACTTGAAGTTTAATAATGGGTCCTGAAGAAACAGAAAGCATAAATTATTTCTGTTAAAAGTACAGAATTAAAGTTGTGTTAATAGAAGTCATTTAGCCATCTGAGCAGTCTCCTAGCAATTGCATAAATTACTGACAGAACAAGGAGTTTCAACCAGAACATTATTTCATGGACAGACCCTGACTGATTTCCAGGCAAGCAATAACAAGCACTCTGGAGGGAGCTGCTCTATCCTCAGATGAATGGAATTAATAAGAACAGAAAGCTGTTTAATAAACAAAGTCCCCCTTTTTCTCATGTGAGCTGTACAGGAACAGAGTATGTGAACAGGGAAGCCTTTGCTATTTCTCTGGATTTCCCAGACTGTTTCCTCTTCAAGCCTTTGCCACTCACTTTAAGCCCATCACTTCTAAGCCCCAGCTGCTTTGATCTGCAGCAGAGCCCATGGCACTGCTGACACCTCCTGAGAGGGTTTGTCACCTCTGCAAATCCATATGCTCCACTCAAGGCAGTATTTTGACTGGTCTCTCTCTGCCTCCGGGGACAGAATGGCAGAGTTTTGGTTTAAATCTGTTATTCCCCTCTAAGACTCAGCCATTTGTAGCTCATAAATTGCAGTTTAGCAGATAGATGGAGATGTTCAAGTTTATCTTCCCACACAAGTAACAGCAAATTGTAGTGTGAGCCCTGCGTGCAATTTTGTTCAAGTGCCCTGAGGCTGGGAAGTGGCTCAGGGAAGCTGTTTTGCTGGAGATGAGCACTTTTCCAGGCACCATCTTTCCAACACAAAGCTCTTCTCCCTCTGAAGTGGCTCTGGGAAAAGTGATGGATGCACTGCAGGCAGAAGCTTTGTAAATGGCCCAAACTGAAAACAGTGAGCTAAAACTGCTTCTTTGAGAAAAACATCTCAGAACTTCTTTCTGAGTTGGAAAAAAGGTCATTGGACTTCTTTTAATTGTGCCTAAGAAGGTTCTGTACATTCCCAGGGAGCAGCAACAGTCCTGCTGAATCACCATGAGGAAAAGCCTGTGTCTGGGCAGATCTGGCTTTGCAGACAAGAAGCTTCAAATTCCTTAGGACTAGAGAGGGATTTGAAAGAAGAGCCAGCTGTGCACACATTTTACACAGGCGAGCTGGATCCTCCAGCTACTATCACAGTGAAGTTTATCACCATGGGCAGAAATGAGTATGGAAAACTTCTTTTCCTGAGGCACTTCCATGTGGAACCATGGCTATAATCTCATTCAGTTTATCTATAAAGTGCCTAAAGCAATCTCAGGCCCATCCATGTCTCCACAGCTGAAGGCACAGAGATAGCACAGTCTGGCTGATTTCACAGCAAAGGTAATCTAGATTTTAATAAGACATAAACTAAAGACTTGTGGCAAATGTTATTTTTAGGATGTGATGGTGTCAGACTGGAAGCAGCATTTCTGTCCCACCTGAGTTCCCAGTCTGTGGCAGTGTCATGGGGTGATCAGTCCCAGAGGACAGACTGCACACCTGCAGAGCCACAGGAACACCTCAGGTCTCTTGTGACCCACTCCCACACAGGGCTGGCTCTCCTGTTTATGGCAGCACACAGAAATTCCCCCATGCAAGACCCCACCAGGCAATGAGGATTTTGGCCTCATATTTGCTAAGCCTCATCTTCTGTAGGGAGACACTGCAAGAGTCTGGCACCTTGGCCCCCTTCTGCCACTGCATTTCTGGGGAAAGCAGAGAGAGATGGGGCTGCCCAAGACTCCCTGTCCCAGATTTCTGTGGCACATTCCAGACCTACGGCACTGGTGGGTGCAGAGCCTCATCAGCTCCCTGTGGAAACTGGCTGACCAAATCTTCCTGTTTTCCAATTGTCTTGCAAGCCTGAAGATAATTAACAGGAACGAGCAGAGAAGGGGAATGGCACAGTGCTCTGTCAAAGGTTCACCTCTGACAAGCAAGCCCCTCACAGCTGCTGCTTCCATCCAGCTCCAGTGCAACCTCTATTTATTTACCCGGGGCTCTCCACAACCCACAGAGACATCAAGTGGCCAAAGGATCCAGTTGCACATACTGAGCAGACTGAAGACTTGCTGAGGAAGGTTTGCGAGGAGAGTGGAACATCTGAGCTTAAGCAAAGTTGGGCCATTCACAACCCAGCAAGGTTCTCCACATTTTTATTCAATGTTATTTAATTTTATTTATTCTTTCTCTCTTTTGATTATAAACCTAGTAAAAACATGCCAAAAAGAAAAAAAAAAGAAACCAAATAAAACCACCGAGAAAACATGCAAAAAACCCCCATCAAACAAAACAAACAGAAAAGAAACTAGAAACTAGGTGATCCCTGAAGACTGAGTGTACACACTCACCAGTCCACAGAGACACTGCCCCTGCAGAGTGTGTGACAAAGCCCCTCAACACAGCAATCTGCTAAAGGAGACCCTGGCACTGGGGCCTGTGCTCAGGCAAGAGAGGCATCACAGTAAACAGCTTGTGCAGATTTATTTCTTGCAGTCTGCCCTCGCTCACCTTCTCCCTGTATAAAGTGGCTACTATTACTATGATTAATTTGGGTTTGTTTGGGGGGTTTTCCCCGTGAATCCCTGCTGTGATATTATCAGCAACACAAAGCAGAACAGAATAGAGGGGAGATGTCTTCCTCTCAGAGAGCTGGAAAAAAAAAACATTTCAAAGCTAATCCTCGACCAAAACTCACATCATTTTCTCCTTTCTACACCTTCCCTCTGACAGTGACAGACTGGGGACCTTGGCAGCAAGTCCAGGACCCCCAGAGGTGCTGATAGGTACCATCCCTAATAATGATGCTGTCAGGAGCCTGCCAGTACCTTCTGGGAACCAACTTGCTAAATCGTGTATTAAATCAGTTGATCCAGTCTCACACCAGAAGCTAAGAGGGTGAGGAGTTTATGGGACAAGTGTTGTGTGCAGGTGTCAGAGGTGAAGGACACAGTGACAGCTTTTGCAAGACAGACTTCAGGTTTCCTGTGCTTCAATTCTAAAACACCACAACAGGGTTTCTGCTCCCAGCAGTGCTGTTTGAGAAGAGACTTTTCCTTTCCCACTCCCAAGCAACTCCCATCACAGTCTGCAAAAGAACTGAGACCATGCTCATGCCTCCAGGTCTTCAGCTTCCTCAGGAACATTAATTAGATGTACAATCCACCCCTCCTGCTTGGAACAAGTAACTCCTCAAGTTTTCAATTTCGTAGAAGGAACAAGAAGGAAGAGTCCTGGGACAGAGATCATGGGCACTTGAACAGAGAGGCCAGGCTGAAGGCATGAGGAAATGTGTCCCCAGCCACAGAGCAGAGGAGAAACCATGCACCAGGACCCACCAAGGACGTGGCTAGGTCAGCTCTCAGCCTCCCAGCTGCTGTAAGCTTGCCAGGGTAAAAGGAGAGCATGTGTGATGGGATTGTTACAGAAAACCTGGATTAAACCTGCCAAGAGACTAGTGTTTCACACTGAGGTTCAGGCACTCATTTGAACCAGCAGCCCTTGCAGTCCTGAAACATTAAACCATGACAAATTTCCCCCTAAGACACACCTTCACTTCTCCTTCTCCCACTGTTGCCTGTGCAGGTTTAATACCCAGCTCAAATTCAGCTGCCTGGCTCTGGGGAGAATCAAATATGCATTGCTTCCTGAGCAGCAGAACCTGCCAAACCTTTTTTCCTTCCCAAGCACCACTGTGGATTCTCTTGTTGAGCAATGTCTAAGATGCCACTGCCCAGTTTCACTGAAGCTCACCTGTTGTAGGTTCAAAGGGTAGAGCAGCACTGACAGAGTTTCAGCTCAAACCACAGGAAGCCAGGCAGGGAAAAAGGTATATCCCAAAAGAATTTCCACAGAGGAGAGTTCCTCCAGCTCAAACCAACACCTCCACAGCAGCCAGACAATAACTGCGTTTGACAGAGCAAAGCTTGTTTTACTGCACTTTAGATGTCCTCTCTGGGGACACCAGAGCTCCCCAGGGCTCCCAGCAGTACCTTTCATACATGTTTGAAAACAACATCCAGATCAACTCCTTCCAGCTGGATTTGTCTTTCCAATTCAGGTTTAAAAGCTGTGCAGTCTGTAGGAACTGACATTGCTGCAGTCTGAGCTGCACAGGGAAATTCCACTTTTAAAATGCAAAGTTTGTTTGCCATTACGCTCAGTCCAGCACAGGTTCCAGGAGAGCAGCTGGGACAGACATCACCCATGGGTGTTCCCTCTTCTGGCAGTGGCAGCTCCCTGAAGCTGCCCCTGTTGTCTGTAACTCAGGACAGAGTTGCATAGAGCTGCTCTGTGGATGTCAAACAGACAACTCTATTAAACCCAAAGGACAATTGTCCTCTCTGTGTTTCAGATAGGTCTAAAACTGTGCTATAGGGGACAATTAATCTTCAAAATCAATTTTTTGTCAGGAGGCTAAATTTCAGTTGTCTCAGGAATGGTGGTGCTGGGCTGGTAATAACTGCCTGATGAGGCAGCCTCTGAATCCACTGCCCAAGAGAACACTTTTTATTAATAAGTTTCGTCACAAACCACAGGTCCTTTTTTTGACTTTGAGAAAACATGTTGGTTTACTTACTGTGTTAAAAACCTCATGTTGTCAGGAGTCAGAATATTTGCTTTGGGTTTTCATTGTATTGTGAGACAGGGAGTATTTTAAGTAAGATATTCCCTTTTCTTCAGGAAGGCAAAGAAAAACCCCCAGTTTCTTCTGGAAACATCACAATAAAAAAGCTCTTTTTCCTTCCTTTGCATTTGTGGCCTTTTCCCCCATGCGCCATTCCACAGTAATCCTGATTTCCCTGCATCTCCCTCTGATTATTTATCCACAGAGTTGTTTGCTGTCTGGCTGCTGCATTTGGCCCCCAGGCTCTCTACATCCAGAGGGACACAGCTCCCAAAAGATCCTTGGAATCCTCATAAGCACCAACTCCATCCACGTGCTGAAGGTGAGGCTGCCCCAGGACTACACATCCAGCCAGTGCTGAGCTGGGCTGCCTACAGCCTGGACATTCCAGGATTTAATCCAGTGACTCTGACAATGCCTGAATCCCTGCAGAGGCAGGATTGATCCAGGGCTCCCTTCTTTCCAAGGGACACCGAGGCTCTTCCCTCGGTCGGGGAGCTCAGCTCATCAAAAAGCAGCAGATCCTGAGCAGCAGGCCTGGAGAGCAGAGTGTTATCAGAGCAAACCTGTGTAGCCAGCACACTCTCCTGGCTCACTGGAGACATGGCTTTGCATCTCAGTGTGCAGGCAGAAGAAACCCAGCTTTTCAGCTGGCCAGCCACCTCCTTCCTGGGTGCAGAATGCTGCTATGCTGATCCTGCCTGGAGCGTGTCTGAATCTCCTGGAGCCAGGAAAGCTGATGCCAGCCTGAGCCAGGCACATCCCACACACATTTCCTGAGCAATTGTCCAAAGTGTGTCAACACACTGACCTAAGTCATGCTCCTGAAACCCCAGATTTCCCCAGGAGAGGTCTGCTGTTGGCAGTGTGTTTCATACACCTTGCTTGGCACCAGGCACCTCTCACTGGTACCCTCAGCCTTGCCAACACTGCACTTCCACTGAACTGGGAGATGGCCCCAGATCTCCCATTTTCTGCTACTACTGTCCTTCCTGTGGAGGAATCCCCGGTGTTTCAGGAAATTGGGCTCTTCAGGAGCTACTTTTCACTAGCAGAGGGATACTAATGAATTGAATTGCCTTTAAGTCCCTGCATGTTCTTTATTTCCAGCTTACCCGGCTAAAGCTTATTTGATTTCAAAGATAATCCAATAAGCATCAGTTAATAAAATTAACTCTACAAGGATTGGATTTCCCTAGTGCATGAGACAGATTAAGGGACAGGCCAAAAGGGAAAAAGAGCTGAAAATTCTGTTATAAAAAGGCATTTTTGCTAAATCTTGGGCATTTTCCTTCGTGCACATGAAGATTCAAAGGACTCCTGCCCTGCAGAAGGCCAGGCCAACACTGTGGGTGAATAAATCCCTCCTAGGTATTGAACAGGCACTGCACAGGTCCTGAAAAACTAGGCTTGTCCAGGCTGGTCCTGCAGGCCCTGAGAAGCAGGAATGATGCTGCACAAGTGTTCCCAACAAGGCAGACCTGCCAGGTCCCAGCTCACTGTGGTAGCCTCTGCTGTCCCCAGACTGACTCTGAGCCCTGCCCAGCCCACACCACGGAGCATCTCCAGCATGGGAGCACACCGTGATTATCCTGAGGAATGAAACAAAGGGAAGGAAGAGTCAGGAGGAGCATGGAATATGCAATGTGCTTCCAAGTGAGGACAGCAGTGTCTGAAAGTGTCCTGCAACATTTGTATTGCTGCTTGCATTACCTGATCACAGCTGGAAGAACTCATTCTCTGTTACTGAAGACCAAATTGAGCTTTCTATAAGCCCTGAAATCAAGGGTTTGGTAAAAGCTCTCTGCCTTTTTTTTTTTTTTTTTTGTCCAAATACACTTCTGAATGATTAGCACCAGATTAAGCTCCTTCACTTTTAACCACAGAACCATTTTCTTACCACAGCCAGTGCAATTTTCAGACAGCTAACTCTAAATGGCTGAAGGCAAAACCCATCACAAGGACTCTCCTGAGCTGCTGCAGTATTTCCAGAGCAGGTTGGCTTCTGAGCACTGAAAGGGGAGTAATCCCTTTAGTGACCCCAAATACATTCTCAAGCACAAAACATACCTTGACACTTCAATTCATGTATCATGAAAACACCATTTATGTCAAGAAAAAAAAAAGAAAAAGGGGGGAGCGAGATGCTTAGTTACAAGGAAATGCCATTTACCAGTAGTCTGGGGTTGCTGCAAGCCTGAGCTCAGCCCATGAAAAATTAAAGGCAACAGAGACCTCTAATGCATCACATATCAGGAGAACCATTAAGTAATCAGTCAGCATCCAGTTTTATAGGCATTTTGGGCATAATTCAATCTCCATTCATTTTAGATCATTTCCTTAATGAAGTAATGCACTGAACATAAATATTTCAGTGCAACTCTCCAATGCTCTTTAAGTAGTAAGCAGCTTTCAGTAACACAGAACCCAATTAAGCTGTACAGGATAAAAACTGACATACAAAAAAACTAAAGAAGGACTGGATGCAGGAATAGTGATGTGCCTAAGTTCACAAGACTCTGGCATATAGATACAGCTGTGCTCCTGAAAATTCATTAAAGACAACAAATAAAATCAGAACAGAAAAAAATCTGGGATTATTAAGATGCTATTCTATAGCTAATTTCCTCTCCCCTACATGTGCACCTCAAGCAATTTGAGGTAAGGATTGCTTTTCTGTTTCAGGTTTGTACAGCACCAGCACAGTGGGATGGGTATTTTGAAGGGGATTTCCCAGTGATGCTTTTCCTGCCCTCATGCTCAGCAAAAAGGGAATGTGTGAGTAAGAAACAGGTTTCCTTCAGTGCTTTTTCCTGTTGTTCACAGCACTAAGTGGTAGTTTTGCTACAGACCATCTCTCTTCCACAGGTTATGGTAGCTCAGCAAGGCATTTAAAATACTCTGAGGTTAGCACAGCAGCCATGTCCCAGCCCATTCCCCATCCAGACCCTCCTGCACTGCAGGACACCCACTCCTGTCCCCTTGGGAGGGGAGGCTGCCAGGCCAAGTTCTCAGACAGGGTGCTTGGCATGTGGGTACCCAGTACAGCCCTACGGAGGTGCCACACACCCAAAGTCACTGCAGGCTTCAAAGCTGCAGCCACAGGTTTCTCTGGGATTCATACCACAGTATGATGAGAGTCTTCAAAACAGAAAGCACTGCAAGTCCAAGAAAACCTTTTACTGCCTTTGAACCACAGGCTGAAGTATTTCACACCAAAGGTTACAACAAACAGTGGGGAGGTAAGATAGGGAATTAATTTTAGCATGTAAGAGTCAATTTTGAATCCTCTGGAGAGTAAACCAAAACACAAAAAAGGAGAGAAAAGTTTAAATCCATCAGAAGGATGGGAAAGAGTCCTTCCAAGTGTGAAAAAGCCTATTCCCAGGAGAGCAAGCTGGGAAGGGCTGGTGATAAAAAGGAGCAATCACTTGCTTCAGGGCATTAAGAGCTTAGAGGGGAAGGTGGTGGAGGCTGGCTCCCAGCTGGAGCTGGGTGTGAGTGGTTGTGTTATTTGTCAAGCAGGACCCCCTGTTCTTTGGGGAGTTTTGACTTCATGTAATGCTTTAAAACTTGTAATTTGGGGAGTTAGAAAGAAAGTTAGGCTTGGTAGGCCCTGGGAAATGTTAAGCCTTGTGCTTGCTAGATCATGTGAAATTACACCTGTGTAGTCAGTATATGATAAATTATATAATTGTTAGATGTGATTAGATATAATTGCTGTTTAAAGAATCATGAGAAATTATGTTAGGGGCTTGAGGGGGATCATGAGAAATCTATGCTTGGATGAAATCAATGTATACAATAGAGCAATGTAAGTTTAATAATACATATGTAAGTTATATAATGATAGAAGATAAAATATTCAGTTCAAAACAATGTCGGTCAGATTTGGGTCTGTGTACCCCTGATGCCCAGAGCTCTTTAATAAAAGCACCTGCATGTAATCATTCTGTGATTATGTGTTCCTGAACACTAACATCCCTCGACCCACAGAGAGGTGCGTGTCCCTAAACCCACAGACAGGTGTGTGTCCCTGGGTGCAGTGGGTGTTCCTAAACCCACAGACAGGTGTGTGTCCCTGGGTGCAGTGGGTGTTCCTAAACCCACAGACAGGTGTGTGTCCCTGGGTGCAGTGGGTGTTCCTAAACCCACAGACAGGTGTGTGTCCCTGGGTTCAGGTGTGTGTCCCTGGGTGCAGGTGCAGCGCTGCCTCTGCTGAGCTCTTGCCCAGCCTTTCCTTTCTGGCCACTAGAGAGAGCCCTGGGATAGAACTGGATGCTGCTGGAGCATCCCGGGCACGCGGGCAAAAATAATCACTTATAAGAAGAATAAAGCATTTTTCCAACCTTTCTGAGTATTTTATTTATTTTCTGTTCAAAACTCAGGTGGGCTGGACTGGGTCACAGGGTTTGGCCACCCCTATGGTGACATTTTCCCTTGATCCTGGGGACTTGCTGTCCTTCTCTCCCAGGGAACATGTGCTCTATTTCCACAGCTGAAGTTCATGAAATTAGGAGAATATTTAGAGTTTTTAGCTTTGTGTTCAGTTAAAAACAAAAGTTTTCAGCTGAGCACAAAGTGACTTCTAAATTCCAGCTGGTGCTGGGGTCCTGTCAAGCAGGACATCCTGGCTTCAAGCAGAACCTTCCCAAGCACAGCTACCACTGCGTCCCACAGAAAAGAAAACCACCCCTTCTTGGCTTACCTGCTTCCAACAGAAGCCACTGCTATCAGCCTGGTCCCACAGGAGCTCTGCTATTTCCACAGCCAAAAACACAAAACAGCAGGGCCAGGAGGGGTCAGCTTTGGCTGGCTGTTTCAGCATCCTCGTGGATGGCATTTATGTGCACCTTTGCACAGCTGGTTTAACTCCTGACATCTGGAGAGCTGGCTTAGCTTCCCAGTGGAGCACATACCTGCAGAACCTGGCTTTCTGTTGCTGTCAGGCCATTCCAGTTTTCTTTAGCAGACAGAGACCTGCCCACCCCAGAGGGCTGCACTGCTGCTCCTGGTCCCTGATATCCCCTGGGGATGCTAGCAGGACACAGGTGCTCTCAGATCTGCAGTCATGGCCACACTGGAGCAGCTGTGGGTCCTCTCTGCCTCAGGTGTGGCAGCAATGCATCCCTCTCCTCTTGTGGGATGCTTGGCACCCACTCTTCCAGGTGCCCTGTGGCAGCAGTGACAGTCCTGTCTGTGCACAGGACTCACAGCCTGAGGCTGGGGACTTTTCCAGTAGGACAGTGTGTCCAGGTTTGCTGGCAGCCTAGAAAAGTCACTTGGTGCCTCCCTTTGCCTTTGGAGGAGAGGGCACTGCAGGGAGCCCCTTCCTCCAAACCTGGACCTGTTCCTGGACATTAACAGGCACTTTCAGGCTGGCCTTCAGTGTTTCATCAGTTGTGAGCAATTAACAATTAAATAAAAATACACAAGTGAGGGGCTTGAGTGGGGTTTATGTGTCCCTTGGCAGGCTGAGCAGAACCTTTTGGGATAATGTGCTGTGTGGCCAGTAACTAGCAGCCAGCACCAGTGGTGGGACTAAACCTTGAGTATATGGGCATCTCCTCCTCTCCCCAAATTCCACCTCCCCTTAGCAAATCTCCTACTGCTGTACCAGCACCTGTTAAAGCTTCTTTTCAGTTTGGCTGGGACAAAGCTCACAGTCCCCAAGCACCCTCTGGTGTCATGCACATACATGGCCATGTCACCACTCTCTGGACACTGTCTGCACCTGGGGAGGATGAAGAGGGGAGGAAGGCAGCACTGTAGAGCACTCTTGGGTCACAACCTGTCCCAGCTCCAAGCTCAGCCCAGGGAAGGGGATGCTGGTGCACTGCTACTCACCTGGGTATGAACCCCCCCAGTGAGACACACACAGGTTCCTCTGGCTCACAGCCAAACCCTGCATATGCCAACCATGTTTGCAGTAAAATCAGAAACCATTCAAATGTAAAACAGCCAGGAAAAGCTTGTCCTGTGACGTGGCATGACGCTGTTCACACGTAAATAGAAATCATGTGTAGCATGGCTGGGAGCCCTCAGTGCCAGCCAGGGGCTGGCTGGGCCTGGCCTGGCCCCAAATGGCCACGAGGTCAGTCCCTGAGGTGGAGTTAGGGTCTGCCTGGGGAAAAGGGCAGGGTGGGAGCTATTACTAAGCAAAAGCAGTGCCAGGGAAGAGGAGACACTGTGAAAGCTGGTGTCAGTACTCAGAGCTGCCACTCACCAGCAACAACATGAAACAGGAGCAGGTTTTGGCAGAGCTGCTTGGGTGCTTGTCTGGGGCTCTCTGGGGTCAGGGAAGCATTGACATTCAACAAATACCCAGCTGCCAGACACAAGCTCTGTGCTTGTTTCAAACTTGGTTTGCAGGCTGATCCCAGGTCTCATTTAGTAAATCTAATTTTTGCCATTGACTGTGACAATGGCAAGTGTGATTCAGAGTGATTCAGGTTCGACTCAGGGCACTGTTCAAGGATCACTGTCTCTAAAAGAAGAAATCAAGGTGATGGACACGTGTACCCCAGACCTGAGATAACTGACTAGTGCCAGGAGCTATCACTTGTTTGCTAGCAGGATGGTGCAAAGAATGTAGGGAATAGTGAAATTGAGAAAGGACAGATTCAGGAATAAACCAGGGTTTCACATGGCAGAGGGGATGTTCTCCACCTCCAGCCATGTTGTAACCCACCAGGTCTCTGGAAAATGAACTGGGAATGGCACATACTTACCATGTGTACAACAGCAAGTCATTTGTGCCTCAGACACCTCACCTGGTTTATGTTCTGGGTCTCTGCAGCTGTGATTTGCCTTCTGAACAAAAGGAGTGTGGGTTCCAGGTAGGGAACCCCTACCAGCATGGGTCTGGGTGGGAGATGAGGACCTGGACGTGCACACAGGCAGGAGAGTGCAGCTGCCACCCGCAGCTCCCACCTTGCAGGGCAGTATGAAGCAGCCAAAGGGGCAGCCAGGCTGCTGGGCACCCAGCAATGCTGACTTTTAGCAATCTCCACTGGCTTAACTTTATTCACAGATGGATACACGGGAAACCTTGATCCATCACCGTGGCACACTGGATCCACTCACCATGGCACACCCACAGCCTGGGTGCTGCATGCAACTTGGAAACTCAGAGACCAGTTTTCTGGTACAGAAAAAAGTCCCCAGGGGCTCTTCATTGTTCTTTTTGTGGTCCCCACACCCAGTTCCATGTGCACATCACTGCACCAGGTGGAAGATGTTTCTCAGGGCTCCAGCTGGCCCTGCGCCCACCACAGCCTAGTGCTTCAACAAGTGCCAAGGCTGGCATGAAAGAAGCCTTTCAGAGAAAACAGGCTGACCCAGTCGCTCCAGACAAGAGGCTGCAATAGGTTGTAAGCTGGCAGAGCTCTTGGCACTCCCAAGGGCCTTGTTTTGACAACCAGGCTCTTCCCCTGCCAGCCATGTGTGCTGTGCTGACTCCTACTCCCCCTCACTGATAACACCCGAGGCACTCTGAGATGCAGCTGGTGGAAGGCAAGGATGACATCGAGGCACTTGGAAGCACTGGGGAAGTGGTGGGGCACAGACCCCAGTCCAGCCCAAAAGTGAGCTCTGTTGGAGACAGAGCACTCATTTGTGCTGGCCCTGGCCCATAGAGGGAAAGCCTGGTGCACCCTGTGCTGGTGTGCCAAGGGGCTCTCTGCTCCCCTGTGCAATGCTTATTCTTGGCAAGTAGAGAGACATGAGTAAATAAGCATTTAAGAAATATTTACAGTCCAGATGCAAGATCTGGAATTCATATTGTGTAACCTCCTCTCTTATTTCAGAATGCTCAGTCACAAACTGAGTTTGTGACATGACAATGGGATCAGGTCTGCTCATGTCTGAGCTGCATGTGGCTGCATCCTCAGCTGATGCCTTTGAATACAGCAGTCAGTCCCAGGGCATTTGCCATTTTTCTTTCTTACATTCTGTCCCACCACTGGAGGTACGTGTTGTCTGAGGGAATCTTCAAGCAGGCCTTTTGCAAACTTAAAAGTTATGTTAATGAAATAAGAAAGAACATCCTATCCTTGCAAATAATCATACTGCTTTATTTTTCAGTATCACAGTCTCAGGAAATGAAACAGTCCAGATTTTTTCCAAGATATTACATAGCCTTTTTTCCATCTGTCTGTCGACAAAATAATCAAATTAAATACAAATTTGTTTGTTTGCTACATCTATTACAGTGGAAGAACATAATTGTTGGTAGAATCAGCTAGGTTTCAGGAACAAAAGGTGGAACAAAGTCTTATTTTCCCCTGCTTCTGTGTAACCCACTTAGGTTTTCAGAAAAGCACACGGAGGGACAGAAGGAAGTGGTGAATAACAAAATACAGCGATTTATTGAACAAAATGGGGCAAGGCAATGTTCCCTTTACATTCTGTGACAATTCAGGAGTATGAAGCAAAACATGCTATACACACACAGAGACATGATACTTTGGTTAAATGTCATTCAGAAGTTCTATGCCAAACCTGGTAAAATTATAGAGTGAACAGTCAAAATAAAACCAAGAATAGGCTTGCATAGACAGATTATTGTCAGTGTGCAATTCATATTTAAGGATTAGCTGTTACAATGCAGGATACACTTGCAGCTCTGAGGAATTTAAGCCTTCTGACTAATCCACCTCATTGCATGGCTAATATTTAGATTCAACAGGCTGAAAGTTTACCCTGAAGAGCTAAATGAGACAACTGCAGTTATTTATCTGAGGCAATTAACTATATTGCAGTGCACAGATGCAGCTGGAGACAGACCATGGAGTCTACTTAGAGTGAACACTGATACAGTGGAACTTGTTTCCCATGAAGTAGAAAATAGTCATTTGTGTGTGCCACTGTCCTCTCTGGGACTCTCCTGAGGAGCCCAAACTGCCCAGCTACGCCTTGCCCTGTGCTACTGATGGGGAGGAGGTGGCTGATGGTATCTCCAGCCCAGAAACTGAGGCTTGGGCAGCTCCTGAACATGAAAGCCATGTTCCACCGCCTGTCCTGGGCAGGGCAGTCCAAGTGGCACCTGTGTGCAGCACAGCCACAAATGTGCTGGAGTGCAGCAGACTGGGATCTCTGCAGGTTTATGCCTGTCCTCTGCAACAAAAAGAAGACAAACTACCCATTATGTGCTCCATGCAAGGGGTATGTCCCACACCCACCTCCCAAAACAACTGCAAAACTAAGCCCTGAACACCCTGGGAGAGTGGGGCAAAACCAAGAGTCCACTGGCTGGGGACAGGCAGAGCAAAGCTCAGCCACCACCACCCTGCTGGGCATTCCTGCCTGGCACAGGGCAGCACCGAGCTCAGGCTGTGCTGGGAGCTGTGCTCCAGTTCCTGCTGCATCCCACACAGTCCTGCAGTGTCACTGCTGCCAGGAGGGACAGCAGGAGCCATCTGCTCAGGGGACAAACACAGGAGATTGCTCTGTGAAGGGAACAGTGAGTTTCATGGACTGGCTGTGCTCAATTACAAGTGTAAACTAAGTAGGGGAATCCTCACACTGTCTCCAAGTGCTCCCCTTTATACATATATAAATTAGCAATCCACAGTTAGTTTGCATACAGGATAATATGAATTAAAATAAAAACCTTGGTAATAAAAATATATAATATACACATTGATGAACAGCAATAAACTGAATGAAAACACTAGAATGTAACAGTGGCTGTAATTTGGCACAAAATAAACACAGACTGTAAAAATAACAACCCTTTTTTTTTCATAAGTAGAGAATGTTATCAATCCTGATTCAAATCCTGATAGATGGGAATGCAGAGATATAAAAATACTGTACATACAAGATCCCTTTTATAGAGAGAGAAGCAGACTGCAGCATCTGTAACTTCTATCCTTCTTCCCCAAGAGGAGAAATTCCATGATGAGAATTCAACTACCCCTCAACAGCTGATATTTCCTCACCCCACCAAGTTCAAACCCATGAAGTTCTTTAAAAAAAGACTAAATCAACCTGTTGGATCTATCCCTGTGACGACAACTGCTTCTTGCTGCAGGAAGCTGTGCAGTCCACATTAAGACAGTGTTTCATAGCAAGGTGACTCAGGTCAGCCTGCTGAAGACATCGAATATCCTGCGTGTAAGGCACGATCCCTCCAGGTCACCGACTCTCTTCTGCAGACCTTTGTGCTTTGGACGGAGGTGAGGAGGTGGTGAGAACTCTTGCTGCTGAGATGAGCCTACTAGGAAGGTCAGGAAGTGCCAGGATTTCAAAGAGGTGAATTTTCCACGTGGTGCTGGATGCCTTGTTAATGCACAGAGTCAGAAAGGGATGCAGGACCCAAACAACCTGGGCAGGGGTCCCAGCAAGGGCTCCAACATGCTACTAAATCCAGAGCAAACCCATAGGCAAAGCTACTGAAACTTGGCAAGAGTAAACAAGTAAAAAAACCAAGACACTTCAACATTTTTCTGTCATAGGAAAGAAATATTGCTGAGTGTTTTCTGAAAAGATCAGTTTCATTGTGCCTCTTTCCAGGAACACATGTCCGAGGTGCTGATTTTGCATCTCACCTACACAAGCTGCATCTTCTTGACTCTCAGCAGAATTGTGGCTGCTGAGCCCCAAGGAAAGTGGCTCTTTGTTCATCCATCTTAGCTCTTGTTGACCTCAGTGGGACCATGGAATCCCTTTTCAAAAGTGGTCACGGAAGGTGCAAGTCCAGTTGCAACCTCTGCCTCAGGAGGTCTCTAACCTGTATGGCTGCATGAGGACCCCAACATGCATAAGATGAACAACTGCTCTGTTCTTATCCCATTTACCACCTGCTTCCCTCAGCTGCCATTCCTAGCATTTCTCTTCCTTTTCTAGCAAAGCCTTAGGAACCCTCTTTTCACAAGGGCTATGGAGTAATAAAACAGGAGAAACACAGGGAACAGCAAATGAATAAAGGTAGGCATAAAGAAAGAAAAAAGGATGAGGACTAAGGGAGAATACAGAGCAAAACAGCCCACAAAGCATTCAGCACCCCCCAAAGACATCCAAGAAAGCAGCAACTGCTCCTGGGATCCTTCTCCTGGGCTCTTGTTGTCTTGGCCAGAGAGCTTGACTGGCCACTAAGGAGATCCTACAGCTCCACAGAGGAGGCACTGAGGTGTTCTTCAGACTACCCAGCTTCCAAACTAAACATACCAGAGTTTTCCCTCATATCATTGACTCACTATCATTGACACCAACAACCTGGATACTCCCAAGCATCCCTCCTGAACTGACAGGTTCTTCAAATGTCAAAGGGCTCAGAGCCTTCATGACTTCTCTGACTAGGTTAAGACAAAAGCTACACCAGCCAACTGCAGTGCAAGACAGAGGCCCATGGAGGGCTGAATTCCTAGCTGGTGATTTCCCCATGCCTTCTGTAGAGAATCACCAGTTTTCTGCAAAACTCAACCTCTTTCTGATCAGGCAGGACTTTTCTCTATCCAGTTTTCACAAGTGTACCAGGTGGTACAAGCAGCAGTGCCTGGACTAGGGTGTTTGTAGGAAGTATGAATTCTTACAAACCCACCAGGCACCCATTTCACAACATAACTACTCTGATAGCAATGGAAGGAAAAAGCCCACAGGAAAAAAAAAGGCATTTTCAGCAGTAGAAATTTTGACTGTTACATGAAATACAAAAATAAATTCTTACAAAATAAAACCTTGGTAGATGAGTTTGACACACTGGGCCAAGTTATCAAATAAGAAAGAAAAAAAATTAGCATCTATGTTGTTTTTAGTCTGAATCCTTTTAAACAACATGAACACTTCTGAACAGACAGAATGAAAAGCAGGAACAATGCAAGAACAGTACAATCTAGCTGCTGACTGGGATATTTCCTGAGAAGCAGCAGCAAGCAAGACCTTGCAAGTCACTTAGGAGCCCATGCAGGCAGGTAAGCCACAGCCTGGAAGCAAGAGTATGCAGGTAGCAGGATTCTGCCCATACACAAAGTCCTACAAGGCAAGGTTTTTGGTTAGGGTATCCCTGGAGCAGAGATCCATTGGGGTTATGTGGCTCTTCACAGGTACTGAACTGCTACCAATGGGCCAGTGGGAGTAGGAGATGGAAGTCTCTTGAGTTGTTGGTCAAGGCAAGACATGGCCTTGTGATGTGGTATTAAACCTGCCCCTGCAACTGATGTGAAAAAGGAGTTGCCCTGTCTTCCCAGTGATTTGACCCAGTAATTATCCTGATCAAGAACAGCCAAGGTTAAAGCCTTACAGCTGTCCTGGGGCTCGAGTTGTGCACTAGAGGAACAGCAGACAGCCATGCTCTCTTCCTATTTCCTAGAGGTGCTCCCTTCCCACTAAGCTCCAGAGAGCTGCCAAGGCCCCTTTCCCAGGCAGAGCAGTGGTGAGAAGTCCATGTTTCCTGTCCTAGACACAGCTGTCTGCCCTCCTCTGCAGAGCCAGAGGCAGAACTGCAGCTGCCAGAGCCAACAGAGAGAGTGGTGAGACAGACTTGGTGCTGGCACTGAGGCTGGGCCTCAGGGGCAAGGCAGCCAAGCTCTCTGCCATGAACTGGGCTGGCCCATGAATAACCAGCCTGCCCTGGCTGAACAGACTCCAACAGTGTCCAGATGTTCAGCTTTGTAGTTTAAAAATACACCTGAAAATAATGGCAAAAATTATTTAAAATACTATAGAATTTAAATGAGAGAAGGGCAGGGGAAAAGGCTGTCTTTTTTTGCAAGAGAAAAATTATTTTTCAAAGAGTGGAGGGAAAACAAGCCAGGACAGAATCACTGCATGGGAAAATATATACAGACAGCAAACCTGCAGACCCTGCTGTGCCCTGGAGAGCAATGACTATTTCATTCCTGACTGGAGCTTGCCTGGGGTGCTGGATGGAGCAGTGGAGAGGAAAAGCAGTCAGCACAGGCATTGTGTGGACTGATCAGCACTCCATGTCTGCCTCAGGTTGCCTGTAACTGTAGATTTTGAATTTGATGCTCAGTGTCTATATGGCACTCTCTCCATCAGCCCCATGTTTACAAGACATATCCAAGCTCAGAAACAAGTTACTCTACTCAAGTGCATCAGCACCTGAGCTAAGAGTTACAGGACATCTGACTTGGCTTTAATGAAATTCCTTGGCTTCTACCACACTGAAGCTCAAAGCAGGTGGCCACAGAGGTCCCTTCAAACACATAGATCTGTTTGTATGAGCCTTCCCAAACCACAGCTCACAGCTTCTTGAACTCCCTGGCAAATCCTAAGCCATACACACAAGGTCTAACTTCAGTTGGAACTGCCTTTCCTTTTAACTGCTCCATCCTATATTCTGGAGCTAAATGCCTATACACACTCTATTCAGATTGTTGGAAACCCTAGAAAGAAATACAGCAGTTAAAAAATTCTGTTTCATAGGCCATTTCTGCCTCACCAGTCTCAGGGTTTGTCTTTTGCTGGGGTATGTTTGACAGTGCTCTCTCCTTCCTGCAAGCTCATATGACTGTCAGGTTGGCTCAGCTGTCCTATCCAACACAGGAAGAAACTCAATTCCTCTTATAGCTCTCTTTGCTAAGTTATCCTCATGTGAAAAGGACTTGTACTTCTGATGTTCTGCTGCATTGCCATAACCCAACTAATTTCTTCAATTTTCCTCCATTGTACATACATCTCAATTTGTCCTATTCATCAGAGCTCCAGCCAAACTTAAAAAGAAAGCCTCAAAAGAATGTATGAGGGAGCTGTTGAGCCAGCTGGTTGATTGGCACAACTCAGTAGCAGCTAGATTATACTGCACTGCTCAAGTCATCACAGATGAGTAAGAAATGGAAACAAACAATTTTCCTTAATATGACGACACCTAAAGAGATGATCCTGGGAGTGGAGGGTGGGCCTCCCATCAGGTCAGGAATTGAGAAAGTTGCCTGGCAGTTCCAGTAATGTTTGCTACAGAAGAGTCAGTACCAAAGCAAAGACTAGCACAGTTTACTGCTTCCTACGGGCACCTGGAAAACAAAACAGAAAGGAAACAGTCTGTGAGGCTAGATCCTGCTGAAAAAACTACTACCTGCAGTCATATTTTACCTGCCTGCCCTCTTGTCTGTCTGTCTGACTTCCAGGGTACCAGTAAAGTCAAAGGCCAAAATGGGAACTGTATGTTACATGACTCAAGCAAAAGGAAGGATAGATCCACAAGACAGTCAGACATGTGCATTTCTTCTAGGGTGTGAATAGTGCTGCAGCCCCATTGCACAGTCTCAATAAAGCAAACAGACCCTATAAAGTGCATTCAACTTTCCAGCTTGCTTGATGAAGACAGAACGTAAATTTACCAAACTAAATTTTGGAAAGGAAAGTGTCCACATTTAAGTCTCACTAGTGGAGTTGGAAGAAATCTGAGATCGACTTAAACTCAGACTGCCCCCTTCCTTCCCCAGAGGCTTTTCAGATAACTCAGACAATGGGCATTCAGATTTAAAACAACTGTGGGGTGACCCTACCCACACTGCTCTGTGCCAAGTGATTTCAGGAAACAAACCAACAAAGCAGTGCTGAGGTGCTACAGGAATAAAATCAGCCTGCTCTCAGGACAAGTTTCTGTCTGATCATCCCATCTGCTTGCCAGACAGGTGAGGTTCTGTCTTGTATTGGATTGTTTGAGAATAGTGAGTCACCTAAAATCCATCATAATGTTCTGTTCGTGACATTTCTTTGTCATTTGCTAGCTGGATTTACAGTCATCCATCATTAAGAGATCACAGAGGACATACAGACAGCACCTCGACAAATTCCAGGCAAACCAATTTAGTTTTTTAGTCTCACAGTCTGCAATGTGCTCAGCAAGTCCAACCCAAACACTCCCCAGCATCACCTGCCTCCTGGGACATTAACTCCCCTTTTTTATTTGCATCACTTTCAATCACTCTGTCCCCTGCAGGTTCCTGGCGTGAGGAAAAGAGCTGACAACAACCCAAGTGCTGGGCAGCCCTAGGGTTGATCCTACCTTTAGGAGAGTGCTCAGTTCTGGGGATCTGGCGCAAGGGGCTGGGCTGGCTCGTGTAATACCGAGAGTGCTCATCGAGGAGAGGCTGTGACCTGCCAAGCACAGTGTCAAAGGAGTGTTGGGGAATAACTCAAAGTCACAACAGTGCAACATCTCAGCTGTCTGCTCTGTTACTGTCAGTTGATGCAATCCCTGCCTGGCCCAGACCTTCTGCCTGCAGAACAGCTCCTCGGAGCACAGCCCATTACTGTTTCTGCAGTGAGAAAAGCAGAGTATGTACTGCTCGTCATGGACCTCTTTCATTTAATAATGGTTTCAGTTATGAGGAAACAATTTCCATTATGAAGTTTACTGGAAACTTCACTCAAAAGGGCAGCATTTTAAAGTGGTTAATGCTTGCAGAGTTTTACTCCCAGAGTATTTTAAAACGATCTCTCTCAATCTCCACCTGCACCTCCATTTGTTGTTTCTTTTGCAAGTTCAACAAGAATTTCTACGTTCCTTTCTGGAATGGAAATCAAAGCCACTGGGGTCACTTTCAGGGTTTACTACTGCATGAAGAGCATTGAGCCAGAGTATCAGGGGATTCAGAAGCAGCACTGGGCTACAGTTTGGGATGAGACACCCCAAAGCACAGTGCTCTTGCTTGGAGGGTGGTGCTCAAATGCAGCAGTGGGAGCTGTGCACAGGGCTTAACTAGGAGCAAGGACCAAGGGAGCAGCTGTGCAAATGCATGGTGATTACTCCTTCCTGCCCAGAGATGACATTTGGTTTCACATCCCCAGAAGCTGTTTAACCCTCTCAATGTTTCTCTGCCATTTAGCAAATGTCACTGCACAAGCTCATCAATCTCTGTCAGCACCGGGCATGGGGACCAAGATGGACAAGTGCCACGAGCGCAGTGAGTGACGCACGTCACCAAACACCTCGTGAGCTCCGTGCCCCCCACTGCCCTGCTCTCCACTGCGTCCCTTCTGGGTGGGTCAGGCTGCTCATCCCACACCTCCTCCCTAGGACTCAGCTTCTCAGCAGCTTCCCACCTGCATTCCCATTCCTGCCAGCCAGCTGAAGCTCACCTTGAAGGCCTGTCACTTCTGTGCCGCTGAGTTTCGGGCCCTTCTCTTGACCTTGAGCGCGTGGACTCGCCTGCATCAGGCTGATGGCAAGAAGGGAAATCATCTCGTCTGTGTGCCTTGCTAGACACCAGCCAGTACACTGGGACTGCCACAATTCCACACAGCCCCTTTGTACTTGGTTTACACACAAATTTAACTACAGCCACACATGCCAATGCCAGCATCAGGAGTCGTTTTCAGTAAAAACCCAGCTTTGCTGAGCCAAACTCAATTTTTGCTCTAAAATGTGATAGCAGTAAGGGACAGTTCTGAGGCTGGGGCTGAACACAGTCTGGGTGTAATGACTGTGCACAAGGCTGGGCTGAGCAGGAAGGCCCAGCTGCAGGCAGCTGTGCTCCTGCAACCACTGAAACTCAGGAAGGAGGCTGAAAACACCAGAGCTGCCAGCATCTGTCCCCAAGATTAACACCACATCCCCTTTAGCACCTTAGCAGTGCTGACCATAAAATTTGTTTCCTATCCCCTTCCATGCTGGCCAGCCAAGCCTCTCTGGTGTTACTCCTACCAAAACCAGGCAAGACAGACTCGGGACTTTCATTGCACAGCCAGTTATGAGGCACAGTGACAACTGAAGCAGCTGCATTGCCCTTACACAAACAGAGCCAACTACTGCTGTTATTGCTACAGTCAGGATTTCAGCAAAGGGAAGGTCCTGCACCAGAGACTGACAGTGCTTCAGGAAGGTGCTGTGACATCCAGTGCTATCCTCAAAGGACTACCTTGCTTGAGGCTGAAGCCAAAAACATCTAAGCAAGGAGGTGGCTCCAAAAGGAAGCAGCTGCAAGATCCTTTAGGTGCATCACCACCTTTTGCTCCCACCATACACACTCACCTCCCTCTGAAAATAGGAATAACATTATAGCACCTTATCTGTGGTGCCTCCTGAAGCCTGGCATACCTTCCAATCTTGATCATGCCTCCTCTTTTCAAAGGAAGACTTTTCTCTTTCTTTCTCTTTTCTTAAAGCCTTTTTCTCCTCAGCCATCAAGAGACGAGCAATTTCCTAGAAGGGAAACACAGACTCTGTCAGATAATTTTACTGCTCTTGTGGGTCTGAGTTATTTAAACCCTTTTCCATGGACAGCTGCTGAATGGGAAGGGGTGCAAATCCAGGATTTCATCCATCTGTGATCAGAAATCAATGGACAGGGCAAAATTAAGACCAGTGACACGTAGCATGTCCAACAGCTCCCTGATTTACCAGAACTGCATTTGCAGAACGTTTCTGCCCTCTATCCCTTCTCCTTAAAGGGGTTGGTGGTTCATCTCACAGCATCTTGGATTGTCTCCCTTGGGTTTTAGTTACAAGAAATGCTCTTACAGAACCTGAACTTCCTGCCTTTGTCATGGTTGCAACAGGCAGTGCAACTGTCTGCTTGGCCAGCCTGAGCATATACACAAAACCCATCTGGGAGAAAATCCCACTGGAGCCCCAGGCTTCCCCTACAAGGAGAGAAATTAACAACTAGAGGGTCAGAGAAAACAAGGGCTGTTTAGCAGCTTCTGCAAGTAAAGGAATTCCACAAGTATTTGACTTGTTGCTCACCTCATCTTGGGCTACTTGAGCTGCCTTCTGATCTGCTTCATTAGCCTGGATGGCCGGAAAAAAGTGGAGAAGGAAAAACAGACAAAAAATTACCATCTCTGAATTAATCATACTCATCAACCTAATGGGCAGGGCAAGTAGGTGTCCATACAAATACACCATCATCCTCTCCAAATACATTTAGCTACCCCAATACTTACCTCACAACCCATTTGCCATTTCAGCTTTTCAGCTGAATTTTGCCCTCATGTATCTGCTTGGCCACACCACAAAGCATTTCCTACTCTGCTGCCTTCTCTCTCAAAGATGGACAATGGCCTGTCTCACTTGTGAGCTGCTTACACTGACTACATGCCATCTTCACCTGCCTGGAAGCATCCATTTAATATCACTTTGCTTCAGTACTTTAATTTTGGGGTGTTTATTTCAAAAAAACAGGGCCTACTAGTTGGAAGCCAGCTGTCACTCCATATTTGTGTGTATGAAAGACAAGGGTAATTAGCAGAATGCACAGGAGCAAGACGTGAGTATATATACTCACTCATATATATTAAAGGTTTACAAAGTAAAGTTGTCTGTGCTGGCTGCCTTAGTTCCTTCAAGTGGAGCAATGCACCCTCTCTACTCACCAGGAGCTCTTCCTCCTGCAGCTTCCGAGCAATCTCTGCATCAGACAACTCCTGTTCCATTCGGGGTCCATCGTACATGGCTTGTTTCCTTCCCCTCAAATTAGTGCCTACAGAATTGAGAGAAAACAATCAACTCAACCATTCTCCAAATTCTTTGGTAAGGAGATCCCCACCATCTCCTCAGCCACCTGCAAACCCCCCCTCAAGAGAACCAGAGGTCATCACAGTGTACCTGCCACACTGCTGGTGTGAGAGCACCTTCAGCTGAGGTGCAGCACAGAGCTTGGGGAGGCTTCTCCATGCACACAGCAGTACCTGCCACACCCTGCCTCAGGTAACAAATGCAACCCCATGGCAAAACAGGCCATGTCCCTTGAAGAAGTCTTTGGTGACAGCAGTGCTAGCAAAGGAATTATAATTTGTCACTCTCTGCATTGATACAGATACAGTGGCAAAACTGGGCAGCAGAGAGAAATCCAACATTTGCTATGAGCACAGCAGAGTCTGAACACACAGCTGAAGCAGCATGGGCTGCAAGGGTTAACCAGGACAGGCTCACATGAGCTTTTAGACAATTTCCTCCTTGGGATGACACATGAATTTTACAATTCAATGAGAAAATAGAAATGTACGCATTTTTAAAGTTCATATAATGTTCAGTTCTTGTTTTGAGTATAGAGCTCTGTTATTTTAAAGCTAAACCAAATTAACACCTTCTAATTCCCTAAGGAAAGTGTTTGTATCATGAGGAAGAAGAATAATTGTCACACTTTGACAGATATAGATCTCTAAACTCCTACTTTCACTAGGTCACCCCTACTCCACTGTGACTTTAAAAGACCTAGATGTTTAAAGCCAAGTGCTTGTTGAGCAAGAACTATACAGGTACACATTTCCCAGAAAATTCCACTTGCACAGAATTTGGCAAGAATCTTGCAAATTGAACCCAGCTGGATGCCCAGTGCACTAGTGAACTTTGCCCAAAGTGAATTAATTAAGTTGCCAGCAGGGTTTTCAATAAGAAGTGGATGAAAATTGCTGGTTTTTTTAGTGCTTAAACAAAGTGTCCTCACTTACAGTCCTGCATCTCAACTCCACAAAATACAACCATAACCTAACATTCAGGGTTTTGTTTCCTTTTTTTCTCCTGTACACGGAGGCCATCATACAAAATGTATCTCAAAAACAAAAGCTGGGTGTTGGTTGGAGTTTTCTGGGGGGGTCTTTCTTTGGGGATGGTGTGGTGGCTTTTTTTGGTGGGGGGAAGAAATTTGTTTTCTTAAACAAAAGGATACCAAGGCCACCGCCTCCAACAATACCTTCTTACTCATCCTCTCCAATGCCACAGAACATCAGGATACAGAGCAAGAACATTAATGGATAAGAAGAATCCTGCTAAATCAGGAAGAAACCTGGGCAAGATTCCCTGTGTACACATTGCAGGTGGCCACTGGAGAGAAGCATCTTCAAGGAAGCCAAACGCATCTCAGACACCAGGGTGGGGCACGCAAAGGTCCATCCCCACACATACGCACACCTTCCCCATCACTTGGTTACCTGGGTCTCGCTGGCAGCCTCCAGCCTTCCCCTGGCTCACAGCATGAGGGGAGGGGGAGTGTCTCCTGTGTCCTGCCCTTTTGTAGGCTCTCGCCTCACCCCTCCTATGGTCATCTCTAGATTCAGCATCACAGAGCTTCTCGTCACGTGCCACCCTGTGTGACGAGTGGCCCGGATGGTGAGATCTGTGTTTCTCAGGGTGCTGTCTGCCACCCCGATGCCAGGTCTCCTGCTGTGCCTCCAGTTCCATCTCAAGGAGGGGAAGGTGCTTTTCTCTGTCTTGCCTTGGTGGCTTTCTGCTGTGCCGTGCTTCCTCTGTGAGTCCATGCTCCAACTCCAGGTCAAGACTGAGAAGTCTCCTCTCCTTCTCCCTGCCAGCTGTCCTCCTCTCCTGCAGCTCCCAGCTACTGCTGTGATCACAGGCACGGTGCTCGGTCTCTCTTTCCATGTCAAGGCTGAGATGTCTCCTGGACCTCCCCTGGCTGGCTGTCTTCTGCTCCTGCTGATGGCTACTGCTGGCCTCTCTCAGCTGAGGAGACCTTCCACGGCCCTCTGAGGTGGAGTGCCCGTGTTTGGGGGCACGGCCGGCCAAAGGCGAGGGGGGTCCTCGGCGCTCTCTCTGCTGGTGCCTGCACCTGCCATGACTGTGTGCTCTGGGAGGTTCAGAAATCTGCTCTCTGGGGTCACCCCAGGGCTGCTCTGAGCAACGGGGGGACAAACAAGGAGGGGGTTAGTGGTGCAGGGGTTAACAGAGGTTCGAGGCCAGACTCACAGCAGGGAGAGGAAGGAGCTTGATACAAGGTGCTGAAAAGGCAGGCAAAGCATGATGAAAGAAAGAATAATAACAGGGACAGATAAGGCTGGCACAATACAAGAGAGGACACAGTAAAATGGCAGTTTGGCTAGCAGGGCAGCACAGGAGGCAACAAGGTTGGAGCAGAAAGCACAGGTACAACCCAAAAGTGTCTGAGCACTTCCTAAACAAGGACAAGTCAAAACAGAGACAAATGACTTTTAATGATGCCACTGGGGCTGAAAAACAGCCAAGAGAGCAGCTCATCTCCTGATGACACATCACTGCTGCAGGATCCTGAATCCACCTGGGAAAGATTTGCAAAGAAGTGCACAAGATGCAGGAAAAGTTGGGAGACAATGAGGGGCATAAGGCCAGGAGGGGCCAAGCAGAGTGGTCAGGTTGGACCCTGGTTTATAAGTATGGCAAGAGCCTTGCCCTGGCTTCAGGCACAAGGTTTTTCATCAGAAAAAAGTCTCACCTAATTGGGGGAAAGAGCCACATAAAGCAGAAAAGAAGTAAACAGGTAGGATAGGATTTTTTTTTTCTTTAAAAGCAAGAAGAGCATAGCTGCAGCATCCAAACATCCTCCACCACAGGCTGTCACATATATTTTGCAGACCCACAAGTTTCAGGGCCTGCACTTATTCACTGTCCAAAAATAAGTTTCAACTCTGAATGAAGAGACAGTTATGGATAGAGATTTTAGGGCAGATTAAGACTTCAGAAAACCCAGGCTCCTGACCTCAGCATTGTAGCTAGAAAAGCTGCTTACTTCGGTTTTTTGGTGGGGTTGTTTCCTCTGTGCTTTCCAGAATGCAGGCAGAAATTTTCTCTGCTTTTAGTTTCAGTAGTAAACCTGAAACAGCTACAAAAATGCAGCAATCTGCCTGCATACACTCTACTAATTGATTTATTTTTTCAACTAACCTATTTCCTAAGAAAAAATCATTGCCCTGAATGAACTATTATCTCTCTACAACAGCTTTTCAAAATGAAAAAAATGCCTTGAAGCAGAGATTGATTTGAAACAGAACTACACACACAATCCCCCACCAGAAAAACCCTGCAGCAGCAAACTTTCCTCAACTATCTAGAGTTTGTTTTATAGTATCTCAAAATACTTAAAATAGATTTCACTGCACATGAATTGCATTCTGTTTTAATGAATAGCTCTGTCTCACTTACAATCTATCCAGATTTCAGAGGGAGAAAAACAAACCTCACACCAAAACTGAATGTTCCCTTCTAGTCATTCTATTCAGAAAAACCTTTTTCAGAGCCAGCAAAAATAGAGCCTACAGAAAATCCACCTTCAAAACAAGTCTGTGTGACTTTTATCCAGAACAGGTGTATTTTTAAAAGTCCAAGATCTGTAACAGGAACTGCTGTGGTTGCTCTTGCTCTTTAACTGGTTGGATTTTTTCTGTTCAGTTTTAGATCATACATATGATTTACAGAAAACAAATACCCAATCAAACAATCCAAGTGACTTACTGAACAACAGAGACCAGAGCCTGAAAGCAAAAGCCAGTTTTTAAACTATAGTCACAAGGGTCTA
Organism: Passer domesticus; assembly: GCF_036417665.1. Lineage (NCBI taxonomy): Eukaryota > Metazoa > Chordata > Aves > Passeriformes > Passeridae > Passer > Passer domesticus. Next base: position 10,982,678 of record NC_087484.1, on the reverse strand, counting down.
AAAATTAATTCAATTTCGTCATTGAGGAAAGCTCAATAAATACAACAGCAGAGAGCAGGAAAACACAAAAGAGCAAAGCCTGGCTGTGCTGGGAAAGGATTGCTGCAGGTAACACAACCATACCAGACAACCCAAGCAGGCAATTTGCTTTTGGGATATCTCAGGGTGATTAATTCACCAGCAGGTGCTGGTTCCTGTGGCACCTTCCACAGGGGCCATGTAAACACTCCACAGACCCTGGTGATACTCTCTGAAGCAGCAAGTGACTGAGTGAATACAAAAATGTTTTTCATGGCACAGGCATTTCTGGGAGGAACTCTGCCTTTTCTTGTGTTTATTTTTCCACTTTTAAAGAGCTCAGGTTGCTTTGGAGCAATAGGCCTAATTCACATTCCTCCTGGACATGGATAAATTTTACCTCAGTCTCAAACGATAAAAAAACCTAAAAAAATACCCCACTCCCACCAAAAACAAAATAAACTTAAAGCAGGGGCTTTTTATTTGTTTCAATTCACAACTAATGAGGACAATACAAACCAAGGCTGCTGAAGCCTAATCAAATGGTGCTCAAGTAATTAAGAGTACCCAGAACAACAAGCTAGATGAGCCAGGCATAAAATCCACTCCAATCCTTTATAGCTTTTAAGGAGTGCAGACCAAGAGCAGCACTGCTATGACTGGTCAGGCAACACCTCCTGCCTCACCTTCAAAATTATGGATTACTGCAGGAAGAAAACTTATACCCACAAGATATCCTGCTCTCCAAATCCAAACCACAGTCTTACTTCAGGAAGTCACAGGCTTTGTCAGCTGATTTGTTACTAAAATCCATCCTACCTCTGCATGCACACTTTTGCCTATGTTGTATTTTTTCAGACTTCTCCCATTTAATTCTGAAAACCTGAAGAGTGGCTTGGCTGTCGGACTCCAATATCACTTTTTCCCAGCTTTGTAGATGTAGAATGACTTGTGACCATGAAGTTTCCACTTGGTTACTGTTTTGCACTTTTAAACTTTGTGCTTTGTACTTTCTTGGCTATCTTTGAACTTCTTCCAAATTGAAACTAAAACACTTTGCGTAAGTTCAAATAAATGACTTTAAAACTGCCAATGGCATTGATGTTAAAATGAGAAATGAGGTTTGATCTTCATCTTCACAATGTGTTAATCAAAAGCAACCCATCTTCCCCACCACATTTTTTGAAGAAAGAACACAAAAACCACCACCAGTGCAAAGCAAAGCCGTGCCCAGATTGCTCCATAATTAAATACACCCTGATTCTCTCCTCCCAGTTCAAAGAAGGTCTGTATTCAATCACAGAAGCTGACCAAAAGGAAGCAATAGAGCGCTGTGGATCAAATAATTTCCACACTGTATAGTCCCAGATGATAATCACAGCAGAGACATTCAGTGGAGATGACCTTGTTCTTCAGTAAGTCATTCAAGGCAGTTGTGCTAATTTTATAGCTTGAGTACATACCTGCAAGGAGCTATTTTTGAAACACATCTCCATGAACCAGCATTTATTCCTTCATGTAGCCGTGCCAGCATCACAAATGAGCACATGGAACTGTCTCTCTTCAAATGCAAGCAAGGAATTTCACCAGCATTTCTCCCCCACACCCTTGGGGTCACACCGTAGCAACTACCTTACCAGCCACTGTCTTTTTCCACAAGCACTTTTAAAACATGCATGTGTGGCTGTACTTGCACATACACAAACCACATCACCTATCCCTGTCATTTAGGCCACCTTCAAGGACAACAAAAACTATCAAATTGTCTTCTCTGTATTTTTTTTAACTAAATACTTCCTGATTATAAAATAATCTGATTCTGACCACAGGACTGATGTAATGCTAAATGCAGGACTGTAGCATAAAGTTGAGTCTGAGGGATAAAGAGTTGTCTGACCACTAGGTTCACCTACACTGCCACAATCCTGACCTTTTATCTTGCAGAAACATACCTCCATTTTCTGCATAATAGCACTCTTCATAGCCTGTGTGTCCCTGGGAGTCTGGATAGTGCTTCTTGCGCTTTTTTTCTTCCTGCAGTTCTTTCTGTTGTAGGAGACGGGCCATATCCTGCAGAGATGGAAGAAAACAGACATTAAATCACCACTAAAAAGTATCTCCAGATTCTCTAGGTCAAATTCTTTATTCAATTATTAAAATCCTTACAAAAAAAAAGTTTAATTTTTCAGACATAATAACGGTTGCTCAAATTCAACCCCTGGACTGGACGAGGCTTTCAAATTAATGGGTGACACAAGGGACCAAGTCAGCAAACAGTAATCAACCCAATCAGTAGTCAGCTCAGCCCAGTACTGAGATTCCAACACCATGGCCAACTCCCAGGTTCCTGCTCCTCCTGCACACAAGCCTGCTAAGCCCTGGTGGCCAAAGCAGGGCAGAAGAGACTGCATGTACAACCTCAGGCTTTCCACAAGGATTTGGAAGTCACAGAAGTGCACAGCCACTAAAGGGAGTGGGCTTGATCTCCTCCCTGCACGCTGCCAGGGAAAGAAAAGCACAGAGGCAAAGACTGTCCAGCTAAAGGCACTTCTGACTGGAAGGAGTTCCCAGAGCAAACCGTGAACTCACTTCACACTGGTTGTAATTTGCAGGGACTACAGGATGCCAGGCAGGGAAATGCATCAGTTTGACAGACAGAGACTTAAAGGAAAAGAAAATCGAAAGGACATTAGGAAGAGCAAACTAGGCACAAGGCAGGAGCACAGTGGGGACTGCAGCCATTTGTTTTCTGTCACAGTTTTGGTAGATATGCCAAAGAGAAGAGCACTCCATTTTCCTAATTGGTTTTCCTTCGAGATGACTAATGGATCAACAAGACCTAGGAACCGCAAACAGCTCCCTGGGGCTTGCTCCTCTGAGGCCACGAGCTTGTGAGTCAGTGAAGCCAGTCTGGAGTAGGGAGCAAAGCTGGGAGATACCAGCAGGGCATGCTGCCCCTTTGGATGCTATTCATTTAAGCCTTCCTAATCCTCAGGACCTTTACAGAGCCATGCATGTAAAGTGGACACTGCAGGCAGGAAAGGCATGGCTGAAATGCAAACTAAGAGTCAACACCCTCCAGAGACAAGCCAGCACTGGAGGACATTGGATGGCTGCTCAAGTACAAAGTATTATTTCAGGATTCAGGCAGGATCTGCTCTGAAACCAGCTTTATAGAAAATCTGGGGATGCCACAGGCTCCTTCCAAAAAAAAAAGAAAAAACCACAAAACAAAGTCTACACAGACTCCTTCCTCTGACAAGGTTAACCTTTCTAGCAAGTACTGTAAGTCTATAAATATATGAGCTAAAGCACATTATCTCCAGGACTGAGACAGCTCAGGACTTGCAAATCCACACAAACCACTTCTTACAAACAGGATTCATAAGCCGGCAGGGCAGGCAGGCTTAGTGCTTCATTTAAAATACCTGCACTCCAGAAAGGATCTGCCTCAGTCCTCAGCTACATTTCAGACACACATGGGAACGTTCCATGTACCAGCAGGAAGAGAGAGAATATTTATGACTTCTCCTTGCTTTAAGCTGAAGCCTGCTCCCAACTGCACAAGATGGTCAGCAGGCAGGTTTGACAGGCTGCAAGGACCTGCTGTCAGACTGCTGACATCCCTGCAGTTCTCTACATAAAGAAGGAAGGAAAGATGCAATTCACAAGTCAACATTAGTTTTGCATCTCCTTCACCTTCCTGATAAAAATATGACAGATCACTACCTCTTAAGCAGAAATCCTGTAGCCAAAGTGTTCCTCCCACCCTGTTAGCACAAGCTCCACTTGGAAGCCAAGCCCTTCCCATCTGTCTGGGCAGCCTTTCAGTACTTGCTTGAAATTAATGGTAGAAGAAGAAAATGAAGTCTTGCAATAAAACCCGATGCATCTGTCAGGTAAGGGCAGATTCTTATTTCAGGCTCTGCCAGGAACTATAGCCTTGTGTTCAAGCTCTTCCTAACATAGAGAATGCCACCAGGTGCCTCTTGAACATCTTAAGACAACTCAGGCTTCTCAGGAAATCATCTGAAATCAAGAAAGGGGACAAACTCCAGGTTCTCACAGGTGTTCCTCTACTCTGTGGGTTTCTTGAAAACTCAATCTGACAGGCTGATCCATTGAGGTGACCAACAAGCAAAACCCTCTGTACACTATGAACAAACCACATCGCCCATTCTCAAGCAAAAGGAGCAGAGAAACATTCTGAAGTCACAAAAGTAACCTGCTTACAGATTCCTTACAGCAAGAAACTGTAACAGGGTGTTCAGGCTGTGGAAGACTAAACTGAAGAATGGAGAAGCCAGAGACAGATGGCTGGGCCGAGAGTTCCACTGAAATCTTTGCATTAAAGACAAAGAAATAATGGCCCAGGATTCTCCCAAGAGCAGTACGTGTCTTCTTGCACTTGAGAAAGCAAGCAGCTCTCAGAGTGTATAAACAATTACAACTTCCTACAACAGGGCAATAAACACCTCAGCAAGACTTACCTATTACTTGACCTCTTCATTAGCAAGGCCACTGGCATCAACAACCCTTATGACCCTTGAGTGTGAGGACTATGACTGTATCTTGTTCCTGTAACAGGACTCCCCAAAATCTGTGTGCATACAGAGATCTGTCATGACAAGGACTGCCATGCAAGCCAACTCCTGTGGCTACTGGCCAAGAAATGTCTGCCCTGAAAGGGCTGCTACAAATAGCCCTGCCATCCCTGCAGCTTTAAAGGTTACCTCGTCTTTTTCCTCTTGCCTGCGGCGCTCCTCCGCTTCAAACGCGAGCTTCACTTGGATTTCCTGAGCAATCTCGCAGTCCTGTCGTTCCCTAGAAGGCAAGGAGACAGGGATTATAGGCAGCTGCAGCCACAGGCATCAGTCAGCCTGGAGAAAGGGATAAAAGAGCTAAAAAAAAATCCACCCAATTTACACAAAAGAATTATTACTCAGTGTTAGTGCAGAGCTATGAATCCTCACCAGGGACCAGGACTCCCTGTACTTACTGGTGGCCAAATTTAGAAAATACTTCCCAAAACATCCACAGAGTAATAAGTAAAAGAGATTCATGGGCAGATTGCTAAGAAAGGAGATAGGTACCACAAAATAGGGCAGGCCAAGGTAGTGCTCAGGAGTCTTCAAACAGCCTAATTCTACTGAGTTTTGGTCCATGTGGTATCTAAGGAGAAGTTCAGGGGCACAACAGAACCTTCTTTTACAGAAAGTAAAGAAGAAGAGAAGCAGAAGGGGTGGATATGTGGCAAGGGTGGAGAGGAAGGACATTGCAAAAAGAGGGTTTAGAGGACAGATGTCACTAAGACACAATTCACTTGTCATAGGCAACAAGAAGGCACACAGCAGGAAGAAAAAGAAGATTATTTCTGTCAACAGCTCCTTGGAAGCACACCTCTGGACTGCAGTTATCAATAGGTCAAACATTTCAGGACACGAGTTTCTTTCATCCAGGTAATAAAACCTGGCAATTTTTGCATGTGCCTGTGTGTTTCACTTGACTCTGGGGACAGATCTCTTCAAAGCCACAAGAGTTCACGCAGCAGCAAAGCTAGTTCTTGAACTTGATTTTTAAAAAGAGACTTTGGCAAATCTAGCACCAGCAGAGAACCACAGCTCCCAGGAAAACAATAGCTGAATAAGCAAATCCTAGGGAGCAGGCTGTCAGTGAGCCTGGCAGTGGATCCTTTACAACCCCAGGCCCTGAGGACGTGAAACTAGGTAGAAAATAAGTTAGAAAGGTCAGACACATCAAGGCATTGCACGTCTCCAGTTCCCTTGGCACCTGTGAGCAGAGCCAAGGTGCCAAGTTCATCAACACAAACTGACTTGCTAAATGCTTAAAATACATCCTATTGAAGACAAACAGAACAGAAAAACAACTAATCATCTTTCAGAGCCAAGGCAACAAGGTCATTGCCTCTCCGTTACCAGCAAAGAACACCAGAAGTATTGCAAACACAAAAACATTTTCTTCTTTCTGATGACACATCTTGGAGTACACCACATCAATTCCTAAGAACAGCAGTTACAGAGGATTACATTTGGGGGTTTATTGTTCAGCAGTAATGAAATACTGAGACTTGATTACTTACTCAACATAAACTAATGTATTAACTTGTGTGAGCATAAGAAAACAAGTTCAAGAGCTTTGACAGCTCTTCTTGCCCTTCAGTTTCCTTAATGTGAGCTCAAGTGCCAATCAGATCCCAGAAATCAGCCAGAGCAGCATAAACACGACAATTCCTGAACATCCCACTCATGTGTCCTTCACTCCTGGACAGCCAGGAGTGTTAAGAATGTTGGGAAAACTCTACATCAGTTTACAAAAAGAGAAAAAACCTAAAAGTTTGTGTGATCAGAAAGCTCCCTCCCATTCACAGTGACTGCAGATACTAGTTATTGCCAGATGAGGAGGAAAAAAGGGATTGTTTAAGGGAACTGTTCAAATCAGTGAAACAGAACTATCACAGCACTGGGAGCAAAACGGGGAAAGAACATATTTTCACACTATTTTATTTTAGTAATCTTGCTACTATGCTTAGCAGTGTGCAGGCTGCTCAGCTAGATGCAAGAGATGCTTTTAAAGAAGCGTGAAAATCAGGTTTGATGCTTCCCTGCATTCTTAAAAAGAAATGTTTCTATTCTCTCATTTATCTTCACAAAGTCTTTCTGAGAGAAATTAGGATTTGAAAGAGAGAAGAAAGCAAAAAAATTTGAAGAGCTTTTTTGTTTTCTATTTCTAAAGACCCCTTAGTTCTGCCTTCTTACTCCTGCCATCACCTTGTAGCATCAAACTCTCATAATGACAGAGAGCAACAACAACAGGGATTATTTTGTTGCCAGAACATGCTACTCTTGGACAAGGAAGAGAGACAGCGGGAATGTACAAAGAATTAAGGAAGAAAAAGATCCAATTATAAAAGGATACCTCTAACTTCTTTTACTATTCTTGCAGAAGAGCTCCTGCTCTCAGAAGCAGAACTGCTGCTGACATAACGTTTTACATCAGCAGTTCTGCCTGTGCTCTGGCTCACAAAGTTCGTAAATCCCATTTTACAGAGTCCTACAACAAGAAAATTGTTTGCAGCTCCCAGCAAGTAACAAAGAAGAATCATGTCTGCCATACAAAATCAATTTTTATGTTGCTATTTACTCACTCACATCTCTAATTGGTAATAAAGACAAAACTATTGAAAAAAAGCACAGACTTAAGAGATACATATGTACACAAGGTCTGTCCCAGTGTGCTGGGAACATTGAAAACAGTGGCTGATCTGTCAGGCCCCAGCTTCAAAGCTTTCATGAGCTGCTGCTTTGAAGGCAGTCCTGTGTCTCCCACATCTGCAACACAGAGCTCTTCTGCTCTGTCACTGATCCTGTCAGATGAGCCACCCAGGCTCTGTGATCCACCACCAACTGCACCTGGTGGGTGGCATTCCAGAACCCAACAAAAGTCAGGAGGCAGCACAACTGCTGGGAGATGCATCCTGCCTTGCAGACCTTGTATTTGCAGGGACCCCCATCCACCCACATCTCATGAGTGGGATCTGGCTGAGCCCTGTCCCATGAACCATGTTACATCCAATGCTCTGCAAGTCCACTTGGGATTGTAAAGCACAGTTTGTTTTGCCCTGTGCTGCCATGTTTCACTTCTACACCAGCTCCACAGCTGAGAGCCCTGGCACACAGAGAGCCAAACCACAGACCACAGGGTTAAGATGTGGCGTGTGGGGACTGAGCAAACCTGCAGAGCAAACTGGATCTGTCATTAAACACCCTCCCACAGTTACTGCAGAAGTCAGTGACTGCAAGAGAAGGCTTGTCCCCAACACCCATCCCCATCGAGCCACCCTGGAGCAGCAATTCCCCTTCCCAGGTCACTTCATGCTAAATAGCTGCCAGCACACACAGGGGCCGTCAGTGCAGCAGGACACAAAAGCATCACACTCAGCTCCTCAAAAGCATTCATCAGGCACAGGGCAAACACACCAATATCTGCAATTTTCACATGAGAGAGATTCCCTGTAGCACTGGGTATTTCTGTGGCACGGTTCCTTCACTCTCAAACTTCAGCCAGGGACAAGGTCAACAAAAGTGGCCAAGTTATCCCATTTTCACAACAAGCAGTAGAATGGGAAGGCTCCTTCTCATGGACAGGCAACAGTATCTAAGGCAGGATGGGCCCTAAGACCACCTGCCCCATGCTGCTCTCATTCCTCTGTGCCAGAGCCTCGTATCACTACTTTTACAGCAGTGGACAGCCAAAGGAAAAAAGAAACAAAAGCAAAAGGCTGATGAACCCCACACACTGTCAACTCAAAGCAGCTGATATTAGTGCTCTGACCAAATGGGACTGGCATTCCCATTCCAAGATCTCCAGCACAAACTCACAAGTCTTTTTGGTGTTTCTGGATTTGAGCACGGGCTTTCTTATCCTCCTCTTCTTGCAGTTGCTTGGCCATCTGCAAGTCATGTTGCACCAGACGATTACGCTGAACATTCGTGGCCAAGTGATGCTCAACTGGAAATAAACACAGACAAGAACCCTCAAATCAGGCTGCAGAACTTCACTGCGTGAACAAGATAAACCAAGTGGGAGGGAGATTCCAGCCCAGAAAGGAAGACAGATCTTGGCAGGGAAACACCAAGCAGTCTCTCTAAGGTGGGAAAGTCCTGAACTGAAATTATGCTAGCAGCTTGAGATTGCCTCTTTTCAGCACTGAGGGGGCTGTATACGGGCCTGATACCAAAACAAGTTCTGCGTATCTTAAACACATCCAGGATTATAAGAAATGGTTTTTAGGCTTTGAATTTCATTTTCTGACTACAGAAAATCACCATAGACAAATGAAGTGGGCCTGGGAGGGACCACCAGAGGCCAGTGAGGATGAGCTGAACTTAAACCACTTATTATGGATACTTTCCTAATTTGTTCTCAATAACCTCTACAGAAGAAAACTCCTCTCACTCTCAGCAGAATCAGTTCCAAAAATCTCCCTACTTTTATATTTAGCAACAGAGCAACTTAGTGCTCCAGTGAGTCCTTTACCATACATGGATATTGCCTGCTAGAAAAAATGGCTACATGAGCTGCAGCCTAGAGTCCTCTGTAATTCAATGGTCTCAGGTTCCAGCACCAAGGGCATGAGCAGCTGCACCCTTGGTGGAGCAGCAGGAATGGCATTAGCACCTGGTACTGGCAGATACCAAATCCCTGAGAAGCTGATTAGAGAGGTCACCACACCTGAAACTGCAATGTAAACATACCCAAACTAACAGAGAAGCATGAAAAAAAGAATTTAAAAAAGCATAATTCACTTTGAAATTTCTGGCTGTTCTTTTTTTCCTCCTTTATGAACTCTTCTAGTGTACAGCTGCCCTACCTCAAAATGTCTGAAAAGGAAGGCTCCTTTCAAATGGCAGACACTGGTAATTCTGAAATAAGTAAACAAAGACCTCTTCTGGTTGTACTTTAGGTCAGACTATAAAACTTGAAGCTTCCAAAATTGCTAGTCATTTCTAAAAACCTTGCACAGCAACAAAACCCCAAGTGCACTCCTACATGCAATTTTATCATAAGCAGCATAAACAAACTCAACTCTAAAGGAGAGCACAAAATTGAAATATAAAATGCAACTATCTCTGGGGTACAATGTGAGCTGGAGCAGAGTGAAGTGTAGTGTAACAAAACAGTGAAGACAGCAATAATAAACTGTATTCCATTAAAAGGAAAAAATTAAATAAAAGCAGGAAGCATTTTTCTTAGCAAAATCAAATAAAGCCAGATATCTGTTGGGACAAGCTTGCTTCAGTTTGTTCTGAAGATGGTTGCTACTTACTCTCTTGTTCCTGTAAATTATGGGCCAAGGTATGATCTTCCAGAATAGCGAAGTCTCGACATACTGAACAGGGAAACAAAGTAAAGAGAATTAGCACCAGAAAAACCAAAAACAAACAAAAAAAGCATCAAACGAACTATGGCAGTCAGGGGAGCATATGAACTTCTGACAGTTTCTACCAGCCAAGGTCTGGAATTGTGGTTTCCCCCACCTCCTCCTGCCATCATGTCTATTTTTGTGTGTGTTTATTCCTTTGTCCTTCTTGCATAAAATGCCTTCTCCAATCTCCCCTCAACCTCCATTTCAAGAACAGAACAGTTCATCCTACCACTGGATCAGACCTTATGTACAAACCTCTGCATTCCATTCAAGCAGAATATATATTATATATTTTTACCAATGCCCACACTGACTGCATTCAGCTAAAACCAAGGGCAGGCATTTGTGTTTACTGTGACTTTGTGTGCCAGGTTAAAGAGTCTGAGAATAGTATTTTGATGGCACAAAGGGTAGGTGCACACTGGCACCTCTCCAAAGCTGAGCAGACTGAGCAGCTCCATGGCTCTCACTGCATTTCTCCCAGCTCAGGTATCATTTTCAGTTGTTTCTTGTAAGCTTCACTGACTGTCTAAAAGCACATGCTGGATTTGCACCTAGAACCCAGATATGGGATCAATCACAGCATTATGGGCAGGGATAACCGCAGCTTCTTCAGAAGATGCTGAAAATGACCTTGAGACAAGGGAAATGGGAAACAGACAAACTCCCTTTGGCACCAGTTTAAAAGCAGCAGATTTTTGCCAATGCCTATCACTTTCCCACTTGAACTTTCAAAGGAATGCTCTACCTACACTGTAGAAAAACACCAGAGTATATTTTTAACTTGTTATGATAGGCAGCAGGGCAACAAAACACAAGCCACATACATACTGGGACAGGGAGAGACACACAGCATCAGGCTCAGCCTCTTAGTGGCAGGTTCACATCAGCTTCTCTGAACCAAAGCCAGACAGTGACCTGTCCCCCCAGACGGCAGAATGGGGCCCCTTTTCACAGATCTGCCAGACCTGGGGTTTCTGCCTGCTTTGCGGGAAGTTTAAGGCAGTGGCACCAAAAACTTTGCAATAGAGAGGTCTGTCATTTATTTTTCCCTCAATGTGACAAGCTAAGAAGCTTAACAGCACCTACAGAGGGGAGTACCTCCCACTTGAAACACATCACAAAGCAGAGAACTACAAGGAGCTTCTGAAGCCACAGAGGGAAATACAAACTTCTCCTGCCGCACTCCACTGGCAAAACCTCTGGGGAAGACCAAGATTTCTCTTTAGCAGAGCACAGGCACAGCCTAAGAGACAAACTGAAAATAACCCCAAAACCCCCAGAATGCATCAAAAGTACAAGGGGAATTTATGAGGATTCTGTTTGTGAAAGGGTTCAGAGTCAGAAAAGATAAAACATTTCCATTGCCACAAAGGAAATGAGAAAGCAGCTGCATTTCCTAAGCCACGATCCCACAAGCCCTCCCTTTTCTCACAGATGCACATGCTCCACTAGAGAAGCATCAAGACATTACTCCACACCCAAGTATCTTCACAAAATATCTGGAAGAGTTTTCAGTTGTCTGTACCAAGGGATCAGATAATGCTTTACCATAGTCAATGGAATTTTTGGTTGTCTGCACTGAAAGGTGTTTTAAGATCACAAAAGCTCCAGGGCATCAGTTCAGGGAAGGACAGTGACACGCAGCAGGGTGGAGATGAGGACAAAGGTTACAGTTATATGATCCCACAGTGGCCCACTTTAAGCATGAATAAATCTGGATGGTGTAATTAAGGTTTTGCCATTGCCTTTTTGCATTGCAACTTCTTTTAAAAAAGGAAAGATGATATGAAACTCAATAGCATTGAAATGCTTCCAGTGGCCATTTATGTACAAAGAAAGAAATGTTGCCTTGAGCCACAGATCTGGAAAAGCCACAGCTGAGTCACAGGCAGCAGTGCTATTCACAGGTGACAACCCCAGAGTGCTTGGTGGCCACCAACACATGCTTTTTACAGGATAGGGCAAGGGAATCTTGCCCTAGAGACTAATTCTGTGACCCCTAATACTACTTCAGCTTCCTAGAGTGATTGTGGAACAACCACCTTCTGCTCACAAGAAGCATCATCTGGCTTGCTGGAAGATACATCTAACACATCCAACTCAGAGTTTGAGCCTTACTGTGAGTTCAGAGCTGATCAAAGACACCTCAGCAGAGAGCCAGTCTGCCCAAACCTAAAACTGTTATTATTGCCATGTATTCAAGAAGCAGCTTGCTCTTAACTGTTTAAAAAACAAACAAACAAACAAAAAAGAGAATGCAGGATGGGAGGGAAGTGTTACTTTTAACTGCAATAAGTCTCTGAGCAATTCCACAGCACAGCTGCCTGAACAGCTGTACCAGCAACACAAGGCACACAACACAGGAGCAAGGATTAAGATTTCAGAGCTAAACATTTTTTTGCATAAGGATCACTGCTACAAGAAATGCTTTAAAAAGTACATCCTAGCCCTTCCCAAACCCATCCTGCACAGGCTCACACACTGCTCTGGTCCCTGTGGTATTCAAGAGCTCTGACTTGTCAGTCAGTAATGGTGCTGACAGTGCTGGCAGACCTTTGCTCCATCCTCCCCAGAGAGGCACACAAGCATAGGAGGATGTTAACACTGTTTTTGTTTGTTTGGTTTTTTTTTTCACTCAATTCTACCCACACCCAGACACACTTCTCTGTTTGGAAAAATACACGTTACAGAAACATGCCTGTCACATGGGCAAGAAAGTGAGAGGGCCATGATAGGACACTGCTCCTTGTCTTTTCACAGTCTTGCACCAACCCCAGAAAAGTCTCACCTCTATCACTGAGCTTTATTCCTACGATGCAGCAATGATTGTTTAACCATTTCAGATAGAGAGGCCACTAAAGACTTTCTAAAGAAAGCATGGGCTCAAAATAAAAAGACAAAGTCCACATAGACTTGTGTTGCATAGACAGGCCTGCTTCTTCTATCTGCTCCTCCAGAGAAGTGCTGGAAGCAGCCCATGGGTCTCCAAACAAACAAGCGAAACAAACTCCTCAAATTCTCAGTTCTTACAGGCTACAGCTGAAAGCTGCTGGATGTCCCAGACATAAAGCAGGGACAAAGGCTCCTGTTTAGGTTGTTTTGAAGCTCAGTGACTGGGCCAAGAAGCACATATAGGCCAGAGTAGCACCTTTCCTGCTGCAACTTCCAGCTTCTGGCCCAAAGCCACCTAGGTCCAGTGCCATCCCTAACACAGCCACACAGCACCCAGACCTGGGGCTGTGCCCTGCCACCGCCTGTCCCACATCCACACAACACTGACAAAGCAAGTGGGAATGCTGCCCTGGGATGAGCCACCAAGTTGCAGGGCTTAGGTATGAATAAAGGGTTTTAAACCAGTGATATTGACCCACCAGTACAGAGAGAGGGAATCTGGACAGTACCAGTGATACGCACACTGGAAACTTCTCAGTGTCTGGGTTCCCTGGTGCTCCCATCTCACAGAGGACAGACACAGCATGGAGCAGACTGGTGGGGCAGCAGAAAGCCTTGGGTTTGTTCACACATTTGGAATTATTTGAGCAATGCTGAAGAAGCCATTTGGCTGCACACACTCTCCTGCTACAAACCCAAGCAGACAGCTTGAGCACACAGCCCTCTCTTTGTGCTGCTGTGGCTGCTGGCAGGGCAGGCAGCACAAGACCTTTCGTCACTGTCAGAAACTTGGCTGGGCTGCCTCCAGCTCATCTGAGCACATTATTCTCAAGTCTCATCAGCCTGAGAACATTATTCTCAAGTCCCATCAGCCTGAGAACAACGTGCTAAGGAAGATGAGAACGTCCCATTACGAACACAACGAAGCACTGTCAGGCAGCCAGGTGGCAAAGCATGGGGACACCTGCACCTCCCCAGCAGATTTGGGGCTGATGGCAGTGCACAACATTCCCTCACAATTAGACCCAGCACCCATGGCACCGAGCCAAGCATGACAGCAGCTGCAAGTGAGGCCAAGGAAACCAATCCTTGAAGACACACATCCAACAATGAGGCAACTATGAAATTACTGGAGATGTGGACCGGCCAGGCATGGTCTGAAATGAAGTTTCGTCAGCACTAGTTCTCATTCCCTGCCCAGTCTCAGCAGGGTACAGCACTATCATTACTAGGTATTATGTATATTGGGTTTGTGCTGAGAAATGGAATGACAACAGACTCAATTTCTCCTCTCTGAGAGGCTTTGTATTTAAGGGAAAAGAAATCCATTTCCTTGCTCCCTAACTGTATGTCTAAAAACTGAAAGGTGAGATTAACATTACCTTCACTGTTGCAAATTAACTTGACTCCCCATCCCTGGGCCCTGGCTGGGAGCCACCAGGCAGTCAAACAAGCAGCAGAGGTGCAATGAGAGCAGCTACAATTGGCAAGTCCAGCGAAGCGTGGAACATTCACAACAGGTTCACCAAGGCTGATTGAGCCAATCTACCTTGGCACAGCAGGGAGCAGACCAGGAATACACTCTGGCACAGCTGTCAATAAAGAAATGCCTGCCAGGAATCCCAATGGCTGCTATGGCCTGCAAAGGTGCCAGCTGGGGAGGGTGAGGGCAGAAGCATCACCCTTAACAGTGATAGGATCCAAAATCCTTGCATGGAAGAGGGAGCTCACTTCTCTTGAGGAATCCCCAAGAGCCTCTCTGCAAGTTCCAAGCACAGATCTTCTCCTCTGGTAGTTCTCACTGGAAATATGCCTGTTTGTGCATTGGTGCATCTGAGGCTCTTGGAAACGTGGCTGCAGCCCTGCCTTTATGGCTGACATGAAAAAGTCCCTAGGTACAACAGCTCAGCAAAATTTCATTAAATACCCTCTTCCATTTTATATTCTGCCACCCATCTCACTAATGTCCTCCAGCATTACCTCAGCTCCACAGCTCAGCATTTTTAACACCCCAAACTGTTTCAAACAGATTGAGGTAACCACAAGAGAGGAGCAAAGGCACCCTCAGATGTTGCTAGTGATACTCAGGTGTGTGATAAAGAGGTAGGTAACACCCAGGAATGGGTGCTGTGGTCCACTGTCTCAACAAGAGGTCAGCCCCTACGGGCTTTTCAAGGAAGGTTCACAGCAAAACACCCCCCTCCCTTCTGCCTGAAGTCTTAGATCATGTTTTGACACCCACTGTGGGTCCCAAGGGCTCCCTTGGTTCACGTGGCCCACATAACATGTCCAGGATACATGCCAGTTCAATGGCCCAGGGACCACAGATGCATGCTCCAAGCATTTCCTTTTGGGTCTTTAAAAATCATCTCTTGCTCCCCACCCCCTCCACTCCCAGCATCTTCCCGGCAGCACCGTGTGCTGGGTAATTCACAAAATAAACTAGGCGTGAGTCATGCTTAGTTTAGAGCATCTGCAGTTCTTGAATTCTAATCTGAAGGACAGGAGGGAGAGGAAAGACAAAAGTAACATGAAAAAGCAGAATAATTAGCTAAAAATCTGGTTTAGGGCCTACAGAGCTGATAAATTAATGGCAAGTATCAAATGCAGCCTTTTACAAGCCAGCAGTCTCAGCAGGATGCCTGAGTTATGTAGATTCCTGCAGATTAGAAAGCAAGTTGGGATCTCTTAGAGACTCTTACCAGCAGGGACTGATCAGGCCACTCCAAGCCAGATAAGCCTTCAAAATCTGGGAATTATTTC
The DNA here is from genome assembly GCF_036417665.1 of Passer domesticus. Classification (NCBI taxonomy): domain Eukaryota; kingdom Metazoa; phylum Chordata; class Aves; order Passeriformes; family Passeridae; genus Passer; species Passer domesticus. The sequence continues at coordinate 10,967,056 of NC_087484.1, read as the reverse complement.
CTTGAAACAAAGCCAACCTGACCAAGTAGCCACCCAGCTGGAGGAGAAGGGCTGCCCTGAGGGCAGCTTTCAGATAAAACATGCAGCTTTCTTCCCAGCCCCAGCAAAGCTGCTCTGATACATGGCCCAGCCTCAGCAATTCCCATTTCTGCCCTGCCTCTCCCATCACACCAGGAGCTCCTGCTAGCACACATGGGTGCTGACAGAGGCTGGCTAGGACATGCCTGGCTGCTGCAGTTACACAGATGACATTCCTAGGGCCTTGCTCACCAGGCCCCATCATGCCAAGGAAATCAGAAAATCACGCAGGGAGAAGGTGGATCCCAGACAGAGGGCAGGTCTGGGCAGTCGGAGAAAGGGAACAATTTCTGCTCCTCAGCCACAGCACCAGAGCATCACTCATAGCTGGGAGCTATGAGGCAGCACAAGGAGACTGGGTGACTCTGTGGGGAACCAAACACAGGGGTCTCAGCCTAATTCTCAAAAATGGAAACATGCAAAATAATAATAATTAAAAATAAATAAATCACCAAACCAACATGTTTTTTTCACTAGCAGTCTTGGCCTGGAAGCTAAGAACATCTTGGGATTTGGGAAGGAGGTTATCCTCCCTGCTCTAAGCTAAATGCCTTGAGGTCAAGGCCATGAGATTTTTGTGCTCTGTCTGCACCATTCTCCAACATTAAACTCTCACCTGCCTAACAGTGCTTTAAGAAGGAAGACAGTGCATTTTAGAATCAAACCCTCAGAACTTCATTATATTTTTTTAACCTGCCTTGGGACAGAAATCATGAACATTCACGAAATGCCTTCTCTGAGGCTATTAGTTTGGCAATCTCACTTCTGTAAAGAAGCCTGCACACTGTACCACAGACCAGTGCTAAAGCTGAGAGTCTTCTGCTGAAGACCTCAAAGCAGAAGGTGAAGTCACTGCAGTGTAAACAGGAAGCTGGAGATACTCAAGATAGTGGAAAAATAGCACAAGGCACCTCAAAAGGTTATCCTTTGAGCAAGCCCCAGCCACAAAATTTGATAAGATTTATCATTCTGCTTTTCTACAGAAGGCTGACATGTTTTTCATCAATGGATAAGTCCACCCTACCTGGTTTCATCTAAATAAGAGCAAGTCTCCTTATCCCCAAAGCCTAAAACACAACCCATAGGTCGAGAATATTAAAGAACATCTCTCTGATTTCCAGAAAATGCTGAGTTGGTGCATTTCAATCAGAAAATTCTAGAATAACTTAGGTTGAAAAAACATTAAGTCACCAAGTACAATCACTGATCTGGCACGACCAAGCTCACCACTAAAGCATACCCCTTAGTGCCACATACACACATCTTTTTAGTATCTCCTAGAACGATGACCCAAATACTTTCCAGTTTCAACCACTGGTCATCCTTATGCTGAAGATGTTTTTTTTTAACATCCCATATAAACTTCCCCTGACAGAACTTGGGCAAATTCCTCTTGTTCCACCACTTGGGTACTTAGAAGAAGTGGCCAATGGCCACCAGGTTGCAGCCTCCTGCCAGGAACTTGTAAAAAGCAATAAGGTCTCCCTTGAGTCTCCTCTTCTCCAGGCTAAACACCCCCAGCTCCTCAAGGACTTGTGCTCCAGACCCTTCCCAACTTCACTGCCCTTCTCTGGACCCACTCAGCACCTCAGTGTCTGTGCTGTAGTGAGGGGCCCAGAACTGAGCACAGGATTGGAGGTGTGGCCTCACCAGTGCCCAGTACAGGGTGACAGTCACTGGCCACACCATTGCTGATCCAGACCAGGATGGCACTGGCCCTCTTGGCCACCTGGGTACACACTGGCTCATGTTTAGCAGGTTACTGACCAGCAGCCCCAGGTCCTTTTCCACTGGGCAGCTTTCCAGCCACTCTGTGCCAAGACTTTCAGATGTACCTAAAAATGGCATTGAGCCTTAAGAAGTAATGACATCCATGCTTGAAAATTCACCCTTTTCAGCCATGTCCAGTTGGGTCCCCAGACACAGAGTGTCCAATACTCCCAAGTCCTACAGCCAACACTGCTGTTACAGCTGCTGCTTTCTATTGCAAAGGTTCAACACACAGAAAATATTAACACTTTAAAGCAGAGAGCAGACATATAATATGGTATGTGTTAAAATCTGCAAGTCATTACTTGCCAGGCTCAGAACACACATCGCTGTAGAAATTTCTTGATTGGCCCCAATGTCCATCTACCTGTCCAGGACTGCGTACACCCAAAAGACCACCAGTGAGCTCAGCTCATTGTGGACCCACCATAACACCCATGTGGGTCTCTACTACAAAAGCTTCAAGGTAGGTATACTTGTCAGGGATGGCTTGGCTGGTTTGACACCACAGTCAAACAGCAGAGCACAGGCAGCCAAACACTTCATTCACAACATCTGAGATTGTAACTGAGTCTGTGTATGGATGAAGATAATCTCAATGATCAGTGAGAACAAAAGCTGTTTGTGTAGCTCATCCTGTCCAGCATTCGACACAGCTTCAGTTGACTCAGCTAATACCACACGTGCAAAAGGAATAACCAACAATAAAGGCAGCGAGTTTTCCCAGAAGTCAGTTTTAACCACTACCTCCCAACCATGGACCACAGCAAAACAAACAACACTTGACTCCAACAGCTGTGCTCCATCTACCCTTTATCCCAAAGGAAAACTACCATACACACCACTGGAGAGCAGGGCAGGAGTTACCTTCACCAGGAGAGGTCAAAACCCCTGGCCCATACAGACCCCATGAGCACCACTGTGGCTGCAAGAAATGCCTTTAGCTGTGCCCCATGGATCACACAACATCCCTTTTCTGGAAGGTTTTTTAGTTTCTTTTGCAGACAGAACATCATGGCACCTTTAGCTTTAAGCCCAACACGACTCATTTAAATTGGTGTAAGGGAGGGGTAATAGAAAAACAGTCTCTTACCAAGGGCAACTCAAAACAGCCACCTACTCAGAAAACTGCTGGGGCATGGAGCTTGTATCTCAAGAGATTTGCACTGTATGTACACTCCCTTACCCCACACCCATCGCCAGTAGCAATCACTGATTCTGTTGCTTTATCTGTTTAATTCATCTTTTATTTCAGCATTTTAGCTAATTTTACACCACACAAAACTTTAGGAAAGACACATTGAGTTTCCTGGATAAGCAAAATTTCTGTTCTCTTACACACATGTCTAAGTTTCCCAGATATGCAAAAGTTCCATTCTCTGATGAATGCACAGCTAAACCCCTTGTTCAGTTCAGCAGTTTCTCTGCAGAGAGCTGGCAGGCCCACTTTGTGGTTCAGGGTGGCCTTCAGGAGCCATAGCACTCTGGATTGCAGGTATTTCACCAGTATTTCTCAGCCCTCGGGCTGTAGTGAATAACCTCACACAGCAGTTCCAAAGAGGTAGCTGGGAGCAGAGATAATGCAAAGTGTCAGCTCTCACAGGGTTCTCCTCTAGCTTAATCCTGAAAGATAATATAGAAAAATACAAGGGAGACAGGATACAAAAAGGGAGGTTTGCATGCCCCTCTGGTACAGCTTCACGCCCTAACTCAATTTGTCGACTGCTTACAAAAAGCTGACTGCTGGAAACCTCACACCCACACAGAAGCTGCCTAAAAAAGGTTCAAGTTCCTCTCTAAACCCCACAGTGTGCTTTTACATGACAGTGACCTGCAGTTGTACCTCTGTACAACAATAACCTCTGGAAAAAACAAGCAGAATAAAGAGTCCCCAGAGATGCCACCTTCTCTTCAGCCTTTGGACAACTAGAGCCAACCCTGTGACTGCTCCATGGCTTGTAGCTAAAGCAGAGCTGCAGCTGAAAGGACACACCACAATGGCAGTGCACATTCAAACCAGGTTTTATTCCTCCAGATCAGATACTACAAGAAGCAAAGCTCCAGCAGGCTGGGCCTCTGAGCAGCCTCCCAGCCTTGATGGAAACCCTGCCAGCTGCTGCATTCGAAGCTGAAGGTATCTGAACTAACCCTGCAGTCAGCTCCAATTCTTTCACAGATTTCCATCAGCTTCCTTTTCCCTAGAAAGGTGGCTGCTTGGATGCAAGCAAAGACTCCTGTCTGCCACCCGTTCAGCTGCTGCCAGCACTGCAAAGCTGCTCTGCAAGAACAACTATCCTCTACCCAGCAAACTGAGGTTGTTGGGCTGTTTCAAAGTCCTTTTCCTTTGCTCCGTTAGCTCCTCACGGGTACTCTCCTCTCTCCCCCCTTGCTTCCTGTGTTTAAGTTCTCCAGGTTTATTAGTCAGCTCTAGGGAACACAAAGTACCAAAGCTGGCCCCAGATCAGTCAAAATTCCACATCCATCTACAAGTCACAAATCAGTAAAGCTACAGCACTAACAATACATGTTCCCTTTCCTGTCACAACCTTGTGTTGGCACACAGCCCTAAGTGCAACTACTGATTTAAAACACTGGCATACAAGCGTAAGAATAAGTCTCTGGCTTCTGAGACCAGATGGACAGGGAGGCAGAGCTCCCTGCATCATTTTGAAGCAAACTGCTTTGTGGCATCTGAGCCCACAGTTCATATACATTGCAAAGCATGTATAGAAGCAGGCTGGCAGCCTTTTCTCCTCTCCAAGAGCACTAAAGGAGCTCCAGGTCAGTAAAGGTAAATTTTTTGCTTTGGGAACTGTATCACCTTCAGGTGATATTGCATACTCACAGCTTCTTAAAAACAAGAAAAAGTAAAAAAAGAACAGTTAAATCAGGACCAAGTTAAGTTCATCTGTTACACAGCCAGAGTTGATGCTGTGGGCAATGCCAGCTGCCTGGAATATCAGGTAACTGAGCACTGAGCTGGAGACAAACCTGCTTTTTCCACCTTGCATCAGGGATGTGCAGAATCCAGGCAGGGCTGTCTCTAGCCAAAGACTCAGTCCTTCCAGCACTGCAATTAAGGTCAGGAGAGCCCAGCCTCTTCCCAACATCAACTTCCTTTGGAAACCTGGCGCCAAGCAGATGGCCTGCAGGAGAGCACAGCCCTGTGAACAGCAGAGCTCTCTGCCTGCCATGAAAACAGCCAACACCCTGGTGGCTTGGAAAATTCCCAGGCCTTCTCCGTGCTGTGCTCCACCACCTCACCTCAGCAGCACTGCCAAAGGCTCCAGGAGCTGCTGGTGAATTTAGGTCATAAATCCTTCCTATCCCACCAGCCAGCACCTCAATAATAAAACTAATACCAGAGCAGAAGGAGAGGCCATTTCTTTGCACCAGGATGCTACAAGTCACGTTTGCTGTAACAAGAACAGATAGATATAATAAGCTGCTTTTGCAGTGCAAAGTCATTGTTCTGTGCAGAGATGGAGAAGCTTTCCACCCACACAAGGGGACCAGCATTACCCCAAACCACGTGCCAAGTCAGTGGCAACAGTGCCTCTGCAAGGAGCATTTCCAGCCAGAGCACACTGCAGCCTCTCGTCCCATCTGGATGTAAAGAGCCAGTTCTACACATATAATGCAGAAAGGAATTAAAACCCCTGCCTTCTCACCGCCAGGAAATACTCCAGTTTGCATAAACTTCCTTCCTCCTTTTTGCCCCATTACTTCTCATGTCACTCCTCTCAGTGTCCTTGTGGAATGTCTATGTTTCAGTGTTTTCAAATATTTCTTCAGTTATGTCCTTTTCCCCTTTGTCATCACTTATTGAACACCACATACTGAGCGCACATAACATTTCCCCTTAGAGTTGACTCCTCTAGCTACCAAGTTCTGGTTCAGCAAAAGGGCTCAGGAAAGGATGAACGAAAATGCACACAGGAACTCAGTTTCACTGCACACGGCTTGTTATACCTCTTTTGAAAAGAGAAGTGAAGAAAAGTGACTCACTCACAAAACCACTTTGACTTTCTGTCCTGAAGAGCACCTAATGCAGGGTAGAGCTACCAAGTGCACACAAATCAAACCTCTACCAAGGCAGGCCTAAGACAAAAAGATCTCACTATTTTAGTTTGGCTGACAGAGCATTGTGGTGGTGACAGCGTGGGTTGGTGTGCAATTAAAATAACCATCAGTTGAGCTTCAGAAGCCTGACACAAAATAATTGGGCAGGTGCAGATGGGCTGTGCTAGGCTCTGAGCAGGCTTTCATCTACACCTTTCTCCCCAGGAAGAGTAACACTTCTGGCAAGTTTAATTCACAGGGTGCCTGGAGTTACAGGCTAAGTTTTATGAGCACTAAGGCCTAACTGATCCCCTTTGCTCAAGGTAAGGTTCACAACAGCACTGCCTGGAACCCCTTACACAGCCAGCCTGATGCTGCACTCTCCTGTTCCCTTCCTAGCCCAGCTAAAAGCTATCCCCACAGCCATACAGCGTCAAGGCCACACAACACTCACTCAGTGAACTGTGCGGGATCTTTTCAAGTACTGAGAAAGGAAACAGCAGGAAGGCTTCAATTTCTACTTCTCAAAAAAGAATCATAAATGAAGTGTCAAAGGGCCTTCACTAAGTCCTATACATGTTCTGTGCAAAAGCCAGTGCTGTAAGGTGAACAGAGAGCATCGCTGACACATGTCAGCCTCCAGGGAGGCTGCAGCTTTCCTGGTGGCAATGTGCAGCAAACACGCCCTTTGCTCCCTGCAACGCAGCCAACCAGCAGCAGAACAGCAGCTGCAGTTATCACCTTCTTGGAGAACAGCTGAAGGTCAAGCCAGCAGTGAGTGTCATGCCAGAAAATGGACCTAAAACTTCTCAAGTTTTAAAGCAGTTTCACCAACAGATCAACCTCCTCCTTCAGTCCTTCAGCTTTCAAACCAGCACTACACAGGAGTAGCAGTGAAGGAGCAGGAGCCAACCAGCTGGGGAACTATGGAAAGGGGAGAAGAAAGCAGGCAGGGAACTTGTCTCTTTGTCCTATAAATCAGCACATTCATGTGAACTGGATGACTCTGAGCAAGGAAAAGAAAGCTTATTCCAGCAAAACAGAAGTTTCACACAGCTCCAAGGCATATCCCATTGTTTTTCCAAGTGGGGTTTTTCTTGCACCAGAGAGAGCAGAACTGGCCTCTCCTGCTCCTTACAGCAGCCATCTCCAACTCCTGCCTGGCATCCTCTGACGTTTCCCATGGCCACAGGAAATGAAAGATTAAACAGTGGCCTGTGGTGACCTTAAACACACTGCTCAGCTGGGAGCACTCCTCAGAGACCAGCAATGGTCGCACCCTAAACGGGAGAAAACCCCCTGCTGCTATCCCTGTATCCCCAGGAATCAGTGCAAAAATAGACTGTGTCCCCCTTACCCCCATCCAAAAATCTGTCAGGAGCCAAGGAAACATCTCTGCAAAAAGCATCAATAGGAGTCTTGGGGTGTCTTTCTGCCAAAGCTTTCCGAGCAATTTTTTTGCCTCAGTACAACCTCCAGAGCAGCTCACAGAAGACAAGTGTTAAGGATTCAGGGATGGGAGGAAGCAGACCTGCTTGTTCAGCTGCCTTTCAGAGCCAAGAGCATGAAATATGCTAATCCTGCCCATCTCTGCCAAGCACTGCAGACCCAGAACCACTGAATGCAAAATAAAACTTTCACCCAGCTTTAACCAGAAGTGAAATGAGTGCCACAGCCTCAGCTACCGAATTCATGCATGCTGGAAAAACAGATCTCCTATTACCCAGAAGAACTGGATGTGAACCAGTGACCTGTGTCTATGTGTCATCATTCTCCACCTCCCTGCTGCCCTCAAGCCATCCATCTTGCCTGAATTTCTCAGAGCTCTTAAACAAAAAAGTCACAAAGCAGAAAATCATGATGTTGCAAGGAAAAATCCCAGCTGGAGCCGAAGGGCATGGGGCAGGTGGCTCACAATGACCCAGCTGACCCTCAGCTGCTCTCAAAATTGTTGCCCTGATTATACTAATCCAGTTAAAGCCCAATGTTTCCTTCAGATGAATACAGCTGACAGCTCATCCCTCAAAACCATTCCCCCTGAAAAACCCCTAAGCAGAACCTTTCCTCATCAGACACTGTGCCAGCCATTCACACTTCCTCAATCCTCTTCCACCTCCGACAGACATCAAATTTCTCATGTCCACTCTCATATTACTGAGCACAGACAGTCACCAAAGGCCTCATTATAAGCCAATAACATCAGTCTGCTCCATGGAAGCCTGACATATTGCACCTCAGACCTCATCCCCCTCCCCAGTCACTTGGAGGGTCAGTAGCCAGGAGGTTTTTATTGCAGGAGTCTCAGCAGAGGTCATGGTAAGCTGCAGAGGTCAGCAGAAAGGTCTGTAGCTGGGAGGAAGAGGAAGACTGATGCTAACAGCAAACTTTTATTCAATTTATGCTAAGGCAAAATAGAGCCAGCCAGACTGCCTGCCCCAGAGAACACCTTGCCAAGACAGAAAGTATTCAAGCTCTTCCTGTTTCCCCAAGGTCACAGTTAGAGCTGTGTCTTTTACTACCATGTTTTGGATACTGGCCTGTTGGGCAGCAGATTACAACCAGCAGCATTTGAATGTACAGCTCCCAAAAGTCAAATCAGGTGCTGAACAAAGAGCAGAGAGCAGTGTGAGCACTGTTGTGTCTCTCCATGCACAGGTGCCACAATCAGCCTTTGTCAAGGCTGGAGCTCCAGACAGCAGTGGCAGGGTCAGTTCTAATCATCAGCCCAGACATACCGCCCTTGCATTTCTTTACAGTAGTACTAAAAATAAAATCCAATAAAAACACTTCACCAACTGCAAATTTCCACAGTTCTCCAGAGCTGCACACTACTGGGACAGAGTTTAGAGTCCCCCCCAGCCCGTCCCACCTCTCCCTTTTCTCTCCTCACAGAGAATTCAAACTAGCAGGAAGATGAGCCCCTGGGAGAATGCCCAGACCTGTTTTTTTTCTGCTGCTGCCAGCTGATGGCTGTTGGAGACTGCAAAGGATGAAGGACTGAGCCTCAGCCTGAGCAGACAGGCATTCCCTTCACAAAGGTGTTGCCTCAGACCTTTGGAAAGGCAACAGCAGACAGGACCACAGGTACATCCTTCAGAGAGGGGTATGGTTTGCACAGCTCCACAACACCTCCCGTGCAGCTCAGCCTGCCTGCATGCAGCCAGAAATGCCTCTCAGGTCCAAGGGCTCACTCCCAGCAGGCAGCCAAAAGAGGGTGGAGCCCTTCCCAAACACAGCTCCTAGGAATGCATCAGGTCACAAGAGATGAGAGGCAGCTAGAGATCAAGCAGAGCCCAAGACAGTTTTATTTGCTTTATGAGTAGCTAATCAAAATAATATTTCTAGGATGTTTTTACCACCAAAAGGTTCACAAATGAGACCTCTAGTAAAAAAGATCTACACACACAAAGCTAAGCAATCTCTTGAGGTAGGTCAAAAGAGCAAACAGCAAAGGCTGTTTTGTGAAAAGCAAATATGCCACAGAGACTTGGGAGATGAACAGAAATGCAGGCAGAGAAGCACAGGCCACAGATTACAACTAACACCAAAACCTTCAACAAATAACTTACAAGAAGTTTACTGACCACAGAGGTCAGATCCACTCTACTACTCACGGAAAAATGGGTCTGTAACACCAGGCTGCAGCAGCAAGGTGTAGTTTATAGTAGGAAAAGTGTTCTTTGAGGGTGTATTTTACACCAGTACACCCCAGCCCACAAAATAAACTGGACCAGGTAAGTGGTTTTCACCAGCAAAATGCCATCCACATCAGGCCTTGAGCTGATATAAATGCTTTTAGAGATAAAAGAGGAAAGTAAACACAAAAGGCAAGACTTCCTGCAGCACCTAGCTACAGTTATCAGATTTCCACTGCTGCACTGAAATGATCCCACTTTTAGAAGAGTTTGAGATCACTCCAGAAGAGCAGGATGACACCATCTTTCAGCAGTCCTGGCTACCTGCAGTCAGGGAGAACCCGGACAAAACACCTCCTCTCCTGAAGCAGAGCTGCTGAAGAACAAAGTACTCAAACCAAAAGGCTGTTCTTCATTGTTAATGAATGACTAAGCCGACCTTTACCCTAGACAAAGAAAGGGAATGCTTTTTCCAGGAAGATCAACAGTGATTTCTCTATCAGAAACAACAAATATTTCCCTCGGTGTGGCCGGCAATGCTTTTCTCTCCTTGGCTGGCATTGACACAGAGCACGAAAAGACCTAATCCAAACCATAGCTCAGTCTCAACACTTTCCAAAACAAAAACAAGTGATGCCATTAAACTAAAAGCGTGACACATGCCTGAGGCTTTGCAGAACATGGCTCAAACCTCATCCACTTTGCACGTTGCTCTGGCACACTACTTTAATCCCATTGCTATCAAGTAACAACAGATCGTAGTAACAGGACACTCTTGAAGCTTAATCCACACTATACCATAGGTGCAAATTTCCCAGGGACTGGTTGAGTTACACTGTAATGCTGTAAATGTACTTTCATTCAGCATGTAAACGACCTTAGCTCAGTCCAGTTAGTTAAATTCAAAAACTAATAAAGTCAAATCAAATTCAGCCTACTTAAATTGTGAATACGAGCATCTACACAGGGATTTAATTCAGTTTATTCAACCCACTGGAAAGGTTAATTGGATTCATTTTCTTGAGTTACCAACCATGTGTGGACAGACTCTAAGGATGAGATCTCGACCACACTAAAATGGCCAATAACAGTCCTGCTAATGACTTAACAGGACGAACATTAACCCCTAAAACGTCAGCTTCAGCTTTTGTTCCGGTAACACTAAGTGAAGCATTAAAGGATGACAGGAGGTCAAAAGGAAACCCCAGCTGCCTGCACAGGAATAGGTTTTCTACTCTTGGCCAGCTAAATCATCAAATTCACAACTGCTATTTTGTAAGAATTGAAATTTGGAAAAAAAAAATGACCAGTGGAAAGAGGAACAAGTTTAAGGAAGTTTAGTTTCTTTTACGCAGGAAACCATTGCTCTCTATTACTAGAGAGTAAATCTAAACTAACTTGATTATGACAGAGCTTCTACTGGTTTATATCACAAATCACTGTCAGAAAGAACAAACTATCTCCTACAAAGCTCTCTAAACCCAAAGCAGCTCCAGGGCACATTTAATTGAGCTCAGAGGCACACGTGTGAGGCAGACAGTGTGCTAGCAGGGGAGCCGAGGCCAGCCCGGCCCCGCAGAAGGTGAATCCGTGCTCTGAGCACAGGCCAAGCCAGCGGGACCCCCGAAAGCGAGGGGCGCACGGGGGTCTGCGGGGCGGGAGCGGCTGCTTGGCAATCCCAAGCTCAGTGCGGGCCAGTCTTCATAAAAACCAGTGCGTTAAGTGTCGGTAACCGGGGCCTCAAAATACCACTCCCCGTCAATTCGCCAAATCCGTGGATATTCACAATTCTGCTCCTATTTTTCCAACGGCCCCAGCGGAGCCTCCGACCCCGGCCGAGCCATAGCGGCCAGGGACGGACGGACGGACAGACAGACAGCCCTGCTGGTCCATCTCCCGCAGGGTGCCCCGGCTGCCTCATCCCCCGCGGGAGCGCAGCCCCGGCCGGCGCCCCCAGCCCGGCTGCCCGGGCGCGGCGGGGGGAGCGCGGCGGAGGCGCCGGCGGCAGCCTCAGCCTCGGCCCCGGCGCAGACAAAGGGCTGCGCCCTCCCCCAGCGCCGCTCCTCGTCTGCTCCCGGGGAGAAGCGGCGCTGCCAGCCCGACCCCCGCCGCTCGCCCGCCAAGGGGGGCCGGAAGCGAGGCCAGCAGAGCGGCCACGGCTCCCTGTCCAGCGGCTGCGGCTCTGTCCAGCGACTGCGCTGCTCCGCCGCCGGCCTCCACCTCTCGTCGCCGCCCGCCAGCCGCCGGACACCCCGCAGCGGCAGCGGGACAGCCCCGCCAGCCCCGGGAACCCGGGGCCACGGCCGGAGCAGGGAGCGCCCCGTCCCCTCCCGCTGACCCGGCTCCCCGCCAGCGCCGCGAACCGCAGCGGCGCCTGGAAATTGCAAAATGATGGTGTTTGAGAAAAACCACCCCAAACCAACAGTTTCTCTCCTGCCTTGCTCCCATCTCCCCCACACCGCCCCGTCCCGTCCAGCGCCCCCCTCCTCCCCGCGCCGGGGTGAGCCGCACCTTCCTTGACTCCGGGCAGCTTGGAGTGGTCGATGCCGATGCCGGCCATGGCCGGGCCCGCTCCCCGCGCCCCGCTGAGGGCGGCCCCGCTGAGGGCAGCGCGGCGGTGCCACCCGCGCCCCGCACCACAAAGTTGGGAGCGGATGGAGCCGGCGCGGCCGGGCCGTACGGCGCGGGAGAGCGGACAGAAAGCGCCGGGCGGGGCGGAGCGGGGCCGCCTCGCCGCCCCTCGCCCCCCTTCCGGGGAGGCGGACGGGGGCGTCCCAGGCTGCTTCCCCCTCCCCTTCGCCGGCGGGGCTCGGGCAGCCGCTCAGCGGGACGAGCGGCTTCCGGGGGCAGTTATTTATACATTTGGGGCTTTAATTTTTTTTAATTATTATTATTGTTTGGCGAAGGTGAGGGTTGGTGTTGGCTGCTTTGAGGCTACAGCCGGGAGGCCGGGGCGGCTGTCAGACCGCTCGGACAGCTCCGGTGCCCCGGCGCTCTCCCGTACCGGGTCCGGCTGCCTCTGCCCCTCATCCCCAGACCATCCCACCGACGTGCTCGCACTGTTCCGCCGGCCTGGGAGAAGCAGAGGTGTCCCGGGGAGCCTCAGAGCCGCTGCCCGGCGGTGCCACGGCCCCCGCACCCTGTCCCTCAGGGCGGGGGCGGTGTTGGAGCGGGCACCTCTCGAGGCCAGGCGGGAGAGTCCCGTCACGGAGCCCTGCGAGAGGCCTGCGGACCGGCGGTGCTCTGCCGCACACGGGGTGGTGCCAGCTCTCGGCGGAGACGGGAGGACTTTAGGCTGCTGCCCACCCTGGTTTGCCGGCAGCAAAGAAACAGAATGAAATGATGTGCCGTGGGCAAAGGGGAGAAGATAAGAGGAAGAGGATTTGGGGTTTAGGGATGTCTGAGCTTCTCTGGGCTGCGCTCAGCATAACCTCTCATGTCAGCTGTTATGTTTTATCATAATGCGTGAAGCTGAGGACTATGCAAGCAGCAGACGAAGTTAATATTGCCACATTCGAAATTAGTTGGTCCCAGCATCTGTTCCAATGACCCATGGCTCCTGTGCCAGTGGTGAGCAGGGGGATACAGAGGCTGAGCCCATTTCCTGCTCCCCCTCTCCAGCAGGCTCGGGGAACTCTGCCCTGTGGGTGACTGGGATGGGAGCTGAGAGGGAGACAGAGTAGGATGTCACATGTCAGATAAAACATCAAAGGGAATAATATTTCCATTTTATTAAAAAGCAAAAACATTGAAGAAAATAACAAAAAAAATTATTTCCAGAAGGTTCGCTTTGTGCTACTCCTGAATTTTCCAGTCCTGTTTCCTGAAGCTCAGGAACTGTCTGTCCAAAATTCTACCCCTTTCAAATGATACTTCACCATCCCAAACATGGGTATGACTGAATTCAATCTGACTGCCTTCACATTCCCTTCAACTTCTTAGCCTCCTGCACAGAAAAAGCCATGGAGTTGTGTATTTGTGATCCCTCCTCACAGTGCACACACCTAGTACACCTCTCGTGTGTGCTGGCACTCTCAGAGCTGATGGGCCTCCTGCCTAGAGGGATGTAGGACCCACTTAGAGAGAGGTGAGCAGTGCACAGCTGAGCCCCACTCCACAGGTTCTCCATATGATCACACAGATGGGGATTAGTCACAGGGTCTTTCCCCTCCAAGGGGCAGCTCACACAGATTATCTCTTGTCACAGTCCCAGCACTGCCCAGCTCCTCCTTCTAATCCCCCAGCCATCCACACAAACAGTACAACTGGACTTCTTGCAAATAATCCCCATGGTTTCAGCCAGCTCTGGGCTAATGAGAGGTCTAAAATCCATTTCTAGTTTCTCCTAAATTAGAGCTTTTCTGAACTCAGATATTCCTCTGGACATCCTTCATCTTTTTCATAATCAAGCTTTTTGACCACTTAATAAGATTTTTTTCTTGGACAAAAATGAGGACAAAAGAAGGGGCCAAGCAACCAGGATTATACAGAAGTGGCAATGAATGTACTGATCTGACACAGGTCACACCTTTCCAAGCCCAGAGTATGGTTTTCTCCTGTCCTTCTCTCATTATAAGTATTCAAGTCAGAGCAGCAGAAGCTGAAATCCTGGAGCATTCACATTTACACAGCAACTTTAATGCAACAGAGCCACTTTATGGCCCTACATTTATGAACAAAGCTTTAAAGCTGTCCATCCCAATGGTCATGCACTTTACTCCACACACACAGCTCTTTGCTCTAGTCTTCAGTAATGAATTTATATCATATTAAGTTGTCTGTCTAGGGCCAAAACGAGCAATATAAATTAGTCATAAATCTGAACTGCATTCAAGAGATTCCATGTTGGGATGATGTGACTTTGGCTACTCTTATGATGAACTGTCCTCCTGCATGTGTTTAACTTCACTAAAGTAAGATCTGGTACCCAGTTCTCAAAGTCACAGCAGAGCAGTTCCTGATTTCAGGTTTCTAATACACAAATTGTGGGCTCGGAATGCCTTCCTGTAGCTATATTTATGTATCTTGCAAGGTCTGCTGAAGCTCAAAGATAGCCAGTGGATGGTGAGCTCTCCTAGAACCTAAGGAAACTACAGGAACATAAAGTAAATGACATTTTGTTCTTGCTGCTGGAAATGTGGAAACACAGGGAACATCTCCAGCTGTCAGAGCACAGAAAGGCTGGAGCAGGCTCCTGGGAAGGGCAATGCAGGCAAAACCCTGTCAACACTGTCAACCTGTTCCCTAAGGCAGTGTATTACACACAAAATATTTTCTTTACTTTCTTGACATCAGATTTCTCTCTCATTTTACCTTGATTTTTGAGAGATTATTCAGATGAAGTCTCTGAAATTGGAAGATGGCAGGTATCACTTCATTATAGAAGACCCAAAAATGACCACAGCAGGACTGAGGATGAGAAGGAATTAAACAGGAACCAGGGAATGAGTTACTGATGCAATGCTAGCACTGCAGCAGCATTGCATCTTTGGCTCCTCCAAAGGGCTCCTCAGTGTGGTTGATCTCAAATCACCCTTCCAACTCTCACTTGTGTCGGCAAGCTGCAGCTTCTAGGCAAAAAGCATGACAGGTGTTTGTTCTGAGAGACTGTCATCAGCTTTTCCTGTGCAAATTGTACAGCACCAAACTTGACAAGTAGTACGTGTTGCAGTGGGCAGGTGAATCCCAATAAAGCTGGGAAAAGAAACCACTTCCTTTTATTGAAGATAACAAGACAGTGACCCTTCACTCTTTTATAAAAGCAGGTACTTATTCTCACAGGACCTTCTGTTGGAAGAAAAATCCATATTGTTTCCCAAGAAAAAAAAAACAGAATTCGATCTGACTTTAACTCTTCTCTCATGTAGTAATTTAACTCAGAAGAGGTTTTGCAGGGCACTAGTCCAACCCCCTGCTCAAAGCAGGACTGGCTTCAAAATCTGATGAGGTTGCTCAGTGCCTTCCCCAGGTGAGGTTTGAAGATCTCCAAGCTAAAGATCTCACCACCTCCCACTATGCTTTTTCTTCTTATGTCTTGGTGGACTTCTGGCTGTAGCCTGCAAATCTGGACCCTTTTCTTGCACTGTGTGTCCAGTTTGGCTCTGCTTTCCAGCTGCCCCTCTCCACGGCAGAGCACATATACCAGGCACCTCTGGGGCAGGGCTCAGACGTGGCACTGCAGCTGCACTGTGCCACCACACAAGTATTAAATGCCAGGGAGCTCCAGCACTGGGCACTTTGCCTACTGCATCCAGGCATCTGATCTACCCCTAAACACTGGAGTAAACCCAGCCTGTTATGCTGGTACCTCACACAACACTTTCCCAGCTTTCACAGCACTGAAAATAGTCCTGAGAGGATGCACAAAGGAGAGGCTGGGATACTTAAAAACAGGGGGGGGGAAAAAAAAGGCAACACAATCTGGACTGGCCCTCAGAAAAGTCACAGTGAGCTTTGATGAGCAGGAGCTGCCAGACAGAGCTTTGGGACTAGGAGCTAGGATTGCTTTATGCTGCTAAGATCTTTCTCCAGGCAGGCAGAGACTGTTTTGTGCTTGCTTCTTAAATAAACTGGGCACCTCTCCAAGTCTCCTGCTGTCATTTTAGGTCAACAGGATAACAACAACTGTGAAATAAATTAAGTCTCATCAAGATGTTCACTTTCGACAGAACAGTCTTTGTTAAAGTCTCCTTAATGATGGCAAAGCTCACTTCCAGCTGATGGGGCTGCTGTCCGAATAGACACAGAGGATAATAATCCTACAGGCAGGAACTTGTGCATCCATTAATGGTTAATGCAAAGGGATGGGGAAGAATGGTTCTAGGTCTCTCATGCCATCAGGCACTGCACAAGCCCATATCCAAAACTAGTATGTCAGAGGTGACTGATGCCAGGGAACTTCCTTCTGGGGACATGGGCTCTGTTTTTTTCTCTCCAATGTCAAATTCCTGTATAAAACTATAAAACCCAGTGTAGGATTCCATTCAATCTACAGGAAGTCTGTAGGATGTGAATGCATTGTTTCCCCCTGTGGTAAATAAAAATCAAGGATGGGGGGCTCAAACAAAACCTGCCCCCAGCCCAGATCAAGGATACTGCATGGCCTCCCAGGGAGGGAGACAGGCAATGCAGTGGAAAAAACAGACAGGGGAAAAAAAGAACACTTAATACATCACCTCCCAGCATTTCTAAGCTAAGACACTTCAAGAGAGGTTTGAAGTCCTGTGCCAGAAGGGGTGGATGAGAGGAAGCTGACATTACAGCATTGGCAAAGAGCTCCAAGAAGCAGGTGTGTCATTTCCGTAGGTAGCTGAATGGTGCCTTTGGGAATTCAGGCTCCCTGAAGAACAAGGAGAGCAGAAGCCTGCAAGGATTAAGGTATTATAAAGCTCACCAGGGGTAATGAATGGGGTGATTGCAAAAATGAGCAGAGGAAACAAACTTGTGCTTACATGTAACATAACGAGGAGCACTAGGAAAATCATAAGCCATGCCACAACAAAAAAAGGAGGTTTTTGACTGTCAAGTTGAAGAGTAACATGTGCAATCTGAAGTGAGATATGCCTTCCAAAAATCTCACTTATAGGAAAGTATTATTAAAATTGTTACACAGTAGATGAGAGAAGAAGAAAGTAGCTAAATGTGTCATTCCTTACTCTTATGTCAAAAGAACAGAACCCACCAGAATAATATGTTATTCACTTAGTGTACTGCAGGGAGCTGCCTACAAGCCCATGCAATCGAGGCATAAGAAACATAACAAATGTGGCAGCTAGTGATGAAGCACCTTGGTCATTCTCAGATATTCACAGCCTCTACTACCTGGATGAAACCTCAACACACTGATGCTGTAAGAGGCAATTTGATGAGGGCTGCATTCAGTGCCATTCTTGCCTAGCAGTGACTTTGCTATACTCCACCCAGAAAAAATTCTAGGTCTACCTAAAAGGATCACCTAATATGATTGCACCTGCCCCATCTCTTCCGGATTAAAAAAAAAAAAAAATTCCTGTGTTATCCCTTGTGCCAGCTTTGCTTCTCAAGCTGCAGGGTGGTAAGGCATGAATATGTCCTATAACCTCAGCTGGAGCCCACATTTCAAGTCACTTTGTATGTGCAAGTCTACAGCCATAAAATATTGGTGTTCCTTCAACAAAACACCCTTTTGCATGTGCAGAACTCTCACAGAGTCTCAGTAGATCGGGGTGCAAATGAAAAGCTAAGTTAGAAGACAGGCTCTCCAAAAGTAGTGACAGTTTTAAAAAAAAAGGGGGCAACATTTATCAATAAACCAAAACACCAGATGGTAACTGAGCATGGAGAGAAGGAAAGGGGAATGACAGTGAAAGCTGGCACTGTTAGCAGATAGAGTTGACCTCCACAACCTTAAAAGTGCCCTTACTGGTATTTTTAGCAGGAAATTACCCAGCCTTGTCTTTACTTAAAGTAATACACTCACAAGCTACATTCATCATCCAGGATGAACTTTGGGCTTGGAGAAGGCAAGTCTGAAGAGAGAGGGGTCAAGCTCAGGGTAAATCTGGTGGTTTAACCAGGTCATACCGGATCATGCCTCTTCAGGACACTGTCCTGGCATGGAAGTCAGATTAGTCCTACACAGGCACACCAATATTTACCATTCAGGAGCATCACTGGAAGTGTCTTTGAGACCAGCAGGTCATGGCACATTTTAAAGCAGAAGATGTTTCCATATTGCCTTCCTCTCCTCACCAGGAACCTCAGCCAAGTCAGTAGGGAGGCTGAATCTGGAGGAGGTGCTTCAGCTGAGGATTAAGAGGCAGAAGTGAGAACTGGAGCATGAATGCTTCTGCTCCCTGTTTTCTCCCTAGGCTGCCTTGTCCCACATCCAACACCTTTAGAGTCCTGATTTACTCTTTCAGTCCCTCACTCCAGGGCAACACTTCGGAGCTGCCTTGTTCTCTGAGAAGTTGAATGGTTTCCTGGCAAACCCTGGACTGGAAGAGAAAGCCAGACAAGCAGTCCAGCTTCACTCCTTACCCTCCCCAGCTTAAACCTCAGGGTTCTCTTTAGTACAATGCCCATCAGATGTGAGCTGATGATGCTTCCCTCTGTGTGTGATCCTTGTCTGCCTGCAGTGAGGTGGCAGCTGAGCTGCTCTGCATTGCCTTGGACCTTTCCCTTTCTCTAAGCAAGGATACAGTTGAACCACAGCATCTAATTTTATATCAGTAACAGGCCAAGAAACAGCTGAGCCCCAAAGACAAGCACATAGAAGGGGGAACAAATTGCATGAGTCAGACTAAAAGCTTTATAAATATTGACTGGTTTTAACAGTCCCCTAAGGAACAGAGAATCTCATAGAATCTTTATAACTACATCTCCCTCCCCATTATGCACTCCCTTCTCCCAGAAAGCTGCAAGGGGAGTTAGTCTCCTGGCTTATGAGCACAATATTTTAATTCTTCTCTGCAGTCAAGTTGCTCTGGCTGGGACTTTGCACCACACATCAGGAGGATATCTGAGCATCTTCCAGTGGTGCTTTAAATAACATTCTGGAGTGGGCTTTGCTCTCTCAAGTTGGCTCCAGCATAGAACTGACTAGGTTAGAGGAGAAATCAGACATTAAATGTGTAAGAGATGAAGGCTGAAGAGCACAGGGTGCATTTCAGTATCTGCCCCTCTGATTCCTACCAGATAAAGCACAGCTGGAGACTCAGAGGAGCAGACATGCAAGAGGATGTAGACAGAAGAGGTTAATAGTAATAAGAGTACAGTGGTAATACAGGCAAGAAAGGCAGACACCATGGGAGAAAGGAAAGACTTGGCTACAGAGGATGGAAACAGTTTGTTGTGCATGTGAATAGACTGAGGGGATAGAGGCATGTGGTGGGACAGGTGGGATCACTAAACCACTGCCTGGGATGGAGAGCAGGATAACTCTTGTCTTTCTGACATTGTGCACAAAGCTCACTTCACCCCTGCCATGAAGGCAGCTCTCTTTTCTTGCCTGCTAAATTCTTACCAACTTCTCCCTGATTTGTTGGCACTATTAATCCCCCATTCTGTTTTTCCCTCTACAAGGCATGTCCACTCCCCATTTCCAAATTTCTTTGTTATTCCTCATCCTCATCTTATTCTTAGGATCATTCTAGGCAAGAAAACAGTGATACATGACTCTCTCCCTGTGTACGATAAAGAGAGAAGTCCTGTCTCTACCAGCTGAGCAAAGTAGAGCTGGTAGCAAGCTCTACTTGCAGCAAAGTCCCACACAGTGCAGAGGTTGTGGCACTGTTCATATGTGCTTTCTTAAGCACCTTAAGTAAAGGCACTTCGCTGACAGGTCCTTCCTCAGCTGGTTGCTTGCTTTGGGATGAAACAAGCTATGGTTAAGCGGAGTCCATAAGACCATGACAAAGCCTGTGGATGCTCATGAGGTTCAGCTGAAACACATGGTGCATGTGATGTTTTATGTGTTCTCAGGAAGCTCTGAAAAAGAGAGAACATTGTGGGTTTTTTTTCCTCCAAACCCCAAATGTACAGTATACAAAGTGGTCTGGAAACCTACCACTCCAAGCTGGCACTGGGAAGTGGCCTTTTTATGTTGTCCTATTTTCAGCAGCTCGACATTCCTGCATCAACTCACTCCATCCCCCCACTGAATTCCATCTGTCTGAGGCTTGCTGTGGACAGCAGGGGTTTCTGCTTTGGGATTAAACTCAGGTTAGGTTATTTGGAGGCTGCAGTCCTACCTTCATTAGAGACAACTGCAAATCCCAAAGCAACTTCAGAGAAACTGGGATTTTATATAACATACCTGAAAATCTTGATTGCTGCAAGATCTACCAATCCATCTGGCAGGGAAGAGGAGTCTATGCACAGAGAGAAGCTGAACATTTTGAGGAAGATGATGTCAGAGAACAGAAAGGGCCAGCTGTTCTCTAAGGAACAGGAAGCCAAGTGCAGTGACAGCAGGACAGAGACCCACCTTGAGAAGGGCAAGCAGGTCAGGATCAGAGACTGCAGCCAGGTTCAGTCGAGAGCCCCTGTGCTCAGGGAAGCCCATGAAGATGAGGCAGATCCCAGGTCAAGATGGAAGTCAATACACTGGTCAACATCAGGCCTGATGACAGCAGTCAGAGACAAACACAGCTCAGTGAGCACCAGACAGGCCCACAGAGATAGAATAAATCCACAGCCAAGCAGGGAAGTCCACTTGCAGGTCTGGGTCCAAATAAATAGGGACCATGAGCAGGCAAATACAGCTGAGCTCCAGACCAGAATTCCTCCAGCATAGCTCTGGGAAAAACAGGAGACCAGGCTGAGATTAAATGGGTCTCATGAGCTGATGGGCAGAGAGGGTGGTGAGGCTCCACCTGAGGACACTCAGGACCATTAACACCCTCCAGGCACTGACACTCCTATTCATCTCTCTCACACTGAGAGCTGGTGCAGCTGGATTTGGTGGCACTGCTTGAACCAAGTTTTCTCTGTTCCTGCCCTCTGGGCTGTTGACCCTTGTCAATTTTCCAGTTTGGTTGTATTGGGTTACCTGAAGTCTGAGTTGCTTTGTGGAAAGAGAAACTTCTGCATGAAGGGACAGACTGGGATCATGGGAGGTAGAGATGGAGCTCACATCTTCATGTTCTCGTTATCCTTGAACTCCAGACACAAGTGGATGATTATCAATGACATTATCAGTTATCAGACATTATCAATGAGTCAAGTAATAGAATTACTGTGGAGATTGCATTGTTTTCCTATGGAAAATAAAATCCATAAGAACAATAAAATGTAATATTATTTCCAGCACCTGGACTAATGGGGTAAAAGCAAAGGATTTTTCTACATGGGAGCCTTAGAGAAGCCCAACAGTACAAAACAATTATCCCCTAACTTCAAAAAATAAAAAAATTCCACTAGTGCCTGGAAGAAACTGCGAGGCTTCTCTCCACCAACCCATCCCCTGAAAGCCTCCACTCCTC
Source organism: Passer domesticus (assembly GCF_036417665.1). Taxonomy (NCBI): domain Eukaryota; kingdom Metazoa; phylum Chordata; class Aves; order Passeriformes; family Passeridae; genus Passer; species Passer domesticus. Next base: position 10,945,548 of record NC_087484.1, on the reverse strand, counting down.
ACAGCATCCAGTCGTCTTCCTTCTCAAACATAAATGCTGCATGGCAGTTCCACACCTTCACCAGAGCCATCACTTGAAAGGTCTGGCACTCTCTCTCCATGAGTTGCTTTGGGGGCTGAACAGTTGCAATGATCCAGAACTGAAGATTCTCTGCAGTGAAAGAGGAAATCCTAGGAATAGCTCAACTTCCTGAAAGAGCCTGCCAATAGCCCATGAGATCTTGTATCCAAAGGTAGGGAAAAACAGTCAGAGATCTGTGGATTTTACATAAACTTAGATGAGAAGAAGAAACTCACTTTCTGTATCCAGGCAAAGTCAATTTCACAGCAGATCTCAAGACAAATTGAGATTTAGCCATTTAGGACTAAATAAAAATAGACTTGACCTTCACTTAGGGGTATAGTTTTAAGTCAGAGCTGCTATTTTCCAGACTGGACTCCTGTGCAAATCAAGTTATGGCCTCTGCTTCATGAGAGCTGCTCACCTCTGACCAGTTTGAAACTGGCACCTTAGGAAGATGGAGGTGGCTGGAAAATTGTTCCAATAGGACATATGTGTCCCTCAGTCCAAACAGAACTTTGTGAAAAAGGTGAACCCTTCAGATAGCTGTCCACTAGTTCCAAAGTCTGAGTTTGGTTAATTTGTACATATTACATCTCCAGACAAAATTTTTGAGTGTTTTCTCAGTAGAAAACTTTTCATTAATGAAAGCATCACATTTACTTTTATAGGCATATCCCACAAAAAAATCTAAGCTTCTCCCCCTCCATTTTTGTTAATTATATATAAAATAATAAAATATTACAAGGGTTATTGAAAGGCTTGTCATTCATTTCCTATCCAAGGCACAGAACGAGTTGTAGGGGGAGCTGGGGACCAGAAGCCAAAAGCCCAAACATGGAAATGATACTGTCTTTTAGTTGAGATGAAGAGCAGGTACCATCAAATGAAGCTATCTTGGGTAATCTGGCATGATGTGGTGTCAAAAAAGCACACACAGTGAGTCACTAGGAGTGTATGTACAAATCAGAGCTTGCCCTGATCCTCTCCCCCGTCCCACCACGGGGGGAGTGAGCTGGCAGCTCTGTGGTGCTTGCCTCCTGGCTGGGCTTAAACCACGACAAGTACAGATGATTCAGTTCTGCAGGAAGAGAAGTGAAGAACAAAGCCTAGCACTGTTAGTATTACAATATTTTTCTTGGTAAGGTTGTTGTGGAAAAGTAGCAGCAGGTCCCTGATCAATAGTGATGGATAGGCAACAAATGGAAGTCAAACCAAAATGTAGTCATGGCCTGAGAAGACATGGAATATATGCAATGTGTCTCAGCACTTTGCTCTAAAATTATAGAACAAGGCTGTGTAGCCAGAACCAGCATCTGACCTTCCACTTCTTTTTTTTTCCCAAGAAAAAAACTGAAGACTCTTGCCCATCCTTGACGTATTCCATACCTACTGCCAAATCTGCACTCCCCCACTCAGACATAATCCCAAAATAGGGTGTGATGCCTTTCCCGTTGACAAAGCCATAAGTCACAGTGAGCAAGACACACTCAACGTTCTCCAATCAGTTAAATGAAAAGAGCTCTCCCCCTCTGTTTCCCACCATTTCAGTACTCATTATATCTCACATTAATTAATACAGGCACTAGGAAGTGAGATGATAAATTACAAAACCCCATTAACCCGATTCTGTCCAAACTGGTAAAATATGGCAGCTTGTACATTAGACAAATCTTCCTTGCTAACGTGGGAGTCCTCATGCCTGAACTCTGTTAAAGCAACAGCCCCGAAAAAGTATTTTTAATGTGTGTATGTATGGAATGTCTATCAACGTGCGTGAACAGTGCACGCCTGTGGGAACATCAGAATTCATTAGATCAGTCTGATATGAGATACATTGAACAGGTTCCATCTGACTTATGTTACTGGGCTGTTCTGTCCACTCCCAGCGGAGTGAATCATATTGACAGGTTGAATTATATCTCAAGAGATATTTTTCTCCCCTCCTCCAAAGGCCATTTGCAATCACGGCACATCCACTGCCTCTTAAAAGTGAGCTCATCTGGCGCTGGTTGCATTGAAGTCCTCCACCGTGCCTGAAGGAAGGATGCTTTTGGGCTCTGGGAACGTGGAGAAGATGTGGTCTGCCCAGCTGTGTCTGGGAGTGCTGACCATCCTGACCATGGCTCTGTGTGTCCCGTCAACACATGGAGACCCTTTTTTACTCCAAGGTAAGCTGGAATACAGGCTACACGACACAGGTAGGTGGTTATCTTTCTGCTTTGCTGCTTGCCATGGCCAATGCAATGCTCTCTTCTCTGGGAAAGAAAACAAAATGAACCACGAGCTATACTGTCTGTTAACATGGGTGCTAGCGAGAGGCTTGTTCATATTATCATGAGCCAAAGCTGTCCTTCTGCTCTGCAGCTGCCTCTATGACGCCTTCTGCTAATCACTGAAAATATCAAATCTGGTGAAATCTGGTAAGGGTAGCTCTTTCTCTCCCATAAGAGAATAAAAAAAAAAATTAGAATATCAGAGAGTAGCAATTCCAGTATGTACTGTACGAGATTTGACAGCTCATAAATGTCAGTAGTATGGCGATGCTGTACTTTTTTTTCTACACGGAACCTCTTTTTATATGTACTTCTCCCATAATTTTAATTGATCTTAACTTGAGTTTATACTGCAAGGAAATGTCAATCTTAGTGCTCTTTCTTAAAGAGGCTTGGCAGTGGAAAAAAAGAAAGAGCCGCTAAGTATAGGCTTGAAAATAACATTGCTTTTCAAATTATTTTTCCTCTAATATTACCTATTTATTTTTGTAATTACAACCAAAACATTCCCCAGGCCACTCTATATAAATCCTGCTTCTGTTTAGCTTTCACTGGAGTGTTTATAGCGTTAGATTTTTTTTCACTGTAGCAAATCCCCCCAAAAAACTTAAAGTAGCTATTTTGAAATTATAGCTGTCCTTCATACTTAGCAATGAGGTTTATGGCACTCCATGCTAACTGCAGGTCGCTCTGCTCGCTGCCCTGGGTTTATTTCCAGAGATCACAATCAGGACCAGCGGCTTCAGCCGCAGCGTGAGGCAGGGTTGAGTCTGGCCAAATACTTGGAGCATCTCTTTGGCCAGCATCCCTCAGCTTCTGCAGATTTATGTGACGTTAGCTAATGGAGCTGATTCCCACATGCTCTTGAGCATCCTTCAGGCTCGTCTGCTACAACGTTTTGTTTCATGTGTACCAAGAATATTTGCATCCATCCCCTCAGAGGGGTTGATAGCTATATGAAACTACATTGAGGAGAAGTCCTAAACATTCTGGAAGAAAAGAAAAAAAAGCCTTTCTATATAATTACTTAATATTTTCCATGGAATTCTGTAGGCATCCTTCTAGGTCTTTGTAGGGTCTCGTGTGGGGTAGAGCTGTTCAGATCAAAGATTTTTTGGAATGCTCAGTCTCCCTATAAAGTCTGGCTCCTATTCTGACATTCTCAACAATTAGTACAACATTCTAGTTCAGGTGACCCTGGAAATCTGTTGAGCAGAGCTGGGAGGGTCTCAGAGCCTTCAGGGCACTGAGCAGCCCCATCTACTGTGTCTGTTGGTTTCTGCTGAACCGTTGACCTTCACAACCACTCATTTGAGGGCATAGCCACAACCACTAATTTAAAACCACTGAGAAAGTGCCCTGAAGAGGCCTCGTAGAGAGCTCTAAATTGCTTCAGGACAGCAGCTTGGGGAGGTTTTTCCTGGAAAAATTCTGCATGGTCTTGCTTTAATTTCCTCCACACTTGAACTCTGTTCAGGAAGAATCCTTCAGAGCAGCCCCAAGGCTGAGTGAGCTCAAGAAAGAGCTCTGGGTGGGGCTGCAGGGCTTTTCATGGTGCTACCCACACCTCAGCACAGTGAGGAGGGACTTCCCACCTCTGTCAGCCCTGGGAAGGTGCATGGAGTGAGCGGGGGAACTCCTGCAGTTTTGAGAAGAGAGGATGTTGTGGGCTCCTGTGTGGCTTTGCAGAGGCGCCCACTCCACCCGCCCTGCAGAGGAGCTCGGGACTGTGTAAATCAAGGTGATGGCTCCAGCTCTCTGCAGCCAGTCGTGCTGATGAGGCTGCAGTGGAACTGGCCAGCAGCCCAGGGCTGGCAGGGAAGTCTTTCCATCCCACACCCTTCCCCTGCTCAGCCCTCACTGCCTGGACATTTTATTCTGTGCTAACACACCTTCCTTTTCTACCGAGCTCCTTCCACCCTGATAAGTGCTGACAGGAGACATTTTCCTTCCACTTCTCATCCTTCTTAATTTAAGAGATTAATTGCATCAATTGATTAATTGATTCTTAATTTGATGAGATTGAGAAAGATGTGTTTTATGTGCTGCAGAGAACCGAGTGCTTCCAGAGAGAGAAGACACAAATCATGAGAACACATTGCTGACTCTGCTTCTTAATAAGAAATTTGCCTGGCGGAGGCCAGAAAATATTGGTAAGTGAAGGGGAGGAGAGATCTCTGCTTCTTGAATCTGTGTTTGCATGAATGCAAGGAACCTGCTTCTCGGGTTCTTCAGAAATACCAACTGCTCAGAAAGTGGAAGCAGCACCCAGTATGATGCCTACATGTGATTAATGTCAGATGCTCTCCACCATGAGCCTTTGGGACCTGCTTTTGCAATGCAAAGCAAAGCCTCCAAAACCCATGTACCCTCGATCCCCAGACACTCAAGACTTTGCTGGGAACATGTGTGTGTACATAAGTAAAAACAAGAAAATTTCCTGCTGAGTCCCTGTGGCCCTTCTATCCCTTAGATGTTGTGTGCATTGCCTGGGGCATGGACCAGCTTTGGGAGTCACCTCTCTGCCCACACCCCACACAACCCCCTGAGCTTTTGAGAGACAACAGCATCTTGTTATCATTTGGGGCAGGGGGATTTCACCAAGATTTTCCAGTGAGATCCATTGGGGCCAGGTGTAGTTTGGGACAAGGGCAGGGGGAGCTCCTGTCTGGCCTAAGGCCCTGCTGCTGCTGGAGGAGGTGGAGACAACTGGCTTTTCCCACACAGCCACCAAAGATGGGCCAGGGAGAGGCTCCTCCTGCCTGTGCTCTGTGAACAGACACCAAATTTAAAAACCACCCATCTGTGGCTAAACTCAGACCTGCTGAAGAGAAACTTGGGCTTTCCCTGACATGAGGCACAGCGATCACAAGCACCAAATGGATTACAGAGGTCAGCTATTCCCACGGCCACTGCAGCCAGGGGAGGGCTTGGGCTGGATGTGGTGGTCTCGGAGCAGGAAGCTGCCCTTCCCTGTGAAAACAGCTCAGAGGGGCCCAGCAAAAACCTTGTTATGAAAATCCATTTATCAAACTCACTCAGTGCTCTTCCCCAGACCCTTGTTAATGCAGCAAGGCAGTGGTTAAACAAGCTTGGGACAAATAAATAAACATAAATAAATCAAGCCCTTATACTAACAAAGGCATTCTTCTTGCAAAGGGAATGCATTCAAGAAATAACATTTTTATGATAAGTTTATGGATTATTGCACTTATTACTCCTAGAGGAAAGGCTGCATTTTATGCCAGACAATTGAATATAATGAATCTCTGAGCAGAGCACAGACAGAGGATTTACAGCAGGCAGTTTCTCAAAGCTTCATCCATAAATTAACTTCCTTCTCCCTGTCTGAGATAATCTGTTCCAAATTTCAACTGCTGTTCGTTTGGTATTCATAGCAGTCATTGGCCAAACTTACTTTGCAAAAAAATCAAACCAAAACAGGCATTGAAACTCTGAAATAGGTAAAAATGTTAATAATAATAATTATTAAGTGGCACTTTTTGCTTATAGATATGCCAGGGTCTGTCTGTCTCTACCGCATGGGTATGTAAAGATATACTTAGGAGGAGTCTGCCTGAGGTCATTGCTGATAGTGCCAGGAACAGAGCCCACACCTTCTCATTCCATCCCCATCTCATCTCTCAGATTGAATCCTGATGTAATGGATTTGCTTAGGAACTGCTGCTTTTACTGTTGGATGAATATCAGAAAATATTCAGGATTTTTCAACAAAACTGTTCCTTTCTTGAAAGAGGAACCGAGAAGGCAGTCAGCTCTTTCTTGGCACCCTCCTGCTCAGTTTCAAACGTTAAAAAAAAAAAAAATAACCCCAAGTCTGGCAATGTGTCTGTGTGCTGAAGTCTTATCTGAAATCTGAAATCAAGGGGAATTATGTCTTAAATCCCCCTGATGATCCAGACCAATGCCTGCTGCCACACTAGGAAGAGAAAAAAGAGGCAGCTCCAGGGCTGTTTTTTGGTTTGCTTGTGGGGCCCAGCAAAAACATTCTTTAGCTCTTTCCTGGCTCTTCTGCTTATTTTACTGCATTTTTTCCCCAAAGTAGCACTTAAAACCAGCTGATCACTTTGCACTCCCCTCCCAGGAGCGCTACTGTAGCCAGACACTCAGCTTTGACTGAACTCATCTGTCTCATTAAAAAATTAACTGGTTTTGACATCATTTTGGGTCTGGAATAAGGTACCTCAGTCTTCAAGAGCAGTGGGACTGAAATTCCCCACCCCTGCAGCTTTCCCTATTGCTATTCCAGGCTCTTCCCAGTTCAGCTGGATGTTTCAAATCCTGTTCTTAGGCATCTAACTCTCCCCTCTTTCTGCATGGGCAGCTCATTCATCCACCTGCATAGTTTTTTTGACAGCAGTACAGTACTGACTAGCCTTGAGATCCCTAAGTCTGATCTGTGAGGCTGGGCCCCAGGTCCTCATGCTTCACTAAGGTTTAGAAGTGTGGAATCTGTGCACTTATTGCTATGTGACTTTTCCTGTTGCTCCACTCTGCCAGCCTGGATCTTTGCTGACTTATAAATCAGTGAGTTATGCTAGGCTAAATTTGTGTCTTCTGACTTCTGCCTGCACGGGTGATGTGAGGATAAACAAGCCTTAAAGGAAGCAGTGGGATTTCATATAAAAGCCAGTGACAAAAAAAGCCAGCATTAGAGATTTGCAATTAGCAGGTTAAAAATTAAAAAGCAGCAGAGTTTCACCTGAATTGGTATCACACAGTAAGTGACCTCATTGGGCCAATTCCCCTATGGCCTGGTGAGCAGTAAAGAAGCCTCCCTCATAATGGAGAATTAGGATAAGGTCCCATAGGATTCAGCAGAAAAAACCTTATTTTCTCTCTGTTTCTTCTGTCATTCATTTGAAGATCACTAACAGGAGTTAAATGATAACTAGGTCTTTGCTTGTTAACCTCTGGAGAGGGCAAATGAAGGAAAAAATATTTTTTAATTTGAGCTTCAGGAAGCAATGCAGATACTGATGTTACTCTTTTCCCTCTTGCAGACTGGGAGCTGGCAAAGAAATTTGAAGAGCTTGAAGAGGTGAGAGGAGCAAATGCACAGACACATAGATGCATGTTCTTTCTTTCATGGGTAGTTAAACAATTGTGTAAACTGTCTTTATGCCCTATCCTTCCATCTTTGCATCCTGCCACCCTTCCGCCTGCTGCTGTAATGTAAGCACGGATGGAGAAAAGGGAAAAGCAGAACCTGGCTAGACAGCTGGAAAAGGTAAAAAGAGAACAGGGCTGTAGACTCGTGCAACAAAAGCTGAGCAGTTCCTGCCTCTGTCACCAGCGAAAGGCCAGTGAAGGCCAAGCCAGGAAAGAATAAAGCACCAAAGGAAATCTCCATAGGAGAAAAGGGAGTGGGAAGAGAAGGGCATGCTGCCTTGTATGAGCTGGCTGCATCAGATAACAGGCTGGAGGGAAAGTCACTGCCAGGCAGTGCCTCTTACTCGCCTTGTAAGAGTGGCCCTACTCAAGGTCAGAGCCCTGCTGAGCTGATCAGAGCATGCATACAGAAATAGAGCCCCATCCTACACACCCACTGCCCAGGAACAGGGAAAGGTCTGAAGCAACCTTGGCATGGCTCCCATTCTGCCATAAGCCCTACAAGCAGTGGAAGTGCTTTTTTCCCCTTCTCAGGCCAGGTCCAGCTGTTCCAGCTGTTTCCATGGGTGCTGGAGGTCCTGCTAAGTTCCACATGACCCTTTAATTTCAGAATGAAAAATCCCAGTGCATCATGCCAGACAGGAGGCTGCCAGGTCCTCCACTAGCCTCTCACTCCAGTGCTGAGGGACATAAGCTCTGACTGTTTGAGAACAGCTCTGCCAGAGCAAAAGTCAGGGTGGTGGCTGTAGATGTTCCCAGTCCACAAGAAGAGAGTAGCTAAAGATGAAGAATTGCAGCAGACTGTCCACATTATAACCAGGGGAAGGTAGCAAGAACTGTGAGGGAGAGAGAGGAGGGACATTGCCCAGGGAAATGGAGAAGCAATGTTCTCTGCTGCAGCATCTGGATGCCTGGGGACTTCGTGTCCCAGCACTGTCCTGACTCTTAGTGCTGCAATATCCTTGCACACAGCCTCCCTTCCACAGGGACTTACACCTAGGGTGGAAGGAATGAGCATGGAGTGCCCACACCACTGCCACCAAACACACAGCTTGATGAAGGAGGGCATGAGGAGGTGTGAGTGCTCCAAAGGCAGATCCTCTGGGAATGGTCCTGCTCCAGGGAACACTCTCACCTTCCCAGTGAGGCTGCCAGCCAATCTACATCCAGCTCCTTTGCCCTGCATTTCCCAGCACTCTGTGGAGCTCCTCATGATGGGGCCCTTGTTTACTGCTGTGTTTCTGTTTAAACAGCTGGAGAAGTTGAAGGATCAGCTCTCAGCTGAGGATGGGTCAGAGGTGGCCTATGCCTTGGAAAGTCTCTCAGCATCCCAGCCCAAAAAACGCGGTAGGTTTTGAGTTTGAGCCTTGCAGCCATCCTGTCCACCCTCATTTCCAGGGCTTCCTTTCTGCAACAAAAACAGTCACAGTAAACATGCCCCAAATATGCTGAAAAGCAGCTGGTTGGCAGCTTTTCAAGCAGCCCTGGCCCTCTCTTATGGCTGGCTGGTTTAGCAGCTGCTGAGAAGGATTGTGTCCCCCAACCCTGTCTGCTGTGGCGGCAGATACAGCAGGTCTGCACACCCAGGACCTCATGGAGGCAGGCAGTGTCACATCCTGCTTTTCACAGAGGGGTGTCGGGTCATATGAGCCATGAGTGCCTGCCCTGGAGGAGGGCAGTTCTGCATGAACACATCCCCACAGTGCACCCCTCCTTTGCTCTGGCCTCAAAGCAACTGTTGGAGGCATAATGAGGCATGTGGACTGCAGGCATTCCCCTCTGCCAAGGTCAGTGCCTCCCCACAGAGAAAAAAGGAGCACTTGTCTGCTGCTGAAAAACAGCTAAAAAGGATGTGGAAATCAACCAAGAATGCAGGGAACTAAGATCTGGTATGTCCCTCAGTTGGTCTCCCAGCTTTGTTTGTCCAGTCTGTATCCAGTGGCTCGGGAGCATTTTGCAAGTGCTCCTGTGAAGCTGCCCCTGACAAGCACATGGACAATGCTGCTCATGCTGGCTTTCAATGGATTCCTCCACAAAGTTGTAGCAGCTGTGAACCAGAAGTCACTGATGACAGATCTGGCCTAAAACCAAAAGAGCTGGTTCTGCCCTTAGCCCACATGATCTGAGCACGTGGAAGCTGAGAGCTGCCACAGAGCCAAGAGAAAATCCCTTTGTGCAAGGCTTGCTTGTATGCTTAGGTGATCCTTAGGCAATATGCAATTTGTAAGCACCCCTGGAGGCTGTCATTAATTTGGCTAATGTAATTCATGTCCCCACCAGTCTGGAAGGTTTAATGTAGATAAAGCTACTTCCCGTTGCCAGGTTTAAATCAGATTCTGACAGAAATGAAAGCTGGGAATCTTTGTCTTCATCTAAAGTCCTTCCAGTCTGGGAGGAGCTCGTGTCTCAGCATGAGCACTGCTGATTCAGTAGGAGTTTTCTTCCAAGATCCTGCTTTCAAGAACCAGGTATAAATCTCTTCTCATACTTGAGGAAACAGGAAATTCACATGGGATTCATGCTGGTTGTGATACAGTTACTTTTTCCAATACTAAAACATACATCCTTCCCTAATTTAGTCTTAGAAGATTCTACAGAAATCCATGTTGATTTTAAGATGGTTGATAGCAGAGTGGTAGTGACTAGGTTTAAAAAACTAAGAACCAGATCTAATCTCTCCAAGTCAGCATCCGGCTCTTCCAGTCAGCCACACACCTCTGAAGCAGCAAAACTGCTGACCAGTAGACAGCAAAGAAAAAGCTAGTTCCTGACATTGCTGAAGTAGAAGAAAAGGATATCTTTTAAATAAAGCAACATGAAGACAACTTTTAGACCCCATGTTTACACTATGAGCACTAAACTTTTAGTTTACACTAAAAGAAACACCTTCTAAAAGTGTTATATGAACTCAAAGCTGGTTACTGAGATGTGCCCTGAAAGCACAACGCTGGCTGCATGCTCCAGCTCTCTCAGGATGTGGGTTTTTGAAACCTTCTCCAGGGCTAGAGTGGGAAGCTGGAAAAAGTCCCTTGTATGCTGACATCTTTCTTTTGTATCCCTTCACAGCCTGCTTTTGGAAATACTGCATCTGAAGGCTTGTCAGGACTGGAGGATGAAGATGAGCCCTTCCCCAAACCGCCTTGCTGGGTATTAACATGTTGAGTTTGTCCTGTTCCCTCATCGTGCTGCTATCTGGAAGCCATCCTCCATGAGTGCACCACAGCCAAGCCTGGCAGGGACTGTGACAGGAGCTGGCAGCCCACTGCCACTCTCTGCTGTTCCTTTCTTCCAGGTTTAACCTGCCATGGTCTTCTGCTCAGAAGATGCTTCCCAACTTTCTGTGCTGTCCTGTGTGTGCCATTCAGGCTGCTGCCACTGCACATTCTCCCCCTTCTCACCAGTCCCCTGAGGCACTGAGCACTAACTCAGCTTCCCCGGGCTTGGGGCTCTGCCCACACCTGCAGACATTGCTCTCAGCGGTGTCTGGGTTTCCTGTCACCTCCTGAGCAGGTCTGTGCTGCCCTGGTGGTGCTGTTGGGACAAGAAGGCAGGCTGGGTGTGATGTGGAGGGCTCAGGGTCGGATTGCTGAGCCAAAGCTGCTCCTCGCCGTGTCCCACAGTGTGCACAGGGGAGGGCAGGCAGTGAGCTCTGGATCCTTTGGATACCATTCCAATAAAGATTTTCTGTTGCACAGAAGCATGTGTTTCTCAGTATTTGCTTTCTCAGCCCCTGCAGGGACCCAAAGTGCAGCACATTTCCCTTGATGTTGGCTCCTGTTACCTTAATGGTTCATGTGGAGTTCACAATGGAAGAAAGGCTCCCATTAAACACCTAGGGTTTTACTGTGCCTGAGAAACAGACCCTTCCTTTTGGCCAGGATCAGGAATGAGAGCTGGGTCTTTTTCATAGCTATTTATGGGGTACTGTCCTCATTGGACTGGACTAGACCCAATGGTCTCTACCTACTCACCCCAAAAAGATGTTTTGAGCAGAGATTTTTGGTTCATCTGGCTGGTCAATGCAGGTGCTAGCTGGCCTTTTCTACTGCAGAATTATATCTGCCCTGTCCAAAAGGAAAAAAATCACAATCCATTAGTGATTCCTACATAAATTCATCTCAAGTCACATTACTCACATTTATTTGCAAAAGCAAAGGACCTCATTCCCGAAAATGTAAATTCAGAATAAATCCCAATGTTAACTTCGAGGTTTCCAACAACCTAAATGAGAGCAGGATCAGGTAGCCACTGTGAATGTGTGGAATGACTTTGACTAGCATTCAACTGTCTCTCCAGCTCTGTTGAGCCCTGTGATTTAACTGCAGCTTGCATATTAGACATTCTTCCAAATGTTACCTCTCCCAAAGCTGTAATTGCCATCCTACACTCATTGCCTTGGGCTCTGGCAAGGAGCACACCTTACCACAGCAGTACCTTGCATGCACTGCATTAACAGGAGACCTATTCATCCTGCTGCAGGCCAAAGCCAGCATCTAGGGAATAAGGCCAGCTTGCTTGATGATATCAGTGAAGTCTAATGACATGCAAAATACAGTTTCCTGTTACCATTAGTTGTTTGCTATTTCTTTAGTGGTGATTCAGAACCCATTTCCCATTTGTTCTTTGTTGCTTTTGTGTGAGTGAAAAGGTGTGTGGGAACACACTTTCACATACCCTCACACTGGCACCAAATCCAGGAAAAAAAATTGTAACCTATGGACAAGAATAGTCTCTGTCTCTCTTTAAAAGTTTGGTGCTCCAGCTGAAAGGGGGGTGTGTTCCAAGAGTTGCACTGAGTGCCCCAAGGTGGTGTTGAGCTCAGATGATTTCAGCTTGCAGGAAATCCCAGAGGAAGGAAAGGCTGGAGCAGCAGGCTCCATCTGCCACCTGCTTGCTGTAGCCATGCCTTCCTGAGCCGGTGTGACAGCTCGTCAGCAAGTCAGGGAAACGAATACTGTGTCTGCAGATATTTAACAGCTTGCTCTGACCCTGGATAGGAGTTCCCTGGAGTGCAATGCATCATGCTGCTTAGTAGTGATTTTCTGCTACATCCTATCAGTGCGGTTATTTAAGTGCTTGTGGTACCCGCACTACCCCCTATTTCCTGGCAGGCACTTTATCCTGCTGTATTAGCTGCTTGTGCTGCAGACATCAGCATGTATTGAATGCAATTTATTAACTAATTAGAAGCAGAGGTGGTGTTGTTCCCCCCAGGCTTACCCTCCACATGGCAGTGTGGGGGTCCTGTCCTTTCTCCTAAACACACAGAGCAGAAACCCTTCTCCTCCAGAGAGCGGCTGCTCACACCCTACCCATGCTTGGGCAGTCACTCTTGCCAAAGTTAATGACCCACAGGCAATAATTAAAGGGATTTCCCTGAGACATTCTAGTAGATCATGTGGATTTATTAGGAGAAAATCCTCACAGACATCTGAATGGATTTGCAAATCCAGGCAGCACAGGGCAAGTCTAGTGTGCAACGGATGCCACAGTTTATCCTCATTTCACATTTGCTGATCTCCATGCTGTGCACTGTGGCTGGAGCCATCCTACATTGACTAAAATACCAAATTGTGGTGTTTGGTCTTTCACACATCATCAGATTTCCAGATTTTAAAGAGTGCTTCCTGAGCCACAGGAAGCCTCAGTGTGCTCAGTGATGGATGAGGCAAAAGAACAGAAGGACTGTTGCTTTCTCCCAGGTAATCCACACAGTAGGATGGAAGCAGGACTGAAGCTTCCAGCTCCCAATTCTACCAACACCACCAGAGACCCCTCTGTCCTGCTTTGCTTTCACATTTCCCTTCAGATGAATGTCATTTCTGCACATAACTTTCAGCCTTTAAAACCCTACTTTTTTTTTGAAGCCCTGGCTAATACCTGCCAATTATTAAATACTTCTATGATCCAGCAATGCCTTTCAAAGCTGCTGTGTTTGCGCTAGATTCCTCTGGTCTCAGTCTCCAAAAATGTGTCAGGCACTGACTCTGTCCATGGTTCTTTTGACTGGCAGCTGTTTGAGTGCTCAGGTCACCACTTCCATAATCTGCCCGTGCCCCATACATATGGCTGCCCTGCAAGCAGATTATCTGCAGCCTGTCTGGATGAGCTCAGTGCAAGATAAAAGTTTCCTAAACTGCAAGGCAGGCTCAGGATGGATGGTGGCAATGCACTGCAGAGGGCTGCCTGGGACTGCATTTGCAGGCTTGCTTCTAGGATGGACTGAAACTCTTGAGTCAGGCAGTCTACATGCACCCACCGAGCCCAGCTCCCAGACCCTTCACCTGGAAGCTTAAAGGCAGAAAATTAGCAGTGTGACCAGGGGAAAAGCAGGAAGCAAAAACCCAAGATCATCACATATGGATTTACAGGCTTTCTGTGTTTATCTGAATTTTGAGAGCTTGGTCTGGAAAGCATCTGCAGTGCTTGACGTCACACACAAGCATGGACAGCTCACCCACCGAAGGGAGAATGATCTCCTAACTCAGCTGCAGTGCTCTGGCAGATGGCAAAGATAGGGACACCTCACTGGTTTGTGCTGCTGCTCTCAGCAGCATCAGCCTACAGTAGAAATATCAATAAAAGTGAAGTTTCTTGCAAATTTTCTATGACTGAGCCAGTCTTGGTCTCTGGGCAGGGCTGTAGGCAAGGAAGAAAATGGGAAAGGCCCCTGTTGTGTCTGAGCACATGAATGAAAGGTTACCTGCTCTTCTGAGTGGGAGCCTCATCTCTCACCCTGGCTGAACCAGGGCAATTGTCCCAAAGTCCCAACCCTCACAACAGCTTTTCAGTCTCAATGATTTCCCAAATACTTTTTTTTTTTTTTTGGTAGCTGTTGGCCAGGTGCTTTGTGCCTCATACAAGATCAGGAAATTAACACTTAATTCCCATCTCCAGCATTGCTTCCTGCCTAACACAGGGTGTGTTTGGCAAGAATAAGGGTTTTTTTCCTTAATCCTGCATAATCCCTTTCTCAATGGATCTTCTTTTGCAATGCTAAGGATGATTTATACCCCAGAATAGCAATCTGAGGAATTTAGCTGATATGAACCAAAGTCCAAGAAGGAGAGAGAATGTGAGGTTTAGAAAACATCAGCTAGGAATCTGAGCATTGAGATGTCAGCAGAGAGCTCTTCTCAGCTGTATTTTATAATCAGGAAAGAAGTGAAAAGGGTGAAAGAGGATTTAAAATAACCTGTTTTACTCTGAAATGGAGAGGACATGTTTACATTTTACCAGAGTGAGAAATATTTGAACTTTTAGAGCTGGATTCTGACCATGCCCCATGCACACATCAAGAGGCTAAAATAAGGCTTATGATGCAGATGGCCTTGGAAGTGCATGACTTCATATTTGGACACTATCCTATGTTGTGCATAGGGAGGAGTGAAATGTATTCATCAACTAAAAGTCTCACCATGTTTCAGGATCTGCCATATGATGAAAACATGTCTAAATATGGTGCAGAGATAAGAGAGAGACTACTCAAAGCATCAGGACAAATACTAAGGTCTTGTCACTGTTCTTATTCATACTAACTCCTAGTGAAGGCAGCAAACATCTCCACCCAAACAGCAGTTCAAAAGCATTCTAGCTTTGTCCCATAACTGTTATATCCTCCCTTCATCTACTGATCAGCTCCCCTCCAGAAAGAAATGTGCAAAGCAAACTCTCTGCTTTTCATGGACTGCTGTTGGCATCTCTGAAAGTTTTATTTTCAATCCAAAAATCTCAGTCCTGCCTAGGATAATAAAATTCTGCAAATTTAACAGATAAATGCCATGCAATAAAAATATATACATATTCTCTGTTCCCTCCTACCAGTGACACTGTGCACAGCTGTGAGAGCATTCTGACCTGTTGAACTGAACATGTAATTATTTGTAAATGCAATATTTGTAAAATGCAACTTGAAACAGATTTTGCAGGAGGTCAATTCCTTGAGTGCTGTATCATTAGACAAAGACAAGACATGCTGTGAGGCATCTTCCAAAACTCTGTAATGTTTCCAATACAGCATCACTCATTCAGAATAGAAGCATCTGTAGGCAAAAAAAAAAAAAAAAAAAAAAAAGACAGTAAACATTACATTTTCCAATGTCAGGAATGCAAGGCTTGGTCAAACACACTGTAAGGTAGAGTGGAGAGAATTAAAATGTTAGGAATACTTGTATGCCTGTAGAGAGGTACTCAGTGGGAAATTAGGGCATTCCATGTTGTAAGAAGCCATCATTCTCTAAGCCACTCCTCCCAAGCCTGCTGGCATGATTGAGTACCTCCAGCAACAGAGCACACCTGGGTTCCCCAAGCCTGCCCACAGCTGGAATGCTTTGGCTCACCTGCAGGAGCTGCTAACCCCTGGTGTTGCCGAGGTGGCTCACTCCAATCCGGTCCAGAGGAACTCCAAACCTTCTCTTAGGCAGCTCAAGCACTTTCCTGCACAAGGAAAATGAGCAGAGAGTGGGGGAAACAAATGGGAAAGACATCTATGAATAATCAAGATGTTACTACATGTTTGATTCCTGCCTTCATCCCACTAACACCTTATTGTTCAGATAGAACAGTGTGCAGGAACAGCCAAAGATGTGAGTGTTTAAAAATAAGATGCTGCACTTGTCTGACAAAAGGCTGCAGTTGCAGCTGTTTTACAGACTGGCTGAGCTTGATCCACCACCCCTGTTTTTATTTGGCAGCAAACTAACTTCACAGGTTAACTGCTATTCATAAAAGAAAGGTGATACACTGCATTTATAAAGGGGAATTGTTTCCTGCACAGTATCACACACTGCAGGTCACCCATTACCTGGGTCTTTGAAAGCTCCAGGGCCAGCTGAGGCTAAAATTAGCAAGGAGGTAGAAAGTATTGCTCAGTAATAGAGGGGATGAGTCAGAAGTGCTCTAACAGGGTTTTTCTATAGGTTCTTTGGCAATGTATGTTCATCAGAATTGTACAGGAGCAGTCCTTCAATGAGATTGAAAATGGGAAGATTTTGGTGTTGATTTTTTTTCCTGTATATGGTAAATTTCCTGACCATTTGATGAATTAGGGCATGAGGAATGTGTGAAAGAATTTCTACACAGCAATATTTTTTTGCAATTATTTTTATATAAAATAATGAGTTTTCCCATCTTATTTCAGCATTTTTGGAGCATTTTTTTCCACCAGCAGAAGTTTTATTTTAATTAGTTGTGGAAATGACAAGAATTCCTGCAGCTGAGAACAACCTCAACTTTTGCCCTCAGAAATACTTGTCAGTGAAATGCAAGTCCAAGAGAAGCCCTGGAAGATTAATTCTTTATCAGTCCTTGCTGAGGAACATAAATAAAAATAAATTTTGTTCTGTAAGTTGGCAACTGCAAAGTAACAAGCAGGAGAGAACTTTGTGCCAGCACTGCTAAGCTGCCTCACCCTGGGGCTTTGGGGCTGTGCACACCCACCCAGAGCCCCTGAGCTCATGTGAGCAGCTCCTTCCCTCACAGCTCTCTGCAGCCCAATTCCAGCATCCACAGCCCTGCCAGCTCTGTCCTGGCTGCTTGAGCTCGGGGATTGGGAATTGGGGGCGTACCTGTGTGAGGGGAGCACCACATCAGTGCTGGAGCAGTTAGAGGGCATCACAAAGGAAGGGGAGCCTTTTGTTTGGCCTGTCCTTTCCTCAGGTACCCAGCACTGCTGCCCCAAGTCCGAGGGAAGGCAAAGGGAAGGAAGGCCGGGATGCTCAGCCTGTCACCTCGAGGGAAGCGCTGCTTTCCCCGCAGGTGGGGAGGCACAGGGGGACACTTGGGCTCTCAGAGCCATCCTGAGCCCGCCTGGAGAATAGGGGAGGTAACTCCTCGGGATGGAAGGGGATGGAGAAGGTGAGGCGAGGCGGTGTTTCTGCCCCGGGAGCAGTGCCACTGCCATGCTGGGTGTTCAGAGCAAGGATGAGGAGTTGTGTCAGTGAACTGTACCAGTGCTCAGAGCAGGGATGGGGAATGGTGCCCGTGGTTGTACCAGGGTTCACAGCAAGGATGAAGATTGGTGCCTGGGCTGTACTGGGGTTCAGAGCAGGGATGAGGAATGGTGCCCGTGGCTCTACCAGGCTTCAGAGCAGGGATGAGGAGCTGTGTCAGTGAGCTGTACCAGGGTTCAGAGCGCGGATGAGGAGCGGTGCCCGAGCTGTAGCAGCGTTCAGAGCAGGGATGAGGAGCGGTGCAGGGATGAGGAGTGGCGCCCGGGCTGTACCAGTGCTCAGAGAAGGGATGAGGAGCGGTGCCACTGCCTTGCTGGGTGTTCAGAGCGGGGATGAGGAGTGGTGCCCGGGCTGTACCGGGGTTCAGAGCAGGGATGCGGAGCGGTGCCGGGATGAATAGGGTGCAGGGATGAGGAGCGTTGCCCGGGCTGTAGCAGTGCTCAGAGCAGGGTTGCGGAGCGGTGCCGGGATGCGGAGCGGTGCCGGGATGCGGAGCGGTGCCGGGATGCGGAGCGGTGCCGGGATGAATAGGGTGCAGGGATGAGGAGCGTTGCCCGGGCTGTAGCAGTGCTCAGAGCAGGGATGCGGAGCGGTGCAGAGATAAGGAGCGGTGCCGGGATGCGGAGCGGTGCCGGGATGCGGAGCGGTGCCGGGATGCGGAGCGCAGCCCAGCGTCCCCTCTTGCGGCCGCCCGGCGCCACGGCAGCCCCGCCACTCTCCGCTCCGCAGAGCCCCCGTGCCGTCGCGCACGAGGGACAAAGTGGCTTTTTCGATTAAAACAGCCTTGTCTAGGATTCCCGCAGGTTCTTTCTCCTGCCTCCTGCACGCTTTTCCCGTGCTTTTCAAAGCGCTACAAGCCGATGCTGATGCCAGACCAGGATCTGGGCGCTCCTGTCATCATCGCTGGGTGTCACAACGAGCTGTGAAGTGGACTAACACTTGATCTGCTCTTTTCCAAAAGTTTCTGCTTTGTGCCAGGCACTGCACACACTGCACTGATTCGGGGGGCTCAATCTATTGATCAGCTCTCCCGAATTAATTTCCCGTTCTCCAAAGGTGACCGGCTCAGCTCGTACAGGACTGAGCTGCTATCTGCTGGCTGAGCCACCGGGACAGGGTGCTCAGCCTCTGTCTTACTCCTCCAAGTGCAGCAGCCTCTGCCAGTTTCTATCTAAAGGTACTTTTCTATCAAAAGCTTTCTTTCACAGCAATCTGTCTGATCTGCAGTCCATGCTGCTGGTGCTGTCAGGCTGTCACTGCAGTGATCAAAGCAGCTCAGGTGGTTCTAATAAATGGCTCAACCCCAAACTTAAAAGGTAAACAGCGCCCCCAGAGTGATAATCCCAACTCAAAACTGCAAACGGTGCTGATGCTGCTGGGAAAGGGGGAATTTTGTGCAGCATGTCACTCATTTTCGTGAGCTCATTATTCAGAGACAAACTGTTTTTCACCACCATTTTCCTTTTTGCTTTTTGTTTGTTTGCTTTTTGTTGTTGTTTTGGGGAATTTTTTGTTTGTTTCTTTGTTTAGGTTTCCCCTTGTACTGCATATAGAATGAAAGATTTCCAACCAAAAAAACCGTGAGAAAAATTTGGAATACCATGTGCCTTTGCAAAAAAGTATAGCTTAAAAAAACACTTTTTTTCTTTGCCTGGAAAGGGAAAGCATGCTAAAAAGCAAATGAAGAGTAAGCTGATTTTGATAACTTGAAGAGGCAGACAGAACAGAATAATTCTACTTAAGGTTTTAAGAATTTTGTATTTTATCACTTTTGGCTAGAGCCAAACAGTCCTAGTGGCAGACTGAGTGGATAAATGGAAAAACAACAAGAAAATATTGCAAAACTTTGTTTGAAAAAAATTCTTGTAATATTGACTGGCTCTCGTGAATACTTTCCATTTCCAGATTAAGCTCTAAGCATGTTATTAAATACTTTGTGGCATTAGGGATTCCATCCAAGAGAAGACAGTTACCAGAAGAGCAGAACAAGACAGGCAAGCTCTCTCAGACACAGGAACAGCCCCTAAAGCTGTGCCCCAAACTCGCTGTCTCTCCCCAGCCACAGTGAGCATCATTCTTTGCTTAGCCCTGTTATAAACAAATTTATCTTCAAACACACATTGCTGCATTGTTTAAACCCTCATTTATCCAAAGCTAATGGAGGTCTTGAAGCTCTTTCTACTGTCTGCCTGCCCATTTCCATGATGTGTCCTCCATCTTTCTGTTCAAAACATCCACTCCACCACACCTTCTTCCCATCCCAGCCTCAGGAGCACCCAGCCCTGCCCTCTGCTTGTGAACCTCAGGCACTTTTCTTGCTTTAGCAAAGCTCGTGGTCAGAAATGAAGTGTTAAACTGAGTGTTAGTTCAAAGCAGTGGAAAGAAGTGTACTGGAAAATCACAGGTACTGGGATGTTGTCTGGTAGCTGTGCAGCACTGTGGGGATAAATGAGCTGGTGAATGTATTGTACATCACAGCTGAAGGGTGACACACTGTTTGAAAGGTTTCTGATCAGAGGCACCTCACAGCTGACCAGCAAACATGCTGAGGGCTAAAGCTAACCCATCAGTGTCCAGAGCACCTAGCAACAGCCTTCCTCCACCTTTATTACTGGCAGGAACATTTAAGAGTTTACCTCTGCTTGCCTTTAGCATCCACAGCGGATGAAGAAATTCTGTCAATGGGGGAGCCAAATCCTGGGAAGCTCCTTTTCTTCTTGGTCTCAGTCACCTCGTTCTCCAGAGACACCAAGTCATCAAGAAGGAACAGTTTGGCTGCCAGATTGGTGGCTGACTTCTCTTCACTGGCAATGGGATGGTCTCCCACACCCAGAGCAGCAGAAGGCTCCAGAGGCTGCAGAAGAAAGCAGTAAAATTTCAGTTTGCTGGCTCCTCAGGTCCCAGGATAAAAAAAAGAATTTAACGAGTGTCATAGGAGCAGTCCTGTAAATAAAGAATTACCAAGACACTCACTGAAATTGGGACAATGTTTTAAAACAAAGTTCCTTCTCTGGAATGTGGACTGTTTCCATCGACAGGATTTTGCTGTCAAAGTCTGGAATTTTTTTTTATAGAACTGAACTTGCTTTCATTATTATTGCAAGAAATATTAAAATCTGTTACTTCACAAAGCCTATTTCTTCAGGCCATTCCACTATCCTTATCTCAGCACTGTGATCAGTATCATTTATAGCATGAGCTGACTAATATAATTATTCTGAAAAATGCAGTCACCATTGCCTGACTCCAATATCCATTCTGATAGTTTTCAGGGAACTGTTTTTTGTTTTTTAAATGAATGCTAATAAGTAGTAATGAAAACTTCTACAGAAGTTTCCATACATATCTGACAAATTAATTGTTATACAAAAAATGCCCCCAAAAAAAAAAACTTGCTTAGCCCTGGCATTCAAAGAAATTATGCAGTAACACTACTGGGGAGAAGGAAAGAAAAGAATATGCTCTTGAATTGACACAGCAGTTTGAACCTTAATTACAACATTAGGTTTAACACTACTTCAAATCCAAAATTTGCTATAAGAATAGCTGAGAATACTGGGGTCTATTGAGAGAGAAATTAAATTATTCAAAGTGAAATAGTTGCTTTGCATGTGACAGAAAAATACAGGGCAACAATTAGTAATTAGTCTACAAAAGCAAACTCAGATTGTTGTCTCTTTTAATGAAATGCACCTTCTTGTTCCCTTGATCTTCACAGAATTAGACAGAAACATTACAGCTTACAGCGTCAAACAGGTTTTATTCTCTTTAGAAGCACACTGCTGTTGTTATTCACACATGGTGGGGTTAGCACAGGTGTGAAGGAAGGCAGCACATGGATGGTGCAATATCTGTCTGCTCCAGGTGTGGTGGGGATGTTCCCCACTGCTGATGGGTGGCAGACAGTGATGGAGTGCACAAAACTGACCTTTATATGAGGAGGAGCACACAACCACAATGATCACACCAATGGTGTAGCACTGTTGAAATCTTTATAAAGGATCTCACATTGTCCCCTGACTCTGCTTTTTGTAAGCCTCAAGTGCACAGGGCAGTCCTTTCTATTCTCTTTCAGGGTTATAAAACTTTCATAGAGGTTTGCAACTGAATGATGCCTTCAAAAAAGAGTGAACCCTTCCTTCTGGTTAGTGGGGATAAATATCTACAATGTCTGTTGAAACTAGAAGCCAAAAAGAGCTTCTGCTCTTGAATACCTTGCAACTCCACTTACTTTGTCTTCAAAAGATGGAATGGAATTGTAAGAAGTGACAGCTAAAATGATAATCAGAAGTAGAAAACTTTTTTTTTTTCTGGTAAACCACTGAACAAAGTACAATTTCACAGATAAGCAGAGATGAGAGTGGGTGTAGGTGGTATAGTGGAGGGTTTGCAAACTTAGGAACAGCAACGAAATGAATAAAACCTAGTCATTCTTTTCCTCAAGAGAAAGAGATTCCCAGTCCACCCAGTGAAGTCACCAGATGGTAGATTTAAAATAAATATAACGAGTTACTTTTTAAACACAGAACACAGATGAAGGGAAGACACTGGCAAAGAATGTCATGGATACTGAGATTTTGAACTGGTTCAAAGACAAATTCTGGCCCATCAGCAGCTAAAACTTGTCCTGATCCAGTGCAGGTCTCTAGATCTAGAAGTCTGCAGAGATGTTCTGCTCTTATATTCTTTTCAGAAAAATCTATCACTGGTGGAGGCAGGATACCAGGTGTCTGTGGTACGAGAACAGCAGCTGCTGCAGCACTTTTGGAGAATCAGGTCATGCTTATGTGCAGACAGAAGGTAGAGGGATCCATCAGTATTCTTCAGTAGACATCTCATGTTAAGTTCATCTTAAAACCTATGTAAAAACCCTAGAGGCAAACAGTGCTACTTTGAGTTAACTTTTAAATACTTTTTTTTCTTTTTTTTTTTTTTTATGGCATGAAACCATTACATAAATACCTTTTCTGCCAAATCTGCCTTATGTCAAGATGACATAAAAATAGGGAATGCAGTAGAAGTATTTTCAGGTGCAACCCCTACATATCATCCTGGGTGAAACATGAGACAACTCATCCATTTCATCTGCTGCTTTCCTCTGCAAGCTTAGGCAAGAGACTTTGCTCCCTCCCCCTCCTGGTCTAGTCCATCTCCTTTAATTTGTCATTTTTGTGCAGGTGATCTTCTCCCAGGGATCTCCTTATGGCTTCTGAAAGTTTCAGCTTTCTCATGTTATTATTTGTCTGTAAGAAGAAGAATTCAACTTTCCCTCCAGTGTTAGAGAAGTTTGCTTTCCTCCCTTCCATCACCTCCTTCCCCTCTTCAGGAAGTTCTCTATCCACTGGACAATGTTTCAACACACAGGAAATCCCCAGATGTTTGGGAGACGCTGTGAGGGTTTGGGTGAGGCCTCATTCAGTCTGTTCCCCTAAAGCCATGCAATTTGCATCTCTCTCTTCTTGAGGCTCCTCCTTTGCCCTTACAGAGTCAATACTGATCCTACACCTTCCAGTTTGGATGCTCCAGTGTCCTCCCCACTCTGTGGCTAATGCCCAAGGAAGAGCAGTTATGTGACAACCCCCAGAAACCTTCACCTACCTCTGGAGCTGCCTGTGCAAGGAGCACAGAGCTGGAGTTCCACCACAGCAGGGCAATCACAAGGGCCAAATGCACCACCACGAGCTGGAGCTGCAGCATCTGCAAAGGAGAACAATCTATAAATTATTCCACAACTGCATCCCCTGAGGAATCTTGCTCCACAGGTCTTAAAGAAGTAAAAACAAAGGGAGACTCTCCCCGTGGCTGTTAATAAGTTTTGTCTGTCAGAGTCACTGCATAAAGATAATGCCAGCTGAATGCTCTTCACCCTTGCATGCAGAATCAGCTCCCTCCTCTGCTCCTTCCTACAGCCCTGCCAATCTTCTGATTCCTTTCTGCACAGTGGTGCAATCCTTGCAGCAGCAGCAGCAGTGAGGAATGCAAACTTGCCTTAAAACCAGATGAATTGCATGCTCACTTGTAAGCAGGAAGCCTTTGGCTTGTAGCCCAGGCTGCCCCTGACCTCCCCACATGCTGGAGAGGTGCTTGAAGCTGTGACAGAAGTCATACACTCCTCCAGTAGCATTTTGAAGGCAAGGCTGCATTTTGCCAGTTCCCAACACGATCTAGTGGGAGCCACAACCTCCAATGGCACCCTGCAATAAAATTATTCACAATAAGCTTGCAGAGGGATGTGTTGCTGAGGCTGGTGGTGGTCTGACCATGTGTCACAGCTGCAGAAACACAGATGCCCACCAAGCCTTTAAATAATGCAGGGAGTTTTGGGGGCTCAGGATGGGGAAGGTGCTTGGTTACCTCTGGACGTGGGTTTAGCCTACATTGTTTAAGTTCATGTTTGGATCCAGATCTTAAAACCTGATGTGCCTTCAATTCCCCAGGTGGGAGTGTTTCAGATGATGTTAGGAAGAGCTGGGCTGGGGCCTTTTGCCAAAGGCATCTCCTAATTTGCTGTTTTGTCTGTCTCCAGGTCCTGCCCCAGAGTACAATTCAAGTCTGATTCTGCCATTCTTTGCTGAGTCTCCACTTGGCAAAAGCAGAAACACAAAGAGTGTATGAATAATTATATATACATATATAATTATTACTTTTGTCCATAGGGGATGGGCAGTTAGGAAGAAAGCTGCTGGTTTCTCTGCAGGGGTGAGGCAGACAGTTCTCTGGAATCCAGGGACAAAGTCAAAGCACTAAGGCACCTGGTGTCCCTCAGCCCCACAGCAGCAGCCACTGCTTGACATAAACACAGAGGTTTGCCTGGGTGTTTTTAAAGTTGGAACCCTCTACAATGTATATTTTTGTATGTGGGCGTGCATTGAAATTTGAAGTAGCAGTCTACTACCTTCACAGATAACCACATCCTGATTATTTGGATACAGAGATGTAAAAATAAATGGCAAGGTTAAAAACATATGTTTATTATGGTTTTAAGATCTGTGCTGGTATTCATTCAAGCCAAAGACTAAAGAGCTAAAAATAGCAACTGGTACACTAATGAAAATAAACAGTGAGGCACCTGCAACACTAAAGACATTTGATTAAATGGTCAGAACTCGACGCCAGTGAAATTAGAAGCGGAGGAAATTTTAAGGACTTAAAGCTTGGCTCTACTTCCCAAAGAAATAAGCAGCTAAAGAGGTGGTGTCACTGACTGAAAAGGGAGCAAAACTTGAGTCCAGCAAGACTCTTTTGTACTGATTTTCATGCAGCAATGGGACCAAGGCAGGAAAAAAAAGGCAGGGTCATTGTAGTGGAGCAGTTCGGCTTTAGAAAAGTAATTGCAAAAAAACTAATAGTGCAGTGACGATTATGTAAATACAATTAAAATCACACTTTCTTCTGCCAGCCTGGGACTTAGTTTTACCACCTTCAGCCATGTCATAGGACTTCAGTTATTAAAAGAAGTTATTGGTATTTCTCCTTGAGCTTATTTGTTGCAACTGGCCAAGTAGAGCCCTCTGGCCAAAAAGGGGTTTTCCCAGCCATGCTCTGGCTATTGCTTCACTCCATCCATATTTTACCTTGACACATTCCAAGAGTCGCTTTAAGAGAGGCTGGACAGTATTTCTTCCTGAAGGAGACTAAGCAAAGCTCTGACAAGCTTTTCAAGATTCACCCTTAACTGAGTTTGAAATTCATTGTATTGAAATTGTATCCTTCCAGAAAATTCTTCACCACCAACTTCACAGAGCTAGGTCAAGGGATTGGTGTATAATTCCATGTCTGTAGTATCTCAGGGTCTTGTGTTATCTGACATAAAATACGGTTTTGCCTTCTCTAAATGAAATTGCAAGTCTGAAATTCAGACATATTTATGTGTCTTAGCGATACTTTAGCTTGAAATGTGTCAAAACTAAAATTCCTCATATAATTAGCTATCTTTGTTGCTGGTCCAATTAAAATAAAATTAAAGATAAAAGAAAGAACAGTATTCTACCTTATCAAAGCAGGATAAACACACAAAACTTTTACTTAGGAACCAGTGCAGAGCCATTTTCCAAGAAAATATCACAAGAAAGCAAAACGCTTTACCAAACAGAAACTGTTAAGTCTCCAACATCAAACCAAAGGACTTAAAAGATGTTTTTCTTACAGACAAAAAAACAAAACCCAAAATGACATCCTGAAGATAAGTGAGCTGAACAAACCTCAGACAGAATGCAATTCATCACCAAGCTCCAAACCCATTGCCTGTCAAAAATGGTAACAGCCATCATTGTTCTTACCCATTTGATCCACGATATTTCACATTACTCTGGAGATTACTCTGCAGGCATAAATCACAAGGGACTTATTTTTCTTACTGGCCTGTTAGCAAGAGAACCGAGGCAAGACATCAAGCCTTGCTCTGCAACCCTTCACTCCAGTGCCAGCCTGTCCTGATGGCTGTGCTCTGCTCGTGGCTGTGACACCAGCAGGGGACCTTGCTCTTGCAACCAGCACCTTGTGGCCAAGCCTGGAAACCCCTGAGGTTTTGCCTGGATGCCACCAGAATGACCTGATGCAGAGCCAAGGCTTGGCTGTCCCACAGGCACTGGGAAGCTCCTGGTGCCTCTCTGGCCTCCAGTGCTGCTCTTAGGACGCTGGGACAGCACTGGGAAGTGATGAACTTCATCCCTGCTAGGCAGGAAGGGCTCTGGGACCGTGCAGATTCCTGCCAGCTGGGGGAAATCAGGTCTGCAGACCAGCTACTGAGCTGTTTGTTACTGCTCCTGCACCACAAAATAGAATATTAACTGCTGCTACCTATCTTAATTGAATTGATTAATCAAATTGAGTACTCGCACTGGCCTTGCTATGCTTGCATTGCATGCCCAATAGGAATATACCTTGGCCAAAAAAATGATGATGGATGATTATCTTACCAAAAGAACAACTTAAAAATGGCTTGTGTGAAGCTCTAAAAAGTCTGCTCCTGCTGGAACAAATTTTTCTTACTTTTAAAAGTTGTAAAAGGTATCCTCTGATCACCACAAAGCCAAAAATACTGTCCCTAGCACCAGTCCCAGTGATTTCAGAACTGCTGAAGGACCCTGTCTGTCTCAGGTGCAATCTTGTAGTTATGTAAATGTAAAGGAAAAAGGATAAAAATCAAAACCAAATCCCACCCTCAGAAGAAAAATCAGATCTCAAAAATAGGCTAGAGTGGTGTTTTTGTTGTCATCCCACAGACAAGATATGGAGCATTTCTCACATATTGCTTTCTAAAAGATACTGAAGCCACACATTGAAATATGGGGCTTTAGTGACAAAATGAAATGTAAGCTGCCAGTGTCAGGCCCTTTATGTTATTAATAATGTGTTTTCTGGAGTAGGCATAGATTTTTAAACAATGCCATATGTTTTGTTATACATGGAACAGAAACTGACAACTTCTACAATGTATTTTTCCTTCTATTTTCAGTTTCATAACTATATGGATATATAGAGGCAGGTAGGTTTCATCTAGTGGAGCCAGAGAGAACTGGAAATTCATAGACTTATGCAAGAGGCTTATGATTAGTTATTTTGAGATAACTAGGTATTTTTGTGTCCTGAAAGAAACTTTTTGTCAGACAGTATTTCAAGGCCAAGTATGCTCCACTTCCTGAAAATGAAGTTCCTTCAAGGTTTCTCAAGACAGTCAAGATTTGTTGATTGATTTCTAAAGCCTTCATTTCAATAATTGTATTCCCTGTACCCTGATTCTGGTGCTCAGTCCTGACATGTTCTCACATCACCACGTTAGTCATCCTTGCCTGTTTGACAGCTGTGCTTTGGCTCAGAAGTTGCTCGAGCACAGCTGTTCCTACCACTGGTAGTCAGATAAAACAGAGTTTTATGTCATGGTTTAGTCACTGCATGGCTGTCCTGGACCCTGCCCACACAGGACACAAGAAAAAAGGATGGAAAGGCAACCCTCTAATTCCCATGAGGAGTTCAAGAAGGGCATAAATGAGCACAGCCCTGTCAGGGCACCTTGGCTGGACAGACACAAGCATGATTCAGGAACAAATTAACTGACAGAGTTGGGCAAACACTTGTGAAAAGACTAGTCAGTCATGGTTCTCATCTCTTCCTTAGAAAACAGGGCATGAAACTAAATGGCCATACAGAACAAATGAGGACAATTTTCTTTAGAATGGGCAGGAAGGACACTGGTTTGACATCCTGCAAAGCTGGCTACACATTTACACTATCACACTGTGTAATAAATCAATTTTTAGCAACAGATTTCAAAAATTAAAAGCCCCAAATTCACATATATTCCATGAAAGTAGGAGACCATGAAGCAACAGACAGATAGAAGTGATGGAGCCCATCTAGAAGCCCAGGGGCTATTAAAACAGAAGGATGGTATGAAGTGCAAGAAAATATCTCTTAGTGGGAAAAACCTCTTTGCACCTTTTCTCAAAATATAATTGAGTAAGCTGCAGTTTTTCTGGTCTGTGCAATGGAATACAAAACATTATTAGACTATTCTTCATTGCCAACAAACTCTCAGTCCTACACTGTTTATATATGTACTGACTAAACATGCCAACTTTTCTTAACATTTCCAACAATTTGACATTCAGCTTTCTTTCTTCTTTTCCGCAAGAGCCAAAAACTTTTCATTGTTTGAGTGCCATCTTCAGAATTTAGAGCAAAAATAAGGAATCTTTCCATCAAGAAAAATCAAGAAATAAACAATGGTTTTCTATATTAGAAAATAATTTTTTCCTAACAACATTGAAGTGATAAGTAGAAGATCTTTACATCAGGTATCAAGTTTATATTAGCAAAATAGTTTATCAATCGAAAAACAGACCATTTAAAGTATAATAAAAATATCCCTCAAGATAAGCTTTTAAGAGACCAGAATGGCATTGGAATATCTTAACAAGATTCAAACAGTGATACTGATTTACTCAAAAAACACTTAAACATTCTGATCAAGGGTATTACTTGAAGAAGAAAAGGCTTAGGGGAGATGCACTGCAAATGTAAATCAGAGAATAGCCCATCTCTCTGAGTTAAGTAAGAAGAGAAGGAAGGTGCAAGCACTTGCAATCTTTGTCAGGGTCCAAGAGCAGAGCTCTTACAGCTGTTGTGTGTTTTAATTGGCTCTTCAAGAAAGCCCAGAAAGGCACTTGTCATTCATTCAAAGAGTGAAAACAAAGTCCTAATCTGCTGAAATCAGATTGGCAGGTATTTATAAAAATGAAGAATGCCTGATCCAGTCAGATATATTTTGCAGTTTTCCCATCATTTACACCATAGATTTGCTTGGTTTGAGCTGGGGGTTTTTGCCTGTTATTCCTCATAATGTCCAAAGTATTTTACAGGAAAAGTAGGTTGAGCTGCATTTTGAATACAGGTGAGCAGAGACAGATAAATGCAATAATAAGTTTCTTGAGTTAAGCAGTGGGCAGAGGCACAAAATGTCCTCTCAGCTCCTCAGGTTTCAGCTCTGCTCTCCCCACGAGAGAACAATCATTGCAAAGTGAAAGACCAAGTAGGAAAGCTAAGGGCATTGCATGCTAGTGCTTCAAAAATTAGTGTATTCTGAACTTTATTGCAGCCTCTGGACATCTAAACCAAACGTTATTTGCATGTATTTACTTGTACAACTTCAGTGTGGGAGGAAAAAAAAAGTGAAATAGTTTGAACTCAGAATGAAGAAATTACAATGACTATCACAGAATCAGAGTCTGCCTTCAGTTACAGGGGTACGAAACTGAACTAGCCAGATCACTGGATAATGATAATTACTCTGTTAGTGTAGGAATGTTTTTGCAGTTATTCTATTATTGCAGGAATTCAGCAGAATCTGGATCAACATTTGTCTAATACAGGATACAGTGAAACCCTTTTGCAGATCCATAAATTAAAGGCTTTTCCTAAATAATTTATCTCATGTTTTCCAATATATTAGATGTAGCAAACTTGTCTACCACATAAGATATTTAGCAATGTAAAAGAATTATTCTGTCACAGCTCTTCAGCTTATTTTAAGAAGTAATATGCATTTGACAATAACTTACACAAAAGGAAAATCCATAACAATATAAACAGACAGTAGTTTACTGCAAAGCACTGCAACAGCATAAAAGTAATTTGTCACTGTTGCAAAATGCACTGACATATTCTGTTTAAGTATTGGCTGATTAACTGAAGGATATAAGTTTCCACTGAATATTTGTAGCTCAGTTTTACTACAAAAAATCCTAGGTGATAGCCACCTTGTTATCTTAATTCCAAAGTAAAAAGTACTGGAAAAAGTACTTGTGCTTTTCCCATCAGATTTTTATACCTTTTACATGTCTGTTAATAAAAAAAAAATAAGAAAACATCAAAAAAAGGAAAACACAGAAGGGAAGAAAGCTTCTGTAAAGAGAGCAGAAGACAGAAAACATTCCCAACACATTCTGCCCTCACTCCTCTTACCTTGCATTAGATGCAAGCAATTCCACCTTAATGGTCCTGCTATGTTCTTCCTCCTAACTTATCCTTAATGTTCAGCTTTCTTTCAGAGTTTTTATAGTGTCTGGTGTAGGCTACAAACTCCAATCACTGCCTTTGCTTTCTCTTACATCATTTCTAAAGATTTTCCACTGATCCTTGCCCTAAACCTTTCTGTCCTGCACTCTCACACACATATTTGCCTCACATTTGTTATATTTATTGCTGTGATCAAAATGATTAGGTTATAATTAAAGGTCTAGGAGTTTGCTCTGGGTTTTTCCCCCTTTTTTCATTTAATTTCAAGATTCAGACAGTCATGGGAGTAGAAAGATTTTCAGCAGCATCACCATTCCTCTAAACTCTCACTGTTGTAAACTGCAGTACTGAAACACAATGTCCTGAGTCATTACTGAGGGTTTGTTTTTTTTTTTTAACTTTGTTTCTTGGGGATATCAGAAGGACTGTATTAGCTTCAGAAAGAAATTAGCATGTTTTTAGTAAACCAAACACCACTGTAAGTTAAGCATTAGAAAAAGATTGTGCTTTGTAAAGCAAGTGACATGAACTTAAGTCTTTCAGAGACTTAATTTCTGTTATTGAACTGTTAAGTTATTGAATTGTAAAGCATGGGTTGTGGAGATGCTTATCTTTCCTAGGCAGTATCAGAGGGCTTATTTCTTTCCCTGTTTGCCTCCCTAGACTAACTCTATCTTCCTTTTTTAAAAATCTCAGATTTTAATAGATTTGCAGAACATTTTAGACCTGTTTTGGGGTTTAAAATTCTAACCAGAGCAGGCTCCTTAAGACTTGATTCACAGTAATTTTATTCCCTAAATAGAAAGGCACAGGACATTGAAAGTTTTTACTCTGACTTGCCAAAAGCTGTTCCTACAAGCCATGGACAGTGAAAGGAAATTTGCAGTATGTGGGAAAAAACTGTCAGCCAGGAAGCAAACACTTTGACTTCATTTGTCTTGATCAAAGTGATTAGAGAAAAATAAGAGCTTGGTGATATTGAGGCAAAGCAAGGACTGCTGCCCCATATCTGGACATGTTCCAGGCCAGGCTGGATGGGGCTCTGACAGCCTGCTCCAGGGGAAGGGGGTTGGCACTGGGTGATATTTAAGGTCCCTGCCAACCCAAGGTGTTCTGTGTTTCCACAGCATCTCCCAGCACAGGCCAGTGTGGGAATGTGGCCTAGAGCAGATCTGCAGAAATCCTGCAGAAACACAGAAATGGGCTGGCCACAGGAGCAGCCACAGCCGAGTCAGGCAGGTTGAGACTCTTCTGCACTGCAGGGTGTAACAGAGCAGTGGTGGCAGCTGCAGAGTCCAGATGGGCTCTGTGGGCACTGGAGGAGCAAGAGAAGCACAAGAGCAGAGCCAAACACCACCAGAGTGCTGAAACACAGCTGGAGATGCTGCTGCACAAAGAGAACGGGACTGAGGTCCATTGTACTGCATTTAGGTGGTGGTTTGCTGCTGGAAGTCCAAGGACACAGCTGTACTTGACTGATGGGTCTAAAACAAGCAAGCAGGACCTCAGGGGGAAAAAAATAATCATGACAATCTAACAATGAGGTATGATCAGTTTATGGGCTACCTTAGTGACATAGGTAGCTGCTGACCAGTTACTGCAGTTCCAGGCTCTGGGTTTCCTTCCTCTGTTGGATGGACACAAGGTGGCACTCACAGGCATTTACTCCTCTTGGGAGTTCTTGCAGGTTCTATCTTAAGGTTTTCAAGCAGAATTTCTGCAGGACTCCATTCTGCCACCACACTTGGTGTTGATGTGGCTGGTAGGAGACCTGGGCTGTGACACTGGGAACAAGCTGATGACAGAGAACTGAGTGCTGGCAGTGAAGGCATTTCAGTGTTTCACAACACAGGAGAAAGTCTGGAGAACAGCTGAGACTCAGCCTTCTACAACTCAGCACCTCAGAAGAGTCAGGGAGACAGGGGAGGACTGCAGAAAAAACAGCAGAAGTGCAGCCATAGTGTCACCTCCTTTGGCTCCAAGAGTTTGTCTAAGAACTGGCATCAAAATTTTCTTTTATTGTCTCCACGGATCAGTGATGCTATAGCACAGCTTCAGCCACTTTTGTTCTACCTATTGGACCTACTCAGAAGTTGAGGCTCTTCCTTTAAGAAAAGTTATTTTCTATTTCACAATTTATCACTGTATCCTTCCTACAAAATCTAAAATATTTCAGAAATGGTTCCTGATACACACAGCTATCATCAACTCTGACTAGGAGGTATGGAAGACTCAGATCTAGGTAATTTTTCATCTTCTTGGGCTGCTTCTGGCCTTAGCATAAGACATTCTACCAGCACACATGTGGGTTTTGTCTCTGGGGAAAAAGAAACCCCAACAAACCAACAAACAAAGCAAGCAAATAAGCCAACAAACAAAACAAAAGAAGAAATACCACTAATAAAAATGAATAGTGTGTTAGAGTGCTAACATTTAATTTCCTGCTCTAAATTGACTGTGATTTATTAACACTTTTTTGACACCCTCTAGTGAAGACTGCCAAGGAAGCTTCCCAGACAATGAAAAAGGTATGTGGTGGTTACTCTGCTGGCAGAGCATCTAAGGAACAGATATCCTCAGCAGCACTGTGGCTTAATTATACTTACAATGTAATTAAGTTACAGCAACCAAGAGTTTGGAAGGAGTCCTTATTGTCTTAACAATGAATGAATGAACAAATATAATGTGGTTTTTCTCAGCTATGAAGACAAGAAAAAGGAAAATTGGAGGAGATGAGGACACAAGACATGAAGCTCTTTTTGTTACCATTAAAGAGAAAGACAAACTTACCTCCCTACTGCCCTCATGGTCCCACAAGAATTTCTTTAAATCTTTCAACACTGGTTTACACATCAGTTGAGCTGGCTGTTTTCCTTAAGTAGACAAGTTGTGATTCAGAGAGCAGGGGCTCACTTGTGTAAGTGTTGAGCAATCTTGCTCTTCAGCACCCTTGCCTGTGGAAACTGTATTTGGGGTTGTCAGACATTGTCTGTAAAGGCGTGGGAATGGCACATGAATGCAATGCTTGATATTTCTGTACTTTTAGTCCTTCCCTTCTGCCACTAAAACTTGCAGCAGTGTTGTAGCATCCCTGTGATCTATGCCACAGGAGTCCCCTCATTCTATCCCTGAGCTGTCCCATGGGAACTTCACCTTCCAGCCTCTTCTAAGTGTGAAACCCTTTCCAGCAACCACGGGTTCCCCACACAACACCACACCTCACAAATCAGTGTGAACAGTGAGGGTCCAGCAGGTGTTATGGCCAAAGCAAGAGACCTGAACTCAGGAAGTTTTGATTGATCTGGCATGGACCTGAGGAATTCTGATTACTTATGATTATACATATTATACATATTTTCACTAAACACTGAGTGTGTCATCAGGAAGAGTCCAGTTCCCAGTTTAACATGGAAAAACATCACCACACTGAAGTTAGCAAAAGTGGACATTTTTCCAGATGTGCAAGGTTTGCCCCATAATGCTAAGAAATAATCCAAGGGCTTTTTTTATTTTCAAATTAAAAACTATATTCTTTAAAATAAAGAGCTGATTTTCATGAGCCAGGTGCTCAGCTGATGTTGATTCATATAGCTCTGAGATAAAAAACTAAGATATTCCAAATTACAGTGACTTCAATTTATTTTTACTTCTTGAGACAATAAACTCTTCAGACAAAATTGGCCCAATTCTGACACCAGTCTAAAAAAGGAATAGCATTCCACCAGATTAATCAAAACACAGCATTTTACAGCTACATTATTGGTACAGGGAGAACATCCAACATTACTTTTGTTGCATTTACATTCATATCTTGTCTGGAGAATGGGAAACATTTAAAAATAACCACCCCACATTTTTAGTCAATACAAAAGAGAGAATTTCAAAAACCAAGCTAGTTCCCACCTCTTTGCATGTTGATACAGAGAGCCAGAGAGCAGATGACTCGCTGTAAGACAGACTATGGAAAAGAGACCCTGCACTAACAATGTGCATTAAAGTTTTCCAACAGAAGGTACATTCCACCTTGGAAGGAAAACCTATGTTAAGACAGCTATTTTTAAAGCTGCAAACTATCAAAGTAGGCTTTGCTGTGTCACTTCCATTTAAGATGAATCCTTGCAGCTAGATAGAGTTGGAGAAACAAAACCCACAAACTGATGGTAGAAAATAGCACTGAAGACTGTAACATTCCTTAGGAATGTTAGGCTTCCTATGAGCAGTTTCTATATATGTACTTTTTAAAAGTCCTTTGTGCTGGAATTATGTGCTTGCAATAGGTGCTGGGTCATGACATCTATGAATCCATGAAAAGCTCTCAAAAAACAAAGCAAAAGTCCCAAAAAGGACAGCTTCTTGAAAGGCAAGGCATGCTCTGGTGCAGAAGGCTGTGTGTGGAAATAAAAGATGTTTTATCTCCGGTGCCCATGCCATTGGCTCCTAGCCCAAGATGGACGTGAGGAGTGAAGATGGCCAAGAAAAGCAACAGGACCTTCTGTGCTGTGGACACAGTGGTCCATGAGCTAATGGACAAGGGGTAACAAACACACACATCTCAATGTACCAAGCAAACAGTAACAGTGCTGGGCCAGCATCAGCCTGGTCCTGACTCAACTGGCAACACAGAAATGAAAATGAGTAAACTGTTTCCATCCCCTCTAACTATGCTCCTTGGAGTCAATGCTGAATATAAACACAACAAATTGGGAACTAGCCCCATCTTTCTGTGCTGGGAGGGAAGAATGTTGTTTTCATACTGCCTGCCTTGTCAAAGACATGTGCTGGTGGCCCCTGCCACTGAAACAAGCTCTTTGTGGCCTGTGAACCCTGGTGCCACAGTGCACAAACACAGGACAGCAAAGTGGCTGCAGAGCACGGGCACAAATGAGGCCATGCAGCACAGCCCTGAATGTGCAACAGCAGGTCAAGTTTAGAAATGCTCAAAGAAGAAAAAATGTGTCTGCCCCTGAAGCTGTCCTCACCTCAAACTTTATTTCAAACAACTTTTCATCATTTTCTTGCAGACCTGAGAAGTACAGTGGAGTTGTGTTTATTGGTACTAGGATGAGAGGTGCAAAAGAAATAAAGAAAGAAGCTAACCAGCAAAATGGTGACAAAAGACTGGGGAAAAAGAGGAAGGATAGATATTCTTCAGGCAGATGCAGAGGTGTGGAAGCTGGGCAGAGCCACGTGGACCACTCCCAGCATCACAGGATGCTGCAGGAAATCTCACCACCCATTTCCTACCTGACATGCAGGTAAAGGAAGTCATGTGAAAGGTGAGGCTGGGAAGCTGTTTCTCCATGGAAACAGTTCCTGCACCAAGTGGTATTAATAAGGAAGATTCTGTCCCAGAACAGAATCCAAACAGAGCATGCTGTTAGTGTCAACCCAGGAGTTCAGAGTGTGCTGGCTGATTTGATTTTTTTTTTCCTGCTTTGCTCTAGAATAAATGTGCTTATGGATTGGTTCTTTTAAGGGAAGCAGCAAACAAGGGAAATAGTAGCAAACCTTCATTACAGAAATGAAGGTCTCTGGTATTTCTCAGAATTAACCACCTCACAACAGTTTGTAAACTCATCCTAACACTTGAGCCAAATTCTGGTACATGACTTGCCCACTTCAGCTCCTCTATCCCTTCAGCTGGACAGAGACCTGACTGAGCTCGACTCTGCACCTCTCTGCAGGCAAGCTGCAGCTCCCCGAGCAGCTGCAGCTCGCAGCTGGATTATTCCGGGATATTTCGGGAGCCATCCCGCTAGAGCAGAGCGATCATCAGGCGATCACCGCCCTCTAGAGGAGCCCACGCCGGGCGTGGGGCTCAGCCGGCTTTGCTGCCATCCAGCCATCCTCCCCACAGCCCCAGCTGCAAGAAGCAGGAGGAAGGTGTTGGCTGGATTGAATGGATCCAGGTAGGCTCATGGCTACAAAGGACTGAGCCCCCATTCCCAGCTCCTCCGTTATTCCTTCCCTCTCCACTTCCAAGCTCACCCAGCTGGCAGCACTTTCCCTCTGTGCATTTTGCAGAGAGGAGTGAAACACACAGAGAACTGCAAGACACAGCTACAGTAAAAAGCAATAAAAGTAACTGCCAGACTAAACTCTTGCCACAGCTTATTTTTTTCACAAGCAATGTGCATAAACTAAAGCAGTGGCACAGCTGCAAGAACTGACTGTGCCCACATGAGCTGGATGTGCTGTATGAGAAAAGCAGCAAGCCCTTCTGTACAACTGCACACTCACGTTACTTTCCCTTGTCTGGAATAGCTTGGGAGCTTTAAAGAGAAGAATACAAATAGTGATGTTTGTTTATGATGTTTGTAGGTAAGTAACCTACCACATAATCAAGAGATGAATCTACTGTTCCTGGTGTGCAAAGGTCCTCTTTGATTAGGTGAATATTTAAGAAGAAACTACTCTGTACAGAGACTTAACATAAGATCCTGGAGGCAGGAATAGCACATGGCCAGGTTTCCCCAGACACATCCTTTCTCTTTTTTCCCAGCTGGAAATTCTGTCTAGTTGGAATTCAGCAATCTTTTACATTTTCTTCTGACAGGCTGGCTGGATGTGCTGGTTTGCCTGCAGATGGAGGGATTCTGCAGGTAACCATGCACAGACCACCTGTGCATGTGCAGCCCAGGATCCAGCAAACATTACATTTCAAACCTTACCCTGGGATTCAGGAGAGCTGTGTTCTGTTACAGAATCACAGCATGGTGGAGCTTGCCAGGGATCTCTGGATACTGATTAGTCCAACTCTCCTCAAAGAAGGGTCAACAAAAGCAACTTTTTGCCAGTGCTCTCCATGACCTCTCTGAGCAGCCTGTTCATTCTTCAGCTACAGTAAAACAAAAGTCTGATGTTTAAATGTAATTTCTTGTACTCAGTTTGTGCCCTTTGCTTCTTTTAGTGCACACCACTGAAAAGACTCTGGCTCTGTCTTTTCCTCCACCATGGGGTGTTTATATGCATTGAGAAGATCACCTCAGCTCTCTCACCCTTTGCTCACATATGACAAATGCTCCAAGGTGTGCCCTCCTAGTATGCCCACACCTCTCTTGCACTAGGAGCCCAGCACGCAGGTGTGCACACACTCAGCCAGCCCAGGTGCTGCTGCCCTTCTTTGCTGCAAGGTCACTGCTGCCTCAGTCAGTGTACTCACCAGGACCTCCAGGTCTTCTCTAAAGCTGTTTTCCAGATATTCAGTCATCAGCCTGTGTAGGTGCATGGGGTTACTCACAGCTTCACTTCTGCCTTGACTAGCTGGCCTTGGACTCAGCTCCCTGGGCCTTGCTCTCCACGGTGTGGATAACACTGATCTCTTTTGTAAAGCAATTTCAAACTTTGTTTATGTGATGTAGGTGTTATTTCATTTGTCAATCATAGGTAAATATCTTATCATCCTCCTTTAATGTGTGGCTCCTCATATTGGCAACATTCACTCCCATGGGGGCTTTTATAGCATGTTCACTGCCCTGTACTCCCTGTAGGATTAAAACTGGGGCTTCTCCCTCACTTTTTATCTAGAATACAACAGCCAGAGAGGGGAGAAAACTGGTAAGATGAAAGGGCATTGTTCATGTCATAATGTTCTGAACAGGACTTTACAACCTTTGGCTACAGGATATTATACAGTGCTCAGTTTACTGTCCCAGTCTCTAGACTTGTGGTGCAGTACATGTGTGTGCATGAGCACTTCAAGAAAACATATACTAAATACAATCTGAGGCGCCTGAGCAGCAGGACAGTGAACATTATCCAGTTCTTCTGCATGGAACTGAACAATTCATGCTTGATTAAAACTGAGACTGACAGCTTCAGAAATCTCAAGGTCCTAACCCTGCCTGCTTATCCATGCTGGTTTCCTTGTCCACCTCTGCACTGCGCCAGCCACACAGTCAGACCTTTCCTCTCTGCAGGCCAAGGCTTGTCTTCCATAAGGATCTCTGGGCTCCTTCATGGGTTTTTCTATCTCGTTCAAAGTTATAGTGCCCAAGCCCTTTGAAAATAATCAATGATTCATATATTTTCATACCACCTTCGGGAGCAGAGAAGCACAACGATCCCCTGCCAAATTTCAAAGCCCAGCTCTAGCAGTGCGGGTTTGTCACAGCTCCTCAGCATAACTCTTGCCCTGCTCACACACAGCAGGAAGCAGGCTTGTGCCACGCAGCAGCCAGCCCCTGGAGCTCCAGGCATTGCTGCTGGCACGTTAGCCAGCTGCAAAAATCACCAGAGATTCATGTGAGCTGTGTAATCCTCTGGGCTTCAGTCACTCACACCAAGCTGGGCGCTGTCCCAAAGCCACACGCTGCCCTCCCTGCAACGTGGCTGCTCTCTGTTTGGTGCCTCTCCCTACCTGTCTCTTGTTTTCCCACATCTTTTGCAAGGACCTTAGAACAGGGGACAAAGCCACCTCCCTTGCACTTGCTTGCCTCATTAATTAATCCCAGGTGTGAATCCATGGAATTGTGTGTGGAAGGAGGTTTCCCCTCTACCTCCACAAAGGCAGGCACACTGCATTTGTGCTTACTTTACAATTACACTTGGAGCCACACAGCAGGGATATAATACAGTTCCTTATGTAACCATATATTTATTTTGGTTACGTGCGGCTTCGAGACAAATCTGAAATGGTGCTGGACTGTGCTGCTGCCCTCAAAAGAAGTTTGTCAGCAGAGTAACAATAATATTCTGCTCCTGAAAATGATGTGCTGGGCTTTATGGTCAGCTTTTAAAACTGAATGCTTTTTTTCCACTTTGATATTTGAGCCCTGCCCCCAAAGCAATTCCTTTGAGTATATACATAGCTCTCCAAGCAATGGTCACGGGAGGACAGAGACAAAGCATTAAAAAAAAAAGATGCTGACAGCATCTGAAAATGATTGGCAATCTCAGCCACAGGAGCTCAGTCTCATTAACACAGTAATTTATATACTGGGGACAGTTTTCCTGATGTTCTTCTAGAAATCTCTTTTGGAATTATTAGGTATCGAAAATACATTCAGAACTAACTAACCAGAGGAGTGGAGATGGAACAAATAACATTGACTAAAGCACATTGCCCCCAAACACACAACTGCAGTGACCAGTCAGAGAGGATTTGGAGTTGGGTTCTGAACTAAATCATGTAACACAACCTGGGATGTTGCATCATGAGAGGATCCTTTTGGGATCTGAAGCATCTACACCCACCACAGCCCAGCCTTGCCACAGCAAAGCCTGGCTGTCTTTGAGAAAAAAATGGCATTGGGAGAGTATGGAAGCTTTGAACTTCAGATGTGCTTAAGTAAACATAGAAGAAGTAGCTGATCTTTTTTGCAAAATCTGCGATGAAATAACAGATAATAAAATCATCATCTCTGCTCATCCCATGGGGCAGAACCCCTGCCCTGGGTGGTGCCATGTGTGGGTGCACACAGACACTCCTGGGCACACAGCAGTGCCACTGGTGCCAGTCCTGCTCAAACCAAATGCTCAGAGAGCTCCAGTGCTCTCAGCAGCAGGGAGTGCCTGAATCGTGGAGGGATGAGTTTAGTTCTCAGTAGACCAAATAAACAGGGAGAAAAACCAGCCAGCCACCAGCCATCCCTGGTTCTTCCCAGCCCAGACAAGAGACTGGCTTCTATTCAGGGATGGTGAATAACTGCAATAACTGCTCTCAAGTCAGTACCCTGACACAGAGAATGATGCCATTACACAGTCAGCAGTGCCACTGTGACTGACACCTGTACAAACAGGGCAAAACCTGGCTGCAGAGGCTGAATGGACAAAAAGTCAGACCCCTTTTCTTCAAGGCATTTATCACACGCAGTCACTGTCTGAAGGTCCTCAATCCTGCCCTTCTTCCTTCTCTTTTTTCCACCTGGTCCTGTAAGCTCCTGGGAGCAAAGGGGACTCCCCCTGTCCCCTCCATCTCCTGCCACACAAATAACTCAGTGTGAGCAGCATCACCCTGAGGAGCAGCCAGGGCTAATGAACTGAAGCCTCTCCCTCCTGCTGCTCCTGCCCAGGCTCTGAAGCCCCTGGGCAGCCAGGCACATCACCCAGAGCCTCTCCAGCTTGTGCTCTGGGGCCGTGGGAAGCAGTGTCAGGAAGGGCTGTCTGAGCTCACTGTTAGGGAGGAGAAACCTCAGCCCAGGGCTGACAGTGACTGATGACTGTAGGTGCTGTGAGAACTCACTGCTGCTCACCTTACCAAAATGTCAGTGGGTGACAGTGATGTTACCAAAGCACCACAGGAGTGCAAAGATCTGTGTAAACTGAGAGGATAATCACCATGCAGGCAGAGCAGAAGCTGTTTGACAGTGTTGAAATTAAGTTCTTTGGTAGTCCTCTGGTTTGTCACGTGACTTCACACACTAAAACCACCCATATTGTGTTTTTA
This sequence comes from Passer domesticus, assembly GCF_036417665.1. NCBI lineage: Eukaryota > Metazoa > Chordata > Aves > Passeriformes > Passeridae > Passer > Passer domesticus. The sequence goes on along the minus strand of NC_087484.1, from coordinate 10,905,226 downwards.
TGTCCCTGACAATTGCTTTTCCTGCAGCAGACAATGATTTGTAAAATTACTTTTCTTATTCCCAAACCACTCAAAATTTTGCAAATTGTTTTCCACGAACTTAAAGTGGTTTGGAAATAACCTTGGCTCAGGGAATGACTCTGTTATGGGGCTTTTGCTGCCACGACAGCCAGCTGGGAGAAGACAGTTATTTCTAAATTACTCTATTTTTTACATTAATATCTCTTTTAGAGCAAAACAGCAGCAGAAGCAGTATTATTTCCATTGTGTGCTCTGAAATAGGACTGGTTCCTAGGAACCACAACTTATTGTCATCCCATCACAGGCATCCCTGGCCATTCCATATGGCAGTACATCCACTGTCTCCCCAGTCCCAAGCCCTGAGATCATTGTGGGGCTACAGAGGCAGCTCCTTTTCTCCTCTGTACTGGGAATTGCCATCAGAAACACAGATCCCACTTTACAACAGACAGCCTTGTGTGGACAAAATCCTGCAGCCCCATAGCATAGAATGGGTTGGGTTGAACTGAGCCTTAAAGGTGATCTAATTCCAACCTTCCTGACAAGGGCAGAGGAAAGGGAAAACCCATCTATGCATGGGCTCAAACCTCAGCTTTCCAGTTGTGAGCTGAACATGCTGATGGATTGCACCACAGAGAATCCCTAGTTCCAGCTATCTTCATAACAGAAAATAACTTTCCTACCTAAAATAAAACTACTTGCTGAAAAACATTGCTTTCAGGTAGCAGAAACATCACATAGACCAACGTGGCCTTTATCATGACATTAACAGTGGTTCAAAACTGCAAGGCCAAGAGTTCCCCTATGCCAGAGACAAACCAGCAGCTTCCCCATCTGCAAACTGAGCAGCTCAGACTGACAGGATAGCACCTTACAGGATCAGATCCCACATTTTCAAAGCTCCTGTTCCAGCAGCAAGGACACAAATGTGGTGTCTCCTGAGCACACTGAGGACTGAAGCACTGATATGCCTCAATCATTTCACTGGGCTCTTCACATTTCAAGATCAAATATGCAATCTTAAAGATTCCCAGAGAAATTAAAGGAGTGATTCAATGGATCACTTAAAATTTTAAAATATTTATCATTTAAAGAGAAATCCAACATCTTATTGAGGTGGGAGCAGAAAGAGGGGAAGGGGAAAAGGAAACAAATGAGGAGAGGCACAAAACTGTATTCCAAGTACACACAGTGGAAAATGCAGGTCAGTGCCAGCAGCCTAATAATCCAAATTCTCTTTCTATGCACTGACCTCTTCTGAGTCAAGGAAAGAATTTAAAGGCACATAAATGATAACTGTACATATTCTGGAAGCAAACCTAAAAGTGCTGCCAGGAAAAATCATCCTTCTCCACGCAGAGCCATTAACACATCCCTTCCACCAGGGCAGCAAAGGTCACACCCACTCTGGAGGCAGGGGAGAGAGGGAATGTTCCTTACCTGCCACTCACAGCCAGTCCTCAGCACAGCAGCAGGATGAGCATCAAATCTGAGTGCAGAGATGGATGTCAGGGCTGGCAGGACCGATGTACACACTGGCACCCAGGCAGCACTGCAGCTTTCTGGAGAGCCCAAGAGTGGAACCAGCACTGCACCTCCAGGAGTTCCCAGCAGACACCCTGTGGGTCACTTGCCCCTTCCCCTCCCTCAGTGAACCACAAGAACTGCTTTGGGTACTGCCCTCCAAAGAGCTGGCAACTGAGAAAATTGTCCTAAATGCTTTTTTTTAAAAAATAAATGACAAGTTTCATCCCTTTTACATGCTCCAGATGACTGTAATAGCAACAGTAATTCACCAAAATACCAGCAGCTAGATCCACCAATAGCACAATTCTGTACAGGGCTTTATTTTCCCTTGTTCTTCATGCAGCTAAATGCCCACACACATCTCTGCATTAGATTTCTCCTTTCATGCTGTTCAGTGCCTCCCCTTGGCCCCAGTGAAATGGAAGTACCACTCATTTTGCACACCCACTTCATACCAGCTTTGTTTAGATGCTTTTTCTGGCCAGCTTACACAATGATTGGGTCAAGTTTGCACAAAGAGGATTGCAAAATCTGCCCCCAGCATTTCCAGTGGAGGATATTCTTCCCTACCCCACTTTGCCTTTGGCCCATCTGCCACAGTTGGTGCAGGGTTGAGGTAGTGTCAGTACTTCAAGCAATGAACCAAATGCTCTTTAGAGGGGATCAAAATCCTGAGAAATTCACGAAAATCAATGGAGGTATTCCAGATGGGGGAGGTATATGGCTCAACAAAAAGAATGAAGCAGAAAACACCCGCAAATGCAGGAGATGATGTCCAGGCAGTTAAGCTACCCTGGCTCAGTCTGCCAGGAGCACAGCTCCTAACACCCATGAAAAAACCTTCTGCACTGCAGCTTCACCCTGGCACTTCTCTCCCAGTCACTGGCCCCAACCTGCTCACTTTGCTGGCTCCTGCTGACTGGCACTGGGGGAAAGCTTGACCACTGAAATTACCTTAAAAACACATTTGGGGGTGCTCAGGAGTGGTACCCTGAGTGCCTCTGGGGGTGACTGCAGAGCAAACCTGCCAGGGAAGGCTTGGGGCAGGAACACTGAGGAGATCCTGCTGGACAGGGTGAGGGACACACAAGGACACAAGCACAGGGTGAAGAATAAACTAGCAAAATAAGTGTGAGGTTTCTTGTATCTCTCAGTGTTATTTTGGCGTTGTAGCTCCTCTGTCCTCAGTAGCATTTACTTTGGTGGAACTGCAATGAAAATGTGGCTAAGTAGGATTGGAGGCCTCTGAGACCAGCTGAAAACAGAGAAAACACCACTTTACTCCACCAGCTTAAGCAGCTTTCCATGGGGCACATACCCTAAAAGAGGAAACAGTTCACTGTACAGAGCTGCAGAGATTTTCACAGCGACTTTAAACCAACTAGACTTGCCAACAGCTGAGATTTTGGGCAACAAACTGGTCTGGAGCTGAGCCAGCCTCTGCCAGGCTGGGATCCTGCCCTGTGAGATCCTGAGCACAGAGCTAGACCCTCGTGGGCCGAGTGTGACAGGGAGGATGCCCAGGGGACAGAGGCTGAAATCAAGCCAATAGCTCCAAACAGAAAGCAGGCTTGGCTGCAGCTGCAAAAGTAAGGATACACAAAGGAGGGCAAGACACCTGGACTGGAATGGTGAGCTGGGTGCTCACACCTCCTCTGGGAGCAAACACCTGCATTTAATGTACACACTTTTCTCACATTTGAGAATGTTAATCCAGCATAACGAAAGCAAGGGAAGTCAGCAGCTGTGTGCTGATGAAAGCAGAGCCTTTGGCTACTTCAGGGAGTTCACTAGGTGTGTATGAATAAACATGGAAGACTTCACTGCAGCAGTTTAACAAAGTACTAGAATCCCTTCTGAAATCTTTATGAGGTGAAAATGAGTAAGCAACCTCTGCAAAACCAACTGACATTTTTCAATTTATGAGGCTTCCCATGTCACAATACCTATTATTTTACACAAATATTTTAGTTTAAAAACCACCTCTCTGAGCCATGCTGAGATGAGAAGGCTGCTGAGATCCTGGGCTGACATCCCAGGAACCTCAGCAGAGTGCCTGGTATTCACAGCTGAATTTTCTAATAAGGTGGTGCACATTTCCAAAATATCACTGCACAAGTGTCCATTGGTGGAGTTATTTTAAGGCAGTGGTTCAGGAAGGCACTTCTTGTGCCTGTTCCAGACATGCCTGCCTTGAACTTGCTTAAGACCCCGCTGTGAAGAGAGACTTTAATGGCAAAGACAGCTCCAGGATCACTTACTGGAAGAGATTTTTATCATTTGATTTTCTTCTCTTTGTACTGATGTCAATTAGAAAAACAAAAACTTCTGAAATTCAAGGAGTTAGCCCTGGATCAAAGCAGACTGAAACCTGAACTGAGCCATATAAAGCAGCTTCTGCCTTAGAGCAGTGGTATTTTCCACAGATAATCTGCACTAGAATAGATGGAAACAACCATTTTCTGTCTCCCTTTCCAACACCACATCATCAGGGACAGCTCTGAGGCAGCTCTGTTAGGAGTGCAGCCAGGCAGGTTGAGGGGTATCACAGTCAGGGTTTGCAGTGCCAGGCAGGGATCTGAAAGGCATGTCCAAAGAATCTCTTCTGATCCTCACTTCAAGGCTCTCAAAGGCACATACCTCCATCCCACCATCCCTCACATCCTCTCTCTGGGAATCTGACTCATTGCCTTGGTTTTGTCTTTATCTCTGCTCCATGAACACTTTTAAAGTTAGACTAAATGCTCATGAAGTTGCTGCTGTGGGGGATTGATTTCCTTTTCCCTTCTAGAGCTGCAAGGTCCTTCAGCCACTGCTGGTAAGTCTTTCAAAAGACACTCATGAAGATCAAAATATTTACATTCTCTAAGTGCAAGGTAGAAAATCCAGGGAGTCTTAAGGTAGCTGCTGTTGTTCCTTAAGACACATTGGAAATAATTTTATTTCCATTTTTCTCCATTAGTCAGTATTTCATCATTCCTTCCTCACTGCTCAGCTTCTGTAAGAACATTTTGTGATGGACATTGTCATAGACTGAGGGGACTGCAAACAAGTCAGACCAGCTCAGCCTCCTTTAATTATTATTTTCCAGCACAGAAAAGGCCAATCATTTTCACTTGTGAAACCAAGTGCTTTAAAATTTGCTCTGGTACCTTTGTCGTCTGTATAAGTGTGAACTTTAACTACCCTCTTCTATGGAAAACAAACAAAAATCAGAAACAGTGAAATTGTAGCTTTTTACATGTTCTTCTACTCATGGAGATGACTACAGGAGATGCACTTTTGAGAATGAGGAGCAGTGTCCCACCTACACTCAAATTCTGCACATGCAGAGTCACACTTGGTATGGAAAGGACATGGCAGCAGAGGAGCAGAACTCCTTCAGGATCTCCCTCACCCTCCCTGCCCCTGCCTTGCCCAGACATATTTCCTAAATGATTTCAATTCTACCTTTTTTATACATAAAATGAGCTTCCTGCCTCCCCTCATCTCTGTTTCTACTGCATTTCAGTGAAATTTTACTTTGTCATATTCCCACAAGAAACTTAACAGAGGAGTCTGGAGAGTGGACAGCAGAAATGATACACTGGAAGGCAAAATACAAGCAGCAGGGACAATGTAGGGGGAGACACTAGAACTATTTTAATTCCTTTTCTACTGACTACTGAAATCTCCTGCTTCTGCTCTTTCTTTTCTTTTATGCTGGGGAAAGACTATCATGTGAAGAAGGAGCAATGCCTCCTGGCACACTTCAAAATTCCCTCTTACTGGCACTGAAAAGTCCCTGAGGAAGCTGCTAAGAGGTGGCAGCTGCCCTGCTCAGAACTTCTGAGCATCCCATCTCCAACAGAGATATTCACTTCCTTTGGAGCTGGAGAGGTTAAAGTGACTCAGCAGAGGAGCCACTGCTCTGGAACAGATTTCAGAGAGGATTGGAGAGCAGGGGGCTTGGGAGTCCCAATGTCACTGCAGGGCACAGGGTGCTTCACCTCCTGCAGGGTGGTGGGTTTGCTACCTTGCAATTCCTTCTCCCTCAGTCAGGTATTCCTACACCTGCCTGACAATCCCACATGAGGAAGCCACAGAAGCCACTTGGACACTTTCATCAAGAACTGTCTGGAAAAGGGAATTTTTGATCTGTGGGAAGTTCCAACATTCTGAAATTTGCTTTTCTTCCACTTATAAATGGGAGGCCAAAATTCCATGGTCTGTGTGGAATGGATCTCCTGGAGAGGAACAGAGGGAAGGAATGGAGAAGATTAAGAAACTTCCTTTTGAAGGAAAAAAAATTAAAATCCTGTTGATACTGTTTTGGTGAACTTTGCCACCTTTTAACTTCCATGGGGACCAAACCAGACCCCTGAAAAAACTCTCAGAGTTTGCAGCTCACAGGGAATCTGGCAGAGATGCATGAAAAACAAACAAATAACTAATGATCAGTCAGAAGTCCCTTGATAAAGAAGTTATTTTCAAATTGATTTTACATTTCAAACAATTCACATAAATTCAGTATTTTCAGACAGCTATACAACTCCTCAAAGAGTCCAGCAAAGGCTTTAGGTATGGTTTTCAATTTCAAAATATGTGTCCCTGCTGAAAATATTTACTCAAGCATGCACAGTTGAAGGTTCATTTAACTTATTCCTGGACTGGTTCCTATTCATTCTTAACCCACAAACATTATTTTTACATTTGATACAACATCCTACTGATTTCTAAGCAAGTTTCACTCTCAATTTCAGTCAGCTCTGGTCTGCTATTTAATTTTTACCAAAATCTATTGGCCTTTGGTGTGTCAAGTCAGCCCTTTAAAGTCACATAAATAAAAGGTACTTATCTTTCATTGAAGCAGGAAATCTGCAGTTTTCCTTAATCATTGCTATCAAGCATCTGCAGTATTCCCTTTTACATGACTCATGAAATTTTGGGATGCTCATGGGCATAGCAATATGCATATTCCTGACACTCCTGACTCCCACCTCCCTCTTTTTTATCATCTGAAGTGGCTAAAGCTGCTCAAAAAACCCCTCTTTTGGTATTTTTAACTTGAGAAAAAACAAGCTTTGTGCAATGATCTAGAAAAGACAGAAAACAGTTAGAAGAGAGTTTGCTACCAATTGTTAGGTATTCCAAAGTATTAAGGAATGATTATAGAAAACTTTAGGTGAAGGTGACAAGATGGTTTGTCTGGCCCAGAAAATGGACAGATGACATTGGGTGTCAATAAATGTGAAGTGATGGACACAGGAAGAAACAATCCTGAATCCTTCTACTTTGTCTGCATAGCAAAGGGCTTTGCTGGCTGTTCCTGATCCAAAATGAGCACCAAGAGGGGGTTTGGCAGGGCTGGTTCTCAAAATGATTGGTTCCAATGTAACAGCTTGGGATCTTGAATTGAAAACGACAGGAAATATACTTAAAAACCAGAAAGGACCTCTTTTTAACCAGAGTGTATTTTAACAGTGGAACTCCTCACCAAATTACGTTCTAGGTGCCAAAAGCTTACATAGATTCAAAAACAAAGTCACCAAAGGAAAATCCCTCAAGAACTATTAAGCACAAAATATTGTGTCTGGTTCTAAAATCCCCCAGCCACAAATGGTTGGAGGCTGGGAGAATGCTTGAAGGAAGTGACAAATATGCTTGCAAGATTGGCACTGTCAGAGTGAGCATCCTGAGCGAGACAGACGCCTGGGCTGACCTGGTATGACTGTTCTTGCACTTTTGTATCACATTTTCCTGTTGCCTTGTTCTCAGAAAAACCTAAAAACCAAGTCACTTTAAAAATGATAATTTACATTCACACACGCCCCATATTTTGTTTGATAGACAGAGTTGGCATGGAAAATTTCAACAGAAAGACTTCAAGTTTAGTAAATTCAATAAGCAACCAAAGGAAGGGAAATGCTAAATGTTGACAAGTTAAATAAGACACAGAGCTATCTGCCCTATCTTTAATTTAAAAAAATATTTAGAGTTCAAGTGGGTAGCACATATCAACAATTTAGGGTAATACAAAATACAGCAGTTATATAACTGCTCATGAAGTGAGCTAAAGAAATTCAGAGAAAATCTTAAAATTTAAAGAAACTCAAATATACAGACACATGAAAATAAATACATATTATGCATCCAGACATAGTGTGGTGACTTTTGCAATGTTTCCCACAGCCTAAAAGACTCTAGTGGTTTTAGAGATATTCTTTGCAGTAAAAATTCCGAGTCCTACTAAACCTAATACTTGTTCCTCCATTTGGTTGGAATTTCTTGTGCACACATATATATGCAATGTCTTTGTTTGAGAGGCCAATGCAAATTAAATGTAACTGCTTCCCCTGTGGACTTAAATCATGGCTGGATGCTAAATTAATGTACTTCTATATATAGTCTGTTTATAAGTAATTCTTCTTCAGCAGTTGCACCTTTTCCACCTAGTTTAGAATAGAAGCTGCCCTTGTTCTCTAGCACAACCTCTACCATGAAAGCACCAGAAGAAAATCATTACATTTAGCAGGCACCTCCCTTGTTTAATGGTGTATAAATGTCTTGGTGCCAGTCCTGTGGTTGGCATACAGGGAAAGGTTAAATGAATTAAACATCTGCAGCCCAACTAGTGAAACAAACACCAGTGAAATGCTACAGGACATGTGATAACCACAGAGAAGCACAGCAGAAATGGAAACACTAATGATGGAAGGGCACTGTTTAGGATAATTTGTAGTCATAGAATATGCTTTAAAAGTAAGTGCAGGGAAAATGATGCTGGAAATATTTTCTAATGGGGAGACCTAACAGGGTGTGGAATAATCACCCAAGGGAGAGGAAGGAAGTCCTTTTTACTGAGTAATTTCTTTCTGGACTGGGCAAAGCAGGGAAAAAATGTGCTGGCAGACAGAAAGACTACCAGCTCTGCTGTTCAGAAGCCTAAGACATTTCTGTTCTCAACAGCAGCAGTTTTATTCAGAGCAAAACCAAGCTCATGAAACCTTTTCTATTGTGCATGAAAGGATGAGTGACTTCTGTAATCTCTCCCTTCTCTTCCTCAGATTTAATTCATTTACATACATTTGTGGCTCCTTCTTAAACTTCATTTCCAGAAGAGAGGATTCCAGGGCTGCAGTCCATCTGATGATGTGTGGCAAGAACAGAGGCAGCTTTATCAGGAACTTGTCCTGATCAGGCTCTGGCCAAGCATGACTAGTTTAATGTGACAGATTATAGAACGAAAGGAGAGTGAGAAGGGAGGAATAACAAGTGCCAGGGAAAGATTAGATTCTCCACATTTCTGCATTTATTGACCTTTTCTCCTTTGATATACCATTAGTTACCCAGATTTACAGCTCGAGATGGCAGGCAAGCTGTCAGGTGCACTGCTTAGGTCATTGATGATGTTATGAACTCTACTGGAAACTGATTTCATTAAGCAAAGCTATGTGGCTTGGCATTTGATATAGCAAATATCTAACTGACATTTTAAATTGTTCTTCATACCATTCCTTTGTAATTAGTGAGGTCATTTTAATAACTTTTTAGGGAGTTAAAAATTTTTAAAAATTGCATGTTGGGCACCAACAGCTGGTGTACAGCATCCACCCCTGATGAACAGTCAGTGTATGTGAGTGCAGTCTGGCATCACTGCACATAAATCTGCAGACCAATCTGCAGAGAAACAATATTTTATACAATATAGTTTCTTGAAGGCTCACTTCTTTAGTTTTCTTTCAGCACCCTCTACATCAAGTATTCTGTCATAAATTGGACTTGAGTTGCAATTTACTCATTAATAAAATACCACCTCTGGTACTTCATCCAGAGAAAAAGTAAAGAATCTAACTGCTGCTGGCCAGCAGGACACCAGTCTGAAATGATGCAATAGCCTACAACAGTGCAAGCAGGATTTTCTAACCTTTAGACCCATATTTCTGAATAAAAAAATCTATCCTTTTTTTAAAGCACATGCAGGTCTCTATCTTTTTTCTAAGCCCAGGCTGTTCCTGTGTGTTCACTTTGCTCATTGCTGTCATGGTTTAACCCAGCCAGGAATGAAGTACCACAGTCACTCACTCCCTGACCCCAGCAGGGGAAAAAACTTCCAAGGGTAAAAGTAAAAAAATTGGTGAGCTAAGATCAATTTTATAATTGAAATAGGACAACAATAATACATTTTAATGAAAAGGAAATTAACAAAATGAGAGAAATAATGCTCAGAAAGGACAAGTGGTACAAATTAAAACAATTGCTTCCATCAACTGAGAGATCCCCAGCCACTCCCTGAGCAGCCTTGCCTGACTCTGACCTTCTCTCTAGCTTCCTGCTGAGCATAATGTCAGATGGTCTGGAATGTCCCTTGGGTCAGCTGGGGTCACCTCTCCCAGCTGTGTCCCCTTCCAGCTTTCCATGCACCCCCAGCCCCATCACTGCTGGGGTGAGGTGACACAGAAAAGGCCTTGGCTATGTGTAGGTGCTGCTCAGCAACAGGGTTCTAAAACATCCCTGGAATTCTCAGAACTTCCCAGCACAGATCCAAAACACAGCCCCATTCCAGCTACTGTGAAGAAAATGAACAATACTTTAGCCAAAATCTGCTCAACTACACCAGCTGAAGCAATGGAGTTACAGTGATGCACAAAATCCCCACCACTGGATCTCGGTAAGGGTTTGATCTCAGTTCAACTGCAGCATGCTGGAGCCATCCACACATTCATCTTGTAAGAACACTTTCAGGCTACAGCACACATCCTAACCCTAAACAAGTCAGGAAGAGGAATGATCCCTGCAGCTGAGACTGTCTTGGGTAGAGCAGAGCAATGATCCTGTTGAACGTGCTGTCCCTGCTTCCATGGGTGAGGCTCCAGGTCAGCACATTGCCTGGGTCTGCTCCACAAGTTATGTACAAACAGAGCTCTCCCCATCACCTTTCTGCTCCTGAACACCTTTGAGGGAACCACAAGCAACTCCACCTGGATCAAGTTGATTGTGTCACCATGCCATGAGTGTAGTACACATTTTATTCACCCCTGCAAGGGAACCAGGGCACTGGAGGTCAGCAGGGTGGGGCTGGCACAAAGCAAAGAGGGGGACTTGTCACCTTAAAAGTTCTTCCACAAAAAGTGCCTTATCATCCCCCAGTTCCTGGATTCTCAGAGTGAGAACAGGTGGGCACATCCTCCCTCTCCCCCAGGGTAGAAGGTTTCAGTCCTTGCATAGCTCAGGCTTCTGCAAAGCTGGGTGTACATGAGCAGACATGCTCACACAACACTAATGTCCAAATACTCCCAAACCCAAATGACATCAAGATTTTCTTTAATTATTGTATTTTTAAACCATTGATTTTCTCGTGGTGGAAGCCCAAGAACCATTGGAGACCTTGGGGGGTGGAGAGGTGCCAAAGACAATTGTGGCCTGGGAACATTTGGCAGTTGGACTGTGTGATTTTTTTTTTTGTTCTCAATTTTCGTTTCTCCTGTTCTCCTTTCAGATCCTCCATTCTGGCTTGCTGGGGTGTGCAATTGCCCTGATCTAGAAAAAGAAAAGCCAGACTGCATTGCTGCATCAGTCCCTGCAACTGAGAGCCAATGCAACAGTGAGCAGCAATCTGAGATACCAGGAATGCTGCCTTTAACAGCCTGCACTCACTAGCCCCAATTCCCACTGACCTTTGAAGGCCCAGGTTTGGTCCTTTTTGCCCCCTTCCAGCTTTACTGCTACTCCTGGTTCATATGAGGAATACAGTTTGGAATATGGGATTCATTTCCTATTCTAAAGAAAGAAAAAGGAAAGAAAAACCACAGTTTGGATCCAGCTATCTTTCAGGCTGAAATTCTGTTCTGCATTTTTTCCTTCCCTTGCTGCAGCCTCCTCTGCTCCTTCTGTCTACTTTCAGATGAAATGCTGAGATGCTGAAATTCAAACTACACAAATGTGCATCATATCTATCACTCACAAAGACTGTGTTATCTTCCTACATCAAAGTAAAATCCTCTGGGTGCCTGACACAGAGAAGACTATCATGCAAGTGTGTTTGGAGTTCTGCACAGAAGAGGGTAAGTGCTGCAGCAGCTGGTTCTTGAGGCTGCTGCCCACCATGGAGATGTGCAATGCTGCTTGAACTCAGCCCCCAGCTGATGTGCCAGCACAAAGCACCAAGACCCCTCCTTTGGAAAAGATACGAGGTGTGAGGCAAAAGGTGTTGATCTGCTCCAGCTGGTAGAGAGGCAGCACTCCCTCCAGCTGCACACAGAGGGGAGAGCTGGAAGAGAATTTTTGATCTCACAGGCCCCCACCATGGAGAAGAGCTGAGAACACAGCCCTTTTATGTAATAATCTTGAGGCATTGTCAGCAGCAGAGGTCTGAGGGGAATGGCTGAAGCAGGAGAAGGACATTACAGGCCCTAATAAGGAGCAATCACATAATTGTCTGGGACAAACTGGGGCTGAAGCTCCTCCATAGAATCTCACGAACATGAGCTGCCTTGCCAGGGACTGAAGGGACACATACAGCCTTCATGCTCTCAGAACAAGAGAAGAAATACCATAGGTGGAGGGCCTGAAGATTCCCATTTCCTGCAATTCTTGCAAAAGACTCTCTGTGGCCAGTCTGCAATCAGTTTGGTGCCATCTCCTTTCTGAACTGTTTCATCTTTTCCTCATGAGTCAGCTCCTGCAGTACCTGAAGCAAAATAGATCCACCTTTTGGATAAGAGAAACCTTGTCCTACACACTGGTTTTATCTTTAGCAACCTGAGCCAGCAAGATACCTAAACACCAGGAGGGTTTTCACAATCTTGTTAAGAGAGCAGGAAGGAGAAGCCCTGCTGGAAAGGCAAAGCTCTGCTGTACACTGCATGGCACAGCATTAGCATCCTTCCTCCTCCTCTGCTGTCCCCAGCAACTTTCCAAGACTTGATCCTCTAACAGCACACAGCATGCAACACACTTGGAACCCATGGTCTTATTTGGAGACTTTGTCTTATTTCTCACCCAAGTTAAACTTTTCTTTTGTGACCCTTACCAGCAGTTTCACAGCACTTCAGTCACTCCTTTCAGAAAGGAGGAAAATACTCCATCATCTGGATATGCCACAAACATGAAAGGAGGATCAGTTTACATGAGCAAAGTAGAAGCACGCTACATCTGTGCCTGTCCAAATTATCTGGCAAAAACCAAGTATACTGGGAAAGAACAGATAGACCAGGACAAAACAGAGGAGTTATTTCCTCACAAAACGCATTCTTAATAAATAACTTGAATCACTTTGCTAAGAATAATTTGACTGGAATATTGGACTTAAACTATTTAAAACTTTTATTTTCCACTTGCTCTTCATGCACAGATTCTGTGACAATTTAACTTTTTTTTTGCTGGATTGGGAGACCAGAATTACACCCCAGCATTGCATTATTAAGCAACACAATTACCACTGTTCCTCTTTGTGTGCCTCCTCTCTGTTTTAGCTTTCTTCACTGTAATGCAACACATTTCTATCCAAACAGAAATCTTAAAATGCAACTGCGGGGTAAGATGTAAAGTGCCCTGCATGGCTGATCAGGACATAAACAACCACAGCAAAAGTTGCTTGCTAACCTCCTACCACTTGGCAGAAGAACTAAAGTCAAGAAGGCACTTCCTCCCCCTCACCCCATCCCCTCATTTTTCCTTTTCCTACAACCTATACAGCTTCCACAAACACAGTTTCATTTGCAGAAGTTTCCAGCTTTTCCATCTGGGTCACACATCTTTGGGTGATACCAGTACAAGTTAAATACTTAAACAATTTGTGTGTGTTTGCACTGCATTCCTGTCCAGAGCAAAGCTCCTGATGGCATGCAGGCTCCATCAGCAGCCACACACCCTACAAACTGCCCAGGCATAGAAAGCAGATTTCTTTGCCATCTTATGGGGCTTTTTTCACCAGATCCGTTGTCAGGGGAAGGGAGTTCAGAGCTTATTTCCTTCCACCAGTGGACTGGTTTCACTTTGCTACATTAATGGGAATTGCAGGTGCACTTCAACCCAAATGTTCATTTCTTCAAACAGCAGAAAAGGCTACATGCACTTGGGGAGAAAAAATATCCATCCGTTTGTGCAATCTTAGCTTTCAAGGGGAAACGTGCAGTGGAAAAAGAAGGAATGATAGGGGAAATTAAATTAAAATGCAGGAACAAGAATATTAGTAACAGGAGGGAACTTTTACCTGTGGCGCTTGCCAAAACGCTTTCATGCTGCTCAGTGAGAATACACAGGTGTACAGGAAGCCCAGCAGACTATCCAAATAGGATGCCAAGTTGCCAGGTTCCAGGGAAGTTGTCCTGCAGCTGTCGCCTCAGAGAACTTAGCAGCTCAGTCAGCTCTGATCCGGGTGGCTCCCTTGTCCCTTCTTTCCCTAGGCTGGCAGGACAGCCCCTGGGGCATTCCTGCAGTATCTCCTGGCTCTCCTGCCAAAGCTCTGTGGCACCTTCAAAGGCAGCGCAGGGCAGCGCTCCCCGGCACGCACAGGGTGTTCTGGTCACCCCTCCACAGGCACTTTGTGACAAACAACACGGGAGGCTGTTTGCTCTGACAGTCCACGCTGCTTGCTCAGACCCACAGAACTGCCCAAGCACTGCCAGCCTGCACTCAGATAATTTGCAGAGCCTTACTACCATGCAGTGCAGTTCCATTTCCAGATATTTCACCAGTTCCTTGTGCAGCAGCATGAAAACATCCTTATCTCCACAGGTCACCTGCCTAATATACCTGGATTGTACTTGCAGTGGCAGAGAACAGCCAATGTTTGAATACCCAAGGCTGCACTGCTGGTGTTTCAGTTCATATAAAAAAACAGAGAATTTGCTAAAACACCAATCACGCGAATATTGTATAAAAATTATTTTCTCTCCTTTTCCACCTCTCCCATAAGTTCACTGGCATGGCAAGGTTTCTGATACAGACACCAGCCCTTAGATTAAAACTTGGCAAGTTCCACATCACTCATTTCATGCAGCACAGTGCTGCATGACATTAACAGCTTCCAGCCAGACCATTGACAAGAGGAAAATAATTCCTTCTGTTACCCGTGACCTTCCAAGGTAGTGTGCTAACAGTCTTTCTTTATTTAATTGATTTTCCCAAATCATCATCAGAATTTCTGGTAATAGGTTCATTAGTCTCACAACAAAGAGATGATTAATACATCCACCAAGACAAGAGCAGGAGAAGCTACAAAGGACACGAGCACACAAAGATGTGAACGACAGATCAGCCTGGGTCACAAGTGCTGCTGCCCAGTGTTGTTCCCCTTCTGTGCTGTTATGAATTGGGGTGTAATCAGGCACAGAATTGATTCTTGAAGACCTCACAGTTTTACCACTTAGCTCACCACGTGCTGATGACTTGCACCCAAACAAGCCCAGCTACTGTCACTGCCCTCACTCATCTCTGCTGGCCAAACTCTCCCTGCCACCACTGTTCACATCAGAGAGAGCAGTGCTCATGTTGAGGGAGCTTCCACGTGGGGCTGGCACAGTCCCACAGCAGATGAATGTGGAATAACCCATCAGGGAATCAGTACTGATGAAAGACACAGAGAAGCCATTTGCTGCCACGCCAGGCTGATGTGGCAGAGCCCATGCTCTGTGTGACACAGCTGCAACAGTTTGTTCAGAGCTAGCTCAGGTCTCTGACTTGGTCCTCAGCATGGTTCACACTAGCCCATCCAACTCCTTGGCAGCATCCTCCAACACTGGGGGTGTTTTAATAAGGATTTTTTATGGGAGTGATCTGTTTTTTTTCCCCAAATTCTCTATGATCTCTCTTGTTCTTTAATCACCTTGAAATGGAAAGAAATGCAACTGAAAACTTACCAGCCTTGGCATTACTTGAAATCACTAGTTTCTCATTTTTGTCAACTCCACATCACTCCCCCTATCTGTAAGTGGTTATACTGGAGATAATGTCTCTTCATAAAGTCTCCTGATTGGTTTGCTTAAAATGCAAACCATCAAAGCACATGTTCATGAAAATTGTCTAACTTTCTCCAGTAGAGTGGCAACTTGGAGCAGAGTTTGCAACAACAAATATTTAAAAATCAATAAAAATTGTACTGAAATAACAATTGCTGATATGATGTTATTGTAACCTCTTGAAGACTTAGACCAAGGCCATCTATCCATGCTTTCATTCCCCCATATTTCTAATTTCACTCTACTTTATCTACACCCTACCAGACTGTGGACTCTCAGAGTGTTATTTTTCCATTTCTCTTACAGGGTGGGATGGTAGAGAACAAGTATCACCACAAACTCCTCTGTGCATCTCTGAATCTCGAGGAGACAGGAGAACACGCAGAGCAAGAGGCCCCAGGCTCAGGGGGCTCAGCACCATCTGTGCTGCTCTCCTGCCATGGTCACGTTTAATGCTTTCCTGAAGCTACACCTGCATGCCAAAGTGGACAGAGTCACATCCTCAGGACTGGAGAGAAGCAGTTTCAATGCTCATGCAATCTTCTTTGGCTTGCTTTTGCTATTTGTAGTATCACTATAGAAACCAAACGTGACTCTGGTGATCTTTATTTAACATTTGCCTTCCCCAGACATGATCTCAGCTAACTTGTGTATCACTTAAGCCCAGCCCATTCTTTCCCATACAAATACCCAGGAAATCAGGTTGAACTGGAAGGCAAGGGATGATGGCTTGAGGATAATTTTTGTGTCCTGTCCATGGAGGGCTCCAGGCCTTTGGAGCTGCAGCACCTGTGATGTTAACACAGCATGTGATATGTTTGTTATAAAGATGATAATAATAATACCTCTTGCTGGAAGGTCTCGCTGCTCTTTACAGCAGTGGGATGTAATTACCTACCAGAAATGGAGACAAAGGGATGGGATGTGCCTTCTCTAAGGTCATCTACCTAATCTGGAGCAGCCACCAATCTTACAGTTCAGGACTTCCATGTTCCTACCCAATGCTTCGTCCAAGTGAGCCTGACAATAAAGCACACTGGCCTAGAAGAAAATACAGCAAATTCTTTCTTAAATCCAGGCTCAGCTCTACCCTTTCATAGCAACTGACACGTTCTTTTCAAAGCACTTACCTTAATTTCTGAATAAGATGATCACTGTGTGCCAGTGCTTGGTTTTGGTTACAGGATTTTAGTTTTGTAAAATCTGAGGGGGGTGTAAGGGAACCCAACAAACCAACCAAATCAGAACTCTACTTTCGATTCAAATTCCTCCAGAAATTATTCTGGCCTGCTTCTTATCCTGTGAGCCAACAGTGGGTAAGGGATGAATTTTTCATGGCAAGATTAAAGTACAATTTGCATTTTCTGAGCTTGATGTTTTCTGCACTTTTCCTCACAATTAACCTGGGGATATGTGACCTTTCCTAATGCAGAGGTGGAGTCACACCAAGGCCAAGCTCTGTGATCACCCACACAGCTACAACTCACAAAGTTCAGCTGATTGACACAGAGAAACACCAGCCATGCAGGGCTTGTTGTTGGCTTATGTTCAGGCTGGCCCTCCTGCATCTGGGTGCAGCCACAGGGTGAGGCAAATGTGAATTTATGTCACTTTTTACAGAGTGGCCAGTGGCACCAGTAAGCCACCATGCATCACCCAGCCTGGAGGAGCCACCCCTGGGAGGGCTCTCACCTCTCGGCAAGGGCAGATCTGTCAGACCCAGCTTAGTGAAGTTTCCCTTATTGCATGCTAAGGCAACAAGACCTTACATGAAGGGAGAGCTGAGCACCTGCATCAAGACAGGGATCATGACTCAGTGGTCTGCAACAATTTGTCAAGTCACAGCCATGTGAGAATCTATCCAAATTCAAGTGATTTCACAATAGTTACAAAAGAAGCCCAAAGCACAACAGAGTGAAAAGCTTCCCTGTTTCCCAGAATCTCAAATAACAAGCCCAGGTTCCCCTCCCTCCCCTGATAATAAAAAAATAGCATTCAGGTGTATCCTTTTATCAGAAAACCAGTACTTCTCTAATTGCTCCACCATAAGAGTTTTAAAAATATCATTCATTTAAACAGCTCCCAAAAGCACTGAATCTGTACTAATGAAGATTAATAGCAGATTTGCAATAACAAAGCTTGGAAAGGGTACTTTTAGAAATTAACATCTCGCCAAAAATACATTCAGCTGTACATTACTAATTCCATGGCTGTCCACTGCAGGGTTTCCTGGACTTCAGAAATAAAGGTATTGCAGGCTGTGGTGTATAGGACTAGATGGGACCTCAGTGTGGCAATTCCTGTGCAAGACAAGACTTCCCTGTTATAGGATTTCCCATGTTATCAAAGCACTTATGCAATCTCTTGAAAGGGAAATGTAGTGGAGTTTTACACAGCTGAGAATCATTATTCCACCTTGCAGCATGAAGCTGTTCTGCACAGGTAAGTGATCAGTGGGAAGAAAACAATTATGCCATTTCTGGTGCCATTTGGGTTTGCAGTGCTCATTTCCTATACACATATCTAAGGGTGAGACCCTGAGATTGGGCTCTGTCAGGCACTAAGAGAACTGTGAATTAAATTAGTCAGAAGTCGGATGCTTTCATCACACCCCAAAGTTATGTGAGGCCATTAAGTGTCTGGTGCCATTCTAAATGGCTTGCTACACCTCATTATTCATGCATATTCCTTAGGGGTTACAAGAATTTAGTGTGTAAGAACTCGCAGTGAAATCCAGCCCCACTGCACAGAGAAAAAGGATAGGCATCAATATTGAATTTTCCAGAAATCTGAACCTAAAAGTTTCCACAGGCTTTGCAGAAAGTAAAAAGAGTGGGGGCAGGATGCCCAGAAGCTGCCAGCCCCAGCACAAACCAGTTTTTCTCTCCAGTCTGCTCTGGCCCAGCCCAGCAAATGCACGTAGGGTGCAGAGTGGTTTGAGACTCAGCCCTTGCTGGGAAGGAGCAGCACTACTGACAGAATAATGCTCTGCAGGCTGCAGCAGAACTGGCTTTGGTTAAAGGCTTGGTCTCACTTGGAGCACAGGCAAAGCTGAGAGTCTTGCAGCCAGCTGTTACCCTGAGCAGGGGCAGTGAGGGCCTGCCACGATGAAGTGGAATTGGAGGAGTTTCCATGGAAAATATCTCTGTTGATACAGTTCTCTGTGCACCTGGGTATGGCAGAATTTAACCCCCAAGAAGCTCTGCCAGCCACAGCTGCTGTCAGTAAACCCTACACTGCTGAGAAAGGACCCATGACAGGGGTAGCACGTGAACAGCAGCTTTGCAGAAAGAGGATAAACAACTTCGGCTGAACTGCAGCAAAAGGAGATGGCCAAGCACCCTGTCCAATTTACACTGAGTGCCCAGGGCACTTACTGCAGAGGATATTACGTCCAAAGGACAAAAGACCATACCCAGAGAAGCTTACCTCTGGATTTCAAGTGTGCTCTAACTGCAGAGCTCCTACACAATTCACCTTTCCAGGTATTCTGCCAAAGAAATCCAGGCACGGATTATGGGACAAAGCCCGGAGAAACAAAGAACTGCTAGATATTAAAGGTGGAAGCTGATTTCCCTCTGTTTCTCTTGTTAGAGAGGTCAATCCACCTGATTTCTCCCACATGTTGTTCCTGCTCAGGCTGACACTTGCATCACTTGCAGCCAAAGAGGAGCATCACACTGGTAATCTTCCATGTTTGGCAGCAGACACACAAACAGTGAGGCTGACTAAATGCCCTCAGTAACTTTTGGTTTATGTATGAGTTGACAGCACTCTGACACTTTCAGGAGGTATTAAATACCTCATAGAATTGGGCCAATAGCCAGGGCACAGATCTGGCACACGGAAAATAATAAGTGGAGTATCTCCTTGTAACCACAGCAACTTGAAAAACACAATGAAAACAGTGCATATCCCTGCAGAATTACTGAAAATGAACAGACATATACTTGTGAAATAGTGAAATAAATATTATAATGATGCTTCTGAATTGCAGAACAGATCCTACTTCATGCAGATGTGAATGTCAGAAAGCCAGATGCTGTCTGTTGATACTGAAACCTCCTATAATCCCCTAAAATTTGTTGGATAACATACAGGAACTGATTGTACCAAAGCTGAAAAGAACAAGAACAGCCCTGACACACAACTAAACACAGGGCAATACTGATAGTATTTCAGAACTTGCTGAGGTTTAAAAAAACTTCAATTTTTTTTTTTTTAAAAGGCATATTTATTTACTTCCATGGATTGTGTGGTAGGGACCTCATCCACATTACCAGAGTTTGTATCAAGACAGACTTTCCTTCAGAATGTAATGCTAAGACAGAAGGGTAATTGAATGTCTTGAGATAGGGACTCTGATGCAGAAAGTATGGAATTATTACACACTCCAAGCTCCTCACAACAGCTGCAGAGCAGAAACTATAAACCAATTATTGGAGATAAAATATGTGATCATAATAAAAAAAATACAGTAAGAACAAGAATGTCCATGGCCAGAACCAAAGTGACAATAATTAGTGTAAGGCCCTCTTGGGTCTTGCTGAGTTACAGCCTTCTCATATTGTGTCCATCTAGTGATGAGGCCTAAGGAATTATTTTCTGGATCAATCAGATACTACAGCAATACTAAATTTAGTCTACCTGAAGTTCTGCACTGAGCCTGTCTGATTTTCTTGTCACAATCAGGGTGGGGACACATTCAGCTAAAAAGAGGATGAAGATCAATCTTTATCCAAAACTTCAATGAAAGCCATGAACTTTTCATGAACATTTTCTTCCCTAATGGCTAAACTTTCTGTTTGCATTTCCTTGATTTCAGACATTACTGTTATTAAAGGTAGGCATTACCTTGAAGATGTGAATAGTATCAGGTTATGAAGAAGTTTGCAGAAGTTTGCAGCAGTACAGAGCTCTTTAATCTGTGGGTTTCCCTAGAGACTAAAAGAAGCCTCAAATACACATAAAAAAATGATGATGATAAATAACCTGTGCTGGGTTCAGTTTACAAGAAAAAAGCCCAGTATTTCAAGACAATCCATTTGTGAATTTTTCCATGGTAACAGTAGGAAAACCCAAGGGCACGGCATCATTGTGGTTATCACTATTTGTCTCAGTTCCACAGCATCCAAGATTAAACAAGGGCCAGGAGGAATCCTAGGAGATCAGTCTGATCCAGACACTTTCAGTGCTGCAGATCCCAGACCCCTCTTGGCCAATTCATACTTAAGCTTTGTTGCCTTTCCATAAGGAACCTTTGCTGGAAATTGCAGCTCACACAAGACAGATTTGCACATGTGTTGTGTTTCACTGGTGAATCCACTCCAACCTCACCAGATCCTTCCAGAGGCTCATAAAAGAGGACAGAGATCCCAGCTTTATGGGAAATGGACCACTGAGAGACCAAGTGAGATTCCCAAAAGAAAACACACAGCATGCAGTAGAGCCAGAAAAAGAGTCATCGAAAGTAAGTCTTGTCAGGTGTTCATTGAAAAACTGCAGTTGTTGTTTCCCACTGGAAGGCTTCTGATCCTAAACCAGTGATCCAAGGGGAACACAAATGCCACAAACTGTTAACAAGGTCTGTTTCCATCATAAGCATACATTTATCTCATCATCCTCTCTCTCAGACCTGGATACTTTCACTGTAAGTCACTAACATGTCACAACAATTTCCTGAATTGATGCCAAAGAAACTGTTGCTTGTGATTGCTTTAAATATGTCAGAGCTCTGCCTTAATTTTTTGTTTGTTTGTTTTTTTTAAAAAAAATACCTTTTACCTGATAGCTTTTGCCTTAGACATGGCAGTTCAGTAAGAAAACAGAATAAAGCAATTTTTCCAACATATGAAAGTCCTTCTTAATTTAAATGTAGCGATTTTAAGCAAAGTAGCTGAGAAAAAAAAAAAGATTGATAGATGAAAACTGTGGTGACAATCACACATCAGGGGAATAACTCTGAGGCAGGTCCTGTTTTCTGCAGAAATGCCTGTGCTGGGAATGGGGAGTGCCTGGTGCACAATGTCCTTTAATCACTTCCACAGGGAGAAAGCCAGGACAGGCTTTCATTCTGGACTTCCAGCAAGACTCCCTCCATGCTGCTGGGCTGCTCTCTTTCAGGTACTCATCCCCTGTGAAATCCAGGGGTGAGGACCCTGCTGCAGGTGCTGCAGAACCCAGGAGACAATTCTGTGCTGACCAGACCAAGAACTGCCTTCAAGCATCTCAGGAACAATTCACAGAGTTTCTGTTTCCATGTATTTTTAATTCCTTTCTAGCTTGTCTTCTTTTAAAATGCAAACTTGTGAGGCAAGAACCAAATTAAGTCCAATTGAGTAATTCAATTTATCAAGGGGCAGAAAAACCCCCAATGAATAAGATAGTCCCACACAACAGCTCATTTATATTCAAGATAAAATGATGCTGCAAACTCAGCAATGATTACCCAGTAATTTAGAATAAAACACATCAGAGAGGCATGGTAATGGTCACCTTATCAGGTGCTAAAACAATAGAAGAAGTACTGTTGCCTCTTATCATGTGGAAAGCTGAAAATGTACAAATTGGGAGAAAATGTCCCCAAACATACTTCTGGTCTAACATTAATTTAAATGGCAACAGAATTGTCATTTTTCCTTTCAATGCTGCTGTCATTAAAAAGCTTTGTGGACTGAAGGGTGCCTGACCAGTCAAATCTGGGAATGAAATTGGGTCGAAGCAAATAAACCATAGAGATGGAAAAGACCCAGTGGGACTTACATTAAAAAAGAGATAAAAGGGTTTGTTTTAGTAATACAGATTAGGAACATTAATATAGATATATCTCTCCAAACTAATATATACATAATCATTTTTCATGTTGGCTGCATCAGTTTAAAGATGACTCCATGGCTGTTACCCAAAGGTTTGGAGAAGTGTTGGCCCAAAGAAAGTCACTATTATGGAGACAAAACCACTCGCTCAGGTTATTTGGTGTACATGGCAGCACAGTCGTGAGTTTTGCAAGGCTGGCCTTGTCTCTGTAGTTAACTCTGCCCTCTCCAATGCAAAGCTGGTGTCTGCCAGTGCCAGTCCTCCTTCACTTTGGTCAAATGCCTCTCAGAGCTGATGCTGGCAAGCAGCAAATTCTCAGCTTGCTGCTCTCCCCTGAAAGAGTTTCTTTCCTCTGCCTTTCACCAGTGGGCAAAGGGAGAAATCTAAATTCAGTACCTTAATCTTGCTGCTCTGGTGAAGTGCTCTATCACTCTCAAGTGCCACCAGATCTAAGCAAAGCCACACCAGCCCTCTGGAGTGACACTAACCCTTTCCACATAAACAGCGTTCCAGGACTGATTTTTCCATTAGGTTCTTGATCCTTTTGGCATGCATTGTTCTGACTTTATAAAATGAAATCTGAAACTTCCTGCTCTTGAGGAAGAAAAGGCTTTTGCATGCAACACAATGCCCTACAGCTCCAAAGAGGCAGGGTCTGTGTATCCTGTCTGCCCCGTGCACCACGTCCCTCTGCCAGAGGGCAGCAGCAAACTGCACAGCAGAGGTCCCAAAGCAGCAAAGAGAAACATGCAAGCTACCCAGACTTTCTGCAGCTGAAGAACCTGCAGTTGACTCTCACTATCCCTCTGAAGGTTTCGGTGTTGCAGCTTTGCAGAAGCAGAGGTGCCTTCAGCAGCCTGAGGAGCAGCATCGGGAGGAAGCTGAGGCAGGACAGTCCCAGCTCCCTGCAGGGTGGGACAGGGGGGTGGTCTGGGGGCCCTCAAGTACATTCCTGCTAGCTCCATGTGGTGGGGAAGGAGCTGCAACCAGAGCTCAGAGCACAAACAATGCCTCTGTGTTGGCACCCTGCGGTAAGGAGAGCAGGAAGTGCCAGATCTGATCAGTCCAACAGATAATTCCAACCACAGCTCACAGGCTGGGGCAGTGAATCACCAACCAGCCCAGAAACATTTCCTTCCATTAGTCAGGGGAAAGCCTCAAGAACGAGAGCTTGTTCCACTTCTGGTTTTAATTTCCACTTTGTGGTTAGCCCTGAAAAACTAATAAACATTTAGTGTATCCACCACATAATTCTATGTTTGCCTGCCTGTAAAGGAGCTGTAGGGAGCAAACACTCACAGCACACATTAAATCAAACTGACTGTCATTTGTCTGCACCAAAGAAATTTTTTTTTTTGTTCAGTGACAGCTTTTCAACCCCTAATAAATTTGAAATCAACTACATAAATGTGAAAACAGAACAGAAAAATTAATTTGCTAAAATATATGTGTATGTTTATGTGTGCAGATTCAACACAGGCTAGATGTCTTCCCACAATTAATTAATTCTAGGTGTTTTCCAGTTTTTAAGAATGCTGCTCTCCTGAAGCCAGTCCAGCCACACAGTAGAAGGCTCCTGGAATTACATCAGCCTATTTCTGATCACTTCCCATGTATTGATACTGAAACTCTCTTAAATTACCAAGATGCTGCTATTCTTCAGTAAATGCTGAAGAATACAGGTTCACCCCAGGTTAACAGCCTCCTTCAAATGACCTATACTTAATAACCTTAACAGCCAGCTGTAAGAGAAATCACACCACAAGCAGCTTGCTAAATAGGCACTGAACAAGCATCAGAATTTTGCTAAGCACATAGGAAAGGCTCTGTTTCAAAAAACCCAACTGACAAAAAACAACCATCAAACACCAACTAAAATAATACCAAAACCCTAAATCCAGGATTCTCTGTGTTTTATACACTCAAAAGAACTTCAGTCAAAGAACTTCCTCAATAAATGAGCTGCACCTTCATTTACAATACTCAATCAGGTTTACAGCAAGTCACTGCAATGATCTGACTATAATTACAGCAATAGAAGACACCAATTGCAACACTATAGTGTTACACACTCATCACTAAACATGCAACAAAGCATCTCCAGCCAGTCCCAGCACTCACACCCCATCATTCACTGGAGCTGGATGCAGACAAAGTCTTTATTACCATGACAGTTTAGGAGGTCTGTAGGTGCATTGTGCTTTGTGCCACTGAATCTGAGAGGGGTGGCACACATTACAGCAGACTACTGCCATGCAGAGAAAAGGCCAAGTTACTCACAGCTGTAGCTCCCATCCCACTCTGGAGCAGACCGTCTAACAAGACAGCAGGAAAACAGGGGTGGATATTTAGCCAGTCCCCAGTTCGATTTAGAAGTTAAATAATGCAAAATGTTGCTTGCAGTATTAAAGCCACAGTATCTTTCCCACAGGTCTGTTGCTCAGCCTTAAGACACAATGGATCCATGCTCCTGCCTCAGTTTCCCTTGGGTGAGCTGGCTAATTATAATTCATTGTACATCTTCTTATAGATAAAATAACAGGGTTTGAACTAAATCACAGTTTGGTTTTTGTGTAGAATTTTACACTGACTATAAATGCTGCTTCTGCAAATGGTTCCCAAAACAAACCTGCAGCTTTACACTTCCTGCAATTCCTCACTGACTGGAATATTGCTTTAGCAATTATAGGGATGCTAAATGAGGACAAGCCAAGCACATAGTTTGGGAAGGGTTTTAAAACTCTGATAAAATATGATTCATATTTTAACATTAGTCAGTCTTGCAGTTATGTAAATGTAAAGGAAAAGGATCCCTGAATATGTGTTTCCTACACAAGAAAGTTACAAGAACAGTGATTCAGGTTTGAGTACCAATGAGATGTTGCACAATTCAAACCTATGTTTACCTCAGGCAGCTCTCAGCATGCAGCAGAGCAGTGTAAGGCAAAAGGAAGGAATTCTCTCTTCACCCCCTTCACATAGTCTATACTGCACCGCAAATTTCACCTCTGGATTTCCACTTTTCAGAGTTATACTCTGAGATCACTTTAGAAAAATATACAGAGGAATTAAACTCTAGACTCGATGGGGTGCTCCAGAAATATTTCTTTGGCAATTGCTTCCTGTGAAGTAATTGAAAACCCAGGATAACTGAGCCCTGTGTTGTCACACGGATTTGCCGCAGTTAAGTGTTACTGCACATGGTCCCGTCACCTGGGGGTGGTGATCCAGGGACTTCTGATGGGCAAGTGCACCTGAACTGGTTTGCTGGCAGCAAAGCCTCTACAACCTCTTTGGGATTACATGGCTCCTGCAGGCCTCATTCCCCTTAGCTGGAAATACATGGGACCTGCTGCCAGTGAAGAGTGGGCACCAGAAGGAACACAGCAAGGGCAAGTGGCAGGGGCTGGGAAAAACAGGGGAGTCTTCTCTCTTCCATCAGACAGCTCTCCCACTAAACCTTATCCCACAGCTCTGACACCCTCAGAGAGCCCAGGTGATGAGTTAGAAAGTAGTCAAAAGTAATTCAAAAGAACAGGCAAAAATTAATGTTTGCAGTATGCTTGGCTGATGGCACACTGAGGTGAGAACTGCAGGAAGAGGGACCACATCAGTTACACTTCCAGTTTTCAAATACACTTATTCTGCCCTACTAGATTAAACAATCTTTGTAGTACTCATAAAAAGGTACAGGTTTTCCACAACTGTTCCTGTACCTGCTCAGCACTCACATGTGGCATTTCAGTAATTTCTGTTGATATCTAATGATCCAGCATCACACAGGCTGCTTCCAGGAAACCTGCGTTTCTGCCTCTCTAGCTGTCCACAAATTAAAATGGGGTCCCAGAACAAAAGAAACCTGATCTGTGAGGAGATTCAGATCCGGATTTGAATTCCAGTCCAAACATCACATCTGGTTTAAAGAAAATAAAATAATCACACACACAAAACAAATACAGAGATCTGGACTCCCCTGGGGTTCCAGACCAGGGACTAGGATGTATTTTACCTCTATCCAGTAGTCTTCCTAGATAATATATTCTATTAATATATATTCTATTAATTTCTATTTTTACTCACAAAATGTTTTCAAAGAAAACGGTGTGTGTCTTACTGGGGCAAACAGGATAAAGCTAGGGGAGGGTTCAGACACTGTGGAAAAGACTCCCTCCTCCCGGAGCTGCTCGCTGGAGGAGGGAGCTTTTTTCCCAGGACTGCCAGGCTGGATCATTCCCTCCTGAGGCCACGTAAGACAAAACGCTGTCCCCCGAAAATCCCTGGCTCCCGGGAATGCCCCTGGCTCCCGGGAATGCCCGGCCGCGCACCGCTCCGCGTGTGCCGCGCACGCCGCGCCGCGAGATGGGGCTGTGTGCGCACGGACAGACGGACACGGGACAGACGGCCCGCGTGGATGGGGCTGTGTGCGCACGGACAGACGGGCACGGGACAGACGGCCCGCGTGGATGGGGCCGTGTGCGCACGGACAGACAGACACGGGACAGACGGCCCGTGCGGATGGGGCCGTGTGCGCACGGACAGACGGACACGGGACAGACGGCCCGCGTGGATGGGGCCGTGTGCGCACGGACAGACGGACACGGGACAGACGGCCCGCGTGGATGGGGCCGTGTGCGCAGGGCAGAGGTGTCCCTGGGGTGTGTGAGTCACTGCACAAAGGGATGGACGGAGCTTGCCTGGGAGTGTCGCGAAACAAAAGCCAGCGCCTGACTCTAGAGACAGGAAAGCGCTGGAGACAGAGCCCCTGGCTGGGCCGGCCACAGCGGGGACAGACGGGACTCAAGATGTGCTCAGCAAAGGGGAACTGCCAGCCTTGCCCAGCTGGAACTCTGCACCGAGGCATGCCAGGGAAAGCAGTTCCATCTAAAAGCTGCTTTTTGCATAAAGGAGGGAGCAGGATATGCATAATGCTCTTTTATTTTAAAAGGACTAGTAATGGCTGGAAGGATTTGGAAAAGAGGAAAAATAAAATGCAGTCAAGTCCAGAAGACTACAAATGGTGTACATGGGGGCTTCTGTACAGAACATTGCTTAGCTGTCCTGCAAAACAGAAACAGGAGTAAAATGCATATCAAATAACTCCATAAAAAGTCAAGACTGGAGCGGAGTCTCCTGGCCCTTAAACAGGCTTCTGTGGCAGAGGCAGAGCCACAAACTTGTAAAGCAGCCACTTAAACTGCCTCCAAAATCTGCTGCAGACACCTCCCACACCCTACTGCTTCCTCCCAGGGGCACCTCTGCCTCTTTCCTTGATGCTTGCTCAGGGTTTTCTGCAGTTTTCAGCAGGGTTTCTGCAGAAGGAAGAGCAGATGATCTGCTATGAGGCAGAGCCATGGGGCACCCAGCCCAGCCTGTCCCTGGTCCCACTGGGCAAGCCAGCTGAGTGTGTCCAGGTGCACACCAGAGGCTGGTGGGTTATTCAAATGACCCAGACATCCAGGATGTGAAGTCCCACCTACATTTGGATGGTACATTTTGGTGATTTCACATAAGGGGTCTGGTCTGTGTGGTCTGGCAGCAATACACAGAGCTGAGGCAGTAGAGAGAGTCCCCTGTGATTCCACACTGCAAAGCAGATTGCAGGGGCTGTCCTTAGTGCTCTCTGGGGTGCCTAGAGATGTATGCATGGTAAGGTTGGAGTAGGAGATAAGAGACCAAAGAGCCCTGTAAGAAACATGAACACAAGAGAAACTTCAGCAGACACAGTATTTTTCTCTCACCAAGGCTGAGCCAGTAGGTGCCTCCCAAGGAGGTTGTTCAGAGTGCTCCTCTTCCCTTGGCAGCAGGGCAAGTGCATTTACTAATGAATAGGACTCAGAAAAGGCAAGGAATTTTTCTTCCTCCCTACACATATTCAGAGAAGCAGAGAAGTTTTTCTGTGTTTTTTTTTTCTTCACCCCCCTCTTCAAGATTCTTTCATTTGTGATTTCTAATCATCATTCCACTCTTCTTTCCCTCCTTTTCTTTACTCCCCATTCGTGGGTCACCCCCCCAGGCTTGGCACCTCTCCAGACCAAATGAACTCCAGGAAGGTTTTTTCCCTCTCCTTTCCTCACCACCACCACCTTCTCCTCCCTATTCAAGCTGAACCTGTGGACAAAATAAATGCTGGCACTGGGTCATTGTCCTTCCCCTCCCCATCACAGGATTCTGAGAGAGGATTAAACTAATCTCATGCATTGCCTCGCTCCTGGGTGCTGGCCTGGGCTCCTGCCATGCAATGAGATGGCATCGAGTGCAGTGTCCCAGCAAAGTGTTTCTGCAGTGACCTCCTATGCAAGGGCAGCAAAAGGCTCCAACTCAGGAGCTGGAGGTTCTATATTGTGCAATGTCAACACAGTCACCACATTTAACACATTGCCTTGATTTAAAAGGTAAAAAAACAAAAACAAACAAAAAAAAAAAAAAAAAAGAAAGAAAAAAAATAAGAAAGCCTAGGAGGTCCAAGGGATTCAACAATCCAACCAAACCAATCATTTAAGTGCTTCTGCACTGGCTCATTTGTTAATTAGTACTTAAGCAAACCAAATGCAGAGTTGTACTGTGATGAGAGGGAGGCTACTGGGAGTGGGAATTTCTGGAATTAAAGGGCTCTCCTCCTGTCTCCCATATATTCAGATGATCAGTACCTGCAGCCATCTCCTGGGAGCTGGCAGTGCCTGCCTGCAGGGAGCCCAGGATCAGCAGCCTTTGAGTGCTTCACAAAGGAGGACAACCATCACTGCTGCCTCTCAGCGAGAGGGGAAACCGAGACCTCAGAAAACACAGTTATTCCCACAGCCCACATGGGTAAACAAATGGCTTACTCTGGAGCTTTCATTTCAGAAAATAGCAGCTCGCTGCTGACATCTCTGAAAAGATACTGCTAGGGTTCAACTGCCTGGACAGCTCTAATGAAATAAAGCTGCTGGGCTGTGTGTGCATCTCCAGCACCTTCACTGACTTACACAAAGCTACTTCTGTGCAAAGATGTCAAAGCATTCAGCAGACAAGGCCACAACTCAGAGTTTGTGAGTCCCATGTGACAATGAGTTGACTTTGATGCAACACATTTTTGAGGCACTAGTGGGTTTTAATTGGTAAGGTTAAATCAACCTCAAGAACCAGGTGAGCATTAAAGACAGAAATGCACAAATGATTGAGGGTCACAGTTTGCCATTGGTGGGGACTGTATGTAACACATTTCTGGTATAAAGGACACTGTTTCAAGGCTTGGAATACCAAGGTGTATGCATATAGAGGAGCTATGGTCAAGTGCCTACAGTGGCTCTGTTAGCAGCATAACCCATAGGGGCACAGCCTGAGGAGAGCTGTAGAGCTCTGCCAGGCCAGCTGAGCCCCTGCTGCAAAGCTCATCTGCACAGCCAAGGCATCCTGGTGGCTGAGTCAGGAGCTGTGGCTATTCCTCATTCCACACCACAGATACCTCCACATCCTTCAGCAGCACACGTAACCTCTCCATGCTACAGGTTCTCATTTCTAGGTGCAGCTAATACAGCCAAGGACACCTTCCTATGCCATCCACCCCCACCCTTGGTGTGCAAGCTGGCAGAAGGGTAAAGGTTGCTGGGAAGAAATAACTGCAGAAAAATTGAAGAGGCCAGAGCATGACCAGAGCATAAAATCCTCCCTGATCCATTTCAGACAGCAAGTGCTAAGGGAACAAATTCTCATTCCTGCATCAGTCTTGCAACTGATGCCTGAACAGCTCTGAAACAATCCACAGACAGCAAACAATTCCAGTCACAAACACCCAGGCACAAATGTCTAGGTGGTTTGTCAGTGAGCAATTAAATCCTGTGCTGGATAAAAATGTTAAAAATGCATCACATTGTGGCTTTAAATAGTCTCTTGTTGGAGAACTTGGTCTCACTGCCAACTTGCACTTGGGTAAACTGTTTTTGCTACTGCTGGGATTTGCTGAATGTCCATCAGGCAGTTGCATCACACACTGAATAGTTTGGCATTACCTCATGCCTTAAGGGAAAAGCAGAAGAAAATGAACTAGCAGCCTGTTTTCTGTCTACTTATTTATTTACTTTGGTGAGGGGCTTTTTTATTTGCTTTTGTTTTGGGAGTATTTTTCTGTCCCTTTTCCTCCTGAACTATGGGTAACTTGAGTGCACAGCAATCAAAAATGTGGTGAGGAAAGTACTTTGGAAAGTAGTGGGAATGTGGAAGGCAAAGGAGAGAAGGAAAAATGTGAGTCAAAGGATTAAATCCAAATTCCAGTCTGGGACTTTTAAACGAAGATGGAATACTGACTAGTTGAGCAAATTAAGGTTTTTCAAGGGGGTCTGGGGAAATGATTGGTTTCTATCCAAGTAGAAAATGTCATTCTTCTCCATCGGTACCAGAGAAAATAAGAGAGACAAAACACTCCCAACCCTGCTCCGGGAAATCTGAAAAGATGGGAGAACAGACAAGGACAAACAAGCAATTAAAAGGAAATTGCTTCTCTCTCCCCACCAAACCTTTTGTTTCTTCCCAAATGAAAGTGGAAAAAATTGATTAGGGGGTCAAAAGGAGGAAGAACCAAATAACTGCATCATGTGCAGTGCCACGTGAAAACAGACACTGCTCTACCAGGGTGTGGGCAAAAACATGCTGCAGCAATGGGGCTAAAGACTGCAGGAAGGGACAAAAACTCACTTCTCAACCTGTTTGGGTTGAGCCTTCTTCCCATCTCTGAAGCTTACTTTGACAGTTACAGTTTCTCTGCCTAAGTCAACCATGACATGACTGAAAACTTAGGATATTCTAACCTGTGTTGTTCTTGTCTCATCAAGCCCCTCCACCATCTCTCAGTGTGCTTTCCCAGGGGACAGCAGGCACACACAGACCAGCAGCTGCTCAGATCTTCAGCTGGAGTCCCTGCCTGCACAGCAGGTCAGCAAAGAGGAATTTCTCATCTCTGCCACTGCAACAGCTACACATCCTAGTCACATCTGGTTTAACTGGAATAACTAATATTAGGCTGGCGAAGTGAATAAAAGGGATGCTCAGCACTTGCTACCTGCTGCCATTCTACCACACAGAGCTGCAGACAGCAACTTTGTCAACTTCTTCTGTAGGATTCATACGGGGACTTCCCCTGGAGCCCAGAGCATAGCAGCTACACAGGAAAGGGGGCAAAATTCATGGGACACTAAATATAAACTTTGTTTTCTGTAGCAGTACAGTACTTCTTAAGAAAGTAAAATTTCTGCAAGAAATCTAGATTCCCTTCTATGCCCAGTGGTCTGCAGCTTCAAAGGGTTCCATCTATCAGCTCTGGATGGAAATAATTCATACCCAAATTATCTGAGAGCTCAGTACTCACTAAGACTGGAATATAAGGCTAGGAGAAAATTATGTTAATAGAAAGAATTTTTATACAGAAACAGTGTGTGCTGCATTGGATCAGAGTGAACACCTCCCTAAGTAAGCAGACAGAGCTCACAGATGTGTGATACTTCTCCCTTAAATTCCTCCACTCTCCAACTGTTTTCAGCCCAGGAACTTCTCAACTGAGAGGGGCATTTTCAGTGGTTGGTAACCCTGGCTAGATCTCTCCTTTCTGAACTTTCCCAGCCTTCCCTTAAACACAAGTCCAACTTTATCCCCTACAACAGTTTTCGGCAAGGAGACTCCAGTCTCTAACATGGAATTTCTTTCAGGAGTTATCTGAAAAATCAGGCAGTGATGTACATGATCACTTGGTGGTTTGCAGGGCCCACAAAATTCTCAGCTCTTCTCTGTAAAACAGTGTTTAGCACTCCACAGGTGGGAAAATCAGAACCATCTCTCCTGCATATCCAAGCTGTCTCATAGGATGAGCTGTGGTAACATGTACTGGGCAGCTCAGCTGAGCAAAACTCAACGTCAGAGATCCTAAAGCACATACCACCAGAGCAGCTGGAAACTCTCCAGACACCCCCTAATTCCACCTTACACTACAAAATCCACCTGTGCAGAGCTTGGACCGTGATATCCACACAACCATGATAACTGTGACTCTGTCAGCAAAACAGTGTGAGAAATCATATCAAACCCACCAGATTTCTTGAGAAGCTTGAAGTTGACACATTTGTCAGTGTTTCCTAGAGGTCTGCATATTTCCAAGGAAACCTGAGAGGAAGTATCACTGATTTGAAATACAGCCACTCAGAATTTTGATGAAGGTGAGAAATCTAAGACATTTTGTTAAGCTCCACTTCAATATTTCAAACTCATGTGTGACTGCAAAAATGAAGTGACAAATTCATTGTGAGAAACACATTGGTAAAGCAAAGGGAAAAGCCAGATGAATTTCTGCAAAGTGTGAAGGCTGTTTCCAGCATGTCTCCTGTTGGACACACATAACCAAGAAAGCTTTCTATAGTAATTTAAACTGAGCCAGGAGACCTATGGCCAGCAGCACAGCCTCATCCTTCTGACCCTTGTTTCACCACATTCTCTCTACACACTCTTGTGCTGGGGAGGTTTATCCCGGGAAACTCCTCAAGCATAAGGCATTAGTGACAACAAAGGTTTAGAGTTCTTGCACATGTAAAAATGAGAATTCATTTTTATGTTAGACAAAATAAACACTTAAAATAGTCCTAACCTCCTGCACATCAGAGAACAGGCTGAGCACTCATTACCTCCAAATCAAACTTCCCTTGAGAATGTTAGAGACTGTAATTTTTTTTTTTTCCTGTTTTCTGTTTTTTCTTAACTAAAGCATTTTTACTGATATTTTCTGGACATAACACATTTATCTACTTGTGATATTTACCCTTTACAGTACAGATTTATATAACTGAGTGATGTCATTATATACAAGTGGCACCATAATCCACTTGCAAGTGCCATGTGGACAGACATTCCCCAGCAAGCTGAGGAGGAGCAGGGCAGTCAGTCTGCACTGGGATTTCATTTTGCTCTGCAAGCCTTCTGCTCAGAAGGGCTGGGTTCAGTAACCCAGAGGTCCTGGGTAACCCAGAACAACGATGCCTCACTCTTATGCTCCAGGCTTTGACTGGTGCTAGGGCAACAGCTCTGTCTGGCTGGGACATTTTCATTATACTCTCAGTGCTAGAAAACAAACAAATTTGTACAACGCACACAAACAGTCTTTTCTAATCTCTTTTAATGGCACTCTGAAGACCAGACTGTCAATTGTCTGCTGTGTTCTCAACAATTTGCTAATGATAATTAAAGATGCTCAAAGTCTGCCAACTATTTCTGCACTCTATTTAACCAAGAAGATAAGGGTTCAGGAGGAAAGCAAATGAAATGAACTTGATCCAAGGAGGAGGTGTTACCTACAAAGGAACCCATAAGGGCATAAAGATAGCAAAGGCAGGGTAAAATGTTCTCTAATCTGCACAACAGATACACAGGAGATGATGCCAAAACCCTGGAATGAGATTACAAAAGCAGGAGAGTAAGTGGATTCTTTTCCTTTCTTTCTAAAGGATTCCATCCCAAGGGAGTTGCTTAGACAACGGCAACCCCCTGCCATGCGATCTGTGTATGAAGAAAAACAAACCCATGCTGTAGTAACAGGAAGATCAAAACCTGGGTTGTGGTTGCTTTCTTGGGGTTTTTCCTTCAGCTGAGAGAAATTAAATACTCATTGTGTGCCCATTTCTGCAGAAAAGGGCCCTCTGGGCTGTGGAATATTGGGCACGCAGGCCCCAGAAAATGGGAAGAGAGAAAGAAGAGCAGGTGCCTCTAACTGGAAGTACAACTTTGGTTGCTCTGAAGTTCTGCTGAATTAAGGGTCCTGTATAAATTCTCGATTCCAGAGAATCATTTAAGGCATTCAGCTGACCCATGCAACAACAATCACTTACCACTAAAGCTGTGAGTTCACCAACTGATTTTTAAGAAGATCTACTGTGGCAAATTCCTAAATGTGTGTCAACACATGCTGCAAGTACACACCTGTCCCCTTGTGAGACTGAGCTTGTTGCCTTACAGGAAACATCTTTCCTTTCTGAAGGTCACCAACCCTTGCAGAAGTTCCTCTGCCATGATCCAGTGTGATCACATGCCTGCTCTCAGCATTTTTACAGAATTTTATCAAATTCATACTTTCTGCAAGCCCCATACATGCAAAACTGTAGCTATGGCCTTCTGGCACCCTTAGGCATTAGGCTCTTTGTACTTCTACTGGCTTATTGCATTGTGTTCTAAACCTGCTTACTCCCTGAGTGGGCCTGTGTTTGGAGCAGCATAACTTCCCAACAGAAATTAATAACATGGAGAAAACATTTGTAAAGGGCAGAAAGTCTTTAGTGGGAAGAATAGTCTTGCCTTATACCTGAAGGAGCTTTATCTGCCCACCTATTTTCTGAGAGCATCACATTCCACTTCTGCTTATTTCAGTAAGTGCCAATGACTTCAGCAACACCCACTTGGCAGGACTATGTTCCCTTTATGTGAGAAAAATAGTAATGGTTTTCCAACAGATTTCCCTCCACATCATTCTCAACTAGAAACTCAGTGAAAACACTGTATTCCTTAATTCTTAAATCACACTTTCCCCCCTCCAAATGACTGGCACTAAAAACCAATAATCAGAGACCCTTATTAAATGCCAATTTTGAATCCGGCCGTATCGTTGCTCAATTAGCTCCTACTGCTGGAACTGTTTTTATAAAATACATTCCTGCTAAGTTTCAGATAATTATATTTTCTAAGAAATTCAAATTTATGTAGAAAATCTGCAACAGTCAAAAGCAAATAGAAGCCTACTGCCTGTAAATGTATATTTCCAATGCAGTTCCACTTTTAGTGTCATTTATCTACAAAATCCTTTAAATTAGTGGTGCAAATTAAAAGCTCAGGAAGAATTTCATGTAAATATTTATAGGTTTGAAAGCTTGCAGCATTATGTTCACAGGTTTTGATGTTAGCACTTTGGGGCTAAATTGTCTTTATTTCCCCCACACTTTCATGCTCCCAAACTCATGTGAAGTAGGAGTCAATTCTCTACCAAAACACCAGTCATTTCAGATTCATGTCAGTACCTTTCTGGCCTAGTGGCAAGAACTCCAGGGGTGCCTCAGCACACAGCGTTCCTTGCCCAGAACTTGTTTGACTTGAACCAAGTACTTGGCCCGGCAGTGACAAATCAGGACATAAGGTGGCATTATTGCCCTTCCTTAACTGTCTGCAGGGCCTGAGTCCAGATCTGCATGTCAACAGTGCTACAACACCGTTGTTTGGCATTCCAGAAACAGTACAAAACAATTAAAAAAGACAGTGAGAAAATCAAGTCTGCACCAAGATGCATTCAGAATACTAGACACAGCCAAATCCTGACTGTTTCCTGACTGTAAATTTTCCCCAAATACTCCGTGTAAAAAGTGACATGACTGAAATTTAAAAAAAAAAAAATCAAACAAACAAACAAAAAAACTGTTAGGCTTTTAGTGCATTAACTGTACAGGACTTCTGAAATAACGTTTTAAAAATCTGGACTTCATTTGCATCCTTGACAGTGTTCAGCTGTGATTGCCCACAGCAGGAACTCCCATCAAATTGATACAGATGCTTGGAATAAGAAATGAGAAAGTAACTGCAAAGGACACAGCAACATGGTTTGCAGGTTCATCTGTTTTCAGATCACACAAAAAAATTAAGGATTTGAAGCTATTTTTTAAATTAAAGAGAGCTGATAGCTGTACATTTCAGATAGAGGAATGAAACTACAGAACAGGGAACCAGCTTTTCCGTGGTCTTGTCCAACACTTGTGGTGTATTTGGGTTGAGAAACATCTTTTTTGTCTGTTCAGTCCAGCAAAAGTGAAGAGTAGCATGAGACCAAGAGCCACATGTGAGCATGCTTCCAGTTTCAGGTACATAAAGGATCTTTCATTCAATAGTTGGAAGCCACTACTCACAATGGAAAGAAGGGGAAGACTTCAAATAATGCCAGCAGTTAAACACTGGAACTGTTTCCCACACAATGGCACTGTCCCTCACACAGTGACACTGTCATCTAGTGCTTCAAAATCAGGGCAGGTGCCTTTTGGGAGAGGATGTTTTAACCACATACAAAACCCCAGTGTAGAAAGAACTAAAAGAACTGACAGAGCAATATGGTGTCAAAGGCAAGGTGATCCCTTTTATGTTTCAAGTTCTGCAAACACTTGATTCTACAAAACAAAATTCATTGCAATATCCCCAAATATCTCATTCATTCATTTCTCCTAACAAAACACACTCATGCCTAATTTTTTTTTTTTATTATGCATCTAGCATGAAACTCACCAATGTTGGGTCCATGTCTGTATGAATAGAGGTTTAAAGATGAAAAGCTCTGCAGGTGTAAAACAGACTGTCACAGTGTTCTCCTCTGCAAATCTTGTGCCACTTTAACACTGAGATATGGGGGCCAGAAATAAGCAAAAGTGGGAAGCATCTAGTGAAAAACCATCAGAAGCTCAAGACAGCTCTGCAAAGGATTTGTTTGTGCTTGGTTACCGTGGTGGTGGCAGTTGGGGTGAGCTCCAATTACATCTGACCGGTTGCAAGCTTCACTGAAAAGGAGCTCATCACAGTCCAAGAGATGCCAAGGACAAAGGTGCTTCTTTAAATCTGTCTGTCTCTGGTTCCATTAATAATGACCTCCTGACAACTTCTGGATCCCACTTTCCTCTTCCCCCATCTTGCTGCAGCCCTGAAGAGCCTCTTTTATCAGGTCCATGGAGCCAGCACCCCAATCTCCATGAAAGCTCCCAGTGTGCACTGGCTCACTGTCAGATGTGGCTCCAGCTCATTTCTTTCCAGCACTGAGTCCCCTGACAAGGTTATTAATCATGGCCTCACTGACAGGGCACTGAACTGTCTGCAGATGAAACTTCATATTCCCCTCCAGGGCTCCCCAGGTAGGACATGGAATTTGTTTCATCTTTGTGTAATCAAGAAATAGAGCACTAGGGGAGCGAATTAACCCCAACTTCAGGTTCATAAAGGTGTCCCTGCTCTGTTTAATTAAATCTGTCTTAAAACCTCCTAATCCCAAACTAAAGACTTAATAATGTTCAAGAACCTATTTTTCCTTACAATATATTGGTATAAACTGCTGACAGCTTAATATTAAAATAAACATGCTGCTCCTGTACCTGACCTGGCCAGTACAAAGACCAAAACCCCCATGACTAAGACCAGCTTCTCCCAGAATGGCAAGAGGACAGTGCACCACAGATGTTAGGTGTGTAAAAAATCTCTTAATTTAATGCTACAAAATGTCAAAGACTGGGAAAAACATTTAAAATATCAAAATAAAAATCATGAATGGAAGCAAGAACAGGGTGTAAAGGTTTGATTCTTTCTCTGAACATGCAGAGATCTATCCCTTTAGACTGAGGATGGCAAACCCTTACCCATGGGTTTGGGGTATTACACTTCCCTTCAAGAGAGTTTTGAGGCACCAAACATCACTCCAGGCCTGTTTCATAGTGGTTAGAGAGAAGTTCTGCTCAGGCTCTCCAGATGTGGTGGCACATCTAGTTTTGTAGTTCCTTTTTTAAAAAAGTGAAGAAGATTTGTTTCAGATTGTGATTAGCAAAATTCAGACCTACATCAGAGTTTTCTTCCCTACAATAAAAAAACAGGTGGTTGGATTTGGAATTTTGGTACCAGAAAAGACGTATCCTGGAATATTGATCTCAGCATCTGTTTAGTCTCAAGAGGTGGAAAACCATAATCAACATTTTAGAAGACAGCTTGTGGAAAGCAGAGTGACTCTACACGAGATCTTTAAGGAGGCAACCACATCAAGAGAAAAACAATGTGGTTCAGCATTGGAGAAGAAAGACAGCAGGAATAAAGCAGAGATGTACAGAGGCAGCAGTGCAGGCTGGAAGGAATGCCAGTCTATGCCCAAAGTGATTTATGGAAGGCAGACCTATTGATAGCTCTCCATCCCAAATCCATCCAGGTCCACTTGAGGAGGGGTATGACTTGTAGTGCTTCTCCCTTCCTGAGATGTCCTGCTGTGCCTCAGAGACAGAGGACAGGGAGAAACAAGAAGACTTGGACACAGCAAACACTGCATCCCAACAGAACATGGAGCAAATGGAAACGGTTTCCACTCTTTCTTTCCTAAGAGGATTATGTCAGCAGGGCCTGGCTGGCGTCTGCACCAGAGCTCAGCGCCAGCGACCACGGCAGCCAGTCCTGCCCTCCTGTCAAAGGCTTTCATTAAGACTTTGGTTCCCTGTTGCTCACATGGCGGCTTGCACGTGCTCCCTAAATATCCTGCATCCACCTCCAAGGTATTTGCTGATATAGAAATCTCTTCCTCCCCCTTTGCCCCTCCTCCCAAGAACCTGGGGCCACAGCACAAATCACCACCCTGCTGAGAAATTTTCATTACACAAGGATGGGACAGAGGACTCAAGCTGAATGGGTAATACCAGAGGGGCAAGGACCTTAAAACTGTACATGGTGTCTACTGCTCTGAGCCTGCCATCAGTCAGCTAAGGGTGCACATAAACCCTACAGAGCACACAAACAGCAACAACCCCGTGCTGGGAATAACCAAAGGAGTTGCTGCTCCTGGCCAGCTCCAGGTGCTCTGTTCTGGCTGCAGAGCCACACCATGGGTTGGCACCTTAGACTTCCCTCATTGCTAAAGGGGTATTTCAAACCTTAGAATTAAATTAGAATCCTGAAATCCCAAAGAAACCCTTGTAACTCCTCTTTTGCAACCTGCCTTGCCCTCAGGCCTGCCTCTACCCCGTGTCCTCAGACAGCCAGAACAGATCCAAGGGGGTGAGAGCCATTGGGCCCAAAATAGGGAGGTCAAAGGACAGTCCCAGCCGTTTCAAATAACACAAATCTTTAATCTAGTTTTGAGATGAAAGTGAGGGATTTTCACCATTAAGCTCAGGGGAGAAAAGCCAGGATCCTTGTGGTCAGTCACACAGTTAAATACACCCAGCTGCAAAGAATGGTCACAGACCCTGCAAGTGAGGATGGATTTTCCCAGATATTTAGCTCCCGAGCACCCCAGTAAGAAGGGATAGCTCTACCTGTCTTGAGGTAACACTTCCAGCAGAATCAGTTAATGAATCTACATGGAAACCAGCTCACCACTTTCATCTCCTTTCCCTCTTACCAATTTGAACAAAACCAGGAGAAAGACTTGCCTCTGATTGAACAGATAGATTAAAGGCAATTCCATTTACAAAACACACCATATAAAATTGCATATACTCCTTCAGAATAATCAGCACATGTCAAAAATCACTTATAAATCCCATTTGTTTGAAAGCATGGATTCTGGCTTCAATGTCATGTTATGTTTCTGAAGTAGCAATTATGGCTCGAGGGAGGAACCAAAGCATCAGACAAGTCAAATGTACCATCTAATGTGGAACTACCAATTTTTTTTCAGTATTTTTCACACATGATACCTGCCTCTAGAGATGTTTAGTATGAAAGCAAAAAGGTAATCATAAGCTGGGATATTTGGAAAGGAACTTTTTTTTCCTAAAAACAATTAAAAGAAGTCTTCTTTACTAACCCCTCTCAATCATTTGGAAATTAAGAACTACCTTGAGTGTCTTTCTTTTCTTTTATTCTATACCAATTTCCATTCTGTCACTGGAGAGGTCATACTTCGTTCCTTTTTAATTTGAGAAGGCTTGTTTGTTCCTTCTTTCCAAAGACAGAAAAATTTGGAGAACCCAAAAATCATTAGCAAACCTTTTATTTTTGAGGAGGGATGAGCTTGTAAAGGATTCGATCAGGTCCAATAAGTTATCTTTGAATTTCTATGACAATACACATGGAAAAGTCAAAGCGACTAAAAATATTCATATTTCCTAATTAAGTCTCAGAATATTGAAGAAAATCTATTTCCATTTTAAAGTTTATATTCTATTGTATTTTTCATTTGATTCTTCTTAAAGCTTTAAAATCCTTTTTTTGCCAAAATATTCAAAGAATGAGCCCTTCCAGAAGCATTTAGGAAACCACACATTTGCAAATACAGCACTGCTGGAACTGTGACAACAGTTTCACCAATCATATCATTCATTGGGCTATGCGAAGTCCTCCTCTTTCCATAACCATTTAGTCCTTTAGCAAAGAAATATAAAGTCTGTATAAGCTAATGCTTGCAATCCAAGATGCAAACCAAGTCTTAACTCCAGGTTTAAATTAAGGATCCAACTTTTAGCAAAAACCAAATATCCAAGCAACAGCTATAAAGATGATAATCTGACATATTTATAAGGATGAGGTTACCTGCACATGAACACACACACTGCAGATAAAGGAACGGTACAAACTACTGATATAAAATGTAATTCACAAGTAACTGGATGCAGCATGCCTGTAACCCAAGTCTTATATTTAAGAGAGCCTCAGTGACAGCAGTGTATTTCAAGACTAATGATTACCTGAGGTGGCTTAAGGCAGTTCCACTTGCATCTCAGATGGGCAGCATGTTTTCCAGAGCACAGACTAATGCTACCATCTCTTTTGGAAGTCCTTGTCTGTCCCAGGTGGCAAGAAGCCCCAAGCAGAGCTGGTCAGGACAGTCTGGACAGGAGCCATAGGCACAACAGGTCCAGGCACAGGGCTGGGGCAGAGCCCACCACTGACAGTTGCTAATGTTGGCTTTGAGCACTTCCAAGACTCAGCCCAGTAATTCCTGAGCATCCTGGCACCCTACATCTAAGACCCAGGCAGGAAATAATGTTTAGAAAGGCCATCCTCAAGTCAGCACTTGGCATTGAAGGGTTTGGCTTTCTGATACAATCTCTGTGTTTCTGGCCCTTCATGCATTCCTCCCCAAATACATATCTTGCAAAGTCAGTGGAGAAATCACCTTGAAATGTGATCTGCCAGTCTAAAAACATTTAGGAAATGACCACAAGAGCCATTACTAACTAAAGCCCACCAAAACAATGGGATCTTTTTAAGAACACACAATTATATATGGTTATATGTGTGCAATATATGCACAGTGCCTATATCTAATTCCATTGTATTGTAATCAAGTACCTGTGCCATAAGGGAAAGTCACCAGGATGAACTTGCATCCTGCACAGAGCTAGATTCTGTTTTATATGCACAGATCTCAGTGTAAAGGCAGATGGAGGGGCCAGTTGTGTTAAACCCAGGTGATTAGGTCACAGGTTTGCAGTTTTGTTTTACGTTTTCTTTACCAGCAAACTGTCCATTAACTTTACAGAGAGCAGAAAGCAAAAGGAGAGGAATTTGTGAGGTTGGTAGCCCATATGGCTGGTGGGGAATTAATCTGTGTCTAAGCAGCAGGTCGCATGAGCCAGGCTGTCTGTTGGGGTTGTTAGTAACCTAGGGGCAGATCATGGAGCAGCAGGGAACAGGATAAACCCAGCCTACAAATACAGTCAGGAATGTGGCAGGAAATTATTTCTGAAAACATACTCTGAAGCATAATAGCAATGATCAGACGGTCAGGCTGTGTGTATGAAATCTATCTGGACTCAGGGCACACAACAGGAGTGCACACAAGGGTGTGATAAAGCAGATTGGGTGTATGCTCCTGTGTCCGTACATGCATGTTAAAAACATAAACTCTGCTCAGAGAAAACGTGCAGGCACACCAGAGTGTAGCTAGACAAACATTGCTTCCCCTACCATTCTAAGCAAAGGAGAATAAGTTATTTGCTTATGTTTCATGCAAACCATCTGCCACACAGCTTTATAAAATTATTCATCATGTCAACACTAAAGAATGAAGGACAGAATTAGCAGAAATTGAAAGGTTCAGGCAAGGAAAGATTTTTTTCTAAAGGGAAAAAATCAAGAGGCAAGTCTCAGGTCGTAAGAGCAGCACAGGACAAAGCCTTTGCACCCCAAGTACAGACTGTGACACCGGGCAGGGAGCAACATGACAGAAAACCAAGAACCAGGAGACACCAACAGACACAGCCTGAGGCAACATGGAGGAGGTCTGCAGGTTAGACCAAAAGAAGCAGGAAATCTTATTAATTTCTAAATTTCATTTTAAAATAAGTCACTCAATAAGAATTTTGATGCTCTAAGCTTTTTCAGCATTCAAGACAACAATAAGACAGCAAACAATTGTCTAGGCTGGAGCACTTTATTTTCAATCATCTTTTTTCACTCATCACTGGCAGAACCCCAGATAACATTAACCCTCCAGCTATTGCCAACTTTAGGATAAGAAATAGTACATAGTGGACAGTTTAAGCAACACAACACCACACAGCTGGGCAATCTGCCCTCATTTTGAGGAGAAGGGGTAAAAGATGATCAAATAATCTTTGTGAAAATGTAGATTTAACAGCACCAATGGACCATTTAGCTCTACAACCTGTCTTCTGCTGTGGCTAGCAGAGGTTGTCTAGGAAAGAATGCAAGAGCAGGACACTGCTTCAGCCATATACTCATCAACTTGTGAGGCATTTCAAGTTCAAGAACTTCTAGAAGCATTGTCTTTGTATTTACTACTAGTGATCAGTGCACTAGCAGGACTTTATTTTAGCCTCAGCAAAGAGCAGCCCTCTTTACTGACCATAACAAATTGCAAGGCAGTTCAACTCAGAGGGAGAGACCCAAAACTTCCCATGACAAGTGAGAGCTATTCTTCCCCAAACGTAAGCACCAGAACAAATCAAACATGACAGATGTCATTTGTATTACATATTAGGGCACTGCAGGAAAGCCAGGGCCCACCAGCAATGTGTGCTTTATAAAAAGCCCCAGCACAGACTGCATAGTTAAAAGAAAGCAAGCAATAGGAAATTATTTTTATGCAATGACTGATACTCTTTGATACCACTTGGAAACAAAATTTTTCTGAAAGTAGCAAAATGTTGAAAAGTGAGTGAAAAAGAAGATAGGCTGCACCTTGCCTCAGGTAAGCACTAGAATGCTATTTAGGTCCATGTACAAAGTCAGGCATCAGGGAAGTTTTAACAGAAATTAATTTCCCTAGATTAATACCTGTCCTCAAAACTGTAGGATGACAGCAAAAATGACAGAGAGGAGTTTCTCTTGGGAATACACATGAGCTTTGGAGGGGTATTAGATGTAAACCAAACCTTAAAGGGAAGAACAGGTCAACCTAAGTGTGAAAAAAAATCTTAAGAGGTTCTCCCATGACCTTTAGTCAGAAATTGACAGTATTTTACATCCAGCAATAGAGGAATGGAGAGCCAATAGCTGGGCAGAAGCACTGCATGCTGCCCTCTGGATCATCTCTGTATCTGCCCACCAAGTTTCAGAAATGCTTGTCCCAGCACAGAAAGACCCTGTCAGGCATTGATCTCAGCCAACTCTCCTCTCTTAAGAGGGGAAGTCCTGCTTAGTGAAAGAATCTTATCACAGTCTCCTAGAGAAACATGCAAGAAGAACTCAGTCTTTAGTGGATGAATGGAGTTGATCTGAGCATCCCTAGAACCTCAGCAACTGCAGGGCAACCCCATGTCCTTCACTGCCACGGGTCTGCACACACTGCCAGCCCTGTCCCAAAGATCAGCAGCACTGGGGATGCAAGTCTCCTAAGCAGAGTACCTGTGGAGCTAATTAGCACAATTGCACATAAGCTGAAGGTGAACACTAATCCTTTTCCTCTTCCTTAACCATCAGACTCTACCTTGGTCACACAGATAATTGTCCAAAAAGACTCTGTGTTAAGCATCATCTGAATTTCAAGATGGATATGGCATTCAAAGCAAATAAACTGCTGCTGAATATTCTTTGCCTCAAAGGGTTTTTTTCATTAGTTTTCAAGTTCTGTTTTTCTGCCTTTCTTCAGGTTCAGATATTCCACATAAGTTTATTCCTACAAACACCTCTCTAGCTTATTACTTTTAATTCCCACAATCCTTCTCCAGTTCTATCTTAGACCCGCAGTGTGACCTCAAAGATTCCAGCTGTCACAGACCACAAACACTAACATATTGGTCTTGAATTCAAAGTGAGATTTCTTCCAATACTTTAGTCCATACATGGAAAAAAATCCTTCCCTCCTGCATTTGCTTCTCTCCTTTAACTATCAGGCCCTGCAACAGGTCAAAATACTTCTCTGCACTAAGAACCACTTGTTTCAGGTGAGCAAGGAAGAGAAAAGGGGGTTCATCTCTTCAGAGGGCTGGTAGCAGCTGCCTGCTGGTCCTGGCACGCAGGCAGTGTGGGGGCAGAGTTCCACCTTGTATAGAAGTTGTTTCATCAGGTATCTCAGCTGACCAGCTGTTACTGACCAAAGAAAGACAACACTGAGATCCCAAATACCTCCATACTGCCTGCACAGCTCCCACCTCTGATGGGCTGAGGGTGCTTTGCACTGCTCAGTTCTTTAAAAGGCAAATCGAAAACCGCCA
This sequence comes from Passer domesticus, assembly GCF_036417665.1. Lineage (NCBI taxonomy): Eukaryota > Metazoa > Chordata > Aves > Passeriformes > Passeridae > Passer > Passer domesticus. The sequence continues at coordinate 10,860,579 of NC_087484.1, read as the reverse complement.
AGTTAATGGGGAGGTTTTGTGTGTGCTAATTATAGAACACAAACCCTCATTGTCTCTGTCCAAGGCTGGGTCACACTCTTGTTACAAAGCTTTTGTAACTCTACTAATGCCTTTAATATAAGCTCCTATTAATTGTATAGTCAGTTCCTAAGCCCAGTGCTACTGGGTTGCAGTAGCCAGGCAGCTGACTATAATTACAATGTGCTTATAGTGTGCTTAACCTGCATTTATAAAGCATGTTAATTCTCATGATTCTGTTTTAATTTGGTGCAGGATTGACAGCCTTTTGATTTTAGGCCACAGATCAGATCTAGCATAAGCAGCAGCCAGGTAAATACACCATGCTGTCCGTGTGGAAGGAGGTGACACAGCACTTTATCCTCCCTTGGGTAACTGGAACCACACTATCCCTACAGCTCTTTGCAAGTTGTTTTTTTGGATTTTTGGGTTGTTTTTATCTCCAAAATAGCCACCCTTCTAGAAGGCATAAGTGGGAGTCCAGGGCAAACAGGAGCTCCTGTGAATGTCACCATTAGTAAGGAATCCACAGCCTTCAAATGAAAAGTTTCCCTATCCATGAAAGCCCCAGTTCCAGGCCACTATGCAATATTTAAGCAGTTTTAGAAACTAAATGATTTTTTTCCTCAACTATTTCAGACCAGGTCTGGACTCTACAGGTGAATGCAGATCAAGGGAAACACTGCTTTGTCCATTTGCTTTTTTGTCTATAAAGAAAACCTCAGAGAAGCCCTGATAAAAACCAGAATACTGCATAAATTGGGATGGAAGCCAATTCCTCCTTTACTCTGCTGGCTGTCTGCCCCATGAATGTCCATTTTTGAATGACTCGGGGGCACTGAGGCGTTCAGGTCTTCCTGGTGCTACTGCCATGAGCTGCACTAGGATCAGGGAGCTCAGTGCTTATGAGGGTGAGCCACTCACAGCTGGGATGTGCTCAGACTGCAAGATGACAACTGTGGCTGCAGCACATATCCAGCACTGACTCCATTCCCCTGACACTCCAATTAGCAGGTGGCTCCTACCTACAAAAGTTCTCCTGGATAACAAACTCTCTTTGCAGCAGGGTTCACTCTTACTTCTCATCCACCCCCCATCTTCTCTTGGTTGTTCAGCAAATAATAAATAGCAAATAGACACTAGAACAATTAGTGATTTGGATACTGTGAAAGAAGAATAAAATGTGGTGTTTCATCTGAAGAAGATTTAAGAAAGGTATCAAATATAGGAAATGCTGCTGAAAGAGGCAAGTGAATTTATTTTATGCTCAAGGAGCGCAGGACACAAAGCAATGAACTTAAGTTACCACAAATTCAATATCAAGGAAAATCTCTGCAGTAAGAACAGTGGCATTCTGGATTTGGTTGGCAAGGACTCATTCTTCTCTGTTTTCAAGAGTGGGCCAGGCAAACACCCATCAGACACAGCTCAGCTAAAGGGCAGCTCATTTCAGAGCATACAGAGAGACATTTTGACTTACCAGGATTTCTTACAGCCATCTTTTTAAGAATTCTTTTAACCTTTATATTACCTTTCTTTGTGTCTACCCATTTGTCTCTTATTAGCTTTTTCTTTGGGAAAAATACTTTTAAGTGGGAACACACACCCTTCTTTTAGGACTTAATACCAATATCCAATCGTTCTCATTAGTGTTTCCTCTCTTGAAAGAGATATAAAATCCCTCTATTTATTCATGTAACTACACTGATAAATATTTTCAAATTAAAATGTTCTTTGGAATAAAGTGAACTTATGTACACAATACTAACTTCAAAAAACTTAACTTTTTTAACAATAGGCTCTCATGATAAAAAAAAAAATCACTGTTTTAGAAGACACTTTTCAGCAAAAAGGATCTTTGACTATGTTTTCAAAAGAAAAAAATTAACTTCCTAATTTGAAGTTCCTTTTATGATTATCTCAACATTTCCTGCATTAAACTCCTCATTAACACATAATTTTTATTTCTTTCCTTTAGTATTTTTCTAAAAACAAAGGCCACCAAAACCTAGAAGCTGAAAGTGTTTATATTGCATATTAGATCACTGCCCATGCACACGAGCACTTGTTTAACACATGCTCCAACAATAATATTTCAACTTTACAAATTCAGAGCCTGCTTAATCTCTGTTTAACAAAATCCAAACAGGGAAGCCCTGTGTCCCCAAATGCTGCTCTGCCTTCATCCCAACAGGTGGGCTCTGGGCTCCTCTGTGGATGTGATTATTGCTGACCAATTCCTTGCCTTTCTCCCAAGGCCATTCTCGTTCTGCAGGATGACTCATTAGCCCGGTCCCCGGCAGGGAGCTGACATCCAATTAACCAGCTGACAGTCCTCCAGTGCCTCCCTCTACCCCTCTAAGGCTCTGTTTACAAACACAGGCTGCTGTGCCCATAAAGGAGAGAAAGCTGAAAGTCCCCCTGCCAGGCCAGTTTGTCCAAAACGTTCCGAGCCCTTTAAACAATACTTTTGTAGGGTAAAGATTGGGCATATTGCGTGCAGCGGGATGCAAGTCACCCCAATGGCTGCAGCTGCATCCGGCGGGAAAGGGAGCAGCAACCAAACTCAAACAGCAGCATCAGGACTCAGGGCTCAGCTGCAGCTGGGAAACCACAAGAAATTAGCAGATGGGGAAAAAAAATCACTGAATTCTATATGGGGAAGTTCATCCAGAGTGATATCAAGGTGTCTCTGACAAAGAAATAAGCTTTTGAGTATAAACCCACAGGTGTTGCAATTCCTGCACGAAGGAACGAGTCATTTTACCAACACACAGCAAAGGAGCTCCACACACTCAAGCAGGAACATGATGTTCCTTGCAGAGAACAGAGGTTTTCAGTTTGCAGGGACTCACTGCAGAATGCCTCTGCCTTTGATCTGTATGTGTTGGTCTCATTCATTGGCACTGTGAGTTCTGCTTAGATTTTTCCCCCCCTCTGGCCAACTCCAGAGAAAAAAGGTGCCCAGAAAACTATGATTATTGCTACCCAACTTCCACTTGGCACCAGGTAAAGCAAATAACTGCTTCTATTAAGTTACAGGTCTGCCTTGGCACAACAACTTCCAACTTCAGTCAGGAAAGCTTCTCCTGCTCCAGCTAGGAGATCTCCCTTGCAGCAAGTCTGAAATTAGACTTCAAATTCACATGTTTCTGAGTATTTACTGTATTTTTGGGATTATGATCTGCATCCTCATTTTCATCCCCAGCTATCTTTTTGAGTTAGGTAAAAAACCCACAAACTGATCCAGCCAGTTTCAAATCTGAGCCAAATTCAGTTTAATTTTTCATAACCACAGTCTCATCTTTTTAAATAATCTCCACTTGCTATAAACCAAGGCAGTGGCTGGTTTTTGCAGTGAGGAATGACAACACTACCTCAAGAAGGTCTCCACTGTAATATATTGCATCTCTGGGTAAGAAACACAGCAGAGATGATCCCAAGAGAGAAAGGGAAGCACCAAATCCTGGTTCTTCTTTCCTCCAAACGTTTTTTGCACCATGCAGACATGCTTATAAAGTGTTATGCTGGGATTAAGAGCCCATTCCTTCAGATTTCCCCCTCTCACACTATTAGAGTGATACAAATAAGAATTTATTGAGAATTTAAGGCTGAATATTTCATCTCTGTGCTTTTCTTTAATGTAACTATTCCTGTTTGGTTACAGAGCAGGCAAAGATTTCAGCCAGGGAAGGTACTCACAGGCAAACACAAAACAAGGCTATGGCCAGAAATGTTCTCTAAGAGTAGATTTAATAGCCTGAGAATTTAGCCCTCCACCTCCTCTAGATGACAGCTGACTAGGGAGGAACATGTCAATAGCCTGTACCTGTAGTACAAGTGACATCAGTGCTTCCAACCTGCAGCAGTGTAGCTTAACCAGGTGAACTCAAACCATCTTCAGCAGCAATATGAAATCTCACAGGACTGCTCACATTCTGGTCTTCAACTCAGCTGCAGCATCCTCTCACAGGAGATAAGAAATAGATGAAGGACAGGCACTTATTTAGCCTCAAAAATAGTTTCAGCTCTAACCAGCTAATCACAGCTGAAAGGACAGCCTCTGCTAAGAAAAGCTATTGCTTTGTCTGGGTGAATTATATTCCAAATTATTGTGTACAGATCAACTTTACCCATTAATTAACTGCCCTAATTCATTCCATTATAGAGGCAAAAATTGTAATTGCTATGAACATTGTGGTGTGACACCAGAGCCACAAACCAGCCAGCACAGCAGCACCCAACAGAACATGAGCCATGTGCCTCTGTCCCAGGCCCTGGGCTGTGCTCCAGCTGCAGCCTGATCATAGGAAAATTAAGAGTTCTTTCCAAATTTAGATCACATTGCTCAGCACTTGGCCCAGGCAAGTTTTTTTTTATGGAAAAAACACAGAAATTATGATTTCATGACCTCTCTAGCTTATCATGTCTGGGTTTTCTTTCTTTTTTTTTCCCTTCCTCTCATACCTAATTGAAATATAACTTCTCCCAGTTTTTGAATGCTTTCTCTGTGCATGTCTGAGTTGGTCTCTGTCTTCTCTATATACCCCCACAGCAGCAGAAAACTGCCATCAGATTCATTTAGCCCTCTTGTCCAAGCTAAGCAAGCCCAGCTCCCTCACCCTCACATTCTCCAGCCTCCTGACCAGTTTATTGGCCCTCCTCCTTTGATTTTCCAGTTTGACAACAACTTGCTTGCATTGTGAAGACCAAAACCAGGTGCAGTACCTCATATGCAGTTTCACCAGTGCCTAGTAGGGGTTACCAACCATCTCCCTCAGCCTGCTTGTGGTCTGACTGTGGTCTTGCTAATGCACTCCAGCACACAGAGAGCCCCCTCTACCCACTTTTGCTTTGTCTAGGTAGTCATTAAATGATCTGTTTGTTGGCTGTGTCAAATCACTAATCCCTGGAGTTCTTTTTGATGCCTGTTACTAAAACTGTCTTCTTTCTACAGGCAGCATTTGCAGTTAAGTGAAGTCTAAGAACCCTAAAAATGTTTTAAAAGTTTGGGCAGAACTAATCTCACTCTTTCTGCAGACCATGTACGCCCACAAAAAACCAGTCTCTAACTACACGGCTTTGAATCCTGTGGCATAGACCAATTCACTTGTGAAAGACCAACAGATGGACCGAAAGAGACACCCTCCTCCCCCCTCTGGCTGGTATCAATTCCCATTAAAGACTCTCCTGTGTCCAGACTATGCATGCTGACCACTCAATGCAGGCAAAATTGCAATCCACCTTGATTAACTTCCTAACAAGTTCTTTGCGCCTCCCTCCTTGTTCCTCTACCAGTCACACTCCTTCTCTCTAAAGTTTTCCTCTAATTAATTCCATATTAAGCTCTGAAAGTCGGCAGGGTCCTCTCAGACAGCCCTTGTCCCTTTCTGTGCAGACCCTCTGGGTCCCCAGTGCTAAGCCCACTGGTAAAAAGCTGACATCTGTGCAGCAGCTCCCAGGCTGCACTTTCAGGTACAGCATGTGTTGCACCTTGAACTACCATCTCATTTCAGACCCCACCATTGAGACCAATTAAGAACAGAGCATGCAAGGAGCTGACCGAGTGTCGCATGCTGGCTAAAACCACAAGGACTTAGAGGCCCCAAATCTGTTATTACCAAGCTGTTCCTGACAGCAGCATGCTGCCTGCTAACAAAAAGAATAGATTAAGATCAATCAAGTCTCCCTCTGGCTTGTCAGTGGGACTTTGGACCACACCTTCCACCCAAAATTTCCCTCCGCTCCTGCTTCTGAACACCTAGGCAGCTCCAGGCTAACAAGGTGGCTGCTGAGTCGAGCGTGAGCTGAACCATATGTTCATAATTAGTTAACTTCTTGCTTTATTGCTAGAAGCATTATCAATAAATCAGTGACAGCCCATAGTGGCCTTAGGAGATGCAACAAGCCACCCCCAGGCAGCACAGGGCCCTCCCCTCCACACGGGCAACTGGCCATATTTCATTCCAGCTGTGGCATTGTGCACTGAATTAACTTTATCCTCAATTTAGAAAGCCAGCATGAAATCAAGAGACCTGAGGGAAAGCATAAAGAGAAAGAAAGAGAGAGAGAAGAGGAAGGGGAGGGAGGAGAGGGAGAAATCCTAGCAGGTCAACCCAAAAAACAGTTTGGTAAGTGACCATCTACAGGGATGGTGCTGCTTAACCCATTGCTGCAAGGCTGGTTGCAGGCAGCACATTAATTAATAAGAACCTTTCTGCCTCTTATTGCCCAGCGCTGTGATTGAAGGTTTCTTAGCACAAGCTAAAGGGGAACCCAGTGATATAATTGTTTTTTAACCAGACACTGTTCAGTTGCAGGCTAAATAGCAGGTAAAGCAGAGCAGTATTCAACAGTGGTGCCAGGATGAGTCTGGCTGGACACACCACGAGCTCTCGAGGTGAGGGCGCTCACACAGAGCTGTGTTCAGCTTGAGCACAGTGCTGTGACAGGTCAGCTATTCCCAGATCTGGGAAAGCACACAGGAACTGTCACAATGCTGGGTGTTAAGGCAGACTCTCTGTGGGCAGTGGAGAGTGCTGGAGGCTTCTACACAGCAACTCACAACACCTGAATCCAGAGCCTGCCCCTCACACCTCTGTGTACTGCAAAGTTACACAGACAACCTGAACATGACCCACAACTAAATGCTGAAATGCCTGTAGTTAACTCATCCTGGGATTGTTCTGCCTGCCTGGACATTTAACTGAAACACAGCCTGAGCTCGCAGTGCTCCCACTGGCAACTTTTATCTGGTTGAAAATGCACCTGAAAAGGTCATTGTCATAAGGCACAGTAAGTGCTATCATCCTCCTGGAGACATTGGAATTTTGAAAATGCAGCACAAAATAATTCCTTTCCCCCATGTTGCTCAGTCTCCCCCATCCTCAAAACCTAAATCCAGCTGTAAGATCCTAAGTGAAGGCTTCCTGATTTACCCAGCTGAACCTTCTTGCTGTGCCTGGGTGGGAGCAGAGGAAGAGATGCTAGCAAGCCCTCTAGTGTCCACCTGCAACATCCTTCTATAAAACATCCCAGCGTCCAGGAGTGCATGAAAACCAAAACATGCTCAGCAATAAGCTAACCCTCCAAATTCATGATACCAAATCACATCTTTGAAAGAATAAAGTCTATAATTAGTGTTACTCTTGAAATAAAACTGACAGCAATTACAGAGGGCTATTCCTCAGTAAGAACATCTATCATAGTATCTTCCTCATCACATGTTTAGGATAAACAAAGCAATAAAAGCAAGTTATTGAAGGGCACTTTGTGGGCTGGCAGCCAACCCAGAATGGAGCACTGTAGGGTCTTTCAGATTCCCAGTGAAGTATTTTCTTCCAGGGACCCCCACTCCTTTGTGCCCAAGGCACCAAGGGCGCTTGCCCAGACTCTTCCTTGTAGATTTTGTATCTCCTGGGTGCTGGACATTACAGAAAGGTCCAAGCCCTGTCCCTGAACATAAAACTCTCTTAAAATGTGTGGAATTTGCAAAACAACATCCAACAGCTAATAGCTGATAATCACAAATTAAATTAGTTCAGTTGAAATTAAGCTACAATTTTTCTCTAAGGGGGAGGTCAGCAAACACTGACCAGAGCCAACAAGGTCCCCATGTGCGTGTCAGGAGTCTGCTGAGCTTCAGTGCTGGCCACGGGTGACAGACCAGTCATTGCAGCCTCTGTGGGTGGCAAGAGGGCTCATTTCTGTCTGAGTAGAAAGAGAGAAAGGAGAGATAATACAGAATCCACATGAGCTTCTGGGCAGCGCAATAGCTGCCATTTAAGTCTCTGTCCCTTCCAGTCACTTCCAGAGATTCAGACACAAGAACATCTCCCCTCCAAAGCCTGCTCGCTTGCACTGTACTAACCTCTTCTTTCTTTCCCTGCTGTACTATTACAGTTTGCAATGGAATTGCAAAATTACAGTAAGGCATGGATGAATCCTGCTCTCTTATCCAGGAGCAGTTAAAAACCAAATACTTCTCTTGTTTCTTATTCACTCTCAGGCCTTTTTACATTGCTTTGGCACAGTATGAGGCTGCCAAATGGATACAAACCTCCCCCCACCCCCTTCTCCTCCAGGATAGCATAAAATATAACCAGACCAAAAAAAATCCTGTCTGCAGTTATTATCCACTGCATATCATTCCTACAGGGGAAGTCACACTGCTATTGAAGTGTGTAAACTTTTGGTTAAAATTAAATTTCAGCAAAAATTCAGGGAAAAAAGCAGCTCTGATGTGTTTTGAATGGAATTCTTTTAAAGGGCCTTGGGATTTGGAAGACATTTACTCTTTTAATCCATTATATCAAAATAATTGACAAAATCACAATGAAACATTTTGTTCCTTCCTAAAAACAAAAACCAAAGAGGGGAAAGAAAAAAAATCTCTCACAGAGAATTAAAAAGCATTCAGGTTTCATTCCAACGAGCTGGGCGTCAGGACCTCGGCATTCTTCGAGAAAAGAGATTATTGTCTCCAGCCAGCCCTGGTATAAGCCTGTAAAATCCTCTGCCAATCTTTTAGATGAATTACCAGCCAACTAATTCCTTTTCTTCGCCAGTTCATCGAACACTACCTGCACGGACTAGGAGCTGGAAATTTTGTGTATACAGACAGAGCTGTTTTACTAGGCTATCTCCCCTGTGACTTATTGCTTTAACTCAGCCTTTGAAAAGTATGCACAAAAACCCTGACATCTTTCTCAGCTCATGACAACAACATCCTTCACCTTCTGACCTCCAACACATTTACACACGTCCTAGAATCTTTCTTTCATTATTGATTAGGGAAGGCAATGCCATACAGCTCTGCAATGAAGAGATGCCCTCACACATATTTACTCAGATCAGAGATCTCTGCCAAACATCCCAACTGCCAGCCAAGAATGGAAAGTGCCCAGCTCTGCACCCAAAGCAAGATGGAGAGAAGCCAGACTGCCAACTCCTGAGCCAGGGCCAAGAGGAAAAGCACTGTTCAGCAGGTGAAGCCCAGTACATTGGGCTGGCAGCACCGTTCACACAGGAACAGGCCAGGTTAGAAGCAGGCAGATGCACACATCAGTGCATGATTAGACACGAGGCCCCATTCAGTTCTGCATCTGGTCCCATGAAAATTCATCCTAATTTGGACTAAACCTGTGAGCTAAGCTTTTCTGGCATGTCTCCCTGCAAAATAGTTTGAGTTCAATAGAAAACACCATGGAGAAAAACATGGCTTTTTAGCACACAGCTCTTTCTCTTGCAGGCGCAACAATTTCCCCCAAACCAGGATGGTCAACACTCCGAGCACACTCAAGAAAAACTGTTTCTGCCATCTGTTATTTAACCCTGGGACTACCTCAGGGTTTTTGTTTGCACTGCTGAATCACTTTCTATGGTGTAAATGTTACTTAGCTGCAGCATGGCAGCTCAGGGCGGTGGGAACCTCTGGAATGAGGGACATGGACAGCAGCAGCATGCTGCTGAGGCCAGCCAAGAGCAGGCTTTGCTTCCATAACTACATCATCGTTTCTATTAAAACTCCCATCCAATTAATTCCCAAACGTCACAAAAAATTATCAGTTCACAATTAATTTGCTCTTCTGGAGCAAATTGGTCTCAGCCAAGAACAAAGGAACTCATTTGGCCTGGGGCTACATGAGGACAGTTTTTATTACAGAAATGCGAAATCGAAGCAGACACACCAGTCCTAACTGACAGATGAGGAACTGAAACAAAGATGCAGAGACTGACTTATACCATAAATGGTGTATACCATAAATGGGTGATCTGAAGTTTCAGAAATTTAAGTGCTACTATAAAACCGTACAACATCAGACCCAGGAGTAGAACATGTTTCTCTTCCTTAAACAAATCAGATTGGCAACAGTAACAAATTCTCACCTGCAGTTTTCAGGAGAACCCATCAGCTCATCAAAAGCCAGCCCTAAGATCAGGATCACAGGGGTTTTTTATGATACAATTCCAGCCAAAGGAAAGGGCAAGAAACAGGCAATAAATAGAGCCTGGGATGACTTCTGAGAGAACATGTCCATAGGATACTAAACAAGTGCAATTAATGCCCTTCCCTGACAAAAGATCAATATACCCAGAATTAATGAAAGCATTCAAAAGAAAAAAACAAGAATCACAAAACTCATTATGTTTTCATCCTCTCACTCTCAGTGACATTCTGCAAGGAGTGAATTCTGTAAACATATTCTGTGCTCATAAAATCTGCACTTTTTCCATTTCAGGGAAACCTCATACCTTGCACCTGAGGTTGTAATCAAGTGCAATCTCCAGGACTGCTTCTCAGATGGCTGGCAAACAGAAAAACAATAGCACAAATCCAGACAAACACAGCATTGATTGTTGTTTATAACACATCAAATGACACAGGGCAAACCAGAAAAAGCAAAAGCCACAAATATCAGATTTGAAATTGGAGTGAAATTCTGAACAGTAAAAAGCAGCACCAGCATCACAAGAGCAAGCCTCTCACATAAAAGTGCCATTATCTAGAAATCTTTCTAAAGATTTCTATCTTTCTATCTTTAGAAAACCTTCAAGTTTTTCGGATAAATTCCATCCTCTAGTCACTGACTTACCACTCTTGCTGTGAGAAACACCCAGAAAGGTGTTTTGCAGTTTTTCCACCTTGTAGTCATCTTTTTTCTTCATTCTAAACACTTGTGGAACTCCACAGTGCCAAGAAATATCAACATGGGAGAGCTGGAGCCCAACAGCAGTGAAGACTCAGTTTGACTTAAGTGCATTTTACAGGCAATAAAGCCCACAGGTGTATTCACTGCCACCTGACAGTGCTTTCAAGACTAGTAACAGGGGTGAGAGAGTGATGAGAAAGGTAAAGGCTGCCCTAAAATATAGCAGGAAGATATAAAAGAGAAAGATTTCTCCAAGCTTTTCTCTAAACTATGGTGTGTTACACAGCAACCTGAGTAATCCATCCGAGAAACAGGTTAATATAATCTGGAATATTTTCAGAGGTGGGTTCCTAAGGTTAGGAAAGACTGTAACAGAACCTGCCTTCTTTGACCTAAAGAAAAAGACAATGTGTGATAGTGCTTTGCAAAGACATCAAGGCTAAACACTGGAGAGGCAGATGAAGTGTCTAAACTAGAGCAAGAGTTTGGCACAAGGACAAAAGGGATTATACCTACTATGAATACATTCAGCCTGGAAACTAGAAAGTGTCCAGCCATCAGAGCTCAGAGTACAGGGTAGCCTCACAGTGGGAATAACATAAGGAAAATAACCTAATTAGTTTTAAGAGGCAGATTGAAAAGTTTAAGAATGTCTCAACAGCAGGGGACTGGATTTGGGAAGTGCCTTTTAGTCCTGCGTTCAAGGAGGAACACTGATCAGAAAACCAGCCAGAACCTGGACCTGCATAAATTCCCTTTCAAAAGCATTTTTGCAAATCAGTCTCATCAGGTTTAATTTCTCACACCTTTGGTTCACAAACATGATCAGAGATTCATGCAAGTGCCAGGTACCTGTGTGTATCTGTCTATAGGTTAATATCCTCAGTTATAAGTGAGCCTCTGCTTTGTCACTGATTCACTTACACGGATAAAGAAGCACTGTAGCAGTAACACAGAAGGAAAAGTAAAGAGGATTTGGGGTGGGTTTGGACACCAGTGCAGGTGTCAGCACACAAAGTAACCCATGCTGCAACTGTTGTAAGCCTGGTATAAAACTTGTATTGAACTATATTATTTTCTTCTCTGTACCATCCCTTCTGAGAGCCCATTCACTATGATGCAAATGCAACTTTCAGGCCATTTTTACATAAAAAAGGGATAAACCAGATAAAAAGTTGGGGTTTTTTGTGTTTTTGTTTGGTGGGGTTGTTTTGGTGGTTTTTTTTGTTTTTTGGTGGGTTTTTTTAGTATTAATCTGAAGGATTAGCTTCACCACTGTTGTATAAAAAAAAATCATAGAAATTACAAAAGAAAATATAGGTACAAAGAACAGACAGTAATTAACACACTGCAATACACTTAAATATCTGTTCCCAGAACTTCAGAAGAGTTGCTATGACATTCAAAGTGAAATCTCCACTGAAGCAATATTGCAGTCTTGATAAACCTTTTCCCCCAGAACTTTATTCCCAATCCATCATTAAGTGCAATAAGCAGTAAAAGCTCCAGATGAAGAGGAAAATTAGCAGATACTGGTTACTTAGTTTTGTTTTACACACACACATCAATGTGATTGTTACCGTGACTTCAACCTCTTCCACCACCATGTGTGATCATCCATGCACCATTCTGCAAAATGAGGTGTTTCTCTCCTACAACAGCATTTTTCTTTCTTTGGCAGTCACCGCAAAGGGCATCTTCCCAAACCTACCAGGGTTCTGTTTGGTTGTCTTTTATGCATTACCACCTTCCACTCCCCAGCATACCAGCCCTGGTGAGCTGACCTGGATTCCCTGAGCTCAGAAAGCCCAGCGCCGTCAGCCCCAGCCAACACACTGTGCCACGCACTGTGCCACACACTGTACCACGCACTGTGCCACACACTGTGCCACGCACTGTGCCACGCACTGTGCCACGCACTGTGCCAGCAGCGGCTCACGGGTGGGTGTGACATGTCCCCAGACAGGGAGAATCCACACACCGCCTGGGCAGCTCTTCCAGTGCCTGCTCCCTCAACAGACAGTTCTTCCAGATGTTGACGTGAAGCTTCTTGTGATCTAGTTTATGGCCATTGTTCCTCGTCCTGTCACTGGGCACCACTGTAAAGAGTCTGGCACCTGCCTCTTGACCTCCGCCTTTGAGACATTTATATGCATTAATAAGATCCCCTAAGGAGAGGCCGCGTTCCCTCAGTCTCTCCTCACACCAGAGCTGCTCCAAGCCCCAGTTCCCCCCTGGATGTGCTGTTCATCCACCCGGCTCTCCTCTCCCTGCGGCTGCCCCGACACACGAGCCGCGCGGCGGCCCGGGGCCACACGGGGAGCGCTCCCTGCGCAGGGCATCCCTGCTCTTCACCCGCTGCAGGCTCCTCTGCGCCCGCCTCACCCCGTCCGGGGCCAGCCGGGCACCTCCCGAGCTGCCTGGAGCCGGGCACCGGGAGCGGGGCACCGGGAGCGGGGCACCGGGAGCGGGGCAGTCCGGGCCCCTCACCACAGAGCGCGGCTCCCCCCGCCGCCATCGGCGCGCGCTGATGACGCCCTCTTGGGCAGCCGCAGCATGGCCGCGGTTCGGGCTGTGCCGGGCCGGCGCTGCGGGGCCCGGCGGGATCCGCGGGGTGTTCGCCTTTCGCACGGGGCTGCTGCGGGCTCCTCCAGCCTGCCCGCCCGGCACGTCTCCTCTCCCGGCTTTACCCGCCATGACCCAGCGCGCTGCCGCCCGCGGGGCCCCAGAGCAGGGCGCTTGCCCGGTGTGAAGGAGCCGGCGGTGCCGCAGCGCCCTGCGGCGCCTCAGCGGTGCCTCAGCACTGGGCAGCGGGGCCAGGGCCGGCCGAGGGGCTGCGCGGTTCGGGCGAGTGTCACTCAGCCGCAGTTCCTCGGCAGCCAGCAGAGAGCCAGCCGTGCAGAGGGGTTGGCGTCTGAAGGGAGTGGGTTATCACAGCAGTTACGAAATGTGCCGGGCTGCGGGTTGAGAAACCTAAAGCGTGACCCCAAACACTCTAGGCTGAGTGAGAGAGTGTGAGGCCTTTTTAAATGCTTCTGTTGAAAAAAAAAAAAAAAATCACATACGGCAGGAGATGGCGGGGGTTTAATTTCCAGTTTACCTTGGGCACCAACCTAGGAAAACAGGCAGTGATAAAAGAATGGAAGGCAAATGGCCCTCTTGGTTTGTCCCACAGGTATTGTCCCTGAGGCTTGCTGAAGGGGGAACAGCACTGAGCATCCTGCAGGGGGGAAATGAAAGACCATCCCATATGCCAGCACGGCCTGCCCTTGGCCAAGTCTCATCCTGGCTGGCTGCAGACAGGTTGGGATAGCACCTGGAACAGCCCTTGCCATGGCAGAGACAGGATCCTGGCAGAACAACTGCTCTGCTATTGGCTTTATTCCCACCATCCCCTATGCTATTCAAAGGCAGACCCTCAGTGAAGATATATATATATATATATATACACACACACACATATATATACATATATATACTTTTTGTTGTTTTGTTGTTGTTGTTTTTTGGTTTGGTTTTTTTTTAATTATTTTTATTTTGTTTTGGTTTTGTTCCTCTATGGGAGAAACTCAAGTTTATCCATGGATTTTGATTGCTACATAAATCTGATATGAATCAGAAGTGACTATATGGAGACAATCTCTGCCTTTCACACACCTGTCCATGGCTTTTGCAACATCATGGTAGTAAATCCTTTATGATAAAAAGGATTTTACCACTGCCACATTTATATCCTAAGATCTTCTGGAAGTCTGGGGCTTGATGGAAAACATTCTCAATATAGTGAGACATTTGCAGGAGCTTGTCCTTGCAGACTCTGTTGTTCTGAGACCTGCACTTTCCTTCTTAGAACTGTCCACACAAGTGTTCTGAATCATATTTGCTTCTACACACCTCTGAGAAGCTGGGCAAAACCCACTCTGTCAGCCAGGCAGTTGGACAGACTTGTTTCTTCCTGCTGGATTTTACAACTGCAAACAAGTCTTCAAAACAAAACAAAACAAAACAAAACAAAAAACTCACCAGCAACACCAGCAGCCTTATTCTGAACATGTGGGATGCTTCCCTGCATGCCTGTTCATTTCCTGGAGTGAAACTCAGACGCACCAGTTCACTGCTGCCCTGAAGTGTGTGGAAGCTTTTTTTTCCTTCTCCCTCCTTTTCTTTTCCCTCCTTCCTTGTGTTGATTTGTGGGACCAGAATGACTTTGATTTCAGCAAGTTTGCTGTTTATTCACGTCACAAGTTTGACAGCTTTACACCAAATCAGATTGCTGGGTTTCAGGAGAGCTCTGAGGCGTCACTGGGAGCTCCTTTAGATTAAACTCGCCTCCCCGGTCTCCCCCCTCTCCCCCTCCTTCAGAGCCATTTAAACCTCTCTGGGGCTTTAACAGAAACGTGCTCCCAAGACCTGCATTTCATTCTGCCACTAATATGGTAAGTGCTCTTTGCATTTCTCTCGACCTCGAGGCAGAGGAGGAGAAGCTGGTCTCTCCCTTGGGGGAGTGCAATAGATTTTGTGCCCTCTTAAGATGGGAAAGAAAGAGGGCTCTTCTCTACCTGCCAGTGCAGTCTCTGCTGCTGTGCCTTCCCATGGGCAGGCAGACTCCCTGACTGAGATTCCAAGTTTTGCCGTTGCCTTCCTTGCAGAGATTTAGAGCTGCTGCAGATGAGGCTTATTTAGAGGAGGGAGAAGGGGTGAATCCAGAGACAACCCCAAGGCTCTGCGGTCTGGGACTCCTGCAGAAGTGCAGGGGCAGGACAAAGTGCGAGCAGCCAGGAGGTGACTCTGCTGGCTCTGTGCTGCTGCTGTGCAGCTGAGTCGAACACCCGTGGTGGCAGCAACGGTGTGGCCAAGGACAGCACTGGACCCCCCTTCACCCTAAACCCGCTCAGGACCGTAGCATTCCCCAAGGCTTTGCAGGAAACGGAGCCGCCTCCGTGGCACAGCTGTGCTCGGAGCCCCAGCGCTGCGGGGGCTGCCGGGGCGGCACGGAGCGGTGCCACCGGGCAGGCGGGGAGCGGGCACCGGCTCAGGGCTGGGCGCTGCCTCGGGGGCGCCCGGCTGGGCGGTGGGGCTGCCCCGCGGCAGCACCTGAGCACAGCCCGGCCGGGACAGCAGCGGGGACAGCGCTGCCCCGCCGAGCGCCCCATCGCCTCGGCCCCTTCCCTCCGCAGAGCGCCGGCCGGCCGTGCCCGGAGCCGGACTTCGCCGGGGGCTCGGGCTGCGCCTGCCCCTGGTCCGCCCCCGCCGGGGTTTCCAAGGAGACCTGGGCCGCCGTCTGCGCCGCGGAGCCGCCGCACAGCCAGGGCGGGCGGGAGGCTCGGCCGCAGGGTGAGTGAGCGCTCCGCTGCCGCGTCCCCAGCCGCGCTGCGAGCCGTGCGGGGCCGGGATAACCCTCGCTCTCGTCCGCAGGACAGTTCTGCAGCCCGCAGCTCGGTGCCCAGGACGCGGCGTGGCAGGGAGACCAGCTGTCCTCCCAGCTCTACAGAAACAAGCAGGTAAAGGCTCCGCGCCCCCCAGCAGCCCCGGGTTCACCCCACGGGGCTCCCGAACTTTGTGTCACGTATTGCATCTTCTGGGTTGGCTTATGGCAGGTCTCCCTGTCACTGGCACAGACGTCAGAACTGACACAAAACTGTTGTTCTTTGCTTGATGTATTTGTCTCCCCCATGTTGTCCTGTGAGGTTGGACCAACTGTGGTGGGATTCCGTATCCATTCCTCCCCTCTTACATCATATTGCAGCAGCAGCCTTGGCACTAAAGAAAACCAGGGGCATGAGCAGGGGGACCTCAGGCTCTGGTGATGCTGTTGGCTAGAAATACGTAGCATGTGTCCTCCTGATTCCACCAGGTTTAACTTCATGGGAAATGAGTCCACCAGAACTGTCTAATTACATGGAAGATCAACCATTTTGACCAACAGGTTTTCCTTGTTACTTTATTTTCTCTTATATTTCATTTTTTTTTGTAAATCCCAACAAGAGACAGGAGAAACTGAACTGTCTTTAATGAAGGAGCTCCAGTTTGATGACGCTGATCAAGTACTTGGAATGATGTTTTGACACAGTCAAGTCAGTGAAAATTCAGATATTATCTTAAAGGTCCCTGGATCAAACCATAGTTCCAGATGTCAGTGTACTTCTTTCTTTGGCTCGGCCTCAATCATTTAATCTGTTTTTGACTAAGCCTATGCTCAGCAGATGCCTGTGGTCCAAGGCAGAAGATTCTTTGTCCTCCTAAAGAAGTCTCCAGAGCTATGATGAGGAGCCAAATATCTATCTATAAACACTTAGATTTCCCATAGAAAAGTGTTAGGTGTCTGCCATTCCTGTTCAGCTTTTGAGACCAGGGATCATCTCAACTCTGTATATGTATCAGTTCTGGCACAGTAGGGTCCAGAACTGAAGAGATCACTGAGTGCTACTTTATCATAAAGAATAGCAACTGCATCTCACTTCTGCACTCTACCCCCATAAATTGTTAGTTTGCAACTCCTCCTGCTTTTTTTTTCACTAGCCAGCTATAAATGGGAAGGAGGGGTGCAAAGGGATGTTTGCTGTGGCTCAAGAGGAGATCCTGAAGCTGCTGTCATGCCCGTGACCATTTCTGGCTGCTCACAGGGCTACTTGTAATTAATTTCTATTATTATTCTGTGGTTGCAGTTTTTTTCAGAATAATCTTTTCAAACACTCACTTAAAGATTAAAGGAAGTCAAAAGTGAAAACTGAACAGTCATGCCACTTAGAGTTATAGAAACAAGAGGCTGGAGGGAGTGGGTTGAGCTCACAAAGCAAACACCCAGATCATCAAATCCAAGCAGCTTGTACCAGAGGGCAATTGCTATTAAGTTACAGAGTCAACATCTATTCATCAATATCTCTATTCCACAGCTTCAAGATACTTTGCTTCAGAAGGAAGAGGAACTTGCTAGGTTACATGAAGAAAATAATAACCTCCGACAATACCTGAATTCTGCCCTGATTAAGTGTTTGGAAGAAAAAGCCAAGGTATTGTGTTCAAACCTGTCACAGAAATGTGTGCAGAAGGAACAGGTTGATTAGGTACATGCCAGTAAAATATATGGAAAATCTAAGAGTGTAGACAACCTGCAGTGGAACTCACACTCACATTTAAATTCACAAAGGTGACAGTTTGCTCCAGGAATGATATCCTGTCAGTAGAAAAGGTCTCCTTCACTGGGCACATCAGGGGCATGTGGCCGCCCTGTGTCATGTGGGGAAGGGTCCAGTGTGGAGCAGTGAATTCATGACATGGTGGGGAGCTTCCTTGTTTATTCTTGCCTTCGTTTGACCATAGCTGGATGCCTGAAGGGCCCTTGTCCTGGGATAATGACAACTGAGGTGAATTGATGAATGCAGTGCCACTCAGCTGCTGCTCTGAGCACTGCCTTGTCAGGATCACCCTGTTCCAGCACGAGTTACCTTTGAATCCTCTCTCTTTGTCAGGCTGCCACTTTGCCCCCCATGCCCTGCTCACCTGCAGAGCACTGCTGGCACAGAGGCAGGTGGCAGCTCAGGGCTGGGAATGCATCAATGCACAGGTCTTATTGACATGGCCACACTCTTCTCTTTCAGGAACAGGGTTCTTGCAGACACTGTGAAGATACAAAAGAGTTGGTCATGCCCATATGTTTAAGCAGAAGGGGAAAAAATCTCTGTAAAGACAGTAGTAATCGAGTAGGAACCGTCTTGTGCATCTGAGGTCAGACACATGTTGCCTTCTGGTATCTAGAAATTCAAATTTTAATCTTCCATCTCCACCTTGTTGTTTTCATTTTTTTAATAGAAACTACTGTCTGGCCATGGGCAAAAAACCTGTCCTATCCTCAAAAGTACCAAGAGGAGATTAAAAGAGGACCACTGCTTTGTTCCTCAAGAAACTCCTCATGCCTCCAAAGCTAGAAGGAACCTCTTCAATGAATTCACTGCCTGTGAAGAGCAAGCCAGCCCTGCTGTGGACAGCTGGGTCTTGCAGACTTTAGGATTAAAAGATGTGAACACCATTGATGAAGCTTCAGCTAACTACAGTGCCCTGTCCCCAGACCTTGGAAAAGACACATACTGCCTGAGCCCTGGGGGAGCAGTAGACTATGAGCACAGGGAAGGAGCAGCAGCAGTGTTTAGCTGCAGCCATGTGCCTCCAGCCAGCAGCAGCACCCATCCCTGCAGCGAGGATTCTCCCTTCCTTCCTCAGTTTTCTTCAGCACCATGCATCTCCTCACCTGTGCCAAGTGTTTCCTCCATCCCAGCCTATGGGTTGCCTTATTTGACTGGTGGTTTGTCACCCAACAAAACAGAAGTGGCCTTCACAACGTCCCTGAGTCCCCACCGCAACGTGAGAACGCACAGCTTCCACCAAGGACAGGCCTTTGTGCGCAGGGACGACGATGGGGGCTGGAGATTCACCTGGGTGCCCAAGCAGGCTGAATGATGCGCCTGATCAAGGGTCAGCCACAGAGGACGTAGGAGTCACACTTCACCTTGTGCATCAGACAGGTCCAGGCAGAAAAAAAGACCCCTTTTGGGCTTCTTTAAATGCTGCTCTGTCACTAACCCATTCCTCATTCCCTCCCAGATGTGACTCCAGATTGCACTTGCACAATTTTCTGCCCCAGATGTTCAAACTGGATTCTTTTCTCTTGTGCCTATGTTGAGATACTTGCTTTCACTTGTTTTCTGGGGTTTTGTCAACAGCTCCTCCTTGTTACTGGTGGTTTCCAGGCTGGAGGGCTTTCACCTTTGATGATCACTTTCACATGCACCAAACAGGAAAGCACTGTGGGAATACACCTCTCTCACTTTGGAAATAGCACCTGTCTCACAGATACCCAAAGATAACAAAGGAGGCATAGGCTGGAGGCTGAGGATCAGCAGTTTCTAAGTGATTTATGCCTCTCTTGACTACACAGATAGCCTTGGATTTAACAAGCACCCATGGTTGCCTTAAGTGCTGCACAAGGCTACCCTACCTGCAGTCCATGGTGCTGTCACATTCTTTGGTGATGCCTCAAAATAAAACCAGGATTTACTTCTAATGCCTGGAGGCTACTTAGTTACAAGAGATTCAGCAAGGGCAGGGGATCTTCCTAAGGTGTGATGAAGAGACTGATGTGTTTACTAATACATTTTAAGGGTATTTGTCTATCAATAAAAGGAGTTTACATGTGGGGAGGCAGTATCACTTAGTGGTTGGAGTGGGTCTTTGGGAACCCCAGCCTTCAATGCCAGCTCCTGCCTCTCTGTGTCTGCCAGACTGGGATGGGCTGAGGGTAACACCAGCATTACTTTGAGAATGCTTTAAAACTCTCTGAGAGAAGGTGCTCTAGCACTGCACAGGACTTAACTTTCACTAGTGCTATTAATGATATGAATATTTAATGATAGGAAGTCAATGGACATGAAGGAAATTCACCAGTACTGTTTTCTGTTACCTTTGTCTTCAGTTCTACAGTAGTTTGACACATAATATTCAAAATAGACTGACTTGGTTATTCTTGCTTTCAGAATGGGGCCACTGACATTGAGGAGGGACTTAAGTAAAAATAACCAAAATAGAGGATTTTTTTTCCAGTGGCTTATTTTAATACAGAAAACAGGATATTCCTCTATTTTTAGAGGATAAAAATACATTCTAATAGCCTGTTGTGCCTTAGAATTGCAATATTTGAGACACTCCATCAGGAGTAGTAAGGATTTCCCAAAGCACTCCTAAATAAACAAACTGTATTTCTGGGTAGTTACTTTAAAGTAACTGTGGCAGACTTCCAGAATAGGCAATATAAAAGCATTGATTGTAGGCATTATTTCACTGGATTAAAAAGCCAAAAAGCCAACCAAACTAAAAAAACACCACAAACCCACACAACAATCACAGCAGAAGAAAACCACGACAAAAATTCAGTAAAACCCAAAAAACCCAAACCAAACAACGCTCATGGAATAAATACAGGTATTTGTTTGGGGAGCTTGCTGTAGTCCATAAAATTGTTGTAGATTTATGAAGACTGGTCAGACAAGACCACTGTTTCTGTAGCACTTTTCTGCTTTTCAGTGAAAGCTGAAGAAAAATCCTGTCCTACAAACAGCTCATTTTTTTCTCAATGCATTTCTTTTCTATTATTCTTCCCTTGCCCCACTATACAAGAGAGCATTGAAGAAAATATTCCTATCACTGGAGATTTTGTTGATATGTGTGGTAGTGTAGAAAATGCCTGAACTTAACCTGAGTATGTGATGGGAACCTTTGGTACAGGTGGAGGATGTGGAGGATGCACAGCAAGCTGGGAGTAAGGCAGTGCGGCCAGAGGACTACACCCAACACAGCTGCAGATGCCACATCTCTCAAAGCAGCTGTAAAACAGAAGTAGAGAAACATCTGTCTATGTTTTCTAACACTATAGAATGCTATTACATGTGAATTTCAATGCTATGGAGTGAGCAGCACTAATAAGTTCTTTTGTACTACCAACAAATCTTAAATCAGGGTTTTTTTCTCTGAAGAGAGAGAAAAGCTTTCCATTTGCCTGACTTTCCACATTTTTATATCCCTGCATGTGAGAAGTTCTCCTGCAGAGAGCCAGAACAAAAGTGTCAGATCTTTGGTACAATCCCGAAGTAGGGTTTCAGTAGGAACAAGCTGATACTTGAGCCTTTGCCAGCCTTTTGTCCAGGGGTGACTGACCCTTTGCCTCATAGCAAATAAATTATGAATGTGAGGAAATAATTTACCTGAATGAATCCTCTTCTTTTCCAGTGGGTTCCTGAATTTTACTGTATATGAAGGAACTGAGTTCTGTTGGAGAGATTTTTTTTCTGAGCCTGACTTTACTGGAGGTCATTTGGGTAGAGGATCCCATGGTGCTGCTCCTGTCAGCTGATGGATGCTCCTGACCTGAACATGCAGACTTAAAATTCTGGTGCAGGCAATTGCTTGAGCAAAGTTCTCTGTGGTAATGATGCTGCTGGGCACTGGAGCAGAGAGAGCACACTGGAAAGGAAACAGAAAAATCCCCAAAGCATTTTAACAAATAAATGAGTGATTTGTTTTACTCTGAAACCACCATTTGAAGCAGTATTTCCTGAGTTACATGAAAAAGAATAGAAACAGGGTTTGTCTAACACCAACCCACAGCAAGCAAATCAGCGCAGTGACCAAACCATTCCTTGAGATAAATATTGCTCCTATTGCCAAAGGAAAGCCATTGCTCAGCATACCTCACTCTAAACTGCCTGGCTCCTCTGAAAATCCTGCCTTCCTACAGGTGTAATAGATGTGGGAAATGAGTAAGAGGCTGAAGACATCTCATGGCAGATTGCTGTCACATGGTGGGATGTGAGGACAGTTTCTGACTGGGCTGGTGCTGGGTTGATATGCTGATTAACCTGCTGTGTCCCCATGATTTCCCTGGGCCTGGAAGCACTGAAGCTGCATTAACGTGGTGCCATTCTTTGGCCTGAAAAGATGTGGGGGAAAAGCTCTTGCTGGTACAAAGACTAGATGGAGCTTTGAAATGGGTGTTCAGTCTTGTTTTGTGCTCCATCCTCCCTATTTGTCCTTTTGTATCCATTCCTGGCGGGGGAAAGAGATTCAAAGCCACCCTGCTGCTCATGGAATGTCCGAGGTAAAGCTCAGGGAAGCTTGTGACACGTTCCTGTGCCCCAGAGGTAGCTAGAGATCAATGGCAATGAAAGCAAAAAGTGGAAACAAAATCTAGTTATTCACACTGCCATCACAACTAGGTAGCCAGGAGATAGCAGAGATAGTTTCAGTTTGGTACTCTATTTCTAATTTTAAAAAAAAGGCAGCTGGAAACAAGAACCAGAAGGCAAAAGTTCTGGGTTCTGATGCTGCCTCTGGTATTTGGTTTCTATGGAATTCACCACTGGACCAGTTCATAGCTATTTAATAATAAAACACAACTCTTGCTGCTGCAAACTCCAAGAAGTTCCCTCTTGCCAAGAATCAGTACCAGCCCATAAAACTCCAGGATGGGGAGCTATGACTTGAATGGCCATAGGGCCCTGGGTGGTGCTTTGAGCAGCATTGAACTTCCTTGTCTGTAAATACTCATCTTGTATTAACATAATTTGCTTTATTTTTTTATTTGAAGGTTACTTTATTGTGTGAATGTAGCATGCAGCTGCATAGTTTAAAATAATCCATGCTTCTAGAAAGGTACACTAACAGAAATGGAAGTTAATTTAACACCTAATATGGTTTCTGATTTTTGTGACTTAAAAAGGCCATGATTATATGTAAATGTCAATTTTACCACTGTCACTAAATTATGGCTAATAAAACTTAATTGATGCAATTGTTTCTGCCCACTTCAGCAGCCATTAAACCATGCAGCTGTTGTTCGCACAGCACAGCATCCACCTGGCACCTACACATCTCCCCAGAGGACTGAAAGGCACCTTTATTTCCTGCAGTCACAAGTGTCCACACGAGGACATGCCATGTTTTTATGGTACCAGATCCAACTATATTGACAGCCACGGGTGTGCTCATTTCAGCCTGGGCTTGCACAGCGTATTGCAGTGACCCATTATTGCTTTGGCTCAGGAATAGATGTCATGCTACCAAACAGCAAGCACAGAGGGAATATTGTGCTTTTAGTCTGTTGTTTCTGCAGCATCTGGCTCTCTCATTTATACCTTCCTAGGCAGCTGAGCATCCTCATCCAGGACAACCTGACTCATTATAGTATTCTCACTATTCTTGATTTTGACTCTGAAATGATGAATTGCAAAATGGCACTGAGGTGTCACATAAAGAGACTGGAGGTGAGACAGAAAAGCCTGATTAAAAAATTCAAACCTTTGCTTAGCTCCACTTGACAACAAAGAAAAGCTGTGTTAGTTATTAACTTTCCTTTCTGTACATGAGCTGGTTTATTGGTAACCATGCACCAGCTGGGACCAGAGAGATTTTTCATTGGAATGGAGATGGCTTATTGCTTATGAAAAGATACAAAGTGAGCCTTCCTTAATCTCCTTTGCCCTCATCTTGAAGCCTTACTACGTCTATGAGATGATTCATAAACACTCTGGCCTGTTGCCGGGTAGCTGACACCCTGTCATAAAGAGAGAGGGGTCTATAAATAATTTGAGGAATGAGCTGTGATTCACCTAAAATGCCATCTCTCCAGTCATTCCTCTGTTTCATTAGCTGTGCATCACTGAGTTATTTTAAGGCTGAGTGCTTAAACACAGTACAGCCCAAGGAAATCAGTATAATAATAGTTCACAAGGAACACATTATAAAAATCAGTATGAGTATGAAGAGCTGGGAGGTCTGAGGTCCCCATTTTCCCTAATTTATTTTTAAAAATCCCACTCGAAGTGTGGCTGTGGTACTGGTATGATTAGCTGAAACTCCCAACAACTTCTGCCTCCAAAGCTGTTACTAGTCGAAGATCACTCTGAATATTCATTTACTAAACAACTTTTGCATGTGTAACATCTTCCACCACGACATTATTCTCCGTTATACATCACAGAACACAAGGTCAGGAGCTGGGAGCTCTGTGATGCTTTCAGAAGCACAAACAACGTAATCAAAGCAGCTTCTAGCTGTGAAGAATGGGGGCCTAACAGCCCATGAGAGAGCGCAAATGTGCTGTCAGTGTCCCAGATGTGCTGACAGTGTCCCAGATGTGCTGCCAGCGCCCCAGATGTGCCACGCGAGCCCAGCTGTGTAGAAAGCAGCAGCCGCGCAGCCGGGGCCGCAGCAGTTACACCCAGCGGTGTGGAGCGATGCCGATTCCCTCTGCAGGGCTGTGTCCCCAGGCTGTCACATCTGGGGGTCCCGGTGCACATCTGGGGGTCCCGGTGCCCACCGAGCCGCGGCCGGCCCCCGGCAGGACCCGCCCGCCGCCGGCCCTGGCCAAGGTGCTGAAACGGGCACGGGCTGCGAGAGCATCAGGGCGAGCCGGGCTCCCCAGCAGGGAGAGCCGCGATACCCCACCCGAACGTGCTGCCACAGCCCTGTTCCTCACCAGCAGCTACCAGGGCTCGAAGGACGCTGTCACACGTGATGGGGTTGGTTAGAAAAAGGAGCTTGCTTTGATCTCGAGGCAGTCTTTGCCTGACAGCACAACTGGGGGTGAGGAAGCAGGGAGAAATATCACGTTCACAGGGCTACATCCTTGGTATGTAAGCGACAGTTTGCAGGTACAAGCAGCGCTGGGCTCCTCTGCCCAGGCTGTGAGGCAGCTGGGTAAAAGGCAGGGTAGTTTCAGAGTATCCTACTCCACATCACGGCATGTAGAGGCAGTGTCAGCTGGAAAGCTCCCCTGCACCAGTATTATGCACTGCAGTTTATCCCAGACACAGAATAAAGAGGCTATCTACTGCCTCCCAGCTGGGACAGAGAAACCAAGAACTCCTGTGACCTTTGAGAAGAGCATCTTTGTAATCTCCAAAGCATCACATGTTTGATTATAGGCTTGATTCTACAGAAACACTTCTTACTACAGATTTTAAATACTCATCACTCTGTGTTATGGGATTATTTAGACTATCCAAGTAGGAATACGATCTCCATTATATAGGAAATGGTATCACAAATGTTAATCACTCTGTAGTAAATTTTTTTCCCCTTCCTCCAGACTAGGATTCCCAACAGACTCCCTCCCACATTCTAAAAGGTTTTTTCTGAGTTACACTTGTAAGTAAGACCCAAAATATACATATATTGTTTCTGTTTTTCTCCAACATCCACTCTGGAATTACATGAAAGACAGCTGCTATAATGATTTTCGGTAATCAAGAGACAAGAATATAATAACAACTACCTTTTTGCTACTCTCCTGCTTTTTGCTCATCTAGTCCAATTTGAAATCCAGGATCTCAAGATTATCGGACAACAACAAAACGTGATGGAAAAAAAGGGAAAATCTATGCTGATGGAAAACCTCTAAGGAGAATCTGGTTTTAAGAAAAGTTGACATTTCTTTTGGTTATAAAACCACACAGTTCCAAGACATAAGCAGCTCCTCTAAGAAATACACATTCTTATCCAAATCTAGACAAAGTCTTCACCAACAATGTAATCCAGGTCAGCTCATTCCCAAGTTCTGATTATTATTGTAAAGCAAAGATCTGTTCAGCAATATTCAAACTCAGCTGTAATTGTTGCACCTGCTTTGAGTTCCAATTCCCTCCCTTGGAGATAGAATCAAACAGAACAAGTAGGAATGACAGGATCCCTTCTTGCTTCAGAAAACAGGGCTAATTTTGTTTACCTATGGGTCATGAAATATTTCGTGATATGTTTCTGCAAGTGAATGGAGAAACACTGACTTAATACTGGTAGTATTGTTCAAACCTGCCAGCTTCAGTTCCCTTCAGAGCGTGATATTAGCCTGGTCATTTTTCTTGCCTTCTTACCTGAAAAAATCAACAACACTGCTAGGGGAAAGATGCCGTGTTCCTCCGTCACAATGGTTTCGTTTCAACAAAAGTGTTTTTCTGAACTTTTACAGTCTATAACAATTGCAGTAACTCATTGAAATCAGCATGGCTAAGTCTGACCCCGAGAATGAAATGGAGCTGAGATTTAAGTTTCTTCTTAGTAAAAGACCTTTTATCAAAATGGAATATCATTACCTCAAAGGCCCTTTGGCCATTCCAGAGGTATATAAACATTTGCTGCCTATCTGTAAGCCATCCAATTATAAAGATCTTGATACTGTGTAAATATTTAACTACAATAGAGGATATAAATCAGAGAAAGTGATTCTGTTTCATTTCACTGGTGGCAGTAAATCACAGGCTATTCAGACTACTGGGCTACACCCAAATAAATGACTGAGCTGTGAATACAGGCAGACATTACCTAAAATTTCCTGTAAAGCAAGTCCTAATTTAATTCAGAATTCATAGAGGGAAGATTAGGAGTACCACAACTCCAGAAACCTGAAGCACTTCCAGATATTTTTACTGTATCATCCAAGAAGGGAGAAGTTGCCAACACCCAGCCTTTGCCGAGTTTTCCAGAAGATGTGGTCAGAAATGTTAAAGGGCTGCAAAAGCAGGTGCTCTTGAGTTTGGGCCCCTGGATATTAGTGACAAAGGCAGCAGAGAAAAAGAGTAGTCAGTAAATTCCAGTCTCATTTAATCAGGTAGGACTCAGTGTAATTAGAAGCAGCAGCATGTTGGAGCACAAGAGACTGTCAGTCCTTATCCAAGGGCTGATCCACGTTTTTGTGCTATAATGAAGGTCCTGGAGCTGCCACATGAGAAACAGCCCTCCAGTCACTGCTGCAGAGATGCAACCCTGGGCTCCCCATCACAACAGGGACATGAGTTCCCTCACTGCAAATTGAAAGTCAAAGTCTTCCAGGAGTTGGCTTTTTCTAAGAGAATAATAACTGCAAGTGCATGGACTCATGCTCAGCTGCAGCCACAGGGGCTGAGTCACTGTCACCATTCTCCTGTGAACTGCCACTGCAATTCCCTCTCTTTGGCTTTCTGACACACAAGGTTTGGTCCCAGCCCTGGGTCCATAAGGATGGGTCACACTTCCTCATTTCTAAGAGCCACCAACACAACTGCTTGTTTTGTCAGGACCTGTTTATCCTCACATCCTCATTTCTGCCTGTCCCATCCTCTGCCATCAAAACACTTCAGCCAGAGGAACAGTTGGTGTCACCCAAGTGGCTTACAGACCTTCTGCAGTCTTTAAAGTGACAGCAAGGAGACAAGAGATCAGATAATAGAAAATAGAGTAGGAATGAGATGCTTCTACTGGGAAAGGATGGGATGCTCCTGTTGACAACATATCACTGCCCTAGGGCACCTGACAGGTCTCTGCTTACCTTTTGCTTTGCTCTGGAATGGGCTCTTTATCAGAGAGAAAAGTAAAATTTGCTCATGAAAAGAAAAGAAATGGCTTTATTTCTATCAGTTTAGACTTAGGGTTTATCTTCCTGCTCAAAGGACATTTCATCCCATCAGTGCCACCTGGGGGGACCAGCTCCACAGACAGGGGAGGAAGAGGAGGGTGAACCAGAGATCCAACACCATCAGAAATTCTGAAAGAGTGTGACTGCAGAGAGAGCAAGTGTAAGCCATACACACCTTTCTCAACTTTTCCAAGCTGTATGGCTACACCTGGGGCTGACGACAGTGGTTTTAAATCTGAGCAAGAGCAAAAAAATCCCTCTGCCTGTCCTCTTTTTCCACTTGGCCCACAGGCAGGTACAAATTTAACGAGTGCCTGCAAGCTCCAGTGCATACAAACGAGCCTTGTGCAGCATTATATTTTGGTTTTCTCTACCCCCCCTTTGGGCTCCCCTGGCTAAAGTCAAAGAAACATTGAAAGCATCCAAGTAAATCAGTCTATTGCATTTTCTCATCAGCTTAAAATGCTCTCCTTGGTGCCAAAAAAATGACAATCCACTGAAGAACCAGGCTTGCAGGATAGTTGTATTGAAGCTATTTCTTTTTGCCTTGCCATCTTGAGAGGCCTGTTGGCAGGGAGCATATCCCCCTGCTCTCCAGTCCACTGTGCCATACTGAGCACACAGAGTTATACACATGGCTCTGACAGAGGGTGTCCCAGCAGAAACCTGCCCCATGAACACTTGCCTCCTACCATGGTCATCCTAAAACAGGTCAATTAAATGCAATAAAACAAAACTACTCAATAAAACCCTGTCAGGAGACAGGAGCTCAGACTTGTTTGTGTGTTACCCACCCTGTGGGACAGGGCTGAATCCTTGAACCACCCTGAGCTAAAGAGCTTTGGGGTTGGGTGATCCCCAGCAGCCTGAGCAGGGTCTGAGCCCTCTTGTGTGCCTTGGGCAGAGAGGGGCTGGGGCTGGCTGCAGGATGGCTGGCACAGGGCAAGTTCCTAGGATGGCACAGCCGCTCCTTAACACATGGAAGTGATTTATTAACAAAGAAGCAGACCCAGTATCCCCAAGTCATGTTCTGCAGCACTACCTGAGCAGTTTAAGCCATGGCAGCTACGTCTGTCACCAGCAAAGCTCAGGCTGCCTGTGACCAACTGCAGCACTTCACCCTGCTCTCCTCTTCCACAGCAAGAGAGGAGAGCACAGAACCCCAAAAAGGGAAGATGGGAAAAGTGGGTTATCCACTGCTGGAAACCACAAACAGTCACTACAATTATAATTTGTAATATATTATCTGAAGAAAAAAAGTAGAGTCTGAACATCAGCTCAGAGAAAGGAATTAATCGCTAAGTTGCCTGTGAATGGTTTAGAAACACCTGTTTTACAGAAGTCTGGGGAAGTTTTAGAAGGATAGAAGAGATATAAAAAAATATAACCCTAAAACTCTGTGATAACCTTTTTCTGGCTATTGCCTGAGTCCAAGTCAGAAGAGTTAGCATGCAATGGGAGGCAGCAGTCAAGGCTGGAGTAAAGGGGAGCAACAGTGGCATGTTTTTCTTTCTTATTGATTTAATTTTCAGCGCACTCTGGAATTGGCTGTTCATTTCAGCATGGATGCACTCAGCAGTTTGTGACACACTGTGCTGCTTTGCTCTGCCAGCTGTGCTGTGCCTGCCAACATTTGTTGAGAAATAACAGGAGGTCACACATGGCGTCAAAAAAAAAATACCCCTGGCACAGCACATAGAAAAAAGGCATTGTATTAGTGGCAATGAATTCAGACCTACTGATGGTGGAATTAATGAAATCCATGGCTGGCACTCTCTTTGCATCCCAACAGAGGCTACAACAAACAAAGAAAATGTACTGGCCACTAGCCCATGGGGTCAGCAAACCAGCCTTGTCCAGGGCAGCTGGAAGCCCATTGCCTTCCTTGGCAGGCCCTGAAGTGGAGAATGGAATTCAAGTGCTTCCCTAGGACCTCTCTTCTCTGACTCTAAGGCAACAGGAAACCAGGAGACAGGGAAGCAAGGAGCTAAGTAATGCTCATAGGAGAAAAAACAGCACAGAATGGTGAGAGGCATTTGATTATTTTAGTTTAATTTTCTTCGTTTCTTAAGCTCTTTTTTTATCTAGCTACAAGGAAAAGACATCTTTCCCTTTGATTCTTATTTGCCCTGAAGGTGAAACTCATCTCCTGAGCATCAACATTCACTTACTGTTCTTTTCTTTCCTGAAGGGTTTCAAGCCCCTTTCAGGAAACCCTCAGAGACATTTACACTGGCCTTTGTCTCCCCATTCTCTTTATGCTGCCCAGGGACAACTAAGGATACATACATTTCCACATAAAGACAAAATTCCTCACAGTAAAAGCAAGGATTTAGGTAGGTGATGTGCATCCTTGGACATAGCCAGCAGGTGGCTGGACAAGGCCCTGAGCAACCCAGTTCAACTTTGAAGTTACCCCTTTGAGCTGAAATGTTGAGCAGAAAACCTCTGTATGTCTCTTTCTACCTTCAGATTTCAAATATTTCAGCAATTCTAAATCCACATCTGATCAGCCATCTCTTCATGTACTATCTACATACAAGTGAAACTCAGTCAGCACTCACCTGCCTTAGACTAGCCAATCTTAGCTGGAGCATGATCCACCACTTGCCCTTTCCCCCTATAAAATAGGACCATGGATTCTTGCTTTTATCTTCACACTTTCTACGTTTGTCCAAATGCATTTGGGAGCAGAACCCAGAAATTGCAGTTATTCCCCAGGCGTCTTAAAGCACAAAGTCATTTGTTGATATTTCTGCATTAACCCCAGCAGGGTGTTCATTCCCTTTTGGGAGGATAAGTTAACTCCTACTGCTGTTCAAAAATGTAGTTGGGTATACCAAGTCACACACATGCCAGTGTCAAATCTAGAAGAATCACCCACTGATCAAAAAGTCACAAGTAATTCCTTTCTCCTAGGGCATTTTAATGCAACTCTTTCATGTTTAATGTTTAATGTGAGTGGAATAATAGTTTGTCTCTTGCTATCCCCCATTAACAGAGATCAGAGGCACCAGATGCTTACATCCAACTTAATACTTCCCAGTTGGTCACCCAACCAGTAGGTTCAACATGGGGAAAAGACTGTACAATTGCAAGCCTCTCCTCTCAGATAGTTTCTAACAGAGAGTAGCTAATCATGGATGCCAGCCCCTCCTCAGACTGCATTATTCTGCAATTCCACTGTAACTCATCCCTTGCAGCAACCTGAGAAACCTGATAACAATTTTTACCATTTCAGATTGACAGATTCTCCCTAAAGCTAAGCTGAAAACAGGTGATTCTGTCATGTTGGGCACTGACATTATACCCTTTGTTTTCTTTTTGGAAAAAAAAAAAATCACTGGACAAGGAAAATTAAAGATTTTTGTGTCAAAGGCTTTGAAATAGAACAATTGTGGTTCATTTTATGGCTGAACTGGAACTCTTCTCAAAATCAGTAGTATCCATTACATCTCCTGTCATTTGGAAGACCAAACTGCCCACAGACAAAGGCCCTGGAAGAATCAGATTTGCACAAAAACTCTGCTTAAGCTGAGCAAGGAGGTGGACAAAGAGACAATAATTAGTGATTTATGGATGTTCAACTGTTTCTCCATGCTCGTGACCAGCCTGGAGCAGGGAAGCACTGCTCATCAGCTCCAAAGAAGCCAACTGTCTATGGCTTGCAGGTGAGGAGGGCCTTGCCAGACAGTACCAATGATCTGGTCTTGGGGTTGAAACAGCTTTTGGAAGACTGAGGAGGCAACCATGTGTGCTGATAAAGCCACGAAACTTGGAACCAAGGCCTTTCTTTCCTCTGATGCCAAGGAGAGGAGCGTGCCTGGGTCTGCACAGAGTGTTCCCACTGAACAATGTCAGACACACGCCAGTCTGGAGGTCTGCCAGCCTAGGGCCACCTCAGTGAACTCATATGGCAAGGCAGGAGGAGCACACAAAGACCAGACCAAGGTTATCACAGTCTTCCCAGAGAAGGCCAAAGCAACCATTTGTCATCATTATGTTCACTCTCTATTCTTATTTCTGTGCTCCCTAGAAAATAAAGTAATGCTTGCTAAGAAATAAGAAGGGGGAAGAAACAACCTGAATACCTGAGACTGGCTGAACTGATGGAGAAGATGATGAATAACCAGCATGGCTGGCAGAGCTCCTATTCTTCCTTTATGAATGTTACACAACCCACTGCTTAAAATATCAGAGCCTTGATTTATTACTTGCCACGCTGTAAACAGGTTTTGATTGCTTGGCACCTCTCTTCAGTCAAAAAAAATTGAAGAAAGTATCCACCCCTGGTGGTTCTCTATGCATGTCCTGAGACTCACTTTTGCAGATTCAACTTCCAGCAGAGTTCTCAGCAAGTACCCTGCTGGACTGGGACTCATGTCAGTCCAGAGGAGTCTCTACACCTCCTACCAAAATACATTTGGGTGTGAAAGCTTAGAATGAGGCATATAAGCAGTAAAGAAACAGAAACTAGAGAAAAACAGATAAAAACAGTGGGAAAATGCAAAGACAGAAATGATAGTATTTTACCTTTCTGTAGTATTTTTCTATCAATTAACCTGTATTTGCAGCATTTTGCACTTGTCTCTGGTTTTGCTCATTTCTCCTCAGCAGAGAAATCCCCTGGTCAGATTTGCCTCTTCACTGTAGTTTTACATAAGGTAGGAGAGTAAGAGCCCAGCCCCACAGAGCCCACAGCCAAACTGTGTCAGGGCCAAAGATCAGGGACAAGCCTTGTCTGCACAGAAGGGCCAGCTGGAACACACACCCTGAAACACACAGCTCCTGACTGAACCTTCATATCCAGCTGTTATCCCCACACCCCCACCGAGTCCGTGGTGCCTGGGAACAGGCAGGAGAGGATGGATGGCCATCCTTGCCTCTGACAGACAGCCCTGCTATCACAGCAAGGATTCAGCCTCTGCCTCACATCCACCATCCTGCTGTGGGAGCCTTCACCACAAACAGTGACTGCCTTGGCTCCACAGATCTGCTCCTGTAATCCCAGCACTGAGCAGTCACTGAGGGACAGAGTAATTCCAAAAAATCACAATTCAACATGAAGTGACACGGGGCAGTGAGCATATTCATGTTGCATTCTGCCATATATCACTGCAGTCAATCCTCCCCAGGCATGAATTAGGGTATAAGAAAGTGTCCCAGGAAACAAACTAACCAATTTGGCTTATTTAACCAAAGTTTTCCCGCTAGGGACATAACCTCTTCAGACTGTCCCTGAAGAAATCTGATTCTCAGCCCTGGCAAATGATAACAAGCAGAGAACACTCAGATACTTGCAGTCCATAAAACGATAGGGTTGTGATCATCAGCCCACACAGGAGGAGGATGGCCATGCCAGGTTAATCCAAAACCAAGGAAAGGCAAACAGAGTGGGCATGGGGCACCTGTGGAGGCGTGTGCATTAATTGTGCTGTCCTGGGTCTGATCATTTATGCCAGCAGCCCTTGGTTAGCTGCTTCCTTGTTGACACTAGGTCTGGTTGAGTTGTTAAAGAACAGCAGAGGACACTGGAGAGTCTTCGTTGTAACTGCTGAATTGAGAGCAAACAAGGAAGCTAAAATTAATCACTTGCTCTTAGGTTGCCATCATGGTGCACAACACACACCACAGATAAACTCCCTTCCCTACAGGGAGGGCCTTGAATACTGTTCTGCCCCAAAAAGGAGATGCAGAACAGCAGGTCCAGGAGCTACAGTCAGTCTGGGGAGCTAAAAACACCTCAGCAGGACTGTGAAATGGTGGGGTATGAGCTCCTATCTCAAGAGATCACCTGAGGGAATCAACATGGATCAGGCAGTAAGGCAAGCTGAAAGCCTGGCACTTTACACTAACTTCTGACCTTGTCCCCTGGGTGGTTTTACTTCTCTTCTAGTCTGATCTCTTCAGCATTCTCCTGCTGTCCATCTTCCTCCTGGAAACACATCTCGCTTTGTGGCAATCAGCAAAGGAGACTGTGCAAAGTTTGCAAACACTTTACTATCCTTGTTTCTGTTTGAAACAACTGATCATTCACTCAGGTCAGAAGAACTGCTTGGTTCTAAAGTTATTCTCCCGTAGTAAAACCCCTCTGCTTTTGGGTACTCAGCTTTGCAGTCAATCATAGAAATACTAAAGGAGGAGAGAAATTTCCTCTTCTGCCACTGTGAGTTTGCCTCTGCCAACTCCACTCTCCTACTTCTGATAGATTTTAGAAGTCAGCATGATAAAAATAATAGCAAGAATTTAATGGCAATCATCTTTTGAAGAGTCCCATGAACTTCTTATCTTGCATGAAGAATCAAGGTCTTTCTAGAGGTGAAAGCAAAACCAGAAGAAATGCAGCACAAAGTGCTCTGGGGGATACATCTCATGATGGAGCCAGAGCTGCCACACCAGGAATAACACCCTCATGTCCCTGGAACAGGTGAGTAATAATTCTTTTGAGCCTCTAGCTCCCGAAGGGCAGCTACACAGCTTCATTTTCACTGGTGCTGAGCAATCTCTGGCAATGAACCTTGTGTTAAAACTACATTCCTGCTTTAGAAATCTACACATTCTAACAAATCTTCTCTACACTGTTAAAAACCTCTCAGCTGAAGCTCCAGGGGAGTAGCTACCCTGGGCCCCAGTGCTCAAGTGAATCTTCAGCCATCTGCTCTTCCCAAAGTCCTTAAAACAGCTGCTAAATGTTTTTTTTTGGCCTTTACAACCACTGTGCAGTATATGAAAACCACATATGAAAGATCAATTAAGGGACAATTAATTTTAAACTTGCACCTCCATTCCCTCCTGCTGGCTTGCTCACACACAGCCCACTGGTGACTTCATCTGTGTAGAGGTGAAGCTGGGGATTTTTAATTATTTTTTAAAAATTTCTGCCTGGAAGGATTTGACATATAAACTATGATCAGCTTGAAGCATCACAGTACAATACTTGATTAAAAAAATAAAGCGTAAAACCTCATTTCTCATTGCCATCTTCTGGCCAGAGCAGTGTAGTGTATTCTCTTACCAAATCAAGCTGCAGTAGAGCATAGGCAAGATGCACAAGTTGCATGAGTGCAACCCTGGTTTGGCTGCAGTATGTGCTACAGTACAGGCAGGGTATGAAAGCAGCTACCTGGGATTCACCATCCAGCTGGGACAGCTGCTCAAGAAGAGAATCTGTGAAAAATTATACATTTGAAACTATTTGAAAGCTAATCTCACTGAAACCTTTATTTGAAATGGCATTTATCCACCAAGTTCTTTCTCAGACTCTAGTTATATTAAAATGGTTATCAATCATTTCAACACCCTCGTCATGCTTAAAGGAAAAATACTCTTTAAAAATCACTCTTTACTTAATCTAATCTCTTCCAAACGAGTGTCCTCCAGCAAACTGTAATCTTTGGGGCTAGGCTAGTACATCTATATTCAATGAAGCATACTTGCAATGACAGACCATTTATTTCTGATCCAGAGGCCAAATTAGGCTTGGCACAAATGCACCACGCATCTTGCAGTAGTCTGATCGTGCACCTACTGCCCCACTATTCAGTTACAGTCCCAGTCAGCCTGCAAGTTTATGTTTATACACCAAATAGACACAGATAGGAGATGGTGTGGAGGAGATTGATCACTATAAAACTGATCTGACAAGTGGATGGGAAGCGATTCTCCCTGTCCTTTGTTCTTCCTGCTTTGTAATCTCCTGAAAGATTCTTTGTCTTAGCAGAGAACTGTTTTCTCTGCATCATTGTGGAAGAGCATTGCTCTTAATCACCTTTCCCAGTATTTTCTCATCTTGAATACATCATCCCAAGCTGCTTCACCTAAAGGCCATTTAAAATACACACAACGATTCCTCCAGATTTCCAGATAAAGAGTCAGTGCACAGAGCTTTTTTCCAGCTCTGCCTGCAGAGTGGAGGACAAGGGGAGATCTGGATGCCCTCTGCTTGCCTTCATCCTTGAGCACCTGCCCTGTGGCCATGAGTGACACCCCAATGGAGAAGCAGTTGTATATTTACACATGACACACCTCTTAAATCTATAAGGATTTTGCCAATTTCTGACCAATCCCTAACCTCTGCTGTCTTTAGCCTTTAGTTAAACAAGTTAGAGGGTTTAACTGGGAATTTAAAATAGAATAACAAGAAAAGAGCAAAGTAAGTAAATAAGTTAAATCAAAGGTAATAAAATGTAGCAGGATAAAGGAATCATCATAGCAGTAGGTATTTGCAATAACCAAGTTCCCTACTCCTCTTGCAGAAATACACCTGAGTCAAGGAGTGGTACAGTGCCAGAGCTGCTCCAGGTGCACTGGGAAGCTCTGCAATTCTTTCTTAGAGCAGCACAGCACTGGAATTCTGCTCATGCTTTCCTAGACATTCTTCACACTGCCCTTTCCCCCTGTGCTCTCTGTAGATGTTTCAAGTCCTTCCTGTGGAGCATCAGCACAGGCTGGCAGTGAGGGGGCTGCTCATGCAGATTTTCCAGATCCTGTGCTGTCCATCATGTGCTACTGTGACAGTGCTGACAGTCTCCAATAGTCTCAGCCTGGCTGCTCTTTTCCCAGTTGTGTTGCTAAACCAAACTGCAGTCAGTTTCTTTTCACCACTTGTTTGTAATGGCTTGGTTAACACCCTGATCTTTTCCTCATGTCTTTAACCATGACACATTTTCAAAGACCCATTTGTTCTCTGAGCCTTGGATTTGAGGACAATATGTTGTATAATCTTGCTTTACAAAACAAAAATCTTCATAAATCTATATTCCCTTTGGGTTCCCTCTTAATTATTTAAACTGTTCAGTAGACAAAGATGGGGATTACCTAAACATATAGACATGTTTGTTTACAGAGTCTGTTCTACTCAGTAACTATTTTAGAACACTATTAGGATGTTGAAACCCAATCAGATTAGGCCTGTTTCTTGGATATGTTTATACAGACACCAGTCTTCAATTGAAGTTTTTACCCACTAGTGCCACTGCTTTTCTGGATAAGTAATTGTACCCAGGCTCCATAAAATAAGTCCTGGTTATAAGAGAAGCCTGCAGCAGTTCCTTCATGAGTACCTCCAGGAAAGGTATCCAGATTTGTCTGAAAGCAACGCCACCTTCCAAGTGGATGACTGATGCCATTGTTACTCTTTAATGCACTCAAATCACATCTTGGCCTTCATTATAATATGCTTTTACACATAGCAAAAGCTGGGTTGCTTTGAATAAAAGATTTAGACCTTGAATGACTTGCACTAAAAAAGGGAGCAGATGATATCACCTGAATGCTCCTTTTACAGGTTGCACAGCCCATGAGGCCTGGAAGGCAATAAACAGTGATAAGGAACACATCTGAGGGGAGCAAGCAGCAGTGAGAGACCCAGCCAAGAGTTGTGGTTTTTTCTACTTATTCTCTGAGCAAATGTAATACCTTTTTCTTGTTCTTCTCTGCCATGCTAAGCTAGTTAATGGATCATTGACAGTGAAAACATAATTAGCAGCAATTAATAAAGGAGAAATGGCTTGCATAACAGCCTACACAGGACATCTTGCCAGGAGACCATTTATAAAACGCCACTTATTAACACCATAATTATGACTATCTGCTACTTGCATTGTATTTGCAGGTTTAAGCTCCACTGCATAAATTATGTACAAAATTGCTGTAGGACCAGACCCCAAGCACCTAATAAATAGATCTGAAATTTTTGGATGTGTCCCACTAGTAAAATTTTGCACCATTGGGTGCTACTACACATGTTGTGTGAAGAACATATGGAAACAAATTGCTGTGCCCTACAGCTGTGCCTGCAGTGGGTGCTGGCAAAATTGCAGCAAAAAACAGTTGAGGTGGTGGAGATTAATTCAGTGAAACAGCTGCAGCTTTGAGGCAATCCAGGAGGCTTCTCTGAATTTATGCAAATAAACAGCATTTACAGGACAGAAAGGAATCACAACAATTTAGGGTTTCCACCACGTCTTGGCAGCAGCCTGACTCATATCTGCTGTTTGTGGTTGCAGAACATTTTACACTGAGATTGTCAAGCAGACAATTCATGGACTGTGTGGAGTCCCTGGATGCACACAGGTGGCCTGCATTAAGTGCCCATATGCTCCACAATTTCAGCTTTCAGACAGTAAAAGACTTTCAAGCAAAAAAAATAAAGATTAGGCAGGCTGGCCAGAGGGAAAAATAAAACAGAAGCCAGAGGAAGATGAAACAGAAGAAAATGGGGAAAGGAAGAGAGATAAAGCAGCAGCTCATGACAAATGAGCTCCCTCACAAAGCAACTCTGTCAAATATGACAGATTGAGATATAGTCTGTTTGATGCTGAATTAAAGACTGGCATCACCTGGGATGGCTGTGCAAGCCCTGCCTGAAGGAGCACGCTGAAGAGTGCAACCACCCCCACGTGTTACTAGTTACCAAAGCCAGCAGGACACCCTGAAACCCAGGATTCATCCCTCTCCCTGAAGAACAGCAGCCCTCAGCCTTGTTCTCTGATCTCAGACCACTTTAACCAGCTTGTCCTGAACACTCAGACACGACAGTTTGGATTCCAGTCGAGCAGCATAAAGTGCATGGTCTGTTGCAGCTGAGGCAAGGGAGATGCTGGCAATGCAGCCCCTATTGTTTGCACAGCAAGGGCTCTGGTTTTGTTTCAGAACACAATATGTTGATTTGAAGGAATTTTCCCCCTTGAAATAACTCATTTAAACCACATGACAAAACAGATTTTGAAACAAAAACTAGTTTTTCAAACCCCACAGCTCTTTCAATAACTAGGAACTTGGACAACATGTCCCCTGTTCTCAGCACAGGTGAGGCCACGCCTTGAGGTCTGTGTCCAGTTCTGGGCCCTTCAATGCAGGAAGGACATTGAGAGGCTGGAGTGAGTCCAGAGAAGGACAATAGAGCTAGTGAAGGGTCTGAAGCTACAAGGGGTGGCTGTGGGGTGTTTAGCCTGGAGAACAGGAGGCTCAGAGGGGACCCTCTCTCTCTCTACGACTCCCTGAAAGGAGGGTGCAGCCAGCTGAGGGTCAGGCTCTTCTAACAGGCCACCAGTGACAGGACAAGAGGATGTAGTCTCAGGCTGCACCAGGGCAAGTCCAGGTTGGACATTAGGAGGAATTTCTTCACAAAAAATGGTGATTAAACATTAGGATGAGCTGCCCAGCAAGGTGGTGGAGTCACCATCCCTGGAGGTGTTTAAGGAAAGACTGGATGTGGCACTCAGTGCCATGGTCCAGTTGACATAATGGTGTTTGATCAAAGGCTGGACTCGATGATCTCTGAGATCATTTCAACCTAATGGATTATGTAAATTCAAGTATTTTCAACAAGCAGGACAGTTAAACATTTCCCAAGGCATTTACAGAAGCAATCCTAGTTATTTATTCCCAAGAGTAACCATGTCTATCTGCTAACATACCTCACCCATCCTTACACACTGCCAGTGACAACAGCATCCCCTTTGGAGCAGGGTCTCTTATTGGTAAATCCTGAATTCCAGCCCTCTCTGGTATGTGAGCTTATGAAAAGCAAAACAAAAGCAGCCAGAGCTTGGATATTACTCTAGTAAGTATTTACATTTCAGCAGCACCTGGAATCATGACCAAAACCACACAAAGGCAGGTGCTCCATGTGCACTGAAAAGATAACCCTTGACAAAAAGAGTTTACAAACTTGGCAAACGATGGGGTCTTGGTCACGCCTATTCATCTACTACTGACATCTGTAAGGGTCACAGACCTGACACTCTCTGTGCCAAGGCTGGCTTTAGAGGGTGCAGAGTCCTGTCAAGGGCCGAATTCCCACACAGCACCCAGCTAAGGAGCATGCAGAGGAGGCAGTGGCTGAAAACAGGCTGCTGCAACTGCTCCTTCTCCAAAGCAAGGTCTGCACAGGGTGCAGGAGCAGTATATTCCTTAATCCCCTTTTGTCAGAATAGAGAGGAAACCCTCAAAGTAAAGGCATATCTCTGAGGCACTTACAGTGAAAACTGCCTGGACAATTCCATGGCTAAATCAATTGATTTAGAAAATTCATCCACTGCATTGAAATCTTCTGCATTCAAGGTGCCCAGCAGGTTTCCAAGGACTGACTGGCAGCACTGGGCCTCACCAGCCAGGAGCCCATCCACAGTACCCAAGCAAGGCTTATCTGAGAATTCAGATTGCCGGAGAATCCACAGTGATGAGGCAGGTTTGAAGTCAAACCACAGGTCAGACTCAGGTGGATCCACAGCAGCAAGGCACATGCAGAGCCAGGGCAGAAATCACTGTGTGCACTGGAGTCTGGATCAGTGGGATTCACAGCCAGGAAAGTGCATGGCCAAACTGCAGACCACCCCAGTGCTGCAGCATAGCTCAAACCAGAACTCAGTGACCCAGTCTGAGCCTAAATAGGATCCCTGGGCTGATGAGCCAGGGCTGTGGGTGGAGGTGAGGCTGATCAGGACAATGAAGATCCATTGGTGCAATCAGGGCCCCCACAGGTGTGTAGAAGCAGCAGTTATGGGCTGTGGTGGCACTTTTGTCAGCAGTGCCACTGGCCACTAGAAGACAAGTGATGGAATTACTCTGGGATCCTGGGGAGTTTCTGCAGCCTCCTGCTTGTTTAGTGCCCATCCATTTAATCTATCCTAGAAAGAGCCTTCTGCAGCTGTGGCTTGAGCCATAAACAGTTGCCTCTGTAAGACAATGGAAAGCTCAAAGAAATTAATAGAAAGCTCTTTTCCAGTTATTGGCGTGGACTTTGAATCATCATGCAACAGCACATCAGCACCTATTGTGCTGGGAGCCACAGAGCCAGTGTGTGCTGAAGAAGTCATTCCTCTATTCATCTGGATGCTGAATTAGAGGTTTATTTTTTCCTCTGCTTACTCTTCAGAGTTCCCATTTCATTAGTTACACACATATTGTGCATTAGCCCCATCACCAGCGCTGCCCCAGCTGTATCTCTGTTGATGACATATGGGAAAACAGCTCTCAGTAATTCTTTTTCCAAATAATTTGTCCAAAATGGCATATATTGTTCTGACTGACTGCAACTAGAATTTGTTTGTACTTTTCTATGCAAAATGAGATTAGAGGTAAATATTCTGACTCGCTGAGGAAGTGCCAAATGTAGATGCACTGGGTATAAAGGCCTGTCTGTCTACACACCAGTTAGATATTCAGGTAAAGGCAAGACAAGTTTGGTTTGAAACAAAAAGTGCTCTTAATTCTTGAAATTAAAATAAATGTTGCAACCTGAGGGAAGAATCTTCGTGACAGCACTGCCAGGCCAGAATAAAGGAAAACTGACTCAACAAGACAAGAAGAAATACTCAGCAACACTCTCAGCTTTTGGAGATCTGTTCCCCAAGTCTGCTTGCAAGTGTTGTAGGAGCTGTAGCAGCTTGATGCATATAGAGACAGCAGTGACACCTTGCTGCTGTGCTGCCTCAGATATCAGTGTGTGTGTGTGTGTACACAACAATTCAGATTTCCATGATATTTTTGATTGTACTCCCTGTTCCTGTGGTGAAACACCCCCAAAGAACTTAGAAAGTGGAAAATGGAGGAAGAAATGTCTAACAAAGCAACCAAAGTTGTTTCACCGCAAGGATGCAGGGCAAATTATGGACCTAGCTTGCCAAAGATGATTTCTATTGTTCAGTTTTTATTTTATTAAAAGAATCATTGAACATTTTTATTCTATTATTTCTTGTTTCATCTTAATAGAAGTTTCTCTGCATTTTCAGCATACTAGCATCAGTAACTTTTAAATACTATAAAGTGTGGAATGATGACTTTCACTTCATCTCCTTTTTTCCTAGCCAAAATGTCCAAGTACAAACCCTGTTGTATTTGATGCAATGTAAGCAGTGAACACAATCCAAAAGCTCTAAAAACTATAAAATATTAAATACATGAAACTAAAAGAAATTAATACATGAAGAAATGGCTGATAGGAGAAGCCAAAGGGACGGTGATGTTCAGTGTATTTCTCTTGGTAGATATGAGTGTGGTGTCCAGCAGCCCAAGGGCTGGCAGTGGAACAGCTGGGAGCATTGGCTCTCCATAGGAAGATGGATCCTATTCAATTGTATTCCTTTTGCTTGTTGTTTTGTCTGTATTAATCTTCCCAGGGTTTCTTCATTTTGTTTTATGTACAGAGAGCTCTTAGCGGTGTTGACTGAGTTTCTGAGAGAGGTTCTGGTCTGCTCTCTAACCACAGAATCCACTCACACCAGAAGTCTCCACTCTTGTCCATTAGCAAGAGAAAATGTGAATGAAATCTGCAGTGGAGGGCCCAGGTCAGGGAGGGAAAGCAATACCAGAAGCATTTTGAGAATGAGGACATGGAAAATAGTCATGAACAATTTCCAGAAATGTCCTAGGAGATCATTGCCTTATTCAATGCCTCTCATTTCTGCCAGACTATTTTTGTCTCAGCCCTGAATGTGTCCATCTCGGTATGTGCAGCTAACTTGGTAATTTTTAACTCATGGCACTAATTGAATTGTTATTGAATGTGATTAATTAGAACTGGAACAAGCCTCTAACAAAGAACTTATCAGATCCCTCCACTGACTCACTGCTTCCCAATGGCTTTGAAACTTGCAGATTGGACATGCCCCTCAATCTTTGGCAGGTCCCAGGTATCCCAGCTCCACTGGAACCTGCTGCCTCATGGACATGATGGCTATGTGGGCACTCTGGCCCCCCTACACCCAAAAATGAGCCTCTGCGGGGGGCAGCTTTTTTTGCTTGCACATTTTTGTCTCCAAGAGCATCAAGGCTGGCTCAGCAGACCTCTGCTCAGAGCTGCAGCACTCCAGGCACAGTAACTGAGCTGGAATAATGCACACTCCATAGCAGGACAACAGGAGGGTCCTTCAGCCTGTCTGGGCTCCTAGACTTCAATAGGAACTCAGATCTTTAATAGAGATTAGGGTTAAATATCTTTGTGGCACAAACAGGGTGGCAGAAGGCTTAAAATTATATGCAAATATCTTAGAATTATTTAGGATACCTCGGAGATGTGTGTGTGTGTCCAGGCAGAGACAGATGCACATTCATCTCAGGTGCAACATTTTTCATGTATCTTGTGCTATTCTTGACCACAATGATGTCAAATAACACTGTTTTCCCAGCCTGGTTGTTCCTGCGGTGGAAAATGTAATTTTCATTAGATTTGATCTTGCCTTTTTTTATTTGGCCATATCTTCCTCTATTTCCCATGGGAGCAAGCAAGGAATACTTCACTTCAGAGGTCCCTGGGCAGGAAAGCTGCTGTGCTTGTGTTAACTGGAAATCCTTCGTATATGGGTATTAAGGAAAGGAGCACTTTGATTCCAGGAGCTGCATCTTTCAGACCACAGACCCAGGATACAGGCTCTGCCTGGACAGATCAAGATGATGCTTTTGATGTCGTTCCTGTGCCTTCTGCTGGGTGTGTTTTGTACAGGAGAGGAGCACAAGGACAGTCAGACAGCCAGAGGGGAGGTTTTAACTGAGCTACTTGTCAACCAAAATATCATTTTCATCTAAATGGAAAAGCAGTGTATAAAAGCCAAAAATAGAATGATGTTTTTCTAAACCACTGAAGAACTTTTACATTCAACATTTACATTTTTTATTTCCAAATTGTCTTTCAAATAATAATTGGGTTTTTACTTGTTTCAAGGGAAGCCACATTGGTTTTTAGTCTAGAATTCAAAGTATGCTGAAATACTGACTTGTCCTGGAATATTCAGTTCTGCTGTGGAACAGCTTCAGGCCAAAATCAGTCAAAAACTGAGTAACTTTTTGACTGTTGGATGATGAAGGTCAAACAATCTGTGAGAAATTATCATTCTCTGGAAATTATTTCAAGCATTGAGGTACCTCTTCTGCATGCATAAAATTGAGCT
Source organism: Passer domesticus (assembly GCF_036417665.1). Taxonomy (NCBI): domain Eukaryota; kingdom Metazoa; phylum Chordata; class Aves; order Passeriformes; family Passeridae; genus Passer; species Passer domesticus. Next base: position 10,817,086 of record NC_087484.1, on the reverse strand, counting down.
TCTTTTAGGTGGTTGCATGAACTTGAGACTTCAAACAAGCTTAGGAAAAGTCTTCCGGCTTCTCTGAATATAGATGAAAGAATTTGAGTCCTGGCTCAAGCAACCCCAAATTTATTAAGCTAACCCAAAAATATGCCCAGGGAATTGCTCACTCACAGAGAATTATGGAAAATAAAATGGAAATTTAAAAATAACACAAAAAGGAAAATGAAACACAAAGGAAAACAAAACAAAACAAAAAGCTTTTCTGTTTCTCTGTTCAGTGCTCAAGCAAGACACAAAATCCTGATGCATTTCACCCCTGGCCCAGCCATGAAGTGCTGGGTGGGTGGTAAATGGAAGCTTTGGACACCAGACCCAAGTGCCCATCCTGTTCTCCTTGGCTGAGTATGTGCTGCTTAGGAATCCAGAGAGAAAAGAGATGCAGCCTACCATCAGCTCAGCTCAAGTATTATTTTAAAACATGAGCTATAGCACACTTAGACAATTGGACTGAAAAACAAACAGAAGTATGTTGATAGCTATTTACACTAGATTTAGAGTTCCCTTTTCTATGATGTCTCAACTTACAAAAAATACACATATTTAAGTCTAATTTTCCAAGGCCTTCGTATATTCATCGTGGCAACGTGCTTTGGCACCTGAGTCCAAAGAAAAAGGAATGAGGACAGAACAAATATATGCTAAGAAAGTTCAGTCCTGCCCCCTTATTTGAGCTAATCATCTCATCTGTACATGCTCAGCAAACAAAAGGTGATCCAAATCAGTTGTCCTCCCTGGTTTGCCTGGGGAGCGTAGGGCAGGTAGACCATGTCACCTGGGGGGTGAATTCATCATTGTTCCTCCTGCCAGCTCACCACAAGGTCTGTTTTAGAAGCTTTGGGGATGTGTGTATCCAAGGGAAAAAAAAAAGAAAAAGGAGGGGGGAGATTTACTATCAAATTGTCAAATTTGGAATTAAAAACCCTCTTATTCTTTCACCAGTAGTGACTTCAGTGGATGTTATAGAGCAACTTGTAACACAAACTGGCAGCAGTATTTGAGCAGTCTTCAGTTTTCCCTCTGGGTCCTGGGTCCCCATCTGTACACATTTTTCCAACATTTTTATGGCTCAAGGAAGTCTGAAGACAATAAAGAGGCTTGGCTTACACATCTTAAAGGGCAGGTCTTGGACTGATGATAAGGGCAGGCAGTGAGCTTCTGCTTTGGATTTTTCATCACTTCACCTGCTGCAAGCTGCCACCCCCACTCTATCTTTTTCAAAGGTAACTAATGTAAAATCCCCCTCTGAGGGCCAGAGAAGGGATTTCCCCTGTGATATTGGACTTAAGGGAAGATGGAATCATTGCTTCCAATCATTCTCTATATAACTCTCCTGTATGGCCAGTAAAAAGTTGAATGGGAAATGGCAGTTAATTGTGGATTACAGGAAATTAAATGCCCATACAGCACCTTTGACAGCAGCAGTGCCTAACATGGCTGAATTGATTGCCATAACACAGGAACAAGCTCATCCAATTTTAGCCATCATTGATGTTAAAGATGTGTTCTTTATGGCCCCACTTCAAGGAAATGACCAAGAATATTTTGCTTTTATCTGAGAGCAAAACAATTGGGAAGTTAACAATGTCCCAGACTTCTCCATTATTGCTGCTCTAGTGGCTTTATGCCAGACAAGATGAGGTATTTTCACTGCTGCTCCACTGTGGATGAAGCACCCTTCAAACCAGCCCCTGGCAGCAGCAGATGTGCCACAGGAGCTCGGGACCCTGCCCTGGGCTGGGGACAGATGCTGAGGCAACCAGTTCTCGCTGCCATCCCCACATGGGCATGCCACCCTAACAAGTGTGAGCCTCCCCCTCTCTGGTCGTGTGCCTCACAGGTTTTGGGGTGTTTAATTTTTCAACTCCCTGTCAAGAGTTCCAACTGTCTTCTAGCATCACAAGATGCTGAACTTCTGTCCAGCATGGCCAAGACATGTCCTTGTATTCAAAGTGTTTTGAGCAGGTATTGGAGGAACATTTGCTTACTACCAACTGCTTAAATTCCTTTTTTCCTTTCCACCCAACAAATATTTCTCCAAGCCAAACACAAAGAGTTATACTGTACACAGTCTTTGAAATGTACACTTCATTTTCAAGGAGCTGGCTTCAAGGAGGGCAGCATACTTGTAGGTATTTTGAAGTAGCAAAAGAAAAGAAAAAAGATAATGCAACAGCAGAGAACTGAAGCATGACTTTTCTGGTGTTTGGGGTCTTTTTTCTGTGCCAACAAAGATTCAATAGTGTGGAGGATTTGTCTGCAAAGTCATTCTTTGCCCTCCTTCCTTTTCTTTCCATTTCACGTCTGCCCCCTCAGCTCTAGTAATTCTTTACTCTCATGATAGTTCACAAGATGCCTCATTTGCAAAATAAAGTACAACCAGCACCTGTTAGGTAAAGGAAATCATGGCCAGCAAGGTGCTGTAACCTCTTGGCAGGATAAAAATAGACCAGCAAGGTGCTCAGGTGGGAAATCACCCAGGCTGCAGGAGCTGGTGGGTGTTGCAAGATGTAATTCTCCTTTCAGTCAATTATAAACCACTGTGTTTGCAGAAGTGATACATAAGCTGCAAACACGGAGGCTGTGACTATTCATATTCACTGAGTCGCTTATTTTTGCTGAGTCCAAATATGCCCTTAAGTCCCAAAGCCCTACATTGAGTTTCAAAGTCTGTGCTTGTAAGAATTTTCCACATGCAGATCTCCTGTCTGTAAGGACAGTTGGCTAATTAATTCTCTCTGTATCAGTTTTCTTTCCATGAAATCTGGGTCCACAAAAGCCTGGTAAAACAGTGGTCAAGAAGAGGGCAAGGCTTCTACTGAGATGGTGTGGAAAAGGATAGATCCCAAAATTCAGACAACTACTAAAGGGCAACTGCAGTTTCATGCATTGACCTCTGCAGATTACACCAGAGAGGGTGTAATACATTAAAGTACCCCCATAAATGAGTGTCTTGGGTGCTGATGACTCAGGATTTCAGTGTATGAGGCCTCACAGAGGTAAAAATTAAATAGAACAAAGTAAATTCAATAAATTATAATTTTGTTGGAGTTGTTAATCCTTTACATTTTAATAATTCATAATTTCCTTAACAGTCCTGCAAAAAGAATGTTTAAAGTCTTGGATTATAGAAGTAACACGTCTTAATAGGGAGCAAACTTTCAGCCAAAGGGGTGTTTGGCAAAAGAGCAGGACTGTTGATATTTTACATAATCCTTTTTTTTCCAATTACAAGATATTTATAATAAAAAACGTATTGCACATCTAGACATCAAATCTGGTCTTTATTTACAGCATCATCATGAACCTCCTCCTAAATTTTTATGTTAACTGCGTCACTTATGGGTAAGAAAATTGCAGGTAAAGTGATTGTCTCTTATTACTTGAATGTGGGTTGCAGCAGGTGGGGGTGTTAGCACCTGTGTGCAAGTGTCTGTGAGAGAGAGAAAGATAAAAAAAGCTTGCTTTCAATAGTTTTATGGAAAGCCCCATGGAACAAACAAATAAACCTTTCCCAGTCTGCCACTGCAAGCTCAGAGATCTTGTCAATAGCTGAACAAAATTATCCAGCAGCTCACTTCTGGGGGGTGTATAATCCTTGGGAATAATGTGGTGGCAGAGGTAGCCTCTGCTTTTTGCCCTCCACATCCTCTGACTCAGCTTGGATCAGGACACCTTGCTTGACAATCACTGCCCATCCACCTGCCTGCACAGCAGCTTCGTGAGGAGCAGCTGTGTGTGTCAGACTCACTTGCTTTCCATTCCTTCCCTCTGAAAAGAATCAATCTCAGTTGAGTTGATTTCATTACTTTGTCACCAAAAAAAAGCAAAATGTGCAGCCAGGTGAGAGAGTGGGGTACACAGACATCCAAGTGCAATGGTGAGGAACACTTAACCCCATTCCCACCAGTGCAGCCTCCCCCATGCTGCACCTCTGCCCCTCTAACACTGCAGCTTCTGCACCTTAGGAGGCTGTGATGAATGAGGGATTTAATTAAAGTATTCTGAAGGGGCAGCAGAGAGGAAGGTTGTGGGAAGTGATGGGACGTGGGGATTTGCACCTGTGTGATGATCAGTGGGTTTTTGTTCCCAGGGCTGAAGAACAAACCATCATCAGTGCTGGGATGCTGGTGCTGTGGGTGGGCAGGATCACACCCCAAAGAATGGATACCTAGATGATAAATAGGTTTCTAGACACATTGGCATGGATTTTTGTACAATTCAGAGCTGCTCTGTTCACAGCACATACAGGTCCATCAGAAGAATCACAGATTTTCTCCCTTTCCAATGAGGGATTCCCAGCCCCAACAATTTACTTTACTGTAGAAATAAGAATTATATCTATATGGAATTAAAAAAAAAAGAACACCGATATTTGAACAATTTCCATCTGTGACAACAGCAAAAGTTGCATTTCACAGAGCTTGCAGGCAGACAGGTAACACACAACACAGCTGGACTCACTTAATTTTGTACATTTACTTTATGGTTATACTGGAAGTGCTTAGACAGGAAGCCTTCAAATTCATGGAGGACCACCTGTGGATTTTCTAAGACTACATTTGCATTAGCAAATAGGATTAACTAAGCAGAGCAGAGCCAAGGACCAGGAAGATTTTTGCTGAGGACTTGACATCCACAGTAAATGCATTTCTTGGTGTTATTGCTTGCGGCTTTGCTGTTTGGTTTTTGCCTCTTTTTAAATTCTTGCCACCCACAGTCTGGTTCCCAGTGGTGCCTGGAATGGATTAGGGAACCACATATTCCAGACAAGTTTCTTCCAAAGGGACAGTAATTCAAACATCCTTAAGATGGCACCACAATGCAAACCAAACTAATTTTAGAGGGAGCTCCTGATCTGAACTGAAACCTTAACACAGACATATACTCAGGGCTTCACAGCAAACTAAATCAATGGATCGGTAATCTCAATTGATATTTGGGAAGGAAAACAGTTAGTAGTCCTCAAGTGTTTATATTCTCTGGGACTGTACCAGATGAGGTGATCAGATTGTGGTTACTAAAGCTATTAATTTATGTGTTTTATTAACTCTCCAGTGACATATAAAGCTAATGTTAAAAACTTCTCATCTTGAAGGGAGTGGGGAAAAAAGAGGGGGGAGAAGAGGACTGAGAAAATAAATAAATAAACAAATAAACAAGAAATTAAGCATGAGATAAGATCAACACTACTATTCATTTGTCTTAAGTGTGTGAGATAAATTAAAGAATAGAGATCTCTATCTGGGCAAAATGTGCATCCAGTACCCTTCTTCCCCTCCACTGAAGTAGGAAATAAGTAGTTTATGACCAGCTGGGACAATCACTACTGAATGGCTTTGAGGCAATAAATCACAGAAGCTGGTTTGTCCACATTTCTTTCTTTTCTTCAGACTGTTTGGCTAAATCTCCCACGGAGAAAGTTACGCCATGCAGGGGATTCAGCAAAATGCATGAAAAATGTACTCATGTCACCTACAAATTCCTCACTTCTGGCTGCAGTCCATTTGTGGCTTTACTACAAGACAATGCCTTGCTGCTCTCCTTCCCTGAATCCTACAAGGGCAGCTGTTTAAACATTTATCATGAAATGTTTCAAAGAAGAGAGCTCACTGTAGCACAATGATGCCATTTGAGCTTTCACGTTTGTTTCCGGGACCTATGGAACACGTGCGGGTTTGGGTGGGGTCATCCCACAGCCCCACAGTTGGCTTATTTTCCTCAAATTCATGCTAAATACCTCACTAATGTTTTTTTTTTTTTTATGTTCTGATTCTTCACAAATTTGGTTTAGCAAATCCAAAGCTGTGGCAAACACCCAGCATGTTGGGAAAAGGTTTCCTTACAGCTGCATCAAGGAGGAATTGAGCCAGAGGAAAGCTGGCTTGCTTTCTCCCACTGCTTCCAACTGTTCTTCATGTCTATTCTCTGCAATTCAATTCTCAGATTGGTTTGTTCCTGTCTAGGGATGGTGTGGATGCAATAGGTCTGTGGGAGAAGGGGGAGGACCGAGAAACTTCCTGAAATAGAAATATATAGAGTTGCTCAAGACAGAGAAACTCCTTCTGGCTCTGACCCTTCCTAAATTTGGGAGATTCATATGTCCTTGCCAAGTTCTTATGTGTTTTTACATGGAGCCACTATTTGATACAGCACATTGGAAGAGCTGGATCTTTGGACTGAGGTGGGATGGCCACCCCTGTGCTCACAGGAGACCACTTACATGGGGTAGCTCACAGGGGCATTCTCCTGTGGACAAACAGATTCCTAAAGGGACAGCAGTCAGCCCATTCCATAGCAGGATACCAGAGTCACTGTTTGAGCAACCTTCCAACAAGAACTAGTCGTGAATCAATGATCTAAAAGCGTAAAACTCTGCTTGCCACTTTCAGAGGTCCTGTGGGGCTATGGATCTCCTCTGTGTTCTGAAAACATGGTTTCAGGAAAAGTTTAGTTTCTCCTGAGAAAGAAGTTTATTAAATGTGTGGGCTTCATGGCACCTGTTTGAAGGCTCCCAGGTTGTCTGTGCTCTTGTGGTACAGCAGGAGACAATAGCATGGCCAGCCAGCCTGCACCCAGCACCAACCTGAGCCTCCGTTTGCCTTGCAACAGCCCAATTTCTTCAGCCTAGGTGGCTGAAATGAGGCAGCTAATGCTATACTTAATGACCTATTTAATGGCCCATTTTCCAGAAGTGATGAGAACTTACAATTATCCCTGTGCTCAGTGTGAGCTGTGGCTGCTTTGCAAACAAAAACTCCAGAGCAGGCATTCAGCTTTAAATGGGCAAAAGTGAAAAAACCCTCGAGTCTTAGATCCTTGTCCTTCCTGCAGCAACATCAAACATCAATACATCAAAATGAAAGACATCCTCCCACTGACTTTCACGGGACTCTCAGTGTGACCTGGGAGAATTGGTCTTTCCCAAAAGCACAGTAGATCCAGCCAGTGGCTCAGCAGCTTCTGCACACTCTGGCCCCACTCTGCATCCATGTGCTGCTCACTACTAGTTCACCAGCCTCTGCTGAGAGCACCACTTGGAGCTGGGTGCCCATGGGAGCAAATCTGGGATCCTGTTGACTGGGAAGTCCTTTGGATTGTCACAGACCTCCCTGACCATTACATCCTCTCTGCTCATTTCAGGGTAATAGATCCCAGCTAAATGGCTGAGTGTAGGACATGTCCACAACAAAAAAAGCAATTATCATTTCCCAACAGCCAGGCCTGAGCACAGGCTTTGTTGATTTTGGCTCAGAACTGGGAACACTGACTCACCTGAGGTGCTGTTTATGAGCTTGCCATCACATCTATGAACTGAAAAGCCTTTCCTGCACAGCAAAAACCAGGCTGGCACTCTAGAAAGGGAAACCCTGCCACTCATACGGAATCCTTCTTGTCAGCTCAGGGCTGGATTTTTCCACGTGGGGCTCAATCCACCTCTCTATCACCAGGTGCCATCAGCCAAATTGTCTCTGCCATGTAGGCTGGCCCACAGCAACCACCACTGTCCACATGAGAAGGATTTAGTAGTTGGCAGAGTATAGTGTGAAGGAGGCTGTGACTGCAGACATGGATTTCAATTTCAGTACTCAAAAACTTCCAGCTAAATTGGTTGAAAAATGGGGATTCAGGTCAGTGAGAACAGTGGAAGGTGTTTCTTAAGTGTTTCACTCAAATTTGGAACACTTTGGATTGAAGTACGTTCCAGGCAGCAAGTGTTGAAGCCCAACATTTATTTTTGAAACACCGAAACATATCTGATCTTAATTCAGAAGGCTTAATATTCACCAAGATACTGAGAACCATGAAGTTCAGCAGCACAAGTCTTATGTTTAAACAGTCAGGGCTTCTTGCTGCATAAACACTCTCCAAAGGCCTTTTAGAGCACACCAACATGAAAACAGCTTACTTTTGGAATAATGTCAACAGATTTTACTCCTACACATGAGATACTTTGGGCTTCATTGGCATCTCTTGTTATCCTGGCTTAGGTGGGTTTTCACATGTTGAGGCTGCAGTCATGTTTTTTCAAAAGGAAACTGTTCTGTTGCCCTGGAGCTGTCATCTCTATGTTTTGCTCTCCCAGGGTCTTCCTATGTTCTTTCAGTCAAATTTTCCCCAGGTAGCTTCACACTGACTTCCAGGGGTGGTTTCTGATCTGCCATGCAAGATGAAGGACCTTATCAATGTCCAAACCACAACATACATTAGGAACTTTTACCCCAGAAGAGAAAAATAATAGGTGAGAACATGGCACAGCTACTTTAGTTCACAATGGTCTTGAGGATGAAAAGGTGGCTGCAGCTTTCTGCTTCTGGTACCAGCCTGGGAGGACATGGTGTGAAGCAATCAGGCAGCAGGTTCAAGAGAGACCAAAGGAGGTGTTTTTTCACACAAAGCCAAGTAAACTTCATTACTTCAGTGCAAGAGCACTGTAAATACATACGGGCTACTGGGACGCAAAAAGGCATCAGAAGTTAAAGAAAGGCCTGCATGTTTTCTGCAAAGGTCTGAGCTCTGCATCCTGAATTATCTAAGACACGGTTGGCTAGGAGGACATTCTAGGGAAAACAGCTCAATGAAGTTTACTCTTGGCATCTCCTAGTAGCAAGATGCAAGACTGGATGGAAGCTGCACAGCGAGGACCTTGACCTTGAAAGATGCTTTTATATGAGCAAAACATTATAATAGGTGCCAACACTGTGTCCCAAACCAGAAACACATAACTGCAGTCTCTGGGCAAACTTGAGTATGTCCCAAGTCAGCAATCAGGCTGGGACTGTCCAGCTCTGTCCCTGCAGACAGAACCACACCAGAGCCTCATGAGGCAAAGGCAAGAGCCAGGGAGCCTCCCTTGAGGGTGGCAGGTTTGCTTTGTGGAGACCTGCTTTGCCCTCTAGTGACTGTTAATGATAAACCAGGAAATCAAGTACCCTCTATTCCCAAAAATAAAATTCATGTCCAGCTACATCAGCTGGCTGGGAGACAGGCAGTGGGGCTGTTCTGACTTTGTTTGGCCCAATTGAGAATATTTCTCTCTCAGGGCAGCCTGTCCATGCAGGATAGAGCAAGGGAAGGAGATTCTATTCAGAAAAGTTGAGAACAGACACCCTAAATTGGGAAACGAATGTCCAAGGGATTGGTAAAGGAAAATCCCCCAGGGCTGATGCTATTTCTAGTCTGCACATGCCTTGGAACTGAAAAGAGACTATTTGGGGGGAAAAGAAATGGAAGAATAATGGAAGCAAAAATAGTTGCTCCAAATTCCTTTCCAAAGCCATGTTGCCTACGAACTCTTTGCAAACAACTGACAATTCATCAGAACATGAGCTCATATTTTGTGATCTATGGGGCCATAGACTTTGTGAGATATGGTCTGCGTGACTATTAAAAGAGCTCTTTTTTGGAAAAATAACAACACTGATCTTTGTTTAAAGAGTAGCAAGGGAAGAGAGGAATTAGAATAGATATCTAGATTTGTGCAATTGCTGTGCTATATGAAAAGGAAACTCTTGGAAAACACTGTAGAGAAAACTTTTCCTTTAAACTTAAGAATAAATTCTTATATTTTCAATTTTGAAGATCCTTGTTTTTGCTAAATTAGAGAGGCTTCCTACAACAAAAGATAATCCAGTAATATAAATGGAGTTAAATTCCTTTGTATCACAGAAATTAAAAGAAATCAAATATCCATTTGGAGATTCTCATTCAGTCAGTTTTTGTGACCACAAATAGGATTATTATCATGTGATTGAAAAATACTTTTCCTGTGTATTTATATATAAGCTATTTCACAGAAACTTAAAGTCTGGATGCTTTGATATTAGTTTTTTTGCAAATACTAAGACAAGAGAGACATTTTGTGTTCTAATGCTCACTTAATAAAAAAAGCTGGAGAACATAAATGAATTTTAACTGAAAACTTAACCCCAGAAATAGCCTGGAGCCTTTATGCAAAGGTTGAGTTACAGGAATATTTCAGGCAGGCTGGAACCATCCTCTGACACCACTGACTAGAGTGAGGAAAAAAACCAAAAACAGAAACCAAAACAAGAACAAAATAAAAGACAAAGTCCATCCCAGCTAATTTGTGAATGAAAGAGGAGAGGCTGCATTAGATGACTTGCTCAGTCACTGATTTCTAGACATATTTCATTAGACTATTAGAATACCTACAGTTGTGCCTAAGAACTCAATCCTAAATAGGATTTTTTGCAAAGCTGTGTCATCAGCTGGGATACTGTTGGCAGAGGAAAAATGTTAGGCTTGGGTTGTTAAATCACTTGGACATATTGCAGGACCTAGAAGGAACTAGGAAAGACTCACACAAAGTCTGTAATCATATTTGAAACTGGGAAAGACTCACAAAATCTGTAATCATATTTGAAACCACTGTCAATCTGTCAGCTCCACATCCATACTGGATACCCAGAGCTTCACATTAGCATCTGTAGTTTTTTATTTGTTTTTCTAGACCCAAATCACTTTCACAAATAGTTTTCTGATAGGTTTTCTAGGCTGCAGCTGCCCAAACTCTGCTGACCCATGTTTATGCCAAGGTCTGACGTGGATTTGGTGGCTTGGTTCATGACAGTAGATGATTAAGAGTGGTCTTACCTGATTTTTAACTTTATTCCTCCAAGAATAACCTCTTGCAATATCCACATCCCAGAAGCTGGGCTGTTGTATGACTCCAGTGATCCTGTCTGAGAGCTCTTTCCCCAGCAGCCACCAGATGGCCTGCAGAGAGGTGCTGTACCTTGCAGCAGCTCTTACAGGTTAGTTAGAAACCAGCTTTAGAACCAGCACACCCAAAAGGTGTCTGTAACACATGGGCTGCTCCCATGTGGGCAGATTGTTTACCTGCATTCACCACCATCTACAGCACACGCACGTGTCTATCCAGCCTTGGCTTTGCCACCCCAGAGGACTAAACACTAATGCAGACAGTCCTTCCGAAGGAAGGATTCTTTCAGGTCAGCTGGAAAATGCTGATCGTCTGAAATAGTGATTTTGAGGCTTTTAAAAACGACTTCCTGGGTTTTGACCCTTTAGAGACATAGGTGTGACTACCCCATAACCAAGTGTTCAAGATCTTGCTTCTGATAATAACCAAGTGCTTCAGAGGAAGGAAAACCACAGCCAGCAGATGTTCAATAGTCACTGGCACAAAGTTTGTTATTGTGTGTTAGTTTGGTACTGATCTTAGTGTCTCATAACTGATTTAGACCTGAAAAACTAGAATGGAATAATTTGATTTTCATGGATCAGAGTTCTTAGCTCTTCTTGACATCTCCAAGAGGTATAAAAAGCATCAGGAAAGGAATGCATAGGTCTTTTCAGAACAGTGATAGCTATCTTGCAGACCAGCTCAGGAGTGCCAGGAAGCAATAGAATGGATTAATCAGAAGTTATTTCTTCTCCGAGTTCCCATATTTGTACCTAAGTGAGCCAGTTTCATGTGCATTTCACGTAGAGATGTGTCCTTTTTGGCAAAGCCATGGGTATTGCCAGGCAGCTCCAGCTCTGCAGAGCCACACAGCTCTGCAGAGACACAGCTGAGGTTCCTTGGGGGGAGCTCCAAGGATGGCATTCCCCTCAGCCTGGGGAACCCAGGTAACACACACAGACACTGCTGAAATCTACTCAGGGCAGATCTAACTACACTAAAATTAGTAAATGCATGAGGGCACAAACTCTCTTCAGAGCTGTCCACCTGTACCCAAGTGCTGCTGATGAAGTCTTGCATTCCCATGAAGGTTTTCCCAAGAGTGGATAGATGTTATCAGCATGTACATCTAATCTCTGACTCTGGAGGTTTCTCTGTGTCCCTCATTTTTTTTAATGAGAGTCCTGAGAAGGCAGCACTTTGGCCTGGTGATCCAAAAGACGGGAGATGGAGGTACAAGGGAAAGAGGAATAGGCTGTGACAAAAGATGCTACTGACTTACTGCTTTTTTGGAGTAAAGAGCAAATATCTGAAAAAAGCACATTAAAACTGAAGGACTCAAAATTAATCCTGTTCTATTTTTCACAAACAAGTAAATTCCAGCAGGGCAAATATATATATATAACAGAATAGGTTATTGTAAAGGAGCATAGTGAAAGAATGATTTCAAGAAATATCTAGACTTTAAAAAACTCCATGTATTCAAACTGGCAAGGGCTGCTGAAATTCCCCCTGGAGTGCTTATAGAAAGAATTAGCTTAATTAAACCTCTGAACCATTAGTGATTGCATTTGAGGGAGCAAAGACAGCATCAGAGGTCTCAAAGGAATGGAAAAGGGCAAGCAAAATACTTATCTTAAGAAGAGGGCAAAGAGAGGCTGTGGGATTAGCCTTTCCAAGATCCAGGACATGAGAGTGGTTACAGAGCATCCCATCACTAGTACTGAATGGATAATGAAACCATAAGGACCTGGCAGCAGGGGTTTGATGAAAACAAGCATGTCAAATCAACCTGAATTCCATGAGAAGGTTAGTGACCTGATGGAGAAGACAGAACCAATGTGTGTGATCCTAATTGGAGATTCTGGCTTTCAATTATTTTTCCCTTCATAAGTTAATTGAGGAATTGGGCTGTAATCACTTCTAGCTCACAGCACTGAGCAGCTGGGCAGGGAAGTGTTGATATTCCTGTCATTCCTCTGGTACATTTGTGTCCCACCAGTTTCATTATACCAAGAGCATCTCCTGCTTTCTTACCTGCACAAGATCATGTCTCATGTCCCCACCATAACTGATGACACTGGGAGTTTTAGTACAGACCTTTAAAGATCAGCACCCATGAGGCCATTGCAGATCATAAATATAGTCCAAAAAATGTGGAGATAGTCCAGGACAAAGGGCTGAATCTCCCTTGCACTGCATTTTGAGTAGTTTTGTTTTGTTTTTTTAATTAAGGGGTTTATAAACTCCCCATACCTTTATTAGGGTTTTAACCAAAAGCCACCTTGGCTAAATTTGTTCTAGCAGTACAGTGCATTTGTGAACTAGATTCTGTGCCCAGCCTTGTGGGTATGTGCCCAGTGTCAGCCATGGGGTAAGTCTCTTTCCCTTCTATAGGCTATTGAGATGTTTTCTACAGCAAGCAGAGAGAGAAAATAATTCTAATCCTGAACCAAATTCCATCTAAAGATATCTGCTTTGCCTACCTCCAGCTTTTTGAGAAAAAGCTGCCATTCCTTGAAATAGTACAGCATTTTCTGATCCCCTCTACCAGAGTCCCCTTCAAACTGGGAAGTATGAGAAAGCAGCTTGGCAGAGCCTGCTCAACAAGACTTGACATCTAAATTGAACATCCAGGCCTCAAGTTCTTGATTTGATTGAAAAGCCACTGGAATTGCTTCTTGGAGACTTGAGGACTGCAAAACCGGCTGTGTGCTCCTCCAGATAAGGGCTCCTTTGTGCCGCGTTGTGTAACGGCTGCCACAGGGTTGATGTGGGCCAGGCCATAAATAACTTCTGCATAAATATTTTTAGCAAATACTTTCTGCTCTCTTGAAATACACTGGACAGCTTGAAGTGTGTGTATCTGTGTGTGAAGGAGGTGGGGGGAGCTAGCAGAGCTCCCATCAGGAGCACAGAGCAAATATCACAGCGCTGCCGATGCGCAGGATAACGCGGCCGGAGCTGACGCCTCCACCCAGGAGTGTCCAGAGCAAGCAAGATGTCCCCTGAGAGCTGCCTTATCAGAGTGGCAAGGCGTGCTGGGCTGTGGCAGAAATATCAATGAGCCCAGTGCACACAAGAGGTGGATGCCAGCACAAGTGGTCTGAGCAGGACTATCCCCAGGCAAGCCCTGAGCTGCCAGCCTATCGAGGGCCCCTTCCAAGGCATCTCCTGACCTTTCTGATGTGCTTAGTGCAGATGGAACTGCTGGTTGTATTCCCTGTGGGCATAACCTGCCTCTTGTTCTGCACCTGAAGGGCCCTGTCTGACTCCAGCTGGAGACAGCACCACTAATCTCTATAGATGAGTGCACACATAGCAAGGGTTAACAGGGAAGCACAGCTGCTAGAAGACTCCAGCTGCAAGGGAAAAATAAAATGAACCCTTCATGCATTAGTCCTTACACTAGAAGCCCAAAGATCCCTGAAAATGCAGAACAGGACAAAGTCACTTACATTTTCTCCCCACGCCAGAGGCACTTCAGGAAAGCGTGATACACTGGCAATGTGTCAAACAGCCCCTGCTGGCTATGGCTGATGGCACAGTGGGGAAGGTGCTCACTGGTATGGATCCCATGTATTTAGAATTATTGATTTTCTGACTATTTCTGTGCAGAGCAAGTCATGAACACAGTGCCAGGCAAGATTCTGTGCGTGTCTCTTCAACACCAAATAGGTCAAGAGAGAAGGAGTAGTAAAAAGCTGGGAGGAGGGGATCAAGAGAGGAAAAAAATGGTCTGGATTGATGCAGACTGTGATTGTCCACCATGAGCCGTGCATTGCAACTGCTAGTGAAGGAGAGCTTCATAAATAGGGTTAACTTCACAAAAACGTGGAGAGGGAGCAAGAACACTGAAGGCTGTTAAGTTCTCTAGTTAAAATATACACTTGGCATGCAATAGGACATGAGGAAATGTGATCTTGTCTAGTGTGCTCTGCAGCTCCTGGGAGTCTGCATCCCCAAAACTCAAAGGAGCTTCCTCTGAAATTGGCAGGGAAGCACCAGCTTTTTTCCTTCAGTTTTTCCACAGAGACAACACAGAAGTCACATTTCAACTGAACAAACTGAGCTTAATGGCTGCAAAAATTTCTTTCTCTGTTATGAAGTCTGCACATAACCAGGGGGAATTACCTACACTAAGGTATCTGGAAGTACTCAGATATCCACCTTTCAGAACCTTTTATCAAGGGAGGTAATAAGCCATACTTTACCATAGTGATCCATAGGAAAAGTGATCTCTGGTGACCTCCTGGTAATATATCACAATCCAGCCCCGGTTCTCAGACATTTCTGAGAGGGTTATCTTGTCTAGCTGTATTCATCAGACACAGCTGATGTGATTAATAAATGTTGACTGATTATTTAATGGGGTGACCTGAAGAGAGTTGCTTGAGGCAGTAAAGGAGTTGTTACAGGTGGGACTTGTTGCAAAGATTTTTCTTTCCACCTGCTAGCAATGTTACTTAATTATTTGGTGCCTTCTATCTTTCAAAAATGAAGGAAAATATTAATGTAACTAATCTAATATTAATCCAGTCTGCTCTGCTTTTGCAGACAGGAATGAGAGATAGCAAGAACTTCAAACCTTTCCTAGTTATAACAGAGGGGAGGTTGCAGCACAAGGCATGTTGAAAGAAAGGCCAAATGCCAACCTGAGAGGAAAGCAACAAAAATCAAATAATGAAGTAGGTCAAACTCAGTGATAAAGGTGACAATGAGAAATGCTGCTAAGGCATCAGCCAGGCAGCCAGGAATTCTCAACAATAGCCCTAGAGCTTGCTTTTGGGCAATTCTCTCCTTATTCCAGTGTTTCTGTAAAAGCATTGACTAAACAGAGAATAATAAAGGTTGCCTTTAGTCTGTGAAATGAGTGATGACAGTTTCACTCTGTAGTAGTATAATGGAGAGCTATGGAGAGCTGTTATTTGCCTGCCAAGTACTGTATTTCAAAAAAAAAAAAAAAAAAAAGAGGAGAAAGGAGGAAATAACCCTATGACAAACTGATAAATAAAAGTATAAAAGTACAACTGGAAATACCAGGATGAATACAATTTTTTAATTGGAATGATGTGATCTACTTTCTCTGCCACATCTTTCCTTGTCCCATATCCTTTCCTAAGATCACCTACTAGAGGCTAAATATAAGCCACTCACCCAGCTGAAACAGCCGGTGACAGGAGGTGACACCCTGCGCCGATCTGGCTGCTCCAGCATTTTGTGGTAACTGGCAGACAGACATCTGCACACAGACATGGGCCAGGCTTGCTGATGAAGTCAGTGCTCCAAAGCATCTGTTGTGTTGACCTCTGCACTGGAAGCAGGGCCAAACTGAACAAATTTAGTGGACCTTGAGGAAGTTTGCTGTCAGACAGCTGGGATTGCACAAAATAAGAGTGACGTCCCTTAGAGAAGGAGTCCCCTGACATCCCCACAGCACCTGGCACACTCTTCCTTAGCTGTGGAGGATGGAGAGGAAGAATATGCTGGAGACTGAATTATCTGGCTACTGATGGGGCAGAGGTGTGTAAGAATAGGAGATAAGCTGCTGTACTTCAGAGAAGAATAAGTGAGAGAATGCAAGCAAGCAGGTTGGGATGGAGTAGAGCGAGATGGTGAGCCCCAGCACCTGCTGAGTCTGTCCTCTCTAATAGTCAGGGCAGTGTCCAGAACAGCTGGAAATACTTGGATGCTGCTTGTGTGCATGGCAATGGTTATCAGAAAACTTCAGACTAAGACAGGCAAGACAGAGGGGTAGCTAAATTAGAAAAGAAGATGGGAAGCTAAATCATCTTGATCTCGTTTTACAAAGTGGTGACCTTGGGTCCCCCCTTGGCATAAAATTCATGTAAGAGGAATTGCAAGCAGTTGAGCTGGACTGAGCAAAGCATTAAGTTTTGAGTGAGCTCTGGGCATCTTCCCAATTATGTCTGCGTGTAGGAGCTTGGCAGGAGTAAGAGGCAGCATGTGGGAGAGGTCTGGCTCACTGATAACAGCAAAAAGAAACAGAAGTGCAGGGTGTCCCCAGGGAAAAGGGTAACTTAGCCCAGTCATTTAAATCTTCTTATCTAACCCCCAAAAAAGCAATAATAAATGCTTAAAATTAGTGATATGAATGGATCCTGATGAGACTGTGGGTATTATTAAACTGTAGCCCTGGAGTCCTCAAGGGAACAAGGAGCACCAAGCCAGTCCAGCAGAAAACTAAGACTCAGCACTAACAGAGCAGCCTAGCAGGGGTCTGATGGTCATCTGAGGATCTGGGTAGTAGCTGCAAATTAACATAGCCCAGATACCCTCACTTTTCTTCTTTCAGCTCCAGCTTGGTGCCAAATGAGCCAAAACTATTGTTGGGTCACATAGAACTCTGACAGTATTGTGCTGCTGGAGTGAATGAAACCAGGCAAAACAGATGTGGGTATCAGGGGGAAATGCCAGATATTTGTTGGCTGGTTTGGGATAGGTTTTCTTCATGTATGCAGATCTGAAATGGATAGTGAGTGAGTTTGAAATGCAGTTTGAAGTTAAATGCAGGTAAATGAACATGTGCCAGGGAGGCTGACACTGAATGGGAGCCAGCAGCTGCTCTCTCCTGCATCCCCAAATGGAGCAGATGCTTTCGAGGCAGAGATGTGAAACAAAATGATAGATGTTACTCTTGCTTGCCTCCAGAAAGGAACAAGCAATTAAAATGTAAGCATGAATGGAGCAGAATTTTCTTTCAGTGGCAACAGTGTGCTCGGAAAGAGTGAGAGCAAAGCAGAAGGCATGGATTGCTGTCTGCAGAGACATCCCCATTTGTGTTGGCAGTGTACAGAGGAGAGAGCCAGTAAGGTATTATCCACAGCCAAGTCCTTGGACCTGATACACAAACATGAGTGTGATTTGAGGAGCAATCTGATATGCAAACATGTTGATTTTTTTTCCAGCAAGCTGTAAGAATATAGTTCGAGGGTTTTCAGTTGCTAGAGGGCTGGTTAAGGAGCTCATGGCAGCACTGACCTAAATCTTTAATAAATCTTAGCAGACTGGGAAACTGCAAATACTGAAAACTGAGAATGCTGGGCCAATATGCAGAAAAGGGCATTTATAACCAATACAGATCTGATGTGTTTATAATGAAATCTGTTTTCCAAAGGAAAATGCTGTTTTCATTTAAGCTGAAATGTTTTAAAAGGCACTAATCTTAACAAAGCATGCTGTAAGGAAAACAGAAGTGAAATACCAGACTGATTTTGACACTCTCAGTGTAGCATGTTTTGAGCTTTGTTTAAAAACTTTTCAAAATCTGTTTATGTTAAATAAAATACAATTTTAAATGGCAATCATGCGTTTTCCATTTTCATGGAAAATTTTGATGTCGTCTTGTGCTGATTTTGTTCTGCTTGAGGACAGAAGAGGAGGAAAAAAAATAAAATCAAAGAAATGGGATTTGCTGTGAATGGAAAACTCAAGTTCTTTGTGATTCTGTCTAGTTCACTGCAGGCTCATTCCCAGACTGGTCAATATGGAACTGTCCACATGTGGAATTTCAAGGTGTCACTGTAATCAGCAGTAGCCAGTGAAAACAGCTCAATGGGATCAGATATTCCCAAATGACCTTTTTCCATCAATAGTACTTCCAGCTTGGCTGATAACTGTGGGTACATGGATGTGGTAATGTTTTGTAAGCATCACCCTGCACACATTAATAGCAGGCTTTTGGTTCTTCATCCATTAACCTATAGATCTCAGAAGGTAAAAACTCGTTCTTGAACAAGTTTCTGATGGGAATCAGTGTCTCAGCGTCTTCATGGCTGATCTGGAGATAAATAAAACATCATTTGCTAATAACCACGGCAGATGGAACAAGGATTGCCTGTCATCGCTATTTCCCGCTTCACCAAGCATGCAACGTGATCTGCCTTGCCTGATGAACTGGCCCCAAGCAGGCACAGTGCACTATAACAAAAAATTCTTCTAGGATCATGCCAGGGGAATGCCCAGAGACACCTCAGCCGTAGCACTTCCTTGGGAAAGGTGTTGGACACAACGAGCAATCAAGTCCGGTTTCCCACTGAGATGCAGTGGGATGAAGAAGAGTGTCAGCGGGAAGCAGTGAATTCCTGCAGGTCAGGGACTTCACTTCCTTGTTCAGCCCAGGCAACAGGAGAGACACTCTGCCACCTATGGTCTGAAATTAATTAATTGCAAAGAAAAGGAAGAAAACCTTTTGGAAAACAATCATTTTGTGGGCAATGGATTGTCAAATGATTTGGCAATAGAGTGCAAGTACTCCCACTGACAGAAAAATACCTGAAAAGTCTCTTTGCTGCAGCAGAGGAGTAGAACCATCAGCCCATTTGGAAGCAAAATCTAGGTTGCAAAACAATCAGGCACAATATTAAGGCTGAGGCTGAATATTCACTTGAACAAATACTGATGAGTTGGGAAACTCTTCAGTGTTTTCAAGCCAAATGAGTTTGTGGCAGATACATTTTAGTGAAGTACAAATCATTAGCCTGATTACAGGCACATCAGTGGAAATGCTATGTTCCCTGACGTCTGGCCATTACTGTGTCTGGTGCTACAAAGAATTCAAGTCATATTCTTCTGTAAACCATTCTGCAGCTTCTCTATCTGTCATTAACATCTCTGCAAAAGGAGCCTGCATGGTACGTTTATGATGCCATTTAAGAGCCACAGCCTCTTCCCAGCATGGCCAGTGATGGTATCCAGTGTAAACATCCATGTGGATAACAGTCAAACCCCAGCACCTCTTTCACATGGATTTGGGCAGGCAGCTTCAGGGTCATTCACGTTGCTCCCTGCTAGGTCCATCATGTTTTACCTTATGCATTTCCAGAACAGCACCAGGTTTCTTTGGCTGCCAGGTGAGGCCCAAGGCCTGGGTGGTGAGCAGGGAGCTCATATATCCCCCATAGACCCTGATATGGTCTGTGCTCCCCTGCTTGACATGGCTCTGGATTATACTTCTACGCTGAGTGTGTCACACAGCACAAACACCATCCTAGAGGTAGTGCTGCCCTTCACAGATATTTCTGGTGAATCAGCTGTGGAAGATAAAATATAAATGTGGAGCAAGGATTAAAGGTTGGAAACATTTTTTCCCTATTTCTGGCATCTGTTGGTTCCTTCACAATCTTGTCATTGTTTGGGAAAATGTCTGCTATAAATACACTTAGATCAGATGCTCTGAGATCAGCATCTAGTGTAACAGATGAGAATAAAAATCTGTTTGATGTTAGAAAGAGAGTTTCTTTTAGTTCTTGCAGGTTAGTGATTCAGGTATTTCAGATGTGAGGAGCAGCCCATTATTGGCATGTCCAGTGGCACTTACTAGGGAGAGACCTAAGGCACCAGAACTTTGCAGTCACTAAAGTGAAGACAGGTTGATGTTGCGATGGACCATGTGGCTTGTCTGTGTCCCCTAACTGTTTAGTTACCCATGTTCAGTGTCTTCCTGACAGCACCAGCCTTCCACAGAGTAAAAACCTCCAGGTAACAGTGGAAATATTGTACAAACGGCTCTGCACATCATAACCTGGTAGCCTTCTACCATTGCATGCTTAGGTAGGATATTCAACTTTGTATGAATGTTTTTATATTAAGATATAGTAGAAATTCCACATATATACTAGCTCTGCTCCTGCTGAACTGTTCTTTTGAAACAACCATGTGGGGTGAAGGAGGTTGTAATACTGTGCTGCCAGTTAACTTTGGAAGTTATTACATTTTTGTATTCAATTGGCAAATGCACATGTACCAGGGAAGAGAGCAGTGACTACAGTCCATCTGCACCAGGGGGTGTCAGATGGGACATGAACAGATTTTAACAGATTTTCAGAGAGCAGAATTCAACTCTGCAACGAGTTTGTTCTGGTCCTAAAGTAGGACATTGTGATGGGATATAGGGTATTGCTAACACCTTCCTCAGCATGAGAGACAAACACAATGGAAATCGGTTCTAGGGTTTCTTCCCATATTCTTGATCAGACATCCATCCAACAGGAAGTGCCTTTGGCTTCTGGGACCTTGGCCTTGGGAGGCAGGGTCTCTGCACCATGTCTCAGTATTTGTTATAAGAGCAAACAAGACCCTGGATCCATTTGATGGGTCAGAAAAGAAGTGGTAAAATTGCACTGGCTCCGTTGAAGCATCAGGAAAAGCAATGGTCATTACTAGTTTGCATTTGTTCTTTCATGAAGTGATGACAGTTTGCCCCAAAAGGCTGCATTTGGCCATTTGATACATCTGTGAGGAGCTCTAGCTGTTGTTTCCTCTATCTTTGCATTGTTGTAGACGACCGAGACAATGTCACACTCAAATAAGGGCAAAGTCTGTAAATAAAAGCTGTTTAAATGCCAACAAATAACAAATATGTTGACTCTGGAGGCTGATTGATTACAAATTATTTATATTTTGTAGCTGCACTTTTCAGCGCTACCAGACTCACTGACAGTACCATCCTACATTTAATTGCAAGCAACTGGAATAATTTCATGGCATTTTGATTACGTCTTACAAAGCATCCTGCAATGTGTCAGCTTTCTTTCCAAATATCTCATTCCTGCTCCTCCTCTGGTCACTGAGAATAGCCACATATGGGCAAAGCTTTTCTGAGCAATTTACAATGTTTCTGATAGAAATTAGAGAGACATCCACACCTGGAAACTTCTCCAGAATCTGAATTTTTAGCTCCTATGAGTTGGTAGAGGCTTTGTTGCCCTTATTTTATTTAGATTGACTCAGCACCACATTTTCTGGTTTCTATTTCTCAATCTGTTGCAGGAGGCTGTTAGGATTCAGCTCACAGAGGCTTCTAACAGGAGAGCTGTCAGCTGTGCTTGATCTCAGAAGGAAAGGATCAAAAAAGTCAGGGCAATACTGAGGAAGAGGGTCTGCTGAGGGAAGGAAAGTGATATATGAATTATAGCTGGACTTCAGCATTATTAAAATGGGTGAGACATGGCTCTGTCCTTCCTCACAGCTCCAGCAAGTTCACCTGAGGCCATCAGATAGGGGTCCTGGGGCCACCAGACCCTGTACCCCAAGGGCTCAGATCATATTTTCAAGGCAGAAGAAAAATAATTACTTGTCACTCTGATACACAATTACTAGACTGACTAGAGTGGTGAAGGAGACCTTTTTTGGTCTCAGGGAAAGAAAATAAATGCAGTGTATTAGCAGGTCTGTCATGCCAAAGCATCAGCTGAAGGCGAGCAACTGGCTGCCAGGATCAGCACCCTTCCTTGGTGGGGACAGAAGGCCTTACACAATGTGGAATGAGGCAAATGAAGTTTTCAGTGCAGGAGCAGAATGGGAAACACTGCTGACAGCCAGCTCAACAGACTGATGAAACAGCAGCCCCAGGGAGACTGTTCAAAGGCTCTTTTGGTTATTTAATGAAGTGTGGTTGAGTTTTGACCCCTCAGATTCAGCGCCGGAGGTTTTCTGTGAGAGTTTGAGGTCTTGCTCCTATCCCTGGGCTCACTGGCTACTCAGAGAATTTTTTTAATCATATTCCCTGTAATGGTTTTCTTTCCTGCTGCGTGGAAGGCCACTCGACTGACAGAACAAATTCCTCATATGGTGAAGTGGAATGGGGACCAAGCCCAGGAGGCCATTGCAAGCTCAGGGAACAGGAGGGGATCTCAGCCAGCTTGGGCAAACCATATCTCCAGGCATGGCCTGGTGAACATACAGCATTTACCAGTTCCTATGGAACTTTTTACAACAGCAGATTAAAGAAATCAATTTTATTTAGAGAGAAAGGGCTTGTCTTGAAACTGTTGAGCAAGTTCTTTTAGACTACAGTGGATAACTGCAGTGGCAGGGGCTCCCATTACCCTCATTAGCAAAGTTTTAGCCTTTGCAAAATGCAGGCTTGCTCCCCTTTCTCCAGAGGCTACTGCCAGCAGGATGGCTTCTCCCTGCTCCCTCCCTCCCCAGCTGGGGACCTGCCCTCCGCACCCGACCCCAGCAGCAGCCCTGCTGCAAACACAGCCACGGTGTGGAAAAGCAACACCACAGAAACGCATTTTCAGCTCCACTTTGTAATTTAAACTCAGGAGAAGCACCCGGGCAGGAAGCCCCCAGCCGCTGCTCTGTGCATGGCTGCAGGTCCCTGGCTCAGGTCACCAGCAGTGGAATTGCTGCAGTCCTCCGTGCAGGCCTGGCACTGACATTTAATGGCACCGTGCCAGCCTGTGACATGGTAAAACTATCCTGAGGCCACAGTGAGTTTCTTTCAGTGGCCCAGCACCAGCAGTGCTTCGGCCTGTGCGTTAGAGCACGTAGAAGTCATTGTTGTTTGACAGGTCACTGTAATGGCAGAGGGCGAGAGCGGGGCCCTGTGCCGCCGGGGGCTCGGCTCGCGCCCTGCCCTGAAGGCCCTGTGCCGGGGGCCTGCCCGAGCCCGGGTTGCAGAGGTGACTGTCCCACCGGGGCTCAGCCACGGCCTGGTGCTTGTGTCTGCTGCTGCCATTGCAGTAGGTCCCACAACACCGGCATGTCAGGAAGCGCTTGGCTCGCTGTTTGGCCTTTGACTCGGAGGCCGAGGCCGTCCCTCCGTGAGGGAGAGTCACAGGAGTGGCACCCCGTGGGTCGGGCTGCCCTTTCAAGCGGCTCCTTCTCCTCTGGACGGGGTCCAGGCTGATGTCGGACTGGGAGGAGCAGCTCTCGTTCCAGCCGGCGCTGGCGCTCAGGCTGCGCAGCGGCAGGGCGAGCCGCAGCGCCTTCCAGAACTGGGAGCCAGAGCGCTTGGACTTCTCCCCCTTCCAGGTGACAAAGGAGACGGATTCCTTCAGCTGGAGGATGCTGGGGTGGGTGCACTGCAGCGGCCTGTACTCCACCACGATGAGCTTGGTGGCGATGGCGTTCTGGCACATGATGCCCAGCTTGAACTCCAGAAGGCTGATGCTCTTCTCTGTCAGGTAGTCAGGACTCAGGACCACGATCATCCTGCGGCTCCTCTGGATGAAGTCAAACACGGCTTCAGTGGTATCTAAGAGTACAAGGGTAGAGGAATTGGGGTGCACAAGGAGAAGGGAGTGGGGAGAGAAAAGCTAAGGAAGCTGTTTGGTGGCATACCTGCACAGATCCCTCTTCCCACAGAGGGAAACCTGGCACAAGCTCTGTGACTTTCCACTTGCCCACCCTCCTGCTGGCAGCATTTTTGCTGTGCAGTGGGTTTTTGAGAAGGCTGAGGCATAAATGAGAAGCCAGGATATGCCATGATTATACTCTGACTTCTGCACAGCATCAAGCATGCCCAGAGAAGTGCAGGCATTTGATAAAGGGTGGGTCTTGTTTGGGAACCACCTGCCCACAGCTTGAGCAATTCTTTGCATTAGGGGATCAAAGCAATCATGTCATCCTGCCCCAGCTCAAACTGCAGGGGCTGACCCACCTCCCCCCTGTCATGCTCTCTCATCTTTAAAAAGAAACCTCCAAATTTAGAAAGCAAAAAATGTCAGCCTTAAACCCCTCCACCAGTTCCCCTAGGCATCATGGGGGGTGGAAATACTGCCCTTCAAAGCATTTCTTGGAATTAATTGCAAGTTGTAAAGCTCAGGAAGAAGCTTAGCTGAAATGGTGCCAGGCAAGAGTAACATTTCTTTTATTACCAGTTTTCAAAAGTAGCAAACCTGAAGGATGTCCTTGGACTTCTACCTGTGGCTTGGGACACAGAAAGTATATTGAAGGTGTAGTAGCTGAAGGGTGAGCAGTGGAAAGGATGGGAACTATATGGCTGTGGCACTCAGCAATTCAACAAAAGCTGAGTAATAAAACTGTAAAAAAATTTAAAAACCCATACACTTACTAAGTGCTGGTGCCTGAGATGAGAGGGGATCCAAGGACAAATTGGTGTTCAAGACAAGGATCATTAGAGTAAGAGCTCTTGCACATTCAGAGAGAAAAATCTGCCTCTAGGAATGTCTTTCAAAGAGCTGTTCTGGGAAGAAGAGCTACCTCCTGCTTCCCTTCCATTTCACACTGCTAAAGCCTTCATTCCTCAGGCTGGAGACTCTCCTCTCTCCCTGACAGTGGAACACTGCTCTTTTATATGAATAAAAATACTGTTCCTTCCCTGCAATGGCAATGCCTCTTAATTCTCCCAGCGCTTGGCTGTCTCTTATCTCACAGCAGAAGGTGTACTGTGTTGCATCTGAATGCACCTTATTTTAATATGGTACAGAGCAGTACTTTTCAAAGAAGTATGACTAGCTGTAAAACTCATTGTCACTAGATTATGTGGAGACCAAGAAAGGAAAAATGATCATACAGTCAAATGCTAATGGAGAAAGTAGGGCACTGTTTGGTTAATAAAATACTGGAATTTAAATCAAATCATTTTGAGGGTGTTTTTTTCTTGCATGAAAAGTTTGGTGGGATTTTTACCCCCAGCACACACAGGAAAACACTGATTCATTGAAACCAAAAGTAGATGATAGTTCTGTCACTTACCACTAGGACACATTTTTACCACCCTGTTTCAAAGGCATAAAGAATTGGCAGCAATCTCCCACGTCCAGATCTCATCCAAACTTTTCTACAAGTGATTGAAATCTATTTTGAAAACAGCCAGGCTTCAACAGTTTGTGAAAGAAAGAGCTCTTTCGCTGTTTGAAAGGTCTTTCTTTTTGAAACTGGAATCACAGAACCACAGCAAAATGTAAGCAGGAGCAGCCCCTGGGAGGTCTACCTGCCTGCTCAAAAAGCCCAGCTTCAATTAACATGAATTACTCTGATGCTGCTGAAATGAAATGTTTTGCTTGAGGTGACAGTGCTGGTTTTCTTTTACCCATTTTGAATTTGCAACACTTTTTGAGACTTTTTATTTTGAGAGTCATGTTTTTTGACACTCTTTTTTTTTTAGACTTTTTTTTTTGCAAGAAGGGTGTTCAAATTTCCAAAGATATATTTCATTTTAAGAAAGGGATGCATTTAGAGTTGGCTGACCAGGGTACCTTGGGATGTTCAGTTTGCATTGTTTACCCAGCTCAGGAAAAATCCTGAGTAGACACTTCACAGTGCAAGTAAAATCTTCCCTCCCAGTTAAACAGCACTGGGTGGGACAGGCAACAATAACACTGCAGGGGCTTGGGGATTCAATACTCTTGGTTATCTTTTTACTAAAAAACCTTCCATCTTCACTAAATGTTTGCAAAAGACACTGCATATTTTTACTGGTTTACTTGTGTCTCCCCAATGCACTCCAAAGATGTAACAGATTATAAGGATTATGATCACAGGTCCCATACCCAGAGACCTCAAATCCATAGGTGGTCACAGGTACTCATTTTGCTAGCGGCCTGGAAGTGCTGGGCTGTCTGTCAACTTACCTGCAGGCAGGCAAACATGGGAAATGGGCAAGAAAGTGACTTGGATGAGAAAATATGAAGCTGACTGAACCTAGAAACTGATGGGCAAAGTAGCCTGAGAGTGAGTTTGATTTCTGTGGTTTTGGCAGATTTCTAAAATTCTGATTTGATATTTAAAGCAGAGATTATGTTGCCTTCCCATCTTTCTGTCTTGTGATTGCCAAGTGAACACTCTTTAGATCAAAGACTTTCTGTGTGTGCGTGTCCACTGCTGTGAGACATCTGAATGCTGTGTGTCGCTGTGTTTCTGCTTGGATGGTCCTGGGAGCCCAGGTGTCTCTGCAGGCACAGCATGAAACAGCCAGGAAAGTGTTCCATTCCAGGGAGGAGCCCCAAATGATCTTGATTCTTGGACTACACACACATCATCTTTCTTTAACAGCATTTTGCAGACGAAATGAGAAGATGGTACTTATGAGAAATGCACAAGGACTGAAATGCAAAAATGAAAATGTTTTATTGAAAAGCAAAATAAAATAATACTGACACTTCACAAACCAAATCACACAAAGGCAAAAACATACAGAAAAGGGAAAACTCTGGAACAGCTGTACAACATCAAACAACACGGGAAGGGAAGATATTTTTTCCAATTTGTGCCATGCTGTTTCCCAATGAAAAAACAATTAGGAACTTTGCATGAGCTGCATATTGATAAATGTTAGGTTAGAGCACAGAAACTCAAATGAATCAACTGATTCAGACGGATGCTGTGATAGAATCCCACAATGGAAACCACACGTGGCACAGAATGACATGACAGGCGTATCTGAGGCACTCGCAGATCTACTTTACAGTTGGGACTGGGCTTTACCCTTGGCCTGAAATACCCCAGCAAAGCCAGTGGTAAAGCTCCTGGGTGAGTGGAACCTGCTTCTGGACTGTTCCTTCCACACTGCTCCCTCTGACCTCTCAGGTCCCTTCCAAACCTTCACCTTGTGGCTGCTCTGCTGATGTCCCTCAGTAACCCTGTTCTGGGGGTGCAATCACAGAATCACAGAATTTCTAGGTTGGAAGAGACCTTTAAGATCATCGAGTCCAACCCATGTTCTAACACCTCAACTAGTCAATGACACCAAAGGCCACTGCAGTGTATGCCTGAGAAAGTCCAGGCCTATTCATTATCTGGAAAACTCTTCTAATAAAATCAGCAAAATACATGAGATGGATTTAAATTCCTAAAATAATCAGACTTACTAAAACATCAGCATAAAATCTCTTGTTAACTCAGGCAATAGTGAGATGTGATGTAGTGAGGTCTGAGATTCAATTTATGAGCATGTGGGAGTCAATCTTTTAAAAATCATACGAGAACCTAACAGAGCTCTGCTTTGGCTTCAGGGCCTTCCCTCTGCCTGCAGATCTGGCAGCTGATCACAGAGATGCTTAAAACACAAACAAAAAGGTGAAGCTGGGCACAATGACAGGGTTGCAATGGGTTCACAAAGCCAAGCATGGGTTTGGATGCTATCTCTTATAAATGAAGTTTTCTGGAGTGTGGGAAGCAGCTCTGTCCCTCCACAGACAACCACAGCAGAAAAGCTCATAACAAAACTTTTAAGCACCTCTGAGCAGATGAGGAGCTCCACTGCCTCCAGTGAAGCTGACTGCAATTTTACCTGCTTAAATCAAAGCTTACTTGGGGTGGGAAAGATGAAAAGGACAGTAAGAAAGAAGCTTTATTTGTTACACATCTGTACAGTGTCCTGGTTCCGGCCAGGACAGGGTTAGTTTCTGCAGTAGTCAGGAGGGGGCATGTCCAGGACACTGAAGTTATTCTATACCACCTTGCATTTGCAAGGAGTGGAGGGAAGGGGATCTCTTTTGGGAGAAAGGGTCCCAGCACAGCGCAGCTGGGCCAGTGCAGGGCAGCAGAAGGAATGGTTGGATATGGTCAATTGTCAGGGGGTTTTTCCATGGGAATGATTAATTTCTTGTACCCTCTATCACCAGTATTGTTGTAGTTAATGTTCATTTTCTTATCTCATTGCTGTTTCCAGTAAATTTTTCTTATCTCAAAGCAGGATCTTTACCTTTTGTGCCTTCAATTCTCCTCTCCTCCCTCTGCAGAAGGAGGGAGAAGGGGAAAATGAGGGGCACATCAGTTTCCCTGAATTGTGGAGTACCTTTCCTAAACACGACACACAGTACCTGACTAAGGGCATGGGGCTTAGTAGCTCCCTGCAGCCCTGGAATAACATTATTAATCATAAATTGCTAAGGGCAAAAGGTTTTCCTGATACCAGTCCCACACCTTTAAGGCTGGGCTTTTTACTGGGATGCCCTCAAAGCTCCCAGCTCAGCTGGGTAAATAGTGCATAGACTCCTAATTGTAGTGCTTTTATAATGCCATAGTGAATGCTTATGCCCCACCCATTGGACACCAACAGAACAAATGCATGAGTCAAAGGTGACTCAGGAACAACCATCACCAATAAAAATAAGCATGCACTTGGTGTGTGTAATACTGAACTCCACAATTAAGTGGGCAGGTCCTTGCACTAAGGGCTGCAGGAGTATGGAGACACCCCCCAGAACCTGAAGTTTTATTTGAAAACATTGTGAACCATAGCACCAGTCTATGCCAGGGCCCTACTGTGCTTTAGTTTGTCCTACAAGAGAGATTAAACTCCCCTCCTCAGCATGAGCTGTGTGATGGGGGTTTACTCACCATGCCCTCTCCTGCTGAAGCAAGGGCACCTACACAGTGGGTTTTTGTACTTCTGTTTTGTGCAAATGTTGCAGAAGCTGAGATACACTCTCTGTTCTGCAGCTTTAGGCTGGAATCAAGATGGGGAGAGACTTTGTAAAGCCAAAGCTGGTTTAAACCTAAACCTTGAATTAGAAATGGCAAAACCAGGCATTGAAGAGAGAGTCTTTATAAAACCATAGAATAATTTGGGTTGGGAAGAACCTTCAAAGACCACCCTCCCTGCAATAAGCAGGGACATATTCAACTGGATCAGACTGCTCACAACTTTGTCCAACCTGGCCTTGAATGGTTCCAGGGATGGGGTATCCACCTCCCTTGGCAACTTGTGCCAGTGTTCTACCCCCCCTCATTGTAAAAGATGTCCTCCTTAAATGTAGTCTGAATCTACTCTCTTTTAGTTTAAAACCATTACCCCTTGTCCATAAAGGGGTAATTGCAAAAGGCCCTACTAAAAAGTCTATCCCCACTTTTCTTATAAGCTCCCTTTAAGCACTGAAAGGCCACGAAAAGGTCTCCCAGGAGCCTTCTCCAGGGAGAACATCCCCAGCTTTCTCAGCCTGTCCTCACAGTTTTACCTACATGGACAGAACTAGTAGTTTTAGGAAGTTCAAGTAAGTTTCTGGGGTGTCCTTCTGAGTTGGACTTATATCCATGTCATTCCAAAGAACTTGGAAGCACCTTGCACGATGCTTTCCCCCAGCCAGTGGCAGAGAGGGTAGGCAGGTTCAGTAGTACATTGGGGCTCCTTGTAGTGCTTGTGAAGTCCCTGAGTTTACTCTACACATAAACATCTCTCACACGCTCCACAGCCTGTACTCATGAGAGATTTCCCTGGATTACAAGCAGCTCTGAAGGACCTGGGGCACTTTTGAGACTACAGAGTCCCAGAGACTGACTACTTGTTACTAGATGTGCTACAATACAAATAGCACCCAGTAGAGTTGTGGGGTTTTTTTAATGCTACTGTAACATCTATTTCCCACTGGAAACTACCTGGGTGCATCTACTTCAAAGGAAATTTGGGGAATGAAGATGAGGGGCTTCAAAAGTCCACACCCCCACAGTGCAGTAGGAGTCTGTGATCCCACAAGTGATGGGGACTACAGACCTGGGACATGCAGGAAAGGCTCTACACTGGAGCCACCTTGCAAATTGTTCCTCAGCCTCTGCAACAGGGACTGAGGACCAGAAAGGAGTGAAGTTACTTAGGACTGGAAGGAAGCTCTGTCCTGGATGCTAATGAAGGTCCCATAGGAACAGGATCTAGGAGTACTGGCCATGCTATCACAAGGTGCTGGATGCATCCCTCCTAGATAGCAAATTTAGACCTTAAGCCCAGGGCTTTTGTGGTTGATAGCAAGGACATACATTGGCAGAAAGCAGGTGTTTGCATCTTCGGTCTCTCTAATGACAGAGCAATATCAAAGCTGCAGGGAAAACACAACTATCCTCTGAAATGCTCGGGACGTGGTCCTTCATGGGAAAAAACCTGAGTTCCTCCCCACTCCCTGGCCTAACTTGTGGATTTTTGAGGTGTGTTTTGATTTGTTTTCTGATTGCGTCAAACATTTTTCAGGGATATGCATCAATCCATCAAGGCTTAAACTCCTGCTAATTTTTTTCACTGGCATCTCCACCTGCAGCTGCTTCCAGAACCTGCCCTTTGGGAACTTGGATTTCTCGCCTTTCCATTTAATGACATTCAAGGCTGCTTTGGCCTGCTTCAGCTCCTTCACTTTGCTCTTCTTGATGGCTTTGTACTGCACTAGAATGACCTTGATGTTGCCCTTGGAGGCCATATTCTCTAGGCCAGCCTTGAGCTCCAGCAGGGCCTGTGTCCCCTGCAAGACGTAGTTGGGGCTCAGGACAACAAGCAGACGTCGACTTTTCTGGATGAAGCTCAGGGTTTCGTCTGTGACAACTGGGAGAAAGAAACATTGAGGTGGTTAGTGATGCCCAAGAATGTGCTGCTGAGCTGCTGCTGTGACACCAGGTGACTCTTGAAAGGGACAGTAAATCCTTTGGAGGCCCTATCTAGATTACACTGGTGCTTCCCAACCCTGTAAGTGACTCCAGGTGGAACTTCCTACACCAGGGCTGGTTCCCACTACCCCGTACAGTGGCATATTCTCCATCACTCCAGACTACCTATAGATGCCTTTCCTTCTACCCATGCTACACACAGATAACCAAGAGAGCTACACCTCAAAGACACTGATGTGTCACTACACATCAGTGACACCACCCAGTGCAGTGAGGATGCCTCGTGGCCAAGAGAGCTGCTGATCTCAGGCTGAGATTTAGCTTCCTTCTAATGAGAGGGGGAAAAGAGGCTCTCTGGAGCAAAGTAGGGAAACTGCCAGCTGCATAACACATGAACTCAAGGGAAAGACTCACCCTGAAGAAGCTTCAAGAAGCCTGACTGTCTGTGCTTACATACTCATCTGGCAGATGTCCAGACTCTGGATACTCCCTTCACTCTTCCTGCCTCAGTTTCCCCACACAAAGTAAGTATTCACACCGTCCCCAAGAGTTCTCATGGGATAATTTGCTTTGGTAATGCCACCATCCTAACTCCTGTTACTCATCCATCTGTTCCTGCTGCCGTCATCTATGAAAGCAGATTAGAGCATTTTTAGAACTGACTCTGAGGACTTCTAGTGAAGTGCCCCAAAAATGACATCCTTTGAGCTAGAGAAATGTCATGGTAACTGTGGATCCTCTTTAATTTTCCTACATCTGCAGGTACACTGTCCCTGGCCACCGTCTGTAATTAATGTGAAAATCCCTTGTAAGTGCGAATCCGGGTGCTTGTACTCTCTGTTGCAAAATCTCCCACACTTCCTTGATAAGGAAACACTCTTGACTGGTCAGAAATTACAATGGAGAGTAAAATAATGCTGACAGACAACTTCATTTAGCTGTCAAGCACGTTTGATTAGTTCCTGTCAGCTAACTCACAGGATAATCCATCTCCCACTGTTTCTTCATCAAGGACAACATAACTCCCTACCCATGACACAGATGCACACTCTGGAGGCATGATGCCAGCTGCCAAAAGCTATTTCCTGGCCCCCATGCTTTCCTGAGAAGGAGATTAGTCAAATCCAGGCTAAGAAGCTCCGGGGAAGCCCCAGCAGCATCAGGGATGGCAGTGTGGTGACAAACCACTCCGGCAGCACCCCGCAGGGCTGGCACTGGCTTGAGGCTGGCAGGGACTGAGGGGGGCAGATGGAAACATTTGGGGGTAAGGTGAAGCACAGAGAGCCCAGGAGAGCAGTGCTGGGAGAGAAATTACACCCTCTAAAGCGAACAGGGCAAGAAGAAGCAGAGGGAACAGGAGGGAGATGGACATCTGGTGACAATGGCTCAGAGCAAACCTGTTCTGAGCCTGACACTGGCATCAAGCAAATCGAGCCTGGAGGGTGCCCTGCCACATCATTCAAGCTCTCTTCAAGGAGGAACAGCACCAGGATTGCAGCTGTCTCACTGACACACACATATTTATTTACCCTCAAACTTTAAGGTGCTCCTACATCCTGGCAACAATCTAGGAGGGAAAGATAACAGAACCCAGACTGATTCTGCTCCCTTTGTCACATAGGTGGGCAGAGAATCCAGCAGTCCCCCCATTCCTACTCAAAAGGGACACCCCAATGGACTTTCAAAGCAGGGCAGTCTGCACTGGCAGAAATTCAGACTTTGAACTTTTAATAGGCATCAAGATCATACAACCAACTCAGTCTCCAAAAAGTAAAAATCAAGAGTGTTGTCTAGATTTGTGCCCTTGCTGGGGAACTTGTATTAAAGTATGTGTATCTGGATAACTTCACAAACTTCTATTCTTGGTGATTCCCCATCTCCCTGAAGCAGAAATAATGTCCAGAACCTCATATGATTTATCTCAAAACAGTAAAAAAGGACTACATCTTACTGAAGAGATGAGTCTCACTACCTGCAACAATGTCCTTTTAATAATAGCAGCTAAATTGTATGCCATATGAGACACAAACTCCCTAATTAACAAGGACGAATGGGACGCACATTATCCTCTCACTGATTTTGACACCTTCCACTCCTTCCTGAAGTGGACGCTCCTGGTTTTTACAAGAATTCTCCATTACCCTCTGTGAGCTGATCCAGTATAACACTCTCCCTGCCTCTTCTAGCCTTGACTCTATCTCATTTTTAAGGGAGCTCAGAGGGTTTGCATGAAGGTCAGTTTTCCAGTGTCCCATTCTGACATTCCTGCACAACACTCCTGGAAAGAGCAACTGAAACAACCAACCACCACCCCCACAGCAGCCATTTTGGTGGCCAGGTGCATCTGCAACACTGTCGTGAAGCAAAAACATTAGAAGACACTAAAAACAGCTCATTAACAGTGATAGGGAAAAAAACCAAAACATAATCTGGATAGGCTTGTCGCAATCAACGATCAATACCTCAAAGACCAATAAAGGGGATGTGCACGGAGCACAGGACCGTGTGAGATACTCACTTCCCCCAGGGAGGCTGTCTCTGTCGAAGATACACAGCTTGTACCCGAACTCATTCTCCAGGACTCCCCGCAGCGTCAGCAGCACAAACTCCTCCTCCTCCGCGTTGCGCGCGTAGGACACGTACACATCGTACTCCTTCCCGTCTGGGCAGGGGGCACAGGGGACACAAAGGGCACAAGGGACACCTGTGATACTGCCCATGCTGGGCCTTTGACTTGCAAGAGAGGCAGGTAGGAAGGCTCACTTGGTAAGCACTATTGCAGGTTAAGGCACGTAGATTTCCACAGACCAAGCCGTTCTGTCCAGGCTTCTTTTGCCTTTTGCCACCTTTGACTCTGCTCTCTCTTGCTGCTGTCTATGCACCCAAGCAGTCCCACCAGACAGAGACTTGCACCCTGCCTACACCCTCCGAGAGCTGCCGCACCCCCCTGGCAGGTTCACACCACAAGCTGCAAGGGCTCAAACACCCTCCTCCTCCTCCAGAGGAGGGAATCTCACCTCAGAGTCCCTAGCAATGAACTCCCAGTAACACAGGGAAGAACTGAGGACAGAACGGTGATTTCCACATCCATCCTTTTGGATGCCTTCCCACATTTTAAAGCAGATCACTTTGGATCAGATCATGAATCCTTTACATAGAGTCACCAGGGAAACAAGGGACTTACTGGAACCTGATGACACATCTTGACAATCTAGATTGGGTGATACAGCTAGATCAGCAGGGCAGGGCCCTGGGGAGCTGGGCATATCCATGCTCCACCTCTGCAGAGAATACAGAGGACTTCTTTCTTCTTTTCCCTGAGCTAAAAGCCTTACTCCTCTAGCTTTAATCAGCAATGACCCACACAACTGCATGTAGATAGAGAAATGGAAGGTCAAAATGTCATTATGCTTGAAGAGGCTTAAAAATAGCTTATAGGAAAACTCCTATATGAAAATAAAGGGTCTGCAGCAGGATAAATAAAAGAAAGCATTTTAACTCCTTACCTAGAATGGTTTCATCTGTTCCAAAATGAGCCCGATAGAAGAGGACCATTTCAAGCCAATACACATGATAGATGACTATGAGCACCACAACGAGAAGGATGGTGGCCCCCAGGCCACAGGCCAGCTCCACAGTGTACTTGGGTGCTACAACTGAGTACAAAAATAGACAGGGAGTCAGGGTTAAAGAACAGGTTGGACCTTCAGCTGGGCAGGAACAAGCTTGTGTCATGTGCTGCTAAACACCAGAGGAGCAGCCAGGAGCCAAGCTGACCCTTCAGAGTAAGGTGGCCAAACCAAGGCTTTTCTCATAGGGCACGTGATGGCTGGCCACCCTGGAACAACATTCTGGGTTATTGGGTCTGGTCATGCTGGCAGAGCAAGTCCATGGCACAGGCTGGACTTGTGTCTCTGAGCGAGGCCTTGGGAGCAGACAGGTGATAGAATGACCTGCTGGTGGAAGAAACCTGCACAGTCCAAAGCCAGAACATGAACATGACCTTCTCAGCAGTATCAGCAAACTCTTGGGGGAACACAACTGCTCTGACTTCTAAGAGATCCAGATAAAGCACCTGCAGCAAAATAAAGGCAATGCTTGCCATTCTCCCTCCCTATCAAACAGACACAGGTCTTATGGCTTGTCCCAGACTGACACCATAAGTAGCCATGGCCTGACTCTTTTCTACCATGACAGAAAAATCAGAGTTCCTTACAGAAAAGCTGAAATGCTTGCAAATAAACAGGGCCACCTGCAGGCATCACAGGCCCCCTCCAGCTCATGAACTGTCTGTCACACCACTGCTGCTTCTTTGTACTAAGGACAGAAAATTTCTAACTGTATCCCTGGGCAACTCTGTTGGTGGCAGTTGATGTGCAAATTGGCAAACTGCACAATAACAGAACAACGGGGAGTGGAAACATCACCAAATTCCAATATTTAATAAGTTGCTAATAAATCTGAATTACAAAATCAAAAATGGAAGGAATTTATCAATGTTCATTAGGTGATGAGCAGCAGAAGTCCATAAGAAGGAGAGGGAAATCATCCAGAAAAAGCAAGAAATGTATATGACCTAATGTAATGGAAGAGTTGGAGCCAACACACAGAGCCACTTGCTAAAAGCCAGGTGCTGAGGGGATAGGTTCTGGCATGCCTGATGCTCCTATGGGATGTGCAGAGGGATGGGCTGCACTGAGCTTAGCATAAGGCTGCTCTGCCAGCAGCAGCTAGGGATGGCTCTTGGACTGTGCTGTGGAATAGAGCAGGAAGAAGGAGCGGGTAGAGGGTAACAATGTCTGCCCAGAGCAAACCCAGTCAACTAACCAAGAACATGGGGAGGAAAAGGGAGGATAGTACAGATCAGTCCACTAGAAAACAGTATTTAGGCACTGATATTTAGGGAAAGAATCTGAGTATTTCGGATTCACTTTGCTACATGTACAAATATTATCACACCAGAACTCACTGACAATGGTTTCAGCCTGTCCCAGTTATGTGTGTGGTCTATTGTTCCTCCCTAACAATCCAGAAAGGTTTGTCTCAATTGAATGAGACTAAAATAGAAGGAGGACAAGTATCAAGAAGAAAAAGATCTTCCAGTAAAGACCTCCAAGAGCTTTCCTATGCTTATAATGCAGAGTAGAAGGAAGAAGGTGTCTGGTGTGAGCTACACAAGCCATGGCAGCATTCCCTGTGGGACGGGGAGGTCTGGCTTACAGTAGAAGCAGGTGTTGAAGTTCTAGATGAGGCTAATAAGGAGGCAGAAAAACCCACCTTAATAAGGAAGCCTCACATAGCTTTTATAACTGAGAGGTGGGTCTGGGAAACAAGAACCAAATCTCTGATGAAAAAACGATGTTGGAAAACCCCACACAGAGCAGAGCTGAATCAGTCTATGCTATCCATGCTGAGGTGGCTGTATCTAGACTGCAGCATCATGACAGCAAGGAGTAAGAGCAGAGAGTGCTGTGGTGTGACTGTCTCACTCCCTGAGCAATGCCAGCGAGCACAGACTGTCTTCTGGAGGATGCCAGCTGCTAGCTGTTGTGTCATGCAAAACCCTCACACAACCAAATAACCTGAAATCATTTCAAGCAGCCTGTGCCCTCAGCTCTGCTTCAGCTGTGCTACAGGGATGGGATGAAGACAACAGATCTGTCCTTTCTCTACCCACGAACTTGCCCACGGGCAGGGCTCTTTGTTCCCTTTGCCTCCGAGAAGTGGTGCAGTACGACAGCAGTTCCTACAGAACAGACTGGCAGAAAGGCCTGATGGAACTCTTTGCCCCCTTCCTGTTTTGCAGGGCAAGGCTGAAGGCAGCAGCAGGAGCCCCCAGCCCACCCTGCCCCGCAGGCACCGCACCTTTCACGCGCACCACGGCCTGGCTGTGCTCCTCGCCTTTGGCGTTCCTGGCGTGGCACGTGTAATTCCGCCTCAGCTCCTCCGCCGTGGCCTTTGCAACTGTCAGAGTCCTTACCAGAGTTTTGTCTTCAAAATCTCTGGTAATTTCACTGTAAGAGAAAAACAGATGTGAAAGTGCAGCAAGTTTTCAGTGACAGATATTCCTTTCCCTGATATAACCTCTTCCTTTAAAAAGGCCAAAACACATAATTTGATATTTATAAATCAATATACACTTCAGATTGTAATACAGCTGCAGCTATTCCTTTATCTGATTTTCCTTAATATTTATTTTACTGCTCATAATTTTCTCATTGCAGCTGTGCCACATTGCCTTTTAGAGGAAATGGAAGTTCTTGCCTATAAACAAGAAGATCTCATGAACTCAAGATTCACAGCTCACGTCACACTCCCTATGCAGTCCTGGATGAGTCACTTTGTCTCTCTCTGCCTAAATTGACCGTCTGCAAAATGAGGATACTGTATTTTCTTTTGCCTTTCCTTTTTCTACATTGGTTTGCAAATCAGCTGGGGCAGTGACTGTCTTCCACTTGTAACTCAGCATCCAGCAAATGGGACTTCGATCCTCATTTGGGTTCTTCACGTGATTGAATCTCTATTCTTCCTAATCAACACTATGTATAATATTACATTTTTGTTTTCAGCCTCTGTTTTTCTGAAACACTTTTATACCCTATGCTATTTGGGAACACTCCTCTAAATAGAATTGTTAGCCCCTGTTTTGTAAGTCCCAGAACAACAGCAGCTGTTGGCATCACCACCAGGACCCGAACAAATGATGATGTGAACTGGTTAACAAAGCTCCCTCAAATCCATCTGTAAGATATGACACTGTCCAGGTCTGGAGGCCTCCTCCTTGGAGGTCCTGCTGCTCATCACAGCATGGTGCAGACAGAGGGGCTTCTGAATAACAGGGAGACTGCCCACTCCATTAGAACTGTCCCATGCCCATACCACACACCCCCAGGGGATTAGAAATGAAGGTTGACATTAGATGTTACCTTTGTGTGACTTTTATCTTGGGATCTGTGATGTCATCTGTGTTTCTCCCATCTATGGTCCACCACACCTCAGTCCGGGAGTCCTTCAGGAATGTGAAGAAAACCTCACAGGGCAGGACAAGGTCATCACCTGCAAAGAAAGGACCATCATCTCCTAGGAGAAAAGGTATTGCAGTGCAGGAACAGCACCCCCCTCACTTCAGTGCTTTCCAAAATCCTATCAGCCTCAGCTCTGCCTTCCTTCAGGAAAGAATGAGGCCAACATCCACTTTCTGACATAAACTGTAATAACAGCTTAACATCCCTGGACATGAAGATTTGTGACAGACATAAATAGAAAAAGATGTCCTGCCTTCTCAAATGTGTTACAAATTCCTTGACTGCACAAAGCGACCCACCCAAAGAGACATGCTCCATGCCAGCCACTTCCTTGGAAACCCAGGCAGTGCTGATCAATCCCACAGCACAGATGCCACAAAGTGAAGGATCAAGCTCCACAAAAACATTTTGGTTTGGAAATACTTCTTCAGGAATTTGACTTCTGCTCAAGATCAGACTTAGGAGCGTGAATATCTTGGCGATCAGTATGTGACTTTATGTTACAAAGGACTATGGATGAAATCTGACCTTCTGAGCCAAAGGAACTGTTCTTTAAAGTCAAGACTCTGGTGCTAATCATCATCATTGCCACCACATTTATTACAGCACTGTAATGGGACACAATCCATTTGATAGAGGGAATTGCTCCAAAAAGCTATTAGGCAAAACTGACGGTGTGGGGGAAGGGCTGAGGGAAAGGGTGTGGTACCCCATTACCCAGTGCTGCGAGGTCAGCAGAAGGAGAGCTGTCACTAATTAGGAAGTCATCAGCCAATAAAAGGGGAGATGAGCAAGAATTGGCTAAAAGACTAAAGCCACTCTAGGGGTGAATGAAGGAGGGAGGAAGGGAGCAAACCACAGCCAGGACCACGGCTGAAACAAGGTCCTACAGGAATTCTCCTAAGCAGCTGAGTGTCCCCGTTTCATCTGCTTCTGCAGCTGCAGTTTTGTATCATCACACCTGAATATCTTGCAAAAAATCAGCTTTTAAAGCTGTGCTCTCCATCAAAAATTAGCATCCCACACTGTCCCCCAGGCAACCCGTGGCAGCTCGAGTGCTCTGAGAGGGAAAGCAGCAGGGACACAGTGGGAGAGCTTTGTGCCTGGCTGGGTCTCCCTGTCCCACTGGCACGCTCTGAGTGTTGGACTTACCTGCTTCCAGCTCGTACACAACTTTCTCATTTGGAGAGGTGAACTGTGGTGGCAAGGCCTTGTTTGGAGATCCTGCAGGAGACAACAGAGAGCCCCCATGGGGCCCCAGACTCGTGAAAACTTGGAATTCTTGCAGCCTCACTCCCAATGCCCTCGCACTGCACTGCACGTTCTCCAGTCTAACTCATGGTGCATTCCTGCTGTGGAGTTCTGTGCACACACAAATCTAATCCTAGTCCCCAAACTCAGGGCCAAGTCCTGATTTTAAGGCTCCCCCAAAGTTTAGGTAAGCTAGTTTGGGCCTCTCACATGAGAAGAGCTCCATAGCCTTCTCATCTCCCACAAGGCATAGCCTGCACCAGTTTGTTTTTACTGCTGCTCTAAAAAACAAAATACAAACCTCATTTTGTGTCACAAATATCTATTTCAACCCTTAAAACAGCTGTTTCTGAGGAACTCAGAATGTATCCTACAGCTCACTAGGTTTTTAAACTCTGCAATTCCCTGGCAGGTAGGCTGAGCCTCTGTGCCTGGAACAGATGTGTCCAAGCAGTGAGTACCTGGAGTTCTGCCTAGCGGATCAGCAGTCTCAACCCCAGCACAAATGGCTTTGAGACTCCAAGAAGACCAAGACCAGTTGGCTATGAAGTGAGAATCCCACAAATAGTGATGAGCAAAGGGCACAGGAGACCACGAGCAGGAGTGCCAAGGTTATGCATTCACATGCCAGCAGAGGGTACCCCTGGCCATCTCATGGGCTGAATTTCACCACCCTGAGGCTGGCCACTCTGTGTTTGGGGCATTTGACAAGGTGGCAGGAGGGACATCTACTGCAGTATGTTCTGGACAGTCACACAGGTCTGACCCCAGCAAGAAAAAAACCATCACGTCAATTGGGTAACGCAGATGGACTACAACCACAAATGGATCCTGCAACAAACTCTTCCAGCTTTTTTTACCACTTCTGCAGACACCCACATGCATTTTACACATTTTAAAGTCATTCTTACCCACCACCTTCATCTTTATGGTTCTGGTGAGATTATAGGTTCTTCCGTGGTCCTTGAATGTCACAATGCAAGTGTAATTCCCTTTATAGGCACTGCGGACAATGCCAATGACAAGCCTGGGCCCCTGGGGGTATCGCTCATAGAAGCCATCCACCGAGTTGCAGTTCTGGAGTCAGGCAGAAAAATACTTGAGTTTGGGACTCAAAAGTACAGATATTGGTTTAAATGCTTCTACAAAGATCTCATTTAAACTATTAATATGACACTTGGGATCATGATGTAGGTCAGACCTAAATACCACGAACTTTGAGCATGTTGGAATATAGACTGCTATGTTCACCTTGAAAATGAAGTGATGAAGCAGATCATCCTAATAACTTTATCCCACTTTAAACACAGACAATTTTACAAAGGAGAGATCTCTGATTCAGAAGTACCTTGGCAATCAAAGCGAGCACCTCAGCAGAGTGAAGAATGAAGTAAAAAGTGATAAAAAGAAAATGATGACGTATTCACAAATGGATACCAAGACTAAAGGACATGTACCCCATTGATGTCCATCTTTCGGGACTAATCAAGCTCTCCTGGCTGCCTTCAGTTCAGGATGAGGCCCCAGAATGTGCAAATAGCAAACGAGAATCTATAGTACATAAACCTTAATAACTCCTCTCTTTCTGTCAGGCAAGGCAGAAAAACTGCCAAAATACCAAGCTGGATATCCCTTTTCAGAAAGAGGCTATGCAGATAACATCTTGATTGTCATAAAACCCAAAGATGTGCACATTTTCTAAGAGATTATTTTTGAATGGTACATTTCCAAATCTGATACATCCTAATGGGGTAGTTTAGGACAGGGGTCATATACCATTTTTAATGATTTTTATTAGGCATGGGATGACTTGCTGCCTGAAAAATTACTTCCAAGGGGCTTTGTGTTTCATTCTGCTAATTGATTGCCGAGATGTGAATTTCAATGAATGATACAAGTAAAGCATTTAAACTACTGAAGTGAAATGGCTCCTCTTGATACAAGAGGAAGTTTCTCCTGAAGGGTTTTAGAGGTGGGATTTTCCTTTTGGGTCTTTTTAATTTCTTTTTTAAATCAGCAGGTATATTTGTTGAAAATTTCCCTTATTAAATTCATTTATACAAAATCTTCTATCTAGAAATACAAAAGCACCGTATAGTATGTTATTAAAGAATTTATTCCCAGAACTCTCAGACTTTACATCCCCTGAGACTTCTTATTCTCTACTGACTAAAGGCATCCACCTAGAGAAAAAGAGTGAAATCATATTTAATAAAATTGAGCAGTAATTCTGTAGGCAAGAGCCTGAGGATGGCTGGATACAGTCTAATAATCAGAAAAGTACGGAGGTTGGGGTAGAGCTCTATCAGTCTTCAGAAAAGAGGTTTGCTGAATTGTGTCAAACAGGACACCCATTGTCTTTGCCTGATGTACAGCTTCACTTCCTGACCTCAGAGGATTTTGCAAAGGATGCAATTTTCATGAACAGGTGGGTTTTTTTAAAGAAGAGGGAACATGAATGACAGTTTCCTTTCCAGGAAAGTGAGAGGCTCACACACAGCAGGTCAGGCACACTGCCCATAACTGAACTGAGCCACCTAAATCCCTCCTAGAAGTATTTTTCACTTGTGCACACTGGTCAAAAAAGCTTCAGCGTTAGCTCTCAATTTCTTTCCAAGAGCAGTTTTACCCATGAACTCAATGGAAGCAGAGCTCTTAAAATTAGTAAAGCTTCATTAACAGTATCATCACTGGGGAGACTCTGAAACGCAGTTCCATGACTGCCATGCCAACCACTGCTTTTTCACACACACCACTGCATCCCCCTGCTGCCCAAGTAAGCTCTTCTTACCAGGTACCACTTGACAGTTGGTGTCACACTGGCAGGGTAAAACCCATCAATATCTGGACATGTGATCTTCTGATTGGCATGCTCCAAGTAGAACATCTCCTCAGTGGGTTTTATGGAATGGCTCACACAAGAGTGCTGGTCTTTTGGAACAACTTCCAAGGGAAAAGCAACTTTGCTGCAGTAGGTTGTGTTCCTAAGGGTGGATGAGAACAGGGCTGATTAGTTGAAACTTGTTTACTCCTACAGCAGTGGAGTGGAATGAAATAAAAATTACATCTGCAATAACAAGCATCACAGCGCTGATGAAGTATGTACAGCCTTAGTTGACTCATTTATAAATGGCAAAGAAAACCCCACCAGAGGTGGCCACACAAGCTCACAAAAGCCTATAAAGATGACTAACAAGCAAAATCCACTCTCCTGCTGCTAAAGCAGATCATAAGGTCAAAGACACAGACAAAAGACAACGTGAGGAAGACCAAAAAGAGCTCTTACACACAGCAGATGCTACGTTCATTTTGCACCACAGTTAGAGACACCCTTAATTTCCTAGAAGTCTGAATGTCATGAATCTTTGCCAAATTAGCATGCAGTCAAAACATTACCCCTGCATCTGAAGTTATTTTTACTCTAGACATGCAGATCACTTCTTAATGGTGAGTGCCTGTGGATTTTGCCATGGGCTCAGCAATAATATTTTCACGGACACTTGCAGCAAGGAGAGGCACACTCATTAGTGTCTGCAAGGCTCCAAGCATTATTGCCATGTAAATTGGCTCAGCACTGAGCAGTCCTATAATTGCAACATTCTTTTCCCATTAATGCTTTTGTAAATGGTAGTCTCCCCACAGAAAGCTCTGGTGCTAACAGCGTCCTTTCCCCACCTCCACAAAAGTCCTTTGATTGCACTGAAGATGTACAGAAACTGCACCACACAACCTACCTGAGCATGCAGGTGTAATTCCCAGTGTCATTGAGAAGAGCAGGCCAGAACCAAAGGGTGTCTTTATCCTTACTGATGTGATTGTCAGGCAGGCGATAATTAATGGGCTCCTCCAGATCCCGGTCCTGCGCGATCCTGTACCAGATCAGGGTTAAGCCAGCAGAATGGGCTGTGCTATAGTTGTACTTCAAGAAGGTCTCAAAAAGTGGGCATTTGATCTTGGCAGGTTCCCCATCGTAAATCTGGATCTGCTTCATGGTGTCCACACCCCAGTCATCGCAGCGCTCTGCAGCCAGGAAGAACAAGGTGCTTTAGGCTTGCAAGTCTGCAGGAGGAAAACAGTTCTGCCCATGCCCCCCACAGCCCTTGGTCCTGTCCCCATTAAAATCAGAGACAAAACTGTAGTGTTTTCAATGAAAGCAAACTGAGCTTTTATAAAACAGAGCAAGAACATTGTGTTCATTTCTAGAGAACCTGGAAACTTCTGTTTTCATTTGCACACCTCCTACGTTTATGCCAAGCTATTTATCTCTCATCAGGACAATAGACTAGGATATTCCTGCATAAAACTAGGCTTCCTACAGAGCTCCAAGAAAATATACCACAAAAGTCTTATGTGGGAAGATAAAATTTGGATGACAACAAAGCCAGAGGTGTGTGTGCATCCATACACAATGATAGGGAAGATGGAAACAGACATGCTGAAATAGGAGGAAAAAAAAAGAAAATAAATCAAACATCAACCCTCCCTTAGAGCTGTGGGTCACTTTCCCTGCCAGAAGAAGCTGAACTGTGGGTTCCAGAAGTGAGGACTGTCTTTCCTGTGATGGTTTAATGTGACACCTGGGCACACCAGGATAGCACAATGAGTACAAGTAGTAATAAGTGACACAGAAAGACTGTTGACAGTGAAGTTTAGAACTGGAGCCTAGGGGGCAG
Source organism: Passer domesticus (assembly GCF_036417665.1). Taxonomy (NCBI): domain Eukaryota; kingdom Metazoa; phylum Chordata; class Aves; order Passeriformes; family Passeridae; genus Passer; species Passer domesticus. Next base: position 10,773,344 of record NC_087484.1, on the reverse strand, counting down.
AGGGAACAGTATGGAGCAGGCAGCAGCAGGTTCTCTTGTATTCCCAGGCAGTGCCCAGGTGCAAAGCCCAAGCACAGTTCAACAACAGGCAGTGGCTCAGTGTGGCTCACAGCAGACTTGGACTGACATAGAAAACATACAGCATGAGAAAAACCTGTATAGAGCTTTCTTTCTTTAATTACTTTCTTTTAAAAAATATTCTTGCCATTAGCAAACAGTTTTGACACAAATAGCACAGTCCAAACCCACTACTCTTCCAAGGACTCTTCTCCACTCTGTTCCTTCAACCCATCAGGATGTCCAGGCAGGCAGGGACTCGGTGCAAGCAAAGCACAGTCCCAGGGTGTCAGCAAACCTGGGAGCAACCTGTGCTGTCAGAGCCAACTGAGACACACGGAGAAGCTGCTGTCACTGCACCTCCTGCCTCCCCACGCTGACAAGGCAGAGCACAGCATGGCACACTTCCTCTCTTAGAGCTGCTGGGAGGCATTTGCTAGGGCAGCCTGACGTCTGAGAACCCAAAATGAGTCAAACAGGAGAGGGCTGTGCTGCCTGCAGCAGTCCTTGGGAGCAGTGTCTCAGCACATCACACACAGGCTCACCGCAGACTACACTGCAAAGTCTCTCTCATTTGCAGATATTAGATGAACTCAGACTGAGAGGAGAAACAGAATACAATATGCTCTTTGAGCCCAATTCTTCTGAATTCTTCTGAACTGACTTCACAGGCCCAAAGCAGGATTTCTGGCATTTATTCTTCCCTAAATAGACAGTGGGATGTAGCTTGCCTCCAGATTCATACTTAATTAAAAAAAGCAGAGATAAACCTTTGAGAAGATAGGCCTGCAGCACTTAAAGGCAGTGATGCTAACTCCTGTGGCTCAGCAATGGTTAGTCATGGGCAGGAGGAATCTGGGCCAGTAAGAATAGAAATGTTTTCTGGCGGGTTTACACATAAATGTAAATGCAAGCTGCACTGCTCCTCCTGCAGTATGCCAAACACCCATATGACAGAGTGCTACTTCTGGAGGAAGAGAATGAATTGGGCTAGGAAAAGGCAGTGAAGCTACCCAGAACACTAGCATTTGTTCAGAGAAACCCCAACCCCAAATATCTGGAGAGTGCTCACCATCTAAAAACATACAGATCTTTCAGAAGTGCACAGCATCACACACTATGGCTGCTACCACAGGCAGTGCCGAGGCTGGAACCACTGCTGGAAGCCTCACACCCTGGGAAGGAGCATAATGACCCATCACCACCATGATCAGGGCAAACTGGAACCAGCAGACTGCTTTATGCTGGTGAGGCCATGAACGAGGCATGGTCAAGTGTCCTTAGAGTGGTAATGAGACAAATGAGCCTGCAGAGACTGCCTGCTAACTGCACCATAAAGCATGGGCTCTTACTCATGGAGACAGGGCAGTTTTTTTCTGTAAAGAAAGGCTTCCCCTCTGAAAGGAGCAGACCTGGCTCTGTAAATCAGGATGCCCAGGTTCTCTTCCCAGCATCTGACTTGTGTCTCCTCTTGGGCTGCATAAAGGCAAATCATCCTTATTACTTCAAATGGCAGGACTGGGGAGAGAAGAAACTATATAAAACATTACTGTACTGAAATTCTTGGAGTCAAGATCAATGAAATTTGCAATCGTGAGCAGCTCTTGCATTTTGCAACAGCCCATAAATCAGCACTGTAAAACTACTTACCCGTTCAACCTGAATGAATTATTGAAAATAAATACAACTATTTTCTCTTTTTTTCTTCCTACATTTCTCCAAAACAATGCCCAGGCCTTGCCTTCTTGGCTTGGGAAGAGGGGACTGTTATTGTTTTACTGTAAGAGCTGTAGCTGGAGATTTTGTCTCAGAGCTGGCCTGGCTTCAGGGACACTGTCACAGCAAACAGGTGCTGCTCAGGCTCCCCACGTGCCCTGCCCTGGGTGCTGCAGGCTCTGAGTGAGCCCCAGACACAGCACATAACCACATAACTGCTGGCAATGAACAGCTACACCCAGAGCTCAGGAGCTGCTGTGCAGTGGGAGATCCCAGGCTGTGCCTCCCTCCCAAGGCAAGGACTCCTCCTGGCTGCCAGGGCAAAGGCACCCAGCACGACTCCGAGGGCTCAGGAAGTACTGCCATGACCCCTCACTCAGAGCAGAGATGCAGGAACACCGCAGGCTGCAGCAAAATGTCCTTAACACATAAAACACTGAGGACAGAAGTTGCGGTGCTTTGCACAGCTTCCCTCTCCCTGTGCCATGCAGCAGTTGCACTGCTATTTCTACATTTTGGGGTGGTTTACTCCCAGGATAGCCAGGCTCTGCTTGATATAATGTGTGAGAACTGCAGGGCACCCCTCACACACACCTTTGTGAGCCTCCTCCTCCTCACCTCTGACAGTGCTCTTCTCCCTGTGACAACAGCAACCTTTGCTGTGGTGGCACTTCTGCAGCAGAGCCCAGCAGATGGGGCAACATGTCCACACACATCCATTAAGTAGAGGGGATACTCACATTACTATTGATGTAATTTTATTTGCATCCAACAGCTCCCCACAACATTTTGTGCTCTTTCCACTATTTTAAGGTCTACTGGATATTCAGAGCCTACTTGCTGCTAAGATCAGCATGCAGCTACTTGTGTGTCAGTCTAAATTGGAGATAGCCTGGCATGCAATAAAATGGCATGTCTGACCCTTCATCAGCATAAAGCAGTCCCACTAGGAAGAAAAAATATATACATACACACATTGCTAGATCCTGATTCCAGCAACAATGTGATTTGAGGGAGCACTGCAGAAAAAGGATGCAAGGATCCAGTTGTAATTGTGAGAAACAGCACTAACTTCCATGGTGCTGTGCTCACACTTGTTTTCACTGGCTAAGCCTCAGAAGTGAGTTTCTTCTCTCTTGAAATGTTTCCTGCAAAAAAACAGCTGCTGGAGTTAAGAGCAGCTCCTGATTAAATCAACTGGGATCAGCATTCATGCTGTGACTCCAGAGGCTCCCCAACAAATGGAAACTAGGGAGAAGATGGAGCTGTATCCAACTCCACATCTCTTCTATGCTACAGCAAATGGAGCACTACACATATACCTGAGAGACACAGTAAAATTCTCTAAAAATACACCATCCCACAAATGCACCTTCCTAGAAATGCCTCTGCAAAATGATTTTGAAAGCAGCCACCTTGTCCTCAGTACCAATGAAGAGCACTGCAGCTCCCTTGACCCCTCTTACGGCTGAATGCCCTGCAATTGCTCAGCAAGCCTGTGACCCACAACACCTACCTGGGACAGACAATGTGGGGAAAAGGCAAGAAATGGCCCTGTTTGCACAGCCTGCTTAGGAAAAGGGGAAGGAAACACCCATCTCCAGAACTGGAAGACAAAGTGCAGGCAGGGCAGCAGGGTGATAAGAATGCCCACCTTGATTTCATGTGCCTTGAGGGGGCCTGCCTTGCATGCAGACTGGGACCATGCAGTGGCAGCAGGACACAAAGCCATCAGTGCTGCCAGATTAATGATCCCTGTTCCTCACACCACTTCAGCTGCAGCAACAGGGGGGGCTGTGCTATCATAGGATGACTTGGTTGGAAGGAACATTAAAAATCACCCAGTTCCAACACCCTTGCTGTGGGTGCAGGAACATCTCCCTCTAGACCACATTTCTTAAAGACCCATTTAACCCGGCCTTGAACACTTCCAGGGATAGGTCATCCACAGCTTTTCTGGGTATCCTCTTCCAGGGCTTCACCACCCTCATAGCAAAGAACTTCTTCCTAATATTAAATTTAAACCTGCCCTCCTTAAGCTTAAGGCCATCCTCCCTTGTCCATCACTATATGCCCTTGTGAGAAGTTCTTCTGCAGCTTTCTGTAAGGTCTCCTCAGAGCCATTTCTCTTCCAGGCTGAGTAGCCCCAACTCTCTCAGCCTGTCTTCACAGGAGAGGTGCTCCAGCTCTCAGATCAACTTCATGCCCTCCTCTGGACTCACTCCGACTGATTCATGTCCTTTGTATGCTGGGGACCCCAGAGCTGAACACAGCACTGCAGTGGGGTCTCACCAAAACAGAGTAGAGGGGCAGAATCACCTCCCTTGACCTCCTGGCCACACTTCTTTTGTTGTGACCCACGACACAGTTGGGTTTTTGGGGCTGCCAAGTCATATCTCAACAGGTTCCTGCTCATCTGTCCCTGCTGCATTATCTCAAAGCAAAGCTGGTATGAGTCAGCCTCTACCCATGGGGCACAGCAAGGCCAGTCTGCTATGATGCACGAATCAGCATCAATAAGGCAGGAAAAGTTGATCACACAAAGCAATTAAACAAGAATTAATTGTTACTAGCTTAAAAAAAAATGTTCCTCACCACCATCTTTCAAGCTCAGTCAGTGAGAAGGAAGGAGAGGAAGCCAGGCTGAATGGAGAAGACATGCTGTGAGCACAGGAGGCACCAGCTGTGGCCAGTACCACGCGTGGGTGCATCTCCCATTCATGCCAGTGCCAGGAGCACCCACTCTCCACACTGAGTCTGCATTCTTCCTTTTCCACCCCGCACGAGACCAGCCCTGCCTGTTCCCTGGCTGTGTTCTCTGCTCAGTAGTATCCCATCTGACCATACAACAGGATGCAGAAGAAGAGAAGCATGGAAAAAAACAAATTAAAAGCTCTGCCCTCTGGTTTCTGCCTCTTCTCCTTAACTGGGAGAAGAGGCACAAACCAAAACACGCTGAGATGGGTGGGAATGACACAGAAGTTGGGTTAGGCCCAGCCAGGATCAGCTGGCTCTCACCGTTTGCTCTCACTACTTCTGCAGAAGTGATGGTGGCCACAGAACACCTGAAAACTGAATTGTAACTGAATGCTGCCTTGGAGGCTCAGCCTAGAAGCTGTGCCAATTCTGCAGAAATTTATAATCTCACTTCCAGTGGAAACGCATCCAAAGAGGCCTCTCATAACCCCACTGCCTTCCTCCCACAGCCTCTCCAGAAGAGCAAGGAGGTGGAAATGGTCCTGGCACAACCTTCCTACACAGCCCAACCCCATCCATGTAGTTCTGCTGTGATGGCATTGGTGACATGGTTTTACACTTCTCCCAGGTTTCATCATATTCATCCTGTGTTGCCACTGAGCTGTGATGCCACCACAGAAGCCTCTCATCTGGACGCTGCACACTGGGATGGAGTCTCTCTCTCCCCCCAAGTGCTTTTATCATTTGCATAGGTAGGACAGCTCAGAAAAGAAGAAGGAAAAGGACCTTCTCTTGCAGAAAGGCTCAGTTTTGAAAAGCACCTGTACATGGCAGTTGATTAACTTTAGACCCTGAATGTCTAATTTAAACAGGTGTGAAAACCTGCCTCTGCCAAAGTCATGGAAAACAAGCTGACTGCATAAACTTCTGTTGACTTCAGGGGAAGCAGCCAAAGCAGGACATCCAAAAAACTGATTCTGTAATGGAACCCAGAGCTTCTGACTCTGAATTGCCTTATCTCATCAAGCACAGCCTGTAACACTGGGTAGTCCTTATTTGTGTCTCTTAGAACTCCTCCACAGTGAGCCCTGTGACTTCACTCTCTATCTGTGCATAAAGCTGTTTACTGCATGTGGCAGAGTATTTTGGTTACCCCCAGCAACTGGGCCAAAAAAAAAAAAATATATTCAGATTTCTCTAGCAAGCTTGACATATTTTTCTGGAGGCTTTCTTTAAATTTGAGATCAAAACGATAAAGGTAGGGGCATGAACTACTTCCCTGAAGGATAAGAAGAGCAAACAGCTACTTGCCATCCCACTTCATTGAGAAAATTTATGCGTGAAGCAAAGCAGAGCAGCACAGGAAGAGGAGAGGTACAGGAAATGGAACACCCCATTGCAAAATCATCTGTAGGAAAGGCAGCATGAAAAGGGGTCAGCATCTGATCAGCATCACTGCTGAGCTGTGCTTAAGCTGGCAGGGGCTCTTGCGTGCCTGGGACACCACACTGGCACTTGACAAGGTCCAGGCTAAACTGTCTCTGCCAACAGGCTTGCTTGGCTAAACCCATGCAGCCCAGTCACTGCACTTAGCCAGGTGCTCAAAATACAGTCAGCAATTCTTCCCTGTCCATCCCACAGGGATGCATTACAAAGATGCTGCAGTAGGTGTCCTCAGACAAGGATGGGAAGCAAACAAAGGCAGCAGGCAGTAAAAGGGTCCAAGGGTCCAGCAGAGTCACCTGGGTGCCACAAAACATCTGACAGTGAGAGCACAGCCCTGCAGCTGTAGCAGGGGGACATGACAGCTCCCTGGTGCCCTATTTGACACACACACAGGAGCAAAGGTGACTGTTCAATACCGTATCAGCAACACACCCAGAAAGGGCTGCTTTCCTCCAGACACTCCTGCACTTCAGTGCAGACAGGTGACACCATGATGCCTGCACAGAGCTCACCCTCACAACCCATTTCCTCAGCTGACAAGAAGCAGACGTGAGGCTTTATCTCCCCAGTGGGCACAGCTCTGGCTGGTGTGGAGGGAGGCTAGCAGCTGTGGGGACACATCTGCACGCAGGTCAGCTCTGCTCCATGGGTTTTATCTCCATCCACTCCAGGCCTGTGCAGCTTTCAACACCCTCAGTGTCAATGACTTCATGCCCCCAAGTGCCATAAACTTCCACAACCACAGTAGCTCACAGATGGGTACGGATGGTTATAAAATCACGTCCTAAATTAGGACAGCAAGAAGCTGAGATTGGAAGAGTAGGAGGAAGTCAGGAAATCCCAGGAGATGATGGTGGGGGAGGGATTTAGTCTCTTTAGAAAACAATAATGCAGTTTAATCTGTTTTTCTTTTGACTTTACACACTAAAATAAGCTTCTCAGCTTCTGGGGCTGTCACAAATCATAAGGAAAATAAGGTGACTGGAAACCCATCAGCAGAGTAAGAGCCATACAGTAATAATCCTGAGGAGCTGCACAGGGCTTTCCATCTTCAAAGTCTTTTACAGACAGTAATTTATTAATCTGCAAATTTCCCCTGGCCAAAAGTAACTGTTCTGCCTTTCTGCTAAGCATGAGATCCACAGTACAGTTCAGCACTGGGGAGAGACAGCGCAGGCAGTGGCTCTGACCTCTGGAGCCAGACCTCTGTTTCTTTCTCACTGCAGCCAGAACTCCACTGCTCCAGCCACCACCTGAACCCAGAAACATTGATGATATCTAGCACTTTGGAACCAGCTTCAGAGCAGACAAAACCAAAGTAGCTGAAAGCCTCTGATATAGGGGAGTGTAAATAGACATGTTCACAATCCAGCAAATAACAGCAAAGCCTGAAATAAAGCTCCCAGGAGAGAAACTCCTGGCTGCCTTCCAGCCACTACCTGCCATGCTGGGGTATCATTCTGGCCCAGTCCTGGGCTCATCCTACCACACAGGCTGCCTGATAGCCCCCAAGGGAGCTACAGAGGCATTTCCCATACACACATGATGATTCCCCCACCAAAGGGCTATTTATGCACAGCAGGTACCTGCTCACACTACATGGGTCCATTAGATAATCAGCAGGAGGCTGCTCCTCCTCTCCTGGCAGCAATATTCTTCTGCTTTTGCAATTCCCTAAGACAGTACTCCCAACCATGGTCATCTCCTCAGCCCTCACGCTACAAAAGCTCTTGGAGGGTGAGAGAGCAGCCTGGTTAACAGAGAGGAAAAAATGGAAGAAGAAGCACAATTACAGCCACATCTTCTTTATAAGCAGGTATCTAACATTGGCCAGATTTGTTCAGAAACTGGAAGATAACATTATTCTGTATTCATAGTGGCTGTTATGTTCTTTGTCCATCTGGTTTTTCATCTCTTTTGAGCCAGTGTATATTTATATATTTATATGACTTCAGTAGTGCCAAAGAAACTATTGTACAACCAGACGCGGGTCCATCAACTTTTGTTATCCTTCCCTGGCTATCAGAACGTCTGGGTTCATTAAGCATCCTGCAACATGAGTTCCATCTGAAGGATGGCTTAGCTAGGCAAGGAAAGCAGAAGACATCAAGTACCACTTAAACACTGACCCAAAGGTCATGAGTGATGCACTCGTGCACTCCATGCACTGCAGGTCACGGATATTCTCAAGACCCAGAAAAGATTTGCCCACGCGTTCAGCGTGAGCCAACAGAAGACTCAGGCACCAATTCAGTCTCAGGCTCTACATCTCTTACTCTACACTACTCAGATATTTCTTCCCTCGTTCAGCTTGCACCTCCCTTTCAGCAACTGATTTTGTTTCAGCACCAGCCTCCATACGCAGCAGAAACAGCAGAGCCCAGAGAACAGATGTTTAGAGCCACAGTGCTGCAGGCAAAATCTGGGGGGGAAATAAAGTTTGTGGGTTTGTCTCTCCAATAGGAAGCAGGGTGAAACATGATGCTAAAGCTTTCTGACACACTGCCAGAGAGACTGACAGCCATAGTGGCTTAACTGGATGGAAAGGCCACTTGCAGCCAGAGCAATGCTGGCATTTTAGAGCTGAAATTTAGCAAGTGTTGGTTCCTCACCCCCTCTGTAAGCTCACAGAACCTGGGACTCAGCAGAGCTGGTAGCCCCGGCTTAGGCAGTCCCTGGTCATTATTGCTGACCAGATTGCTCCACTGGGAAGGATGGCAGAGGCAGGAAAAGTGGGAGCAAACCACAAGATGACTCCTGGCCCTGCCTCCAGCCTTCCTCAGTCCATCCTGGGCTGGAGAGAGAGCTGGTCCCAACAATACAGCATTACATGACTTAATAGTCAAAGCACAGAAAAAAACTCAGCTGAAATGACAAATCCCTACCAAGTCACATACGTTAAATATCCCAGGAACCAGGTTCCCCAGTGAGAGCTACCCATCTCCATGGCCCTGCTTGATGTTAGGTGACCACCAGGGCAGCTGCAGTACACAGCCCTTCTGCATCCACTCCAGATAAGCTCAGCTCTGCTCCCCCCACCTACATCCCTGCTCCAAGAAGGAAAAGCAAGCCCAAATGCTGTAACATTTCCAGAACAAGGCCACTCTATCATACTGCTATGTATTTATGACTTTGCAAGGGTGAAACGAGCTCCAGTCTCCTTTTGGTGCCAGTCCCAGGAAACCCTGCAGAGAAACAGAGGGCTGCACAGACGGCTGCCCCTCCATCCAAGCACAGACAGCCATCCAAGCCCATCATGAATAACAAAGGACATTCTGACAGCCCAAACCGGTTTATGAAGTCCATGGCACAAAAAGGAAGCTTTGAACTGAAGAGCACATCTGACACCCACAGACCTGCAGGAAATTAAATGTATACACTGCAGTGGATTTGCAGGAGAAGTGTATTTTAACTGATCACGTGTCTCATGTATTGAGACTTGACTTACATTCTTGCAGCACTCTACAAGGGTCCTGGCCACCCTGTACAGCAAATCTCTGCTAAAGGAGACATGTTTACAAAGTACTAAATGCCCTGCAGAAATGCATGGAGGGTTCTGGTTCTGCCAGATCAATTGGCACGAGCCTGTGTGACTAAAATGCCAGGGTGCTCATTTCTGAAATCAGCTTCTTCCCAGCCAACTGTGTTAGCTTTTAGAGCTGCTCTAACATTTCCTGGGCAATCCTGATTCAATTGCACCTACCTCTCATTTCTGCAAAATCCCAAGATGACTGCACGTGGGGTGTTGTAATGCTGCCTCAGCAGGAGGAGGATGTTGCGTTGGTGGAGAGCAGAACAGCTCGTCCAGAAGCACAAGCAAAGCAGGGATTTTCCCAGCAAGCAGCTGAGATCCATGCTACTGGTTCCCTCCTTCCCCACACACTCCCACTGCCTAGGGCTTAGTGGAGGAGACCTAGGCCGTGTATTCTTTATCCTTTGCTGTTTCCCCTTTGCTCACCACTTCCACCCAGCCCTTGTCAGCCAGGATGGGACATCCCCCACTAAAGATCACAGCCTACTGTGAGTGCCTGCAGCCCTTGGGCAGCCCAAGGGAAAAAACCTCCCAGGCTTCAGCCTGTGCAATGAACGCTGCACTGAGATGAACCTTGCTGAAGTGCACGTTGTGAATCTGGCCCACAGTAATTCAGTGTGGTCCAAGAGAGAATGACAGAAGAGCTGTTCATCTGCTCGGGGTATATTGTATCTGCTTGCTTGCCAGCACTGCAGAGGGACAAGAGTTCATGAGGGCGACTCGTCAAACCCCTGTACAGCCCTTATTTCTGAACATTTCCCCCCATAAAACCAGCTCCTGTTCTTTCCTCCCTCCCCCTTTCCACTTGCCTCCTGCAAATCATGCTGTCTCCTTCCACCCCCAAATAGGAAGTCCGGAGCCGAGACATGCACAATCTGCCTCTTCACAAGAGCTGGGCTGAACGAGTGCCAGAGGAGCTGCGAGCATGACAACATATTTCCTGTCAGGAAAGTGACTCAGTGAGACGGGTATCAGAGCTTCTCTTACTCTAGAAGTTCCCCTCTCCCCTTGCATTGCTAAGGCATGAGTCAGAATTGGAGAGCTGAATCTCAGTTCCCTCCAGATCCAAGCAGGGATAGCAGAGTTCAGGTTCAAGCCTGGGTCCTTCCTGCAGCTCAGTGACAAGGCAGCTCCATGGGCCAGCCCTGGATTCACCCCTCACAGAAGGGCAATAATGATACTAATGACAAATTATAATAATGACTAATGATAATAATGACAAAGGGGACAGCTGGAGTTTGCAAAGCACACCTAGGTCGAGGTGCTGCTTCTATTTGCTCATGCACCTCTTCACACCACACTGGTCGTCTCTACACAGAGCACTGTACAACAGCCCACCAGAACCAACACTGTCTTCATGCATTTACTAAAGTATTTTATACACAACTATTTAATCCAGAAATACTGCAAAGGCTCCAAACTCACTGCAGACAGTTTTCTCCTCTGCAGAGTAAGAGAGCAGGTCCATCACATGCTATGTCCTTACCTGAGGCTCTGCCAAGGGTGACCATGGACAGCCAGAGTGAAACCAGCAGGACACGGACCATCTTCATCCTGGGAGACAAAGCACACAGACCTGGTTACTTGACACTATTTTACCACTGCAGGCCATTTTTTAACTCTATGTGTTTATTCCTCCGTTCACCCAGTGGTCCTTTAATTCTGGCACATCCCTGTTTTGTTTCATTAAGATTCCTTAAGGACAGCACCTGCACGGCAGCATCACTCCGCCTGCGGGCAGCTTGCCAAGCCTGGGAGGTGATGGCTCTGAAAAGGACAGCCCAGCTCATTGACTTAAGTCACCAGAATGGTCTACATTAGGGAGCACAAGGAGTCAAATGGATGTTTGCAGGCTACAAACATCCCAAGCTCTGACTCCCAAAAGAAGGTCCTTTGCCAAGACCTCCTTCTGGTCATCTCCAAGAACAAGTGCAGAGAGCGCTCACAGTGGCTGTGGCACATCTGTACTGAGCGTGTGTCCCACGCTCTGACAGGACAGCCACACCAGAGCAGTCCCAACTGGCAGCAGTCCCAAGGGGTGCTGCCAGTGACCTGCAAAGGGGCCAGCTGCCAGATCCTGCTTCCACCTGCTCCTGCAGGCAGTGGAGGCAAGACATCAGCTCCTCCTAGTCAAACCCTCCTTGGAAATCACAGGAGTAAACAAACGCCAGGTTTGTACACTTTTCAGAAAGGATCTAAACAAAGGCTTATACTTTGTAAGCAGAAGTGATAAGCAAAAAACAATCCCAAACTTCTCCATTTCCACTACAGAACACAATTTCGTGTAATTTGAGATAAATGTACACTGCCAGAGTTTCACTGGCTGCCCACTCCAGTATCTGGCATTCGGCTCTCAGAGCTGCTCACTCACTGGAATTAAATATCCCTCTGTTTCTAGGTTTTTCAGGATGCAATTTATAAGCTGGTAGTCATGAAAACTGACATCTACTAGATGCTCTCATTAAAGGGGTTAAGGTCACATTTGATATTCCTGTGTGCTGTCAGATCACAAAGGGAGAAGAGATGGTTAAAAGGCTGAACTTCATCAAAGCATCTCAGCTCTGCCAGGCAGATGCAGTAATGAGCATGGTGATACTGTCAGGAATGTGCTCATGAGATGACAGAGAAACCTGCTCCATCAGGGTGTGTTAAAAGTGTGGGGGGAGAAGCCACAGAGCTCCCTTAAACATATCCCTCAAAAACCTGTCCAGAAAATATGCAGTACACAGAAGGGCTTTGAGCATAAGCAGAGAACACCTATGATTGCACAGATTGCAGAGATTAACAAGAATGCGACACGTGAACTGCACTACTCAAAACCCAGCAGCGGATATTGAATCCTTCCTTTTCAGGGCTTACATCTGAAAAGCCTTTGTGCGATGCCTTCCCTCTGCTGGGCTCATCTCAAAGAGACAAAGGAAATCTGAAGCATGCCTGTTCTTCCCTGCACAGACCATGGAAAGGGCTGCACACTGCCTCTGAAGCCATCAGGCTTTCAAAAATGGTCAAGAAGCAAGGAAAAAATGAGGTTTTTTTTTTCCCTGGGGTCCAGCTGAGAGGGCTGATCATCCTCTACCACCTTCCTCCAAATTGAAATGCCAGCTGCTTATCAAATCCCTCTCTATTGCCACCTACAACCAGCTTCCAACGTTACTTAAGACTCCATAGGGAAGAAACAATATTAAGTACTCCCACCCCTTGGAAATGCTGAAGAAAGATAAAACATTTTTATGCCACCAGATAAATGGACAGAGAGATCCAACGTGCTGCACTTCTGGTAGAAATGAAGGAACTTTTGGTAATTGAGATGCTTGAAGAGAGGAGGTGTAAAGAGTGGCAGGGAATCATTCCCATAATCAAGATCCCTCATGGTTCCCTCTCCATTTGTCATTAGCTAAATGCACAGCGTGTCCTAACTCACCCTTATTTTCAAGCGACTCTCTCCTGCATTTTGCACAAATCAGACTGAATTCAGCCCTGAGCAAGCAGGAACAACTACGGACTTTGGATGAGTTTCCCTTGCATTGAGCAAGGCCATTTGCGTGGCCTGAGGCCAAAATAAACTACTACATTTGACTCGGTGGTACACGAACTCTGCAGTGAGCTAATATTTACATCCATTAGCTGTGCTCACAGGAACACGCTCCTTTCAACTGTCTCACAGAGCCACCAGGTCTCCATTCCCATGAGCAAGGTATCCAAGATTCCCATGCTCTGTCTACTAGTAGGAAACTCCTTTTTTTCTTGCTCTGCCCAGCCATAAAATCAGAAGCCTTACACACAGAGTGATTTACTTCTGGTTCATTCCAGGCTTTCCAGAGATCTTATCAGTTGAGACAGACACAGAGCCTGTCAGATTACAGCAATTTCTCCATTACAGAGAAGGGACACAGCTGACCACAGCCCTGGCTGCCCCCACTCCACACAAAATGCAAAGGACCATGGAAGGGACATGCACAGAGTCAAGGGCTGGTCAAGGGGAGGCATCACACCTTCCTGGACGCCCTGACCATGCCAGGGTTTGCCAGCCCAGCTCCATTCCTGTGGGACACGATGACTCAAAAATACTCCAAAACCCCAGCAGCCCCAAACCTGTGACACCCCCCCAGATAAAAAGCTCTGCCCACAGCAGTCCTGTGGTGACACAGGAGAAGAGCATAGCATCCCTTAGAGAGGGGTGGGTTTTGCAATGCCCTAAAGAACCTGACACCACAGGGCTACAACCCACCCTGGTCTTGCCAGGAACAGAAGAGTTTTCTCAACCTTTCCCAGCTTCTGTGTTTTGTGACAGGACAGAGCACGTTGCCATTTTTCCTGCCTGTGACGCAATTCCAGTGGTGTCTGATGAACTTCTTGTGCAATTCTGTAGAACTGCACCAAACACCAGCTTCTGTGGCTGCAACCAAAACAGCCAGAGGCCAGGGAGTGCAAACCCAGGCTGCAGCAGAAGGCTTCTCCCAACTGCATCCACCCAGTGCAAATAAAAACAAAATGAGAATAAAATCAGTGAGCGGGAGAGCTCGCCAGCTCAGAAATCACACTGCAGCTAGAAAGCAGGCAATCAGAGCAGCCAGAAGGCAGCTGGAGAGCTCTGATACTTCCTCAGCACTCCAGGAACTTCTCACGAGACCAATATACTCTGAGGTGCTCTTAATGTCTCCATAAATTAACATTTTAATAATAATTCATAGAGCAGTTAGGGAAAATGATCCATCACAGCCCTTGCTAGAATTTTTTTTAAGGAACTTAACTTGAAATGTTCATTTTGTTTCAAATCAGAAATTGTTCCCTTTTCCTTCCGGAGCACTTTTTTCTTCAAACTTTCACCTTCTGTCTACTGAGGAGCAAAGAAAAGTGGGGTGGGGGGAAGTACAATCATGGAAGTGTCTCATGCTCTTAACATCAAAGGGGGTGGAAAATCTCATTTTTTTCATTTCATACTGGTCACACGTGGCATTTCTGTCAGAAAAAAACATGAGTATTTTTAGATAAAACACCCTTTAATAAAACACCCTTGCCAAAGAGACCTCAGCAAGGCATCATTCCCTCCTGCCTTTAGCAGCATGGACTCTGCAAAGCCCACGCACTTTACCAGCAATTATAAAACCAAAGACAGATGTCAAGTAATTAATGAAGAGAACTGCACTCAAAGTAACTACTGCACACCTATTCTCAAAGACACTGTACCAATTCTACAGAACAATGCTGCATTGTCCAGGAAAAATGCCTTTGTCCCTCCTAACCAGAGGCCTCTAGGGAGAGCTGATAGGTTTTTTGCTTTCTATGGAGAAGTCACACTACGGCCTGCAGAACAAAAGTGCCCTTCAAAACCTTGCCACTAAGTGCTCTGACTGAAAGGGAGTGTAAAATAAAGCAGTTTTTGAAAGAGGAAATAAATAATTTCAGCCCAAGCACATTTTGCATAGTGTTTTCTTTCTGTAATTCTGTCCCAACTCAAAAGCATTTGAGAGCCCCAAAAAATGGGATACAGACACAGGAAGGCTGGCAAAATTCAGAGTGGGCTAGCTTAGGAAATGCTTTGGTTCTGTGCACATGGACTTGGAGATGAAGGTTGATTGATTGGCTGCAGAGCAGAGTGGGTGCTCAGGAAAGGGGCTCAGCTCTCTGTGTGCCCACAAGCCCTGGGTCCCTGCATCATCACACAGAGCACTGCAGAAGGCTGCTCGACAAGTTTACTGGGTTTCTTATGGCGAAAAATAGATGTACAGTTCAAGTAAATTCAAAGAATCCAAAAGGCAGACAAAGGGCAGCCTGAAAAAGCAGCTGCAGAAAAGTAACAGCAAAACCACTAATGGAAAATGGGAAAAGGCCCTTCAGCCCCCCAGGAAACACTTTTGCTTTTCAATATGTGCCGGAGTAAGTCAGACAAAAGGAGGAATTACTGTAGCATAAAACATCTTGGTGCCACTTAGCCAGGGCTTGCACAGTGTCTCTCTGACCCTGTGGGGCCACGTGGGCACTGCCTGGCACTGCCCTTGGCTGTGGTGTCCATGGTGCCACTCTGTCCTGCCCTCCTGCACAGAGCTGGTCAGTCCCAGGGACAGCCCTCCAGAGGAACACAATGTGACACCTAGGCAGAAAGACAGGCCATGGCTTTTGGAAGTGCAGCCTTCACTGCCCAGGAGGAATAACCACATTCATGACAATTTCCACCCCAGGAAGAGAGCGGGGAGGGATGCAGCAGCAGTTTGATGATGAGCACCAAAAGCAGCTTGCAGCACTTGCCCTGCTCTTGTGCATGCTACGCCACACTCATCACTCCAAACACAGGCACAGTGACCAGAGGGCCCAGCGCTGGCCTTGCAAAAAACATCCACATCTCTCCTCAGGGCAGGGGGCCCAATCTGTCCTGGCAGCAGCTCCCAAACAGCCAGGCACATTTCAGCAGGGATCAAGCAGAGCTGAAGCCTGCCCTGCAATCAGGGATATCACAGGAGCCACAGGTGTGACCCAGTCACTGCATCTACTGGTGACACATCCCAGGCAGGGACCTGCAAAATCAGTGCTGGAGTCCCACCTGGGCCAGGGCAGCTGCACTCACCAGGCCATCACATGCCTGACATCAGAGCAGGCTGAAAGGAATTTGTTCTGAAATATTTCTATTACAAAAGTAATTTATGTCATCAGAACCACAGGAAATGCTGAAATTTGAGCAGCCTGAAAGCTTTTCACCAGCTAGAATCAAATATTATACACCTGCTTTTGCAGAGGGGAACAAGAATTAAACTAGTGGGAGTCAGATGGAAAGTTGCCCTGGTGAGAGGTGTCTCCTGTAACCAGCACAAAGGATTTTCTGCCTTGCTTGGTCAGACCTGGCCACTGCCACACAGCTTTACAGCCAGAGCTACTGACTACCCTGAAGGACAAAAATACCAAACCAAAAACAAAGACACAACAAGAAAATCTAGAAATAGTCTTCTTAACCAGTGGTTCAGCCAGCTCACTGCCAGCCAAGGACATGACACCAAGCATCCAAGGTGGCTCCATTTGCCTGACACCCACCACGGCCCCTCCCTGGCTGCCTGCCTGCACAGCCAGGCCAAGGGCTGCAGCCTGCTGGCTTTTTAATAATGACATTTTACAAAATCCCCAACATGGGGATGAACGAGCTCAGCAGTGTGATGCTCCAGAGTCACCGTGGGAGGTGATCCCAAGCTATTTCTCCTTCAACAGAGCAGCACAAATTGCTGAAGTAAGGCTGCCTTTCCAGGAGCACCAAGAGCTCCCCAGGGCAGAGCTGGCAGCAGGCTCAGGAAAAAGTGTGGAAACTTTCATCCACAGTGAGTCATTCCTGGGAGCTTCCTTGGTAGTGCAAGATTTGCCAGTGCCAATGTTTGGGACATGGAGGTGAGATTTCCAGGCAGGGAATTTGTGATTTGCTATTGGCACTTACATACCATCTCCTGGCATCCTTTTGGCTCAGCAGATGTAACGCTAACAATGAGAATTCAGAGGAAGAAGGTTTTTTTCACCCTCACAAAAGAAAGAAGTGCAATCTAGGCATGTGGAGAGAAGTGGAGGGAGGGCTTGAAAATGTTCCTGAAGAAATTTGTAATCCCCTGCTTCCCTTTGCACTTCCCCTGGGGTCCTCTCAGGACCTGGAAAAGCAGAAATGCTACAGATCCTGCACACTGCTCTGCTGGAGTCCAGGGTGCCCCTGATCATACTCTGCCACCAATTTAGTGGGCAGAGCACACTACGTTTCATACATCATACATTGCTCATAAATGAGCTCTCTGTCACCTCTGCAAAATATGCTCACCTAGACAAGTCAAATAAGCAGCTGGGACTGTTGCCTGGAGATCTGTGGAGTGGGCTGGAGAGGGGCAAGTAGAGGCACAGCTATAAAATCAAACAGTATGGGTTACAAATGGATCCATGCTGGCCACTGAGCAGCTCAAACACTAAGCTACAAGAGCACTTCTGTGCTCGAGCAAAAGGTATCCAGCTAAGATAGTCTATTTTTTATGTGTGAATAGCCAGGGAATGAAAAGTTTCCAACCGTGCTTCAAAGAGAGCTGAGATCTTCCATGAAGCCAGACACAATGCTTTCTATTTTGGACAGCTATGTTATAGTGAAGGGAGAGTTCTGAGAAACACACACGTATTGTGCTACCACAAAATTAACTGAGAAACCAATCTTTGCACAGAAAATAAAGGAAATCTGCAATCTGTGTGGCCCAAAGACCTGAGAAGACTTAAGGAATCCAAGGTGAGATCCTCCCTCACTGGAAAAGCTCCAATTAACTGCCATGGAACACTTGGAGACATCTGACAACAAGCATTTAATTTATACATTGTGCCTCCTGACCTTTTTAATGGTTTTACAATGTAAGCAGCTCCACTACCCTCCCTAGGAGGTTGTTCCACTGCCCCAGTGGACACAGCAGCACATCCACACCGTGCATCACATTGCACAGCAGCAGCCCCAGGCTAGCTCAGCACAGGTGTCTAAATCCAGATAATACAATGCAGATTTGAGCAGGTTTTTAGATGGGCTTAATGCATTTTTCAGGACAGGCCCAGGACTCTCAAACCCCAGAGGAGCTTTCCCAGGAGGTGTCTCCGTGCAAGCCCAGCCTGGTCCAACCAGTGCCCTGCAGCCCCCCTCCCATCTCCCCTGTCACATCAGGGGCTGCACCAGCCCTGCTCAGCAACAGCCTCTCAGTGTCAAAAACACTCCAAGAGTTTCTTTTCTTAAGTTCAAGCCCTTGCTGGCAGCTACGTACCTGCTCCTTCACTTCATCTCCTCCCCTCACAGCACTAAGTGCTCGAGCACCAGATTCCCAGGATGCTCCATATCCAGACAACGTCCTTCCCTTCTCATTCCTCCAGAGAGAGACACAACAGGCAAAAATCCTCCAAGCACCACCATGCTCCAGAGCACAGCACTGTCTTTCACTTCCCTTCCCAAGAATCTGCTTTCCTGTGGTGCCTCAGGAGCTGCAATGTCTCCAGCACTACTACCAGGTTTGCCCATGCTGCTGCCAGTGGGAAGCCCAGCTCTTCCTGAGGCATAAGAGAATGATTTCCTCAAGTGACCCTGGGTATCCTGGGATAAGCAGCATATTCAAGGGTAAAAGCAAGTCAGATGAGTTTTTCAAGTTTGGGCCACACAGCATTTCCACACCTGGTACTTATATTAATCATGTTAATTTAATCCCATTTAACCTTACAAGTAAAAGCAAACAAGAATAAGACATCAAGATGCTTCAATCCCTGTCCTGCAGCTCAGACAGGCTGCTCCAAGTGTGCTTTATACATCAATCAATTTAAAGCAATATAAAAATAGCCCAGGAGCTACTAGCATCCCCCAAGACAGCACCTCACTTAAAAGCAGTTCTCTGGAGGTCGTTCCAGCCCTCCACATTCCCAGCCCACCCACCTGGTCCTCCTGGTGACTATCAGAGCAGCTTTCTTTTGCATACCTGTCCCTTTCTGGCCAGCACAGTGCAGAGTTGCATTCTGCAAAGGGGACTAGGAAAAGCTGTGTACAGAAAAAAGGAGAAGAGTGAGACAATCCTTCCCCCGCTGTGATGTGAATTCCTTTTGCTCCCCATGTCTCTAACATCTCCCTCTGCAAATATCTGGTTGCACCATCACAGGGAACTTGCTCAGGCTCTGCCTGCCCTGGCCCCATC
Organism: Passer domesticus; assembly: GCF_036417665.1. Lineage (NCBI taxonomy): Eukaryota > Metazoa > Chordata > Aves > Passeriformes > Passeridae > Passer > Passer domesticus. The sequence continues at coordinate 10,754,234 of NC_087484.1, read as the reverse complement.
AGTGCATCTTGAAATTCAACCTTCAAAGAACAGCACCCTGAAATTTGAAGTCCAGGAGCCTCCTGTGAGAAAATCTGCTCTGTGACCCACAGCACCTACCCAGTGGGAAAGCTGAGATGGAGCTGCAGGCAGCAGTATGCTGTGACTATCATCAATATTAATTATTTGGGGAGAATATGATTGATCTCACAAGGGCAATGAATTCATTTCTCCAGCTGAATGACAAACAAAAGGCAATACATGCGCTGCTGACATTTCCAAAGGCTACGAGGTGCAGAGACACAAGGAAATACTGCTATGCACTAAAGCCCTGCTGCAAAGGGCCAAAAATCTGGTAAGTCTCTGAAATGTTCACCTGAAATGGCACCTTCAATGCCAGAAAGCAAATGCCTTCATATTCTCAAATCTGTGCCGACCCCAGCCCTGGGCTGGCTCCCATCTTTGCATTGAGAGGAAGTAATCACTGAGGATCTTTGGGAAGTTGGTGTCATGGTTTGACTCTGGCCCAATGCCAGACTCCCACAAAAGCTGCTCACTCACCCTCCCCTCCCGTGCCACAGCTGGGCAGAGGAGAGAAGAAATTAATGAAGGGTTCATGGGTTTAGATAAGGACCAGGAAAAAAACACACCAAGGGCAAAACAGGCTCATCTTAGAGGTACAAAGTGAATTTATTACTAGCAGAGCCAGAAGAGGATAATGAGAAGCAAAAGAAAGCCCTTAAAACACTTTTCTCCCCCCAACCCCTCCTTCCTTCCCACCAACAGCACAGGGAGACAGGGCATGGGAGGTTTTGGGTCTGTTTGTCACTGAGATTTTCTTCCACTGGTCTGGGAGAGGATCCCTTCCCCTGTGAGCCCATGGGGTCCCTCCCATGGGAGGCAGTTCTCCATTAACTTCTCCAGTGTGAGTCCACTCTCATGAGCAGCAGCCCTACCACCCCTACTGCAGTGTGAGTCCCTCCCACAGGCCCTCCCAAAACTGCTGTGCCACGGGTCCCTCTTCCATGGGGTGCCATCCTCAAGGACAGGCTGCTCCAGCCTGGGAGCAGGGCCCCTCTCTCCACTGGGTCTGCATTGGATCAGCCTCCTCCAGGCATCCACCTGCTTTGCCATGGGCACCTCCCCATGGGCTGGGGGTGGATCTCTGCATCCCTGTGGATCCCCATGGGCTGTGCGTGGATCTCTGCATCCCCATGGATCCCCAGGGGCTGCAGGGGCTCAGCTGCTCCACCACGGTCTCACCAGGGCCTGTGGAGCATTCACGGCTCCGGCACCTGGAGCATCTCCTCCCCTCCTTCAGCACTGGCCGTGGTGTCTCCATGTTGTTTCCCTCACATGTCCTCACCTCCTCCTCTTCTCTGACTGGAAGAAAAACTGCACTGCCCCACTTTGTGTCGATCCTGCTCCCCAATACGTTATCACAGAGGTGCCACCCACGTCTCCAACTGGCCCAGCCTTGGCCAGCAGCATGTCCATCTCCAGAGCCTCCAGGGACCAGCTCTGCCAGACATGGTGGAAGCCTCCAGAAGCTTCCCACAGAAGCCACCTCTGTGGCCCCCCATCACCACCAAAAACCAGGCCGTGCCAAAACCAACACAGGCGGGTTGAGTTTCCCTCCTGCTTTTTGACACTTCATGTCAGCAACTACAGAGTCACTGCACCTGACAGACAAGGGGGCAAAAAAAATTCTAAGGGGGAAACATTACCCTGCTGGACTATTGAACGGGGCTGAAATGCAAGGTACAGCTCCCCTGTAGGGAGACACAGGACAGAAGGACACAGTGAGCCTGCAGAAAAGCGTTTCTGTCTCTCCATGGGTCAGGAGTCTGTGTGTGTGAAACCTCCCAGGGAGACAGACTTAACCAGGCTCCCAAAATTCCACACAGCACTGTGAGAGAGGACAAGGAAGGAGGAGAAAGGTAAATGCACTGGGGCTATTTTTCAAGAGAATGGACACAGGGGAAATCCCATCCCAGTCCATAGGGATGTTATTCCAGTGGAGTCTGAGTTCTGTCCTTCAGTCACCGCAACGCATCAGCTCAAATGCAACCAGCACAATTTGCTAGAGCAACACATTTTGGGATCCAGCAGCACATCTGTGTTCATTCAGAGAGGCTGGGTGCCCTCAAGACCTCCAGAGCCTGCCAGCTGGGCAGCAACATCTTCCTCCCACTACCCAGATCCCTTCTTAAAAACAAGGGCTGGGAGGGATCTGTGCTTGAAGGAAGAGGGGCTATTTCTCAACAAAACAAATCCAATTATTTGTATTAGAGTGAATTTGCATGCCTCTTACTGACAAATTAAGTATTTTTTACACATCTCAGAGCTTTGACTCAACAGATTGCTAATAAATTCATGTAGGTGGGGCTCTGGATGTTACTATGGTGGGAGGGAGGTGAGGTTTTACTTTTTGCAACAGGACTAACCTGAGAAAAAAATAACTAGGAATTTGGACTCCTTACACTTGCATTTATTGGCCTCCTGTAAGTCTCTAAGGTTGAAGATTTTAAAACAGTCTCTAGTTTAGGGCAGAAATATGAGTTTCTGGCTAATAAACATGAAATCTGTATATAGGCATCAATCACCAAAGGCAGTGCATGAAAAATTGTAGTGCCTCCCTGATAATCAGGCATTAGAGAACTTATAAATGGCTGGCCCCTGAACTGAGTGCATTAGTAGAGGCTTTTGAAATCTGTGCCTCTGTTTCCCCAGCCACATTTAGAACAGCCTCTCCCCATCTCACACCCCAGCAGTGCATCTTAATATCTCTAAAGTGCTTAGAGATGCTGAGATGAAAGATAACATATGAGTGCAAAGTATGGATTAATTCCCAGTGCTCAACTGTCAGTGGAGCTGATGGGGCTAAAAGTAACACATACTCACCACAAAAAAACAGGGGTTCTGAGCCTATCTCAAATAGTAGCTACTTAAGGAACAGGTCCCTTGCAACAAGTAATTTTGGGGCTGGTTAGTTTGGCACATGGAGCCCTAGCAGCAGGAAACAGAGAAATGCAATACACTACTATGAAAAATGGATGCTTTTCCAGAAGGTTTTCAACCTGTTCCTATAGAATTTGGTGGTGGGATTTGAACTCATTTCAGTTAGAGCTGCTCACATTTTAGCAACCACCACATAAAGAACATGACCAAACATAATTTGAAAAGCTATTTCCATTTCTGTTTGTTTTTATAAATTATTAAAAATCCAGTTTAAATAGTGCAAAGAAAACTTTAAATTGAGCAAGATAAGTTTTGGCATCCTTCCAAGTAGAAGGCAAACCCCAAAATGTTACTGCAAATCCAACAGATGGGTGTTATTTTTCACGCTTTAAAACCTCATTCCTTTGCACTGAGATTAACTGTAATTAGCTCTTTATTTACATCTAAAACAAAAAGTAAAATGATAAAGAAAGGCACTATAACCACAACTCACAGGCAGAAAAAGGCCAAAAAAAAAGAAAACCAACAAAAATTCCCTCTGAGAAGAAAACACGTCTTTCTTGCCAAGCAGCATAATTGTTACAAATATACAGTTAAACAACTCCACAACATCCTGTCAGCACTAAGGATAAACATTTAAGTCACAGTCTTGCAAGCCTTTACACACAAATTGATCAAATACCTAAGAATCTTCCTCAGAACACTGGAAAAATCTCACATCCCTCTAAATAAACAGCATCAGGCCTAAGAGAGGCAAGACACTCCACTACACTTTTATTTCAGTAATGCAAGGGATTAAAGAAAACTGTGGGGAAAACAAACAAACAAACAAACAAGCAAACCCAGCAGCTTTCCTAGATAAATAGAGAGGTATTAAAACCCACTCTTTCTTCTTTACTATTTTTTTAAGCCTTCCTCGAATTCTGATACCACCTCGACTTAGTAAAGCTGAAGAGGCTCCTTAAGTATTTGTATAAGAGAATGATTCATGTTGTATCTTCGTGTTTCAGCTGCAGCACAGCAAAGCTGTCCAGGGAGCTGCATGGGGACCCGAATCCATGCTCTGCCCTGGCACTGCCAGGCTGCACCTCGGACCTCCCATGCTTGCCCAGCCTTGCCCAAACAAGCTGTCAGCAAGGAAAAAGAGCGAGTGGGCTTGAAGGCAGCCTCAAATGCTTCAGAACCACCGGGCCACTCTGCCAGGGCAGCTCAGGGATGGGCACAGGGATGGACGCAGCGCTGGGGCACGCGGGGCTCCTGCCAGGCAGGGGTGGCAGTGGGTCTCCTTCTGTGGGCACCCAGGCAGGGCTGGCAGGTCCTGTCGGCCCTGCTCTGAGTGGGATTTCCGAGCTAATGGCTCTCTGGCACCTTCCCAGTGTTCCCAGGAGAAGGAGCCACCCACCACTTCCCCGGCTGAGCCCAGGACTCATGGAAATGTCTTATTCTCTGCTGCAAATAGAGCGCTTAAGTTAACAGTCTCTTTTTGTTAACACATGTAGATGTAAAAAGATTCCCTAAGAATCAATGTAACTTTTTCATCTAAATATCAAGTCAACACATAAGAAGACAGAGTAGAAGGAGGGAGAGAAGAGGAGGGAGATCCAAACACCAGGGACCTTGAATCCACTCACTGCAAAAGTTAAGGACTGAAATAATTCTCATTTACTCATATGAGAAAGTGAAGCTCTCACTTTCTCACTCTCTCCTTCTCTTTCCCTAGCACTCTCAGATACTTCTATCTTTAGCCAATTATCCTTGCTGTAATTTTCTTTAAATTGTAATTGGATAATCATCCAGACTCAGGGGAAACCTTTGTCAGAGGAATTCCTGGGGATATATTCCCATTTGATGAAACTGAGAGTTGTTAGGTTAACAAAGGACTGACTAAAGACACGATTCTTCATTTGTAGTGAAAATACTGTTTTACAAGTAACTATTTTTAGAGAACCCTGTAACAAAATAGACACACTTGTACACTCATTTTCCTGTATTTTATTTTCTGTAAAATCAGACTCCAAAATTACAAATATCATGTTCTGTGCATGTGTCTTATTGGGACTTCTGAGGCTGAACACAGTAAACACAGTGGCCAAGAGCGAAATTCCCTAAAGGGCAGGCACCATGGAAGCAATTTCCCCAAATCAGTTCCCTTTCTGCCCTCTCTCTGAGCTCATCTGGCTCAGGCACGTGCAAAAGCCTCACACAGACCAGCACCGTGGCTGAGAAATGTCAGATTAGCCCTCTGCCTGGCAAAAGCACCGCTGTGGCAGGGGGAGAAATCCTAAAACACCTCCCAAAAGAAGAAGCTGCTTTGTTCCAGTTTAGCCGGGAATCTCAGCCGCAGGTTTTGCTGATGGTGGAGCAGAACAAAGCAGCTCCAAACCGTGGATGGCAGAGCCCCTCCTGCCACGGCCCCCGAGCCTCCTGCAGGGTGTGGAGAAGGGTCAGCCCAAGCGTGGCACACCTGAGCCAGCTGTGCCCCCTTCTGCCTTTGCAGCTGTCCCACTCTGCCCAGCCAGAGATGCTCCAGCTCACCTCCAGGTACAGAGCTGCCACCAGCCAGGCTGCAGCAGCACAGAGGACACAGGCTCTGCCCATGGGGCACTGAAATCCATGAGCTGTGTCAACAGAAAGACAGGGGAGGAAGGAGGAGAGCAGAGCTGCACTGTAGAACGTGTTTTAGTTCCCAGATAACGTGGCGCTGTTCACAGATTTCAGCTTATATAGGCTTTTCACTATTTCTATTTTTATTCCCAAAGCACTCCCCATTACTGTATGATAAGGAAAAAAAAAAAAAAAAGACATGAATGCATTCACATGCTGATACAATCTTCCCAAGTGTCCACCTGGCTAATCCAACCTGCACTCTGAGAGCCAGGCTGGGGCACCTCCTCTCCCACACCACCAGTCACAAGGGCTTTATGGCAAGTTTTTGCAAGTCAGAGTCTTGCTGAAATGGGAGGACACTTGACAAGAGAGGGGACCCAGGACACACAGGGAAAGAAATATGAATCATGTGCCTGCCAAAATAACCAACAGACAAATCCAAACAGAAGTGAGAAGAAGGAATAAAAACTCAAATTTTGGACTCTTATTCTGAAGGCATATAATTCTTCCTCCCTAGAGCTGGCATCTGGTTCATGCAGGTCTTGAAGGAATAAGGCTAGGACAAAATCTTTCTGCCTCATTCTTCCTGAATGCTTATTTTAGAGCTTAAAATTACAGCTCTGAGGCCAGCAGGGAGGCATTTCCCACACCTCCAAGTATCCAGGCTGCTACACCACTCCCACTACCCTCTTAAGTCTCTCTTATCTTTGTGTGCTTCGTGGTGCCAGGTGGTTTTGGGTAGTGCTACCTGGGGATGAGGATGCTGGAGCCCAGAGCAGGGCAGTACTCATCCCCACTGCCCCTGCTCAAATGCAGGATACCTGCACAGACCCAGGGAGTCTGGAAAGGGAGAGCCCAGAATGTTCATACACAGCCTTTCCTTCCACACCACGGAGGGATCAGGGGACCTTCTGGACTCTGGGGAGGCACGGACAGACATCAGCAAGCATCATATCAAACGCAGACACTTTGAACTCAAGTTAGAAGCAGAGACATGAAAGCAATCCCAGGGCTGTGTGGATGCAGCCCTGCCCTCTGCCTTGCACAGAGGAGTTAGAAACACAACCTCTCACCCCACAGCCCCTTCCTCCAGCTCCATGCAGCAGCTCCCACCTTCCCAGGTTAACATTTCCCAGTCACTGCAGTGCCCTGCAGGCTTCCACCAGCCCAAGTCCTCTCAGGCTGACTCTCCATGTCCCCCATTATGCTCCATCCTTAGCTGCCCCTCCAGACAAGGTGATCCCAGCAACAACACCGTGCCTACTTCCAGGGAAGAATATCTGGGTTTCAGAGTTTAATCCTCTCTGCTTGCCCTCTCCTGCTCACCACAGGCAGGCAATGGAGACAGAAAGCAGGAGCCTTTCCAGCACCAAGCCTGCCCACCCGAGAGCCTGTGGGCTGGAGTGATGCTCTCCATGAAAACAAGGGATGCCTTTCCTGCAAGGAATACAAGACAGCAAGTAAATCTTCCAGAGCTGCCAAAAGCAACCTGTTATAAATGACCCTCTAAGTTATGAGATATGGACTCTCCACAGTACAGTTAATAAATAACACCTCACAATCCTTCTAGGTATGGAAGCATATGTTGGGTGACACTTCTGCTTGCCCTAGAGGGGCACAGTTAAAAATGGAGTGTCAAGAAAAGAATACTTTTTAATTACGAAGGAGATAAGTGTTTTTATAATACAAGGAGCTTGCTGCAATCTCACGAATCCAGAAATGAAAAGCCTTTCCTAGGACAAAAAACTGAATGCATGGAACAAAATCCATCATTTTATAAGAAAAGAAAGATCTGTAAAGCCAACCAGAATTTTATCCAAGCACTATAACCAGCTATTCACAAAGCAGAGGTCAGGATGAAAAGAGAGAGTGTGCATGTGAGAGGGCATTTATAATCCAGTTTGCTGTGACATCCTAAGGCCCCAAGATCAGGATTCTGTTGTGCCAAGCACTGTACAGGCACACTGCAAGAAACCAGCCCAGAGTGAGGAACAAGCACTGCCACTGTAACAGGGAAAGCGACATTGGCACAGAAAAGGGACACCCGAAGTAGTGAAGCCCTGATGGTTTCCTTTTTCCCCTTCTTTTTAGGAAACCATCCGGTTTCCCTCCAGATACACCCCCCACACACCAAAAAATAAAATACAAGAAAAGTACCTGCTTCACATAAGGGGGCAGCTGCCCCCAACAAACACAGCAAAGGCCATCTTGCTGCCAGCATCTAATCGCTTCCAGTCTGATTTCTTGGACACGTCTCTTCCACTTTATTTCCCTGCTACGGCTTAAGCCTGACCCCTTCCTCTCCCCACTTCCATTCAGAGACCCGTTTGACAGCAGAGAGCAGGTATCGGAGGCTCAAGAATTTGCAATCGGGATGAAAATTAAAGTTGCATTTCCCAGCGCGTGCAGCGCTCCAGCCAGGAATACCCAGATCTCCACGGCCCCCACGGGAGCGAATTAAAGCAAATCCCTCCGCATGTCGGGGACCGGGGGCATCGCCAGCGCGGCTGCAGGAGCGGCGGGGACAAATCCCGCAGCTCGGCTGGGTCCCTGCACACCGAGGGTCCCCCGAGGGTCCCCGGCACCATCGCCCACCCCCGCTCCCCATCCCCGGCTCCGCTCGCTCCCACCGTGCCCACCTGTCCTCCTCCTCCGTGGCCGCCGGGCGCTGCTCCCCGGGCTCTGCCGAGCGCTTCCTCCTCTTTCCTCCTCTTCCCTCGCGATCCGCCCGTGCCAGCCGAGGAGCGGGGGCCGCTGCCGGCTGCTCGCCGCCGCCCGGCTCCCCCCCGCCGCGGCTGCAGCCCGCCTCCTCCGGCACAAACTTTCCCTTCGCGTGCGGGGAAGTTCACGGCCGGGGCGGGGCGGGACAGGCTCCCCCGTCCCTTGTCCCTGCCCACGCCCACGCCTACAGGAACACGGGCGTCCCCCGCGCACCCCCAGGCAGCGCGGCTCACCTGGGGACGCGGGGAGCGCGCAGCTGTGCCCGGCGCGCCGCGCTCTCCTCTTCCTCCTCCTCTTCCTCCTCTTCTGCCTCCTCTTCTGCCTCCTCGCCGTGGTGCCCGACCCGCGCCCCCGGGCTCCGCTCCGCCCGTGTCCCCGCGGCCGCGCTCCGCAGGCGCTCGGGGCGGTCCCGCCGCGGTCACGGCGGGCAGCGCGGCCGGGGCAGGGGCTGGGGCAGGGGCAGGGGCAGGCACAGGCACAGGCACAGGCACAGGCACAGGCACAGGCACAGGCACAGCTCCGGCCCTCAGCTCCGGCCCTCCGCAGCTGCCGGGTCGGGCCGGGGAGGCGGGGTGCGAGCGGGGTGCGCGGGGCCACGGCTCCCTCTCCTGGCCGGAGCCGTCCTGCCGGCGGCAGTGCCCGGGGCCCCGAGGCGCCCGGAGCCCGTGGAGCCGGCCCGGAGCCCTTGGACACGTTCGGGGCACTCTGTGGATGGGCTGGCGGACACAGCCCTGCTGCTGCCGCAGCCCCTGAGCGCTCTGCGGGCCACCTGCCCCCCGGGAAAGTAAAGTTTCCCATTCTCCTCTCTGGTGTGCTGGAATTCCTTCCTCGTAATTTCCTCCCGGGGCTCCCTGGACATTCTGATGCCACCTCGTCCCAGAGAAGTGTCACCGTTTCTTCTCTATTGCCGGCACAGCCAGAGCCTTGATGAGGCTGAAATTGATGATGGGTGAGGAGTGGGCACCTGAAACAGACTGCAAGCGCAGTGTCAGGGAGTCTGAGGAGTGGAATAAAAATCTGCAGAGATTTGGGCCAGCACCTGCTCCTGGAGAATATGGCCAGTGATTTTAAGTGCAGCCCCTAGTGTAGGAGTGCCCTTGCCCAGGAAAGCTCATTGTCCTCTCAGGCTGGCCTAGAGCCTCTTCCATCCTGGCAGTGAGGAACCTGCCCTTATTGGTACTTTTATCACATCTTGGCAGGCTGACAGCAGAGAGAAATGGCTGGACACAAAGCCTGTCGTGCTAAGGAAACTCCTGTCTGCTCAAAGTGCTGCAGCGCTTCTTAGCGCTGTTGGCTACAACACCTGAACTGAGTTCAACACACCTCCGTTGTTATCCTCAGAAGGTGATTCCAGGATATCTGGGAGACCAAATTTCACCCCATCCTATGAAGCTCCTCTGCAATAAACCTGTCCTGGGGTGCAGGGTCTGGCCAAGGCATCAGAGCCATTGATAGCCCCCATCCCTCTGCAAGGCTGCCTGAGGCACTGCTGCACACGTGGCTGCTGTGAAAGGGGGTCCCTGCCCTCAGCAGCCCCACCAGCCCTCCAAGGTGGGCACACCTAAAGCTCCCCCATCCCAAGGAACAGGAGCTGCAGCCTGGCTGTGCCACTGCCTGGGAAGGAGCTGTGGTGGGAAGCCAGTGCTGTTCCTGCAGCTCCAGCAGGAAAACTCTTCCTCCTGTACCTCTCTCTCCTTCCCTTCCCAGGGTTCTGGCACAGCAAAATTAGGCAGAAAGTTTCTTATCTCAGCAGCTTCTGTGTCCTGGTGGTGAATGCCCTTGAAAATCTGCCTACTTGGCTTGTGCTTAGAATCAGCTCTACTCCAGCCATCTCTAACCCAATTCCATCCAAATATTAAAGTAACTTTTTAAGGCAGAGCTCTGTGAAGACTAATTTACCCCACTCTAAGGGCAGATTGGTGTGTATTTTGCTCCATACGACCTGCACTGCTCCAGGACCCCATCTTGTCTGGAGCTACTTTAGGTGTCTGTATAACTTGGCTGCAATACTGAATATAGGCAAAATTGGAATAGCAAGGCACATTTTATGAGCTGTGTTTTCCAACATACTTACTGAGAAATATGTGCTTAAAATCGTCTGTTGAAATATGACAGTCCACTTTTCTCATAGAAGATGAAATAACAAAAGGATTGCATATTTTTAGTCATGATACCTAATGCAGCTGTGGGAGTAGCTCAGCTGGTAATTGTTACAAGAATTTATTATTATTATTATTATTAATAATAATAATAATAATAAATTCCTTGTTCTATGTAATATCTGCCATCCATAGATGCAGATCTGGGGTAGGACATGTCATGATTCTTGTTTGGGAGGATCCAGGCACTGTTGCAATACTGGTAGTGCAGGTTAACAGTCACCAACACACACACCCTGGGAAATTCATACTGTTCCCAACTCTAAGCCTGCAAATTAGGGTCCTTAGGCCAGGGTCATTAATTTTCTCTGCTCTTGATGAAAAGCCAGAATTCAACTTTAGACTTCATCGAAAGGCTCATAAAAAAGATTCAAGACCAAATTTCCAGAGACTGGTTAAAAGCTACAGCTGATGGCAAAGCCCCAAACCACACCTGCTTATTGTGTTTTCACAGGAAATGTTTCAAACCCTTTTGTTTATGGATTAAAAGAATAAAAAAATTCCTACTGCAAAATAAGGGCAATATTTCTCACTTGGGCTCAATGTTGTCATAAGGATATTTTTGTATTGCTATTTTTTCTCCCATCCTCTCTCCACACTTGCACATGCTATTTCTGTGCAGGTTAAAATGCAACACAGTTACACCCTAGAGTGAATTATACTATGTTTTGAAGAGCAATCCAGTAAATAGAAAACTTTTTTAAGCTCAAAAAGGCATCATTGTTCCACAATTTTTGGACAGGGAGCAAAGAGTAGCATTACTAAGTGAAACCACGGGGGGGACTTAAATAGCAGAGGAATGTGTTGGTGTTGAGCCAGGACACTGGAGCTTCTGGCATTGCAACTGCTGTGAAAATATTCCACAGACCTCCAGTAACAAGTGGCCAAAGGCTTTGTTTTGCTGCTGTTCTATTCCCTTTAGGCAATCTAAAGTTACAAGCACAGGAGGATCCTGGGTCATAGAGCCCAGTTCTCTGCTGTGCCAGGAATAATGTTGTTTGTGGTCCTTTTCATGAAAGGACCACGGTCCGACTTTAAACAATTTTTTGGTTTTGCCTGTTACCCCTCTGTGAGGTTCTCCTAGGCTGTGCATGGCCCTGCTGGTCAGGAACCTTTCCCCACATGTTCTGGCACCAGCACTGGCTCTCATTTCAGTAGCTGTTTTGCTCACTTCTCCTTACTCAGGTATTTTATGGACATGGTTCTTGTCTGCCTTTCTCGCTGAGCTGTGGAGGACTGGCTTTTCAATCTCCTTTCCTAAATGACTCTCAGTTCACCTCAGACCTCTTCCCTCCATCTGCGGTGGTGTCAATTAATCTCAAAGTTCATATGGGTTACCAAAAGTAGTTAGAGTATTAAATGGGAGGAGGTCTCACTGATGCTTCATACACTGAAATTAAAGTCCCCATTTCTTATTGAAATATCTCACCTGGTAATCCCAAGATTGCACTTATCTTTCTGCAAATAAGCTATAGTGGTGACCTCATATTTCTCCTCCATTTTTGCTTGCAATACTAAGTTCCCAGCCTTGATCAGAGACTTGTTACTATTCCCTTGTCAGTTCCCAATTCCCTTGTTTTTGTCCCAACTCTCAGCTTGCACAGAGTTTTCTGATTTGTTTGTTCTTAGCCAGCATTTCTGATACTGGGAGATCAAGGTAGTTTCATAACCTCTAAAAGACATGTTCTTGCTTGTTACTCACACCCACCTAACCCATTTTTCCTCCTTCCTAGTTCAGGAAATAAGCCCTAGACTACATATAATTATAGTCTGTGCAGTTATAAATGAACGTGCCTTCTGTGTTTGACACCTGCCTTTTAACTGGCATTGAGAGGAGCACGCCTGATAACCTAAGATATCTGACCCACACAGGGAAGATGGGAGAATGACAGATATTTCTGACATAGCAGCACATGGACCTCCCATCTGCTTCTGTCAAGGGAGCTGATGTTACCCACACATGGAGCTGAACATTTTCTGCTGAGACCCTTTTGCAGCGAGGAACCTGTGCCTGGCTGAGCAGGCAGGCATGGCTTTCAGACAGGTATGAACTGCACCTTCACCAAAATGCAGGAGGAGTCACAATTGCATGTGTCAGGTGAGCCTGACTGACAGAGATTGTGTGTTCTCTGCTGTGACAATGTCCATGTGGTTTGGACATTGACTATGTCCAAACCGCATCTTGGATCTCACTGCCCAGTGAGGAATTTTGTGTGAACCTCTGCAAGAGCCCTGCACAATGAGGAGGATTGGAAGCACAGCTTCGTTATGAGTTCATCTGTGTTTATTCCCGAGGATGCAGCAAATAGCTTTTGTCCATGTTAATGTGCTAAATATCATTAGTGTCTCTTCCCCTGTGTTACTACGGTGGTAGGACTGCTAATGCAAATGGTTCTTAAATGGAAACTTGACCTTACATGACTTGCATCCAAGTCCATTTAAATCTCTGTCACACATGTTTTGATACAGCCTAAGGCCGGAGATATTTCCAGTCCTATGAGTCTGTGTTTCATACAAACTAAAGCTGTTTCAAAGCAGTGGTGGAGAGGAATATCTTCTCATCCTACTGAAGGCTTTGGCTTTTGGCAGGTATCTGACCCACAAGGGCACACACGTTGGACACCGTTTGTGTTTAGGATGCCTGAACATTCTTTTGCACAGTGTATCAAACACACCAAATTTGTGTAAATTGCCTGACTTTGGAGGTTGCAGGAACACTTAAACTGGGTTGGCATTTCTGTTGGGCAAGACCAGCATCTGTCTCAGTCAGTCTTTGAAGAAAGCCTCTAGCCTGGCTGTTAATTAGGCTGCAGTTTACCTCGCTTGCTCAGTGATGCCAGTGAGAAGTGGCAGGCTGTCAGCAGATTAATAAAGCTAGATAGGCTGGATACAGCCTTGGCATCGAGGCAATTCCCTCCTGATGGGTATTTCTACAGGGAGTGGTCTCTGGAGATGATTTTAAACTCCTGGCTTCTCTGGCTGATGGTTTGCTGACACCGTTGCAGAAGGGAAAAGGCACTGAATTAACACATTGTCTTTCCTGGGTAAATGGAGCCAATTAGAAGATCTTATAAAAGCAAGAAAAGGCTTAATACAGTGTATTTTTATCCTTCCTATTTGTAAGAGTTCCTCCTCTCTTGACATAGGTTTATCTAGGTGTTTTGATGCTTTAATCATTTTTCAACAGTCTTTTCTTCTGAACACAACCCAACGTCTCTGGATAACTGTCTGATAATAAACTGCAATGGTTAAGGAAAAAAAGAGAGCATCAAGTATGGTAAATGAAAAAAAATCCATTAGCATATTCCAAAACCTTATTATTATAGTCAATAACAGTTTATTTTCCCCTAAATATGCAAGATCATTCTGCAGAATGACTTTTTAAATCTTTGATTTCACTTCAGCAGTGATGAAGCAACATTAACCTTTAGACTCTGAGTTTATCTGTGCATATGTTAAGGATTTCTTAAGGAAAACAATTCTTTTGTGTAGCTCATAAAAAGATTACACAAGCAACAGAAGATTTCAGGAGCAAACTCACGAAATTACAGAAAACCTTACACAGTCGCTGGAAAGGGCAGCTGCAGGTTAGCAAGACCTTGATGAAGGGAGATGCTGTTACTTGCCAAAATCGGGAATTCCTCTGTAACAGGCTGGCATGATTTAACCAAAGGGCAGGACCTTCTGCTCCTGTTAATCAGCACTGCTAATGGAGATGTAGCAGTTCACGCTGGTGGAGGTTTTTGGCAATGCTGATTGCTCTGGTTAGGCAGAATACCCATCTGCACAGCGAGTGATTTCTGGCAGCCTTGCAGCTCTTTTCCCAGGTCAGTGTATTTCCAGGCGTTTGAAAGTTCCTCTCCCTTAATAGCTGCTATCCATCCTTATAAAAATGAGGATAACAGATGAAGCAGAATGGCCAGTTTTGCTCTACCTCTATTGACCTCACTGGATTTACATTAGAGAGGATTTTGGAGTAATAAATTTGCATTTGCACAATTACTAGGAGCTGTAGTTCCTCCCACCCTGGCTGCTATTGATTCCCAGGGGCCAGATCAGTGCAATGCAGCCCTGTGCCACTGCAAAGGTGCAACAAATATTGTTAGCCTCCCAGGATAAAACAAGCCTGGACAAAGGTTTTTTGAAGGAATAGGTGAGCCACGGGAATATGTCATTAGTTTTGTGGATGGTGTTCAGAGAACAGCTGTAAAGGCAAGCCAAGGAAGTATTCAATTTATATGGAAAATGATGAAAGGCTGCTGCCTGCATGTGTGGGTAAAACTTCCAGCTCTCACAGGAGTGTGGGCATCTTGAGGAAAACACTTCGTTTAGGGCAGTTAATGACTGCTATGCAACTTGACAAAAAAAGACTGAATTAAGTCAATGGAAATTGGATGGATATACAGGCAGCCTTACTCCACAAGCCATGCTTATGGAAACTTCTTTTTTTTTTGGAAGCAGATCTCCCACCTGCCTCTTCCTTATGAAATGAGAGATCTTAAAGATCACTGAAGAGGAGGGAATCAAGAGCAACGCATTCGTTAGCAAGTCATAAATTTGCAGGGAGAAAGCGCGGGGAGCAGAAAAAGAATGAACTCGAATTTCACAAGGGCGAGAGGCGCCCTCGAAGCCCAGCAGTTGCTCGGCTCATGGCACAGAGCCATCAGCTGGGAGATGCAAAGTCGCAGAGCAGCATCTGACAATGAAGTTCACAAGTCGTTAACCAGCAATGTAAAGATGTTCTCGGCAGGCTGCAAGTGAAACGACCTCCCAGGTTTAACACTTAGTCTTCATAATATGCCGGAGGCATTTCTGAAGAGAGTAATTGGCCAAAAGGAAATGAACAATAAACCCTATGATGGAAGTCAATGCTCCTGAGAACCTTTAATTTTTTTCAGTTAACATTCTCTGTATTACTATTTCTCTGTATGTAGCATGGATGAAAGATCCTGGGTGAACTGGAGTCCTCTGCCCACCCTGAGAAGGCTGAACTTAGAGGACATTTCAAATCAAGATTGTTCATCCTGGTAAACATAAAATCTTCATCTGATCTGAAACAAAAGGTGTCCTTTCATGTTTGAGCCACTCAACTTTTTTTAAAACCACTTAAAATACTTCAGATTTGCATTTTTTTCTTTAAGATTTTGACTTCTATTTCAAGCACATTAAAATTCTCCCCTCCACTCCTTTTTAGTCAAAACTCTTCACTGAATTCTTCTTCAGTTTATAAATAGTTTTGGTCCCTCTAAACCATCATTTTTATGACTTTCATATTTCTGGAAAAAAAGGCACTGCTATTATTAGTCATCTACAGTCTTCAAGCCATTACCCAAAGTATTGTCAAACAACTTCTGTTCCACTATTGCTGGGAGAACACCCTGTTAAATGGATGGGGGTTTTCTTTGGCCAGTCACCCAAGACAGGTTCCTCAACCCACAGCTGTGAAATCAGCTAGCAAATTGAGGTTGAAGGATACCCTTGCAGGAAATTTCCAGTCTGTTCTCACATGGCTGTGGCTCCCAGTAGCCTTTTGCCTGAGCCCAAGCCACCATGTTGAGGTTCACCAGGAGCTACACCTGTCCATGTGGATGGGGAATGGTGTGAGGTCCCACCCTAAGGGACAAGTGCATTGGATTAGGCTGAAAACTCAGGAAAATATCATGTACAGGTGCTACAGTATAACACAGGAAATTTAGTGTTTTGGATATCAACACAGGTTCATGGGGAGGGAGCTGTTTATAAATAAGCTGTGGCTCCCCATTACTTCCAGATATATCTGTGCGTAATGTCTGGATGGTTCTTTCCTTTAGCTCCACTTTTCTGCTCTTGCCACACCTGAGATACAATTACAGCCTGTCTTACCTGTACTTAAGTCAGGTTTAAAGTACAATTTTTAGCACATCCAATGAAATGAAAGTTCTCTTTTGCAAAGGGTAATAGGAGAAAAGGCAATAGGAAACAAATGTTATCTGGCAAGCCAGGTAAATAACTTCAAATCTGGACTTCCTTGTGAGGAAATATGTGGGGCTGCAGCTCTTCTGTTCTCCATGAGCACTCTGCTCTGCTGGTGAAAAGATATTTCCTCAAGCTTTTTATCTGGTGAAATCACCTAACCTATCCTTTTCAGACATGGAATTTTTCTGCTCACACATGCTGTCAGTTGTTCTGTGAGGTTATTTCTCATGCAAACCAAAATAGTTCCTGATTTAAAATGTTCCTCAACCTGACTGTTCACATGATAAATGACATAATGGAGTCGCATTCGTTAGCACCAGAAGCAAACTCCAAAATAGAAGCAGACAATTACTAAACAAACATTCTGTAATTATCTTTTCTTTCCTGACCAGCTGAATGATGAAGAAAGCAGCAATGTGTAGAGCTCATGATTAGAGCTGGTCATTTAGGCAAGAAAAAAATATCGGACTCTGGTGTATTTCATCAATCAGAACATGGAGGGAGCTGGTTTCAGCCGATGGGACCAATATTGTGGTGGATGTTGATCATTTTCCCAATGTTGCCTCCCACTGACTTCCCTTTTTATATTTTTAATCTGTCTCCTAAATCACTTCATGCAGCTGTCTCTGGCTTATTTTCTTCTGTCTCGCATTAATAATTAATTCCATTGCTTTTGGTATGCCCTTGACCTTCAGCCACTTCCAACATTTTGATATAAATCTTTGGTTGTATTGCATTATATATTCCATTATACATGTTTGAATACTACATGGAGGTGTCCACATGCTGGCCTGTCCTCATAAGAACTGCAAGAGTCTTTTACAGACCTTTTTTACTGCTTCTTTGGTGCTCATTAGTCCATTATCTGGCAAAATAACAGTCTTATTCTGAGGCACACCACTATTTCAATTACAGAATGATCATAATTAGACTCTCTGCTCATTAGGACTTCATTGCTTCATCTACACATGGGAACCTGTATAAATCTTAATTAAAAGAAGAATTGCTTGTTGTTTAAACATGAGTTAATCTGCAAATTAAGGAAAGGTTTAAATGCTCTTTTACATATAGGTAAGGTAAAACTTAATGATGACTTGCCCAAACGGAATAAATGTTCCAGATGTTCAGGGCAAAAAGCTGTGGGATTATTTGTTGGGATTCAAGGAAGGCTCAGGCAGTTCCTGCCTCATGTACTGTTGGGTCCCTTCCACCCACTGGCAAAGCCACACCTTGCCTGGCAGTAGAGGGGCAGAGAGTTTGGTTTCTTTTAGATTAAATGTTAGGAAGAAATTCTTTACTGTGAGGGTGGTGAGAAGCTGGCACAGGTTGCCCAGAGAAGTTTGGGATGTCCCATACCTGGAAGGGTTCAAGGCCAGGTTTGATGGGGCTCTGAGCAGCCTGGTCTAGTGAGGGGTGTCCCTGCCCTGCCCATGGCAGACGTGTTGGAACTGGATAATCTTTAAGGTCTTTTCCAACACAAACCATTCTATGATTCTCAATATGCCATTCTGGCAAACATTTAATTTGTTGAATGAAGAAGCAGTTTCTGTTGACGTGAAGCAAAAGTTGTCACTGGGGAATATCTTGAAGGGGAGAGTCTGAAGTGTAATAATTATTTGTTAAAAATATTCAGCATGTATTTACAAAGAACGAGGCACAACTGCAATGCAGTCTGATGTTTTGCCATTCCCAAAAGTATTTATGACAGATATTATCATTAGTTAACTCCTGATGAGCCCTAACATGGGAGTGTTTGGCACCGTGAAGTTTTGTGGCTCTGTGGAACTGGGTTCCTGAAAAACCATGGCACAAGTTCTCACTGGGGTTTGTTCTGTGCGGTGGAAAACCAGGCTGAGGGGATTGCCTACAGCAGAGCATGGACCCCCAGCAGCAGCAGAGCTTGTGAATCCCACAGGCCTCCTGCCTGCAGAAGAGGGAGCTGTTCAAGTCTCCAGGGAGCAGCTCTCCAGTTTTCCTCTTCCGCTGTAGCCAGGTGTGTTTGTACCTCTGGAAGTAGCTAAGCAAGTCTTTTGCATTTCAGTTACATATCCAAAGGGCTTGTGCTTTTGTTATTGCTGGCAGCATCTGTCAACTCCTCCTGAAACAACTCTCCAGGCGTGCAGTAGATAAAATTTGGTGGTACTATGGATCAAATAAACTACTGCTGATTTCTGTAACAAAATAAGGAACATCCCAGCCTTGCCTTCAACAAAGAAAGAAGTTTAATTTGTAAAGCAGTAATTCACAGAGCATCTGTTGTCCTCTTTCTATTAACTTTAAGATTAGCCAAGAGAAATGTGGAAGATCAGTCCTTTTCCCCTCCAAGCAGTGTCCAGGGCATGGACTGATACCAGTGCTTCCAAGTAAAGACAGCTCTATCTTATGGGGTTTTTTTATAACAAGGAGTGGATTAAAGACCCAAGCAGAGCTTCTTCATCACCTTGGTCTAATGACATTCAGTAAATACAATTGATTCCAGAAGCAGGAGGAGCAATGATTGATTAAATCTTCAATGTTCAGGATCAGAAATAAAGTCAGGGGGACGCTGCAAAAAGCCAGGAAAAAGCAGGAAAAACTGATTGAAAGTCCCGTCAAATGTTAAGGGAGAATCTCATCCTCCCAATGTCCAGGGAAAACATTTATTTTTTTAATAGCTTTTCTTTAAAAAAAAACCAGTCAGTGTCACCAAACTCATTCTGGTGGTAGACACTATTCTAATCTTCCCAATTTTTATATGCTCAGTAAATTATGCAATATCAGATCGAATACCATTGCTCAAGGATTCATGCCTTGTGGGTTAAAGATGCAAGCTGAAGTGGAAGTGCTGGGGCAGAAGTGGGACTGGCTGGTGGTGAGAGCAGGGAGTGGCAGGGACAAGAAGAGCTGCTGGCTCAGGGCTCACCTGCCCACTTGTCAGACACACGAGTTGCACTGGGAGAACTGGGAACCTTTTGGCTTGGGTAATGAATCAAAAAAGTGGAAAGATTGTTCTAAACACTCTTAAAATCAATTATATGGAGTTCTACCTTTCTACCTGGTGAGTACTTGTCCCTGTTTTGTGCTAGTGAAATAAACACTCAGATTTTTAGAAGTATTATACAAAGGTTGAATTGCTCAGGTATTGAGAACAGTGTTATAAAATCAAAGCTTATGAAATTACAAATATAAAAATCAGTCAGTTTTGCATTTCCTTACTTTTCGAAAATATCTCTTCTGCTGTTTGTTTGGACAAAATTATTGAGTATGGCTCACATTAATTTGTTGGGGTTTTTCCAAAAAGTATTGTCTTGGTAAGAACAGAAAATTCTGTCTCTCTGTGCAGTCTATCTCTGCATACAAATGATTGTTTTTAGCTGTGATTTTCTAACTCCCAAGGGAATTAATGAGTAAAGAAGAGCTCTCCATAATGCATGCATGTATGTGTATATGTCTGTATATACAGTTTATATTGCTTATTTATTATTTATGTCACAGGAGCTTATTCAAAGAATTGCTCTATCTTTTTTCTTTGAAAGTATTCATCTAGAAAAATTACTGACCTGTCTCTCTGCCTTGTCCCTCTCAGTGCCAGCTCAGGTCCCTTTTTGTGATCCCACAGTGGGTCCAGTGCAACGACCCAGCCTGTGCCAGGCCTGGGCTGGAGCTGAAGGAATGATTCATTCTCAGGGTTCCAGGTGCTCTTCATCTGAGAGCTCCTGTGTGATGCCAGGTATGTCCCCTGCAGGGGTGGCAGTGGGGAGAGGGGCTCTGGACAGTGTGGGATGAAGTCCATGGCCCCAAGGAGCAGAGCCTCCCCTCACCCTGTGGCCCTGAGGAAAGCCTCCACCACTCCCCAGGGACTTGGACCAGAGACTGCAGCATCCTGCTGGCAATGTCAGTCTTCTGAGGCAGAAAGACACAGCAGGCTCTTTTGATTAAAAATAGGTCAAGAATTAATTGAAATGAAGGAACATTTTTGGTAGTGCAGAAATTTGAACCAGAGTTGAACCTTCCTTTCTTTTTTTCTTTTTTTCTTATTTTTTTTTCCATTTGATGCTCAGTATTTGAAAGATGTGCAAAATTTCTGGATTTCTGCAGTTGGTGGTGATCCAGGAATGTAATAAAGCTCTTCCCTCACTGCCCTCTCCCCCAAAATAATTCCTGAAGATTTATTCATCATTTCACACATCACTAAGTAAACATCTCCCTTCCCATCACCGGCCTGATGGAGGTCTGATGGAGACTCAGTACATTACTGTGTAAAGCAGAATGATCATGATCTGAAATGCAATACACAGGCAATCTCAGTATCCTTGAGGTATCTCTGCCAGGAGCATGGAAAGCAGTTCAATTTCAAGAGTAATGAGACTAATTTGCAAGTCTCTTCTACTGAGCCTTTTGTGATTTTGCTGTTCTCTCCTACAGTTACAAGTCTTGACTAATAAACAGCGTTATTACATATAATACAGAACATTTCCATGTCTCACTGTGCAGTGTGGCTGGAAAGGGTAGCCTCAGCTTGAGTTTTGTAATGTTTTCCAATTAGATGACCAGACATTAGTGCTCAAAATTCCTGATTGGTGGAGGTTTGCAATCATTGTTCCTTAGCAACTGAAGTAATGTTAAATTAAACTGATAAATGATGCTCTAAAAAAAAAAAAATTAAGAACTTAATCAGAGTGATTAATTTGTGATGCCCTTTTAGGAAAGGTTTACAGGATGTGTTGTGCATTTTCTATCTGCCAAGTGCAGTTCTTCATCAACTGGGTACACAAGCTTTGAAAAACTGTTTTCTGATTAAGTGAAGAGTAGATCTACTCACCCCTCACAGCTGATGAGGAAAGATCTACCCCTTTATAAAAGTCTTTTTTCCCACCCTGGCTGCAGTCCTGGGAAGTGCTGGCCAGGCTGGGAGATGTCAAAGCTGTCAGGAGATGATGTCCCAGCTCTGATGCTATGGACAAACTCACTCCAGCACCTGTTTCTACCATGCTGGGCCACTTCTTCTCATGCACGGCATACTGAACTTACAAACAAAAGAAAAGCACAACCTCCATACCCCAAACTTTTACCATTCATCCTCTGTGTTTTCCTCCTTGGTTTAATTAAAACCACAGTTTTAACCCAGCAGCTGGAAGATTTTGAGACGAAGCCTATTCATTTCTTGGTGATAAGACAGAGCTTGCTCTGTCCACTCAGAGGGACAGGCAGCATGTCCTGCCTCCTACAAGCTGCTCCTCCATGCAGGATTTCATGCTGGGCAGTGTGAGACAGACTTCTGGGGGGTGCAGGCAGCAGGAGTGAGGTTCGGGGTGCATCTCATGCACAGAGAGGGGATGCTGTGCCTACGATCCCAAGCCCACCCTGGGAGCCTGCCTTAGGAACCTGGAGAAAAGGACCAGCACTCAGGTCAAGGCAAGGCTGCAGGCACTTTTCCTTACTGAGCTCCCCAGCCATTTCCATCTTTCCTCTGGACTATCCTGACATGTGCCACTGGCCTGCCGTGACTTCCAGCTCCTTAACAATGAAGTCACTAGTGAAAAGCTGCTTGTTTGATACCCTCCAGCTCCCTTTTCTTTTCCAGTGATTGCTGTTGATTGCTGGCAATCCTTCTGACATGTGCACTTAATCAGTTTGTGACAGGAAGATGGGTCAATGGGCGAGCTCTGAATAAACAGTAAGAGCTCAAAACTGGAAAATTGCTTTGCTGAGCACAATTCTGGTGTCCTGGCTCCCACTACAGCCAGAAGAAAGTAAGAGAGTAATTATGAGTTATGTTTCTTCTGCACCTCTGTTAGTGTGAATCTAGTTTATGCATCACAACAGAAAAGCTTTCCAAAAAATATTGTTCTGCAAATTTTCCATAGTGATGTCCAATTTTTCTTCTGAATTATGTTTGGCTCTTGTCCTAAATAATTTCCAGCAGCCTTGGATTTAACAGGGCATTTATACACTTGCTGTAAAATCTTCTGATGAGTTTTAAAAGGTTGGATTAAAGGATTTGACACCCATGAACTACCTGCCAGTTGGCTGACAGTGCCTTGCAGCTTCACTCCCTTCTGTTGTTATCAAGCAAATTCTTGCCCAGAGATTATTTCCAATTTGCCTTGATCATGGCAATAATTCTCAAAGTATCTTCTTTGATAAAGACTGAACAATCTCAGGCTGGCCTCCATCAGATCAACAAATTAGTCTCATGGGATTGCACAGTCTTGAGGTGCGACTTGATCCTTTCCTCTGAAGCCATTAGAGATGGAAGCACACCCCTCCAGGTTAGTTATTTCATCTCCAGGTGAGCTAGTCCATCCTTAGGTTGCTCCATCTGCTTTCCCAGACAACATAAAGCTGAATTTCACAACATGTTCTCCACTCCCCTTCTTAGCAGCTTTTACAGCAGGACTTGTCTCTGCTCCTTATTCTGCGAGCGTCACCGCAGACCAACAAGCTCCTGGCAGCCTCCTCCTGCCTCTCATGGCAGTCCTCTGTGATCCCTCCCTGCTATGCACAATCACATTTTCCAGTGTTTGTGCAGAATAATAGACATCCATGGAATCTGTGCAGCCCAAACCTTCTTTCTGTTGAGCCAACATGGCCTTTCTAGCATTGGGTGCACAACACCAGACTGTGGGCCCCCAGAGTACAGCAAGCTCAGCTAACACACTGGTTTTAGTGGAGTGGATCTGTTTTAGTGCAATGCTCCTACTGTTCTGTTGTTTTTCAGAAAATGATGTAAAAATATTCCTAGACATCTTGTGAGCACCAAGAAAACAGGTGTTTTGTCATGGACCACACAAGAGCTTGTTGTTTCCTCTCACTTTTAATGCCACCACCCATGAATCCTGTTTATAACGTTTGGATAGACCACTGTGTTTCCCTTGCTCCATGCCGTCCTCAAGTTCTTCAGGCAGACAGCAGCTCTGTCATAACTGGATGTGATACTGGCACTTACCTTCCATCAAGGAATATTATTTTCCATAGTGTAATTCCAGATTTATTGAATCAAGTCTTAAACCTCAAGAGGTAAAGTGGGCTGTATTTTATACAGGAAATGGTTTTCCCTGCCAGATGAAATCTTAGGGCAGAGTGTCTCATTTTGTATAGCTGCTTGGACATTTCTTCTATTTTGGGATTAATGGTGATGGGGTAATTTAGATTCTGTAGCAACCTGAGATAGCTGGATTTACAGAGTTATCACTCCAGCCACTTACAGGCATCTTTGCTTTAATTGAGTTTAGTGCTGTGAAAATGATGAACTTGATGAAGGAAAGCCTTTTCCGCTTGCCTTGAGAATAAAGGCCCAGCTGAGGCAGGACTGCACACTGCCTTCCTTGCAGCACCCACAGGTGGGATGGCAGAGCGAGGCTGTCTGGGAGTGCTCCCAGCCTGTGCAGAGCAGGAGGAGGTTTGCTGCCTTGTGGTGCCTGTCCCAGAGTCTGAGCTGAAGCAGAGCAAGGGGTGCTTCTAGACCTGGCAACTCTGTATTTGAGGTGCTTTTGTTTGCATCACCGAATCTCCTAAAGTGGTTTGGACATATGATGAACTGCTGTCCATCTGTCTGACTCCTCTGGCTCCATAAACTATCGGCCATTTTTAGCCTGATTTGAATCATCCCAAACCAACTCAAACCTAATCATTACTTCCTACAAGTTTAAAAAAAAAAAAAGTAGTTGACAGATAGAAAAGATAGAAAAGAGAACTGTTAATCCTCCCCTGAGGAGGAGGAGGAGGACACATCAAATGCAACAACATTGGGACAATATGAATCTGGAACTGTCAGACTGAGACCTCAAGTGGGAAAGGACCATCTTCCTTCCCAGGACCAGCTTCTCAGCTTTACCCAGTGCATCAGAAATGCCAATCTCCTGCTGTCTCACTCAAAGCCTGGCCACCCTCTCATTTTTCTCACTGTGTTGGCAGGAGATTTGTGAGTACATCACCATGTGCCATTTCAAGCTTCATTTGAATAAGCGTCCCATATAATAGACTTTTATAGCTCTCTTCTGTGAATTCTAAATTAACACAACTAATTAAAATGTTCCAAAGTTTTATGTAAATAACTAATTAGCATTTAAGAAGGAATAGTAAATCCACAGATGGTCATGCTCCACTCAGGGCCCACTGTGCACGGTGTTGGGCCCTTGGTGCAACATCCTGCCTGGCAGGACCAGACTGCCCAGGTTTCACCCCAAGGATGACCCAGCACCATCCACATGCCTGCAGGCTCTGGGAGTGCTGCATCTCATGGGATTAGGCCCATTCTCCCTGTCCCTGACATCAGGGCTTGCAAGAGTAAGGAGAGCACAGGAGTGTGGATGAGAACATCAAGGACCAAGAGATCTGTGCACAGGAGATGAGGTGAGTGTCTGAGCTGAGATTTTCAGTGTTTATACTGGCATTTCTGTAAGGATATTCCCCTAGAAAACCTTCCTCAGGGATACCTCTTAGGAGTAGAAGGTGCTACACTTCACACAACACAGCTGAACCTCAGCACTGCTGGGTTCCAGCCTCAGCAATCCCACTGAGACCCTGGGAGTCTGTTCTGTCACACAAATCCATGGACCACAGCTGGGAATTAAGCTAAATGTTTTCTTCCTCTCTCACAGGATTAGAGCTCATTGATATCTGTAGCACAGTGGAAAGGTGATGCAGGAGAAATACCTTGTAAGAACAGGGAGATTTAAAAAATAGATCTGCATCTACTTCTGATTGCTGTCCAGGTGGAAGTTGGAAAGTGTCCCTTCTCTGGCATCTGGACTCTCAGATGTACCAGGAGCCTTACATTTATGCAGCCCATGGCACCCTGCACTGTTGCAGCTCAAAAAGGACCCCCACAAATACAAGGAAGGAGTTGGCCAGCTGGAGTTTGCTCTAGAAGACAGAGATTATCATTAGAGCAAGCGAGGAGGGGGAATTCATTTTCCCTTCCTATTGAACAGGTCCTACAGGATTAACCTCACCTGTTCCAAGGGCAGCTCTGACTGTTTTCACCTTTTGCTCCCAGAGCTGCAAAAACCTATGGGAGATGGAGAGGTTATAAAAATCTGCTTTAAAGTAAGATAAGGGTTTTTGGTGTATTTGAGCAGGTCTCTAAGGAGGGAAAATGAGCTTGGGAAGATTCATGTTGCTAGGACAATTTTTCTTGGCCAGAGGGAACTCGAGAGAGCAGAAGCAGGAGTCGGTGGGGAAATCAAAGGGTGAGTTAAAAGAAAGGAGTGTGAAGAGCTTGGCTGTTTGTGTTGAAATTATAAACAGGAGTGTGTTTTTCAGATATATTCTTGGGGAAGATGTAAAAGTGGGAGATTAAGTAAAACAGTAAAGCTGTTGAGGGGGAGAAAGGGCTAAGCTAAGCCTTCCTATTGCGTGGTCTTATTTGCAGTCCCTGTCTGCCCTGGAAGCATCCCCCATATCTCTCTCTGTTTATACATGCAGAAAACTCCTGCAGAGTGGGGAGGAAGATGCAAGCTCTCCATCTGGTCTTCCAGACGTTGTTTCTCATCCTGGCACCAGCCTGGAGAGGAGGTGAGCTCTGAATTGGGTGGCCAGAGGGCAGCCTGGCCATGGTACAGGGTTTTGGAGCAAACCCAGAGGAGCCTCATTGTCCCATCCTCACCCTGATCCCAGACATGCTGCTGCAACATCCCTGGGGAGCACGAGCTGGATGTGTGCACAGCATCTCACCCCAAGCATCAGCTCACTGTTCCTAGGCAGAGCATTTGGCATTTTATCTGTCACAAGAGGAAGCTGGAGAGCAGCCTGCTGGTCTCATGTTTTTTGAATCCATAAGTGCTGGTATCAGCCCTCACTAATTCTGGGCACACAGGAGCATGGTTACAGCCTGATCTGAATGGGCTCTGCTTGCAAGGAATGAGAGTCTGGAATCACTGCCCTTCCCTGCATGGACACCAGGTGGGCTGGGGGTACTTGGCAGGGGACAGGCTGCACCTGAGGCACCAAAAATTCAAAATAAACCCAGAAAGGGCACCTGGAAGGAATTGAAGGTTCATGGGAGGCTGGTAAGCGATCAAGTGTGGTAAAGGTGTTTGGATCATCTGAGGAAGGCTTATCATCTTCGGCTGAAATGTTAGCAGGTGCTCAAGGACAAGCACAGGGCGCTCCTGTGGTGCCTGGCTGTGGCAGGGGGCACAGGAAACACGTCCCTGTCCCTGTCCCTGTCCCTGTCCCTGTGCCCACATGACCCCTCTTGCAGAGCAAGCCCCTGGACCACGGGGTTTCCTGCTGAAGAAGCACATGTGCCAGCTGATAATGACCAGCATTCATTTGTATTTCAGCATTCATTGCTAAACGGTTCTGCCTGGAAAATTGCCTTGAAAATGTGTTTCAGGATGTGCCAGATAGTCTCATGCTAATTTCTCAGCCAAAACCTCCCATGTGGTGTCCAATGTGATATCAGTAACTCAAAGGCAGGGGAAAATGAAGCCTCTATTTGCTTTCAAGCAATTTATTCTCTTGTTGTCTTTTTACATCCAGCAGCTAAGTAAATTACAGGGATGAAAATACAAAAGGCTTTTAATTTTTCACTGTAATTTCTTAGCCCCTGGCAACCGAATAACGACAAAAAAAGAGAGATATTATGAAAAAGTACTAATGCCTAACTATAATTTTTAATGATTAAATCCACATACAATTTTAACTGATTAAAAGTAAGAGGACCTGTTGGAGTACAAAGAAACAGCAGCAGGCTTCCGAGTTCAAGTAGTTGTGATCAGCTTCAATTTCACATTAGAAAATGAAAAGAGAAAAATTTCTGCTGGTGATAACTTTGTATTTCTAGTATATTTCATCTCTCTTTTTTTTTCAAGCTGCTTTTAATTCTATCAGCTTTAAGCTTAATTCTGCCTTTGTGTTTCTTAACTCTTGAGGATTATCCAGCCCTTTGAACTGATTTCTGACATGCTCTGTGTGAGGTACAGTGGTATCTGGAGAGATTGAGATGAAAGATCTCTTAAACTCTTTTTCTAGCTGGGCTGTAACACACAGAATTTCATGGGTGTTTGGGAAGTCAGTGATAAAGCTCAGAATTATTTCATGTCCTAAAGTCCACGCTGGAAGTAAGAGAAGCCCCACTGTCATTCAGGTGCGGTAGATCTTAAAATGTAATTCTGAGCTCTGAATTCTCATACAACAAAACAACTGCTAGGCTTACCCAAATCCTGTTATTTTAGCACCTTTTATTTTTTTAGGATCCAACTTGAGTTTTAAAGACAAAACTCAACTTGGAGGAGGAAAGGAAATAGCCACTTTTTTAACTCTTTCAGCTTCACCCTGCCCCACCACAACACAGCTCTCAGGAAGTCACTGCACGCTGATTTCTGTATTTAATGATGAGAGCAGAGTCAGCACCAACGTCGTCAGCACACACAAAATGTTTGCTGGAAATGTATATTCTCAAAGTGCAAGAATTCCAGAGCAAGAAAGCTCCTGCCTCAGTCCTTTCAGATAAGCTTAACATTTCAGTTGTTACAGTATTTATTTCAGGTGTTCATTATAAGTTTGGAACAGCGGTTTTTGGACAAATCACAACAATTTATCACAAAACTTCAATGTTGGGACTTCAAATAGTTTTAAAGTTTTGGCTTCCCTGAATATATGAACACCTGTGTATTGAGTTCAGATTTCTGTAGTTCTCAGCATGGGATATGCATGCACATATAGGAGAAATGATTTATGCATAGAGGAGATTCCTTTTTCTTTCTCTTGCTGCCAGGCAGAAGCCTTCACTGGCCCCACTCCCTGCTGGATGTTCCCTACTGATGCACCAAGGCAAACAGAAAGGCTCTCTGGACCATCCGACACGCCGAGGTAGCTGCACTTGCCTCAGATCTGAGGGGTGACCTCTGAAGCCTCGTTCCTGGGGAGGATGCAGCAGAACAATGTCATCCTTGTTGGCATTCATTTCATCCCTGTGCCGAGTCTCTCCTTCCCCCGTGCAGCGCAGCCCCCACACGGGCTCACAAAGGGCTGCATTCATCAGGGACCAGCAACTGGGTACAATCCTTTTGAAAGACAACAGGCCCTGCCAGCTCTACCAGCCTTGGTTTAAAATGTTCATCCTTCCTCACTTGCTCAAGCCCAGGGCCACCTTGGCTGACTCTTGTGCACGTGGAGGGGTTGGAGGGTCTAAGGACCCACTGGGGTGGTTCCTTGTGGTGGGGAAAGGTCTCCCTGGGTCAGCAAGTCCTGCTGAAGTGGTTACATGTCGTGTGGGAGCTCGCTGACTTGTGTCCCAGGAGCTGTTTGGTTTCATGCCCACACTCCTCCCATGGACAAGCTGCTGCTCAACCTTGCTGCTCTGGATGGGGTGAACCTTCTTTGCATTTCCAGACTCAATTTATTCATGGTTGGTTTGCTCTCATTTATTCCCGTGCCAGCACTGGCCATCAGCTTATAAAGCTCTACCCAGGGCTGGATTTGGTCATCTCAGTGTGTGTGTAGAGAACGAGCAGCTCCTTGTGGCTTCCATTTACAGAGGATGAGACCCAAGCTGCTTTAGTTCTCCTATTGCAGAGAGGAAATGCTCAGTCCTCTCCATTGCTGTGCCCTTCTCCTGGGCTAAATAAACTGAATTTGCCTGCTGAGTCATCCCACGCCAGGCCAGGAGGGGTCAGGGATCCCAGGCCAGGCCAGGTGGCAGCCTGATGGAGCCTTGATGCCAAGGGTGTAGCCGCAGAAGCAAAGGCTGAGATGGTCGTGGTAGTGCAGTCAAGCAGGGAGAGGAGGGATCCCAGTGGCCTTGAACTGGAGAAAGAATTGATTGTGATGGTGATGTGAAAACACAGCAGCATAAAAAAGTGAGCACGTGCTTAACACCTATCTATCATAAATGTAGAGAGTGGGACTGCCCTGATGTTCCTTGTCTCTCTTCCACATCTCTGTGTTCTCCATTCTGTTCCATGTCCCACCTCTCCTGCTGCCACTGTCTTTCTTCTCTTCCTGAGTCTTTGATAGTCTTATTCTGGACTGTTCTGGGAGGCTTATCAGCCTAGCAAGGTGATTGCTTTCCCAAAAGTCATCCCCAGCAACCACCAAATGCCCTGAATGCAGCCTAGGAAGAGCTCGAAACAAGTTTAAGCTGCTAGCTGTGCTTACAGGCTGCAAGGTGTTTTATGTGGGCTTCTGTTTGCCAGTAAACTGCCTCCCACTTTTACCAAGATCCAGAAATCTTCAGTGTGTTCCCTGAAATTTTGGCTTAACCTATAAGCATGTCTGAAATGAATTGTATGACACCCAATGAAACATAGGCCATCAGTTCTAGTGCACACAAATACAATTTGGAGCCCATTTACTGAAATTCAGACCCCTGTGCAACCCTGGCCCTCTCAGACTTGACAAGGTAAATCAGCTCCTCCCAAATTCCTCCTGTGTCCCCATCTTGCATTCCCTTTCACACCTTTCATGAAACCCAGCAAGAGCCAGCCCCCAATGGAGGTGGTTTCTGTGGCAACTCTAGAAGTCACCCTTCGAGTGATCCAAGAACTGTACATCTTCCCACTGGGAGGAGCAGGCACTTTAAGGAAAGCCATGATGGACAGTCACAAACTGCCGTGTGTTTCGGTAGCTCCCGTGGCTGCCTGGGAGATGCATTTGTCACCTAGCAACGACATAAGGTGATGAGGAAATAACAGCATGTTAATCTAATGGCCATGAGTTAACATCTATCAGGGAGCAAGTCCTCCCATGTCCACCAATGAGGTGAATATAATTGAGGGGGAAAGAGATACCAAACTTTTCACCCAGTAAGTAGAGGAGGAGTGAGCAGAGGTTATCTTCATGTGCATGTGCAAATGTGTCTCCTCGTGGGGGGGTGACAAAAAGCCTGGAGAAATCCCTCAGACTGGAGCTAGCCCTTGGACACAAAGCTATCCAGAAGATGGGTCTCAGTTTTGCAAAACCTGAAAGCAGCAGTGCCCCAGCAGGCAGGGAGCAGCAGGAGGGTGCCAGCCCACCGTGAATTTCAGTACAAAACCCCTCTGGGTTTTTGGTGTCCAGTCCTGACTGTCTTAGAGCAAGTACTGAGGCTCTTTATGACATTCATGTATTCAAGCTGCTCAGCTGATCATGGATAGGGAGAGTTTTCCTGCTGAAGCAGTGATTCTTTTCAGTATTGGTGTCAGTCCTAAAGCAAAAGACTGGGCTATTCATGGACCCCCTTTAAGACAAACCTCTCTCCTCTTGACATCATTATAGAGAGTGCAGGACAGGCTTCACAAATTGCCATCATCCCTTGGAATCCCTGTATGGGTCCAACCAGCAGAAAACATCAGAGTTTGCCTCAAGACCAGGAGCTCAAGGGTGATAGAATTCAATTCTTTCCCTTTTCTTCTGGAAATAGATCCAGAACCGATGCCGTGTGTTATTTTTCAGTACGAGGAGCTCATTGAGGTACCTGCCCCCTGAAATACTGGGGTTGATCCATTTGGCGGCTCTAAATTGAAAGTACCCTGGGTGCTGACATGAGGGAAGTAATTGTGAGAGGAAGAAAACTGAAATTAGTTCAATGATGGATGACCTCATTGAAGCCTGAAATTGTAAGAGTCACACAGTTCCCAGCAAGGCTGTGCACATTTTTATACTGCAGGAGCTTTTTCTTTAAGAAAACAGCTAAGAAATTGGTTTGGCAATTTACTGTTGAGCAGCACTGAAAAGGATTGGTCTGAAGCAGGACAGCATGTTCAGACCATTTATTTTGTGTAGCACATGCACTTAGCACCATCATGAGAGATGCTTTCTCAGTGAGCATCATTTCAGGGGCTCGCCTTTCATTAGTGCTGAGCTGAAAGTAAACATTAGAGAACACCAGGGCTTGGCCTGGGTTTATGCAAAACTTGAACACTGAATAACAAACCCGTGTTGTGCATGTGTATCACAGCTGGTTAGACTTCTTGACCTTTCAGCTGAAGCAAAACCACAGAGGTACATCTCAAGAGCAGCTTGGCTTTGTCAATCATTACAGAAGTAATGGCATCCTAACATAATGCTTAACTCTGGAGTGACAGCTAAACATATTCATGGCAACACCCTTTGTGTTAAAATCTGGAAGAACCACAGTTAATGGTGCATTTCAGCCACGGGCTGTAAACTTCAGTGACAACCTATTACTGAATGCTGAACAAACTGGGATTGTCCCTTCCAAGGGGATCAGAGCTATGGTGCAAACCATCATCTACCCCTGTTTAACCACATCACCTGGATGGCTCTATAGGAATTCAACGCGCAGTGAAATTTTGTGTCCCTTGTAAGAAGCATTGGAGATGTATGGGGTTTTTTTCAGCTGCATTTTCCTGGCAAACCCTGACAGCTGCATAACAGCAGTACTGGTGCTGGTGGTGGGTGTCTCAGGCTGGGAAGGGTTTCCTTCATCCTTGGTGCAGGTTTGAGGTGGCAGACACAGTGCACAGGACATGGTTAGAGCTACCTCTGCTTTTTCTGTAGTGCCAATATTCCATCTGAAGGCAGCATGCCAGGAAAGTGTGGCCCCTCTGCACAGACACCAGTGACTCTGTTTGTAGCAGGTCCTGTTAAATGCAGCCGTGGGTTAATATGGAACTAAGCCTCAGCAGCAGGAATTTGTGAACAGCTAGGAAAATACTGAAACAACTGCAAGGTGCTGACCTTAAACCAGTGTTCCTTTAACTTCTGGTAGCTGTTTGTGTCCCTGCAAACCCAAATTCTCTCCCTGGCTAGCGGTAATTTCTGAGGCACAGGAAGCCATTGGGTAACGTGTTCTCTGGCTGCAGGCACGATGTGCAGAGAAGTTTTAAAAGCACCAAGCCACAGAGGGTAAAACACTGCTGCAAACAAAGCTCTTCCAATGTTTCTCACACTAATGATGCGGAGACCTGGAGCTTTGTGTTTTTCTTCATGGATCACAGCAGGAACTGGAGTGCTGTGTCTAACCTTCTTCCAGGTAACCAAATCCTTCACTGGGACCAGGCTGATTTTAGGGATTTTTATGTGGAGGGGGAAGGTTCCAAATTTTATAGAATTTAGTCATCGGCTGTCTTTTTTATTATTATTATTTTGTGAAGGATTTTTTTTGAGGACCTAATGAATTTGGGGAAGATTTAATGCTCACAAAAATTCCAATTAATGCAGAGAAAACACTACTGCCTTTGTCCTTTATTCTGTCTGTGGCTATTGAAATGGAAGAGCTTGGGGCTTCAGCAGCACGGGTGGGTGTTTGGCTGCTGTGACAGATTCCTGCCTCAGAGCAGATGCACTTTGCTGCAGTTTAACTACGCTAAGGTGGCTCTGCTGAGCTGGTTTGAAGGATGATAAAAGAGAGGCCAGAGGTTGTCATTCAGCCATGAAGAATACTCAGGATACACGTAATCACAGTAATCAGCTATCTGCTTTTGACCTGTTATTTAATAATCAGTTGAAATGCAAAAAAACACAAAGGAATTAAAATATTCTGCATCAGGGTGCATGTGTGACACGGCAAATTAGCTCAGTTTTAAAAGGACACGTCTGGAAGAGTTGAAGCTTCTGTCTTTTTCTCTATTCCTCATTTGGATTTCAGCCACTCATGAAATTTCACAGACAATGCTTTATATGAAAGACTTAATATACCCAAAGACCTCTGGTGAAACTAGGGACTGAAAGGCAATGTGTACACAGGATCAGACACATTATAGAGATCTGAGGGGGGATCTCTTGCTGTTTACAGTGGCTTGAGCTTTGCATAACAAAAAGAACCTGTTAATTAGAGATTTTTAAAGAGATTTTTCAGTTATGTATATTTGATATAAATTTCTAGCTCAGAACAGAGCCTTCCAGTTTGACTCAAAGTCAAAAATCTCCAAGTGTTTTGAATATATGCAGAGGGAAATCCAAAGTAATTATTTAGAAATTGCATTCTAATAGTTTTTTTCTGAGAAACAAATCTAAATTCCTCTATCTTGTTCATTCTGCTTTCCAGTGTTATCACAATTCTATACCTGATTTGAATTTTTTTGTAGCAACATTGGGCAACTGTAATAACACACCTAACATCAGTCAGCCTAAAGAATCTATTGAATTGGATTCAATTATACTGATGGACTGCTCTGGTTACTTTTTTGCACAGATAATATTAAACTGAGGCTAAGATCAACAAGGCTTGCAAAAATAAACTGGCTTAAGCTGAGAATAGAAAATATACCTGAAAAACAAGTTTGAGGTTCGCATATTTGCAATGCCTGAAACCTGACTCTGGGAATGATGCACCACTGCTATCTGAAAATGCTGGGTAGAGCACACTTCTGGTCAAAACAACTCAAATTTACTACTGCATTCACAATTAGCTCCCCCCCAAAAAAAAAAAAAATGAACCACAGAACAAGAATTTGGTTATGGGCATTTTCAGCAGGTATTTCTGAATAGCAAAGCCCAGTGCAGCAAGCAGGTCTCAGACTCCAGCTGGTGTTTCCCTGCTCTTGGCTTTCCCTCCTTCACATCAAAAGGAATGCTTTCTCCTTGGCCTAGCTTTCATCTGCAAGCTATTGAATTTATTGAGCTCTTGGTGAGGTTCTCTGCTGGATTCGATTTGGGCTGGCTCAAAGCAGAGCCCCACAGAGGCAGATCCCAAAGGAGAGGTCTGGTTTCAACCCTGCAGGATCAGCACTCCTTTTGCTCTTCTTCTCAGTCTTCCCACTCTAAGAACAGTAATTATACTGGTAAATTGTAAAACACAAAACATACCTGCCCTGTCTGATTTACATGTGTGTTTTCAGTCCGCAGACTCTGGGTCGGACTGTGAGCTGGGCGAGAGGTGAGTGTGGCTTCATTCTCTCCCCCGTGGCTGCCCCCACCCCAGGCTCTTTCAGGGTGCTCTGCTCCTGCCTGGCACACCAGCACAGCAGAGGAATGAGGACCTCCAGGAAAAGGCCATTTAGGGTGGGTTGTTTTTTACAAAAGAGGAAATAGAGGCTGGCAACCCTTTAGGTTTTCAGCAAAAACGCTGGTGGCGGGTGCCAGTGTTGAAAGACAAACATGTGGCACTCTGCTTCTTGCATCGTCTGCATTGCTTCCATCCACAAAGAGAAATTTTTAATGGGCTCCCTTCATGGAAGAAAACTTCTCAATCTTCTGCTTACTGATGGTGTTTGTCTTTGTGTTGGTAGATGTGCTGGGGTGGGTACAGCAGCCCCCTCACACTGGACTGGAAGTCCTTTTTATTCTTCCCTTTTTAGGTGCATTGGACAGAACGATGGAAACTTTAGCAGCTGGTATGTGTGGTAAGTTTCAGATCTGTTTTATGGGGAAAAACTGGAAAATAATATTCTTTGATGGATATATGGAGAGAAAGGCATTAAGAGAGACTGATAGCTAGAGAGCATTGCTCCTGGGCTGTCCCTGTGTTCTGTCTTTACAAACTAATGGAAATCATTTATCCATATCCTCCTCACTGTATGCTGACAACTGAGCTGGGAAAAAATGATAGATTGTGTCAGGGAGAAATGTTTGAATTTCCAGCCAGCATTGGCTGCTGGGCACTCAGGAGTGAGACATTGGTTTCTGGGGACTTTGATCATGTCCAGCGTGCTGGTGGGGGAACCGCAACATTTAACGGCTATTTGCAAAAGATGTTAATGAATATGTTAATTTGAAGACGTGCAGCCATCTGTCGGTGCTGCCCGCAGATGGTGACAGTACTGTTCCTCCCCTGCTGCCTCTGCCTTAGGTTCCTGGTGCTGTTTCTGCTGGCCATGCTCCTGTCCTGCGGGATCTGCTGCTGCCTGCAGTGCTGGCTGAAGCGGCGGAGCTGCCTGCCCCGACGCACCGTGGCTGTCTTTGCCCTCAGCAGCTCAGATGCCTTTTGTGGTTAGTCCTGCTCCTGCTGCAAGGTCCTGCTGGCCCTGGTGGCCTTCCTGTGGCCCATCCATAACCCAGTAAAAAGCAGTTGGGCTTGGGAGCTGGGATGCAGCCAGGGGCTGTATTGCTGGTGAACAGGGGGGTGCCCAGCTCTGGCAGCTTGGGGACATGTCCAGACCATGGACTGGGGGCTGAAGCCACATCCACTTTTCACTGAGCCATACCTTGGTGCAGTCCCTGTGTGTCCATGTGTCACAAAGGTGCCTAGCTGGGGCTTGGCCAGGCAAACACTGGAGGTGTGTGGGACTTTCTCCTCAGTGCCAGACCACTCAGTGGTCCAAGACATTGGGGCAGCCACAGGCTCTGGGCTCAGGCAGCTCTTTCCAGCCTGTGTCCTTCATTTCTCACTTAGACAAAACTGTACTGGTCTAACTTGAGACACCCCAGAACAGCTTGACTGGCTAACACACCCTGGTCTGTCAAAAGATTGTCCTGGTGGGTGCTGTTCACTGTGGCAGCCACCTCAACATTCCCCCAGGAGCACCCAGATTTTGAGGACTGGGCTATAATGAGTGTGTAGCAACCAGAACTGATCTGGAGTATGGCCAGCAGCATCAGCAGGCTGAGCCAGACAACATCCCTCCAAGAAAAATAAAGCTAATCCTGTCATTAGGCTAAGCCCTTCCCAGAGGACATATTACCTGCTTTCTGGGTGGTCACAGACAGTGTCTCCACAGGGAGGACCCGCCCAAACCCACCCAAATTCCTCTGTCCCAACTTCTTGTATCTGTATTTTGTGGTGAAAGACTTTGTGATGCCATCCTTCAAAAATTACATCCGTGCCTTTCTTGTTTCCAAGTGGTTTGGCAGCTCCTCCTGGGCTCACCCCTCTCACTCCCACACTTGCCCTTCACGCCTGTCTGCTGTACAGTTGTGACTTTGCTTTTTCCCCAGCTACTGAAGCACCTCCGTGCCCATTCTCTGGATCCCTGAGTCCCTGCATGACTGCAGAGATTTCTTCTTCTCCTGCCCCGTGCTTCAGCCTCGGGGGAACCGAATTGCCTCCGTCTTATGAGGATGTTGTGAAGGAAAACAAGGTCTAGACACCACATGTCGGCTTTCAGTGATCCTGCTTGATTCATCAGAGATCTTCCATCGTGCCAAAGGAGTGTGAGATCAAATCAGCCTTTTCCACAGGTTGGCCAAGACTGAAAAGCAGCACACATTTCATCTGAACCTGAAAGATGAGACTAAATGCAACAGAATAAATGCCAAAAGTATGTGTTGAATCTGTCACAGGAGTTCTTCAGCTTGACATTTTGATAACTCTGGATTTCAAGAAGCTTCCTCAAAGGCCTGTGTGCATTTGGGGATTCTGGCTCAGCCTCTAGATTTATCTCTCTAAGGCTGCTTCAGCTGGTGCAACCCCATGTATTTTAGGACCAAATGTTGATAAATGACTTGGTAGTTACTTCTCAAGCTTGGGCTGCCTCCTTCACTCGGCACTGTGCCAAGAAACACCCTCTGGCAAAGTCATGCTGTTCTAATACATTGCAATGCAATCATGCCACTCTGTGATGAAGGATCGTTTGCCACATTTAAAATATTTAGCACAGCATATCAGATTTGTCTAGTGCAAAAGGCAGCAAATTTATGGCCAGGGAAGAGAAAACAAGAGACAGGAATTATGTAGGAGTAGCAGTGGCAGGAGCTGGTTACAGAGTCTTAAAAAAAGTGAGTTTGCTCATTTGAGCTTTGCTTAATTTCATGATGACTGTTCTCAGCTACTCTTGCCCTAGAATTGCAGACCAGAAGGCTTTGAATGGCCCAGGACCCACGTGGAAGTTCCCCACAGACATGAATTAGGGGCTTAGATATTTAGTACTTAACTACAGAAATCTATTAGGATAAAGAATACCTTTTTTTTTTTTGAGGTGATCACTGCAGACAGGATGGAAAAATACTTTAAGAAGCCATCCAGACTGCCTTGTGCCCAAGCAGGATCAGCTCAACCAAAGTCATTCCTTGGAGATATTAGCCTAACTAGTTCTCAAATTACTGAAGAAAGATGCTGAGTTTTCCCCTTAGCTGGATTCCAGATGAAAGCAGAGATTCCCCTTTTTTTGTCATGGGCAGGTCACTGAAGGCTGAATTCAGCCTGCCTGACCACTCTGCCTCTGCTCTCTCAGTGCAAAGGGCTGGGGTGCAGCCAGACCTGTGCTGCTGCAGAGGGCAATGCCAGCCCTGGTCCCGTTCTCTGTGCTCCCATGGAGCCACGAGCCCAATCTGGGCAGCTGGGTCTATCTGGGATTAGAATCCCAAAAGATTCATGGGAGCCCACAGCCTGCCTCATGGAGCACCTCCCCACCTGTAGCACACCAGTTCCTGTGCTCAGGTAGGAAACTGGGAACATAAATGCACTAAAGGTTATCGTGTTCTCATAATGATTCTATGTAAGTACATTTGCTAGATAAAGAATTGGAACATGTTTTGAGAAAAAATAATTTGCCAAAACCACTGCAAATTATCTCCCTAAAATCTTATTTTAGAATAAGCTTTAATGTTTGACACTTGTGTGAAAGGAAATAAATGTCACTTGTAGCCAAATGAATGTTTGTGCCAGCAGGCTAAAATATTACTGGGTTTATTAATAAGGAAAATTAGCGAGTACAGACTCAGCCAGGGGAGAAATCGAGCAACTTCTGAGTGTCCTTTTGCTGGCTGAACTTAGTAAGAATTGCAGGCAATCAGCACCTCACAGGATCAGATCTTTCATGTACATAACTGCTTCCACCATTCAACCCCTTCAATTTATGCCCTGAAGCATGAGATTTGATTATGTTTGTCACTGCAGCTTGCAGAGCCTGTTAGTGGGCATTAAATCAGCTGTCACTTGATTCCCACCTACACACTGTTAGCTTCAGTGACCCCTCCATGGCAGAGAACTCCACAGGTTGTCTGCATTATGTGCTGCATAAAACATTACTGCCTCCTGCTTATTAATGGCTTGGCTCTAAATAAATTGCTGCCTTTAATTTCACTGAATGTCACCTTCTAATCAGATGGCTGGAGAGGCTAACAAGCAAGGACTGCTCAGGTTTCAATGCCTCCAATCCCTCTGCATCCCTCTTTCTCGAGGACCAGTGATTCCCAAGGTGGTAAATCCTTCCCCAGCCACCCAACCAACAGAGGGAAAGCAAGACTTTCAGCACACAAAACTTTCCAGGGAAGGTGTTTGTTCCCCTGCTGCTTGTGTGCATTCAAGTGCGTTCAGTTTCCTGTTTGAGGTGGTTTAATTATGCACAAAAGGAATCAAATTTTTCCATCAGAATTGCAACAAGTGGCTCACAGCAAAGTAAGCTAGTGGCTGTCACAAAACCAGGCTCCATCTGGAGTCACCAGCGTGGGAGAACCTCTGTGCTGTGGTACCTGTGCAACATGACAGGAGCCACAGGAGCTTCCAAATACTGCTGAAAGCCAGGAGGTATCTGCAAAAACAGAGCCCATGCAGAGCTGCTGTGGGGAGGACATAAACTAATATTGCTGCTGGCTTGGGGTAAGGAAGGGAAGTACCCTGAGAAGGGCTCAGGGCCCTGGTCCTTGGCTTCCTGATCACGGGAATGGAGAAGAGGATGGGTTTCTTTCTTCTACAAAAGCATTTTTGGGGGCCCCACCAACCTATTATTTCATGTGGAAGCTGCTTCTCCCAGCTTGCCACCTCACTCTGTGTTCTCCAGCAGAACGGACAAGGTTTCTCCAGACCTGTGTTCCCATTCTTACACAAGTAGAGATTTTGCTGGGTAATTGATATTTTTATAAGTACTCAGCTCTTAATGAGGGCAGTTAAAGCTGTTTGGCTGAGGTTTCCAGAATTGCAAAGAAAGAAGAACCATTTCCTTATAATTTATCACCTTAGGAATAGGGTTCACCTTGGAAAAGCACTTGTCCTGCTGTGACTCTCTGGCTGCCACTCATCCTCTGGTTTACACTTCCTGCTGACTTTGAGAAGAAATGGCAAACAGCTCTAGAAAAAAAGCAGAAAACACTAGAAGGCAAATGTGTTTCTGGAGGAAATTGTCATCAGCAAAACTTGTGGGGGAAAATGGGAAAGGTGCAGAGGAGCCAATTGCTTGGTGACCAAGCAAAAGGGAATGTGGTGAGGCACATGGCTAAGACGTTTACGTCTGCAGATTGAGCTGAATAATAAAGTCATAAAGTGGCTCTCAAAACCAGAGGTAGCTGAGCCATAACAGGGCATCAGTTTGGAATGCCAGGAGGGTTGGACATGAAAGATGGGAAAATAATTTATATGCTCATTAATTTTTTTTAATTGTCATCTAATATTCTGCATTATGGGCTGAAGACTTCTTTGCAGGGAGGATGAGGACAGGGCTGGGGACAGATGCCCTTTCTCTTTGGGTCACTAGATGGCACAATTCTGGCTCTTTTCTTCCTTGCTCAAAGGCATTTTACAGCAGGAACCCAGCAGCTACAGGGAGAAAATAGTTCTTGTGCCGTAAGGACGATTGGACAGAGAATTTCAGTCATTAATCACTTGCCCACAATATTTAACAGATGCAGAAGAGCAAACTGTGGGGGTCCAGCCCCAGCTGAGAGAGAAAACCTTGCATTCTTGGTGGAATTTTATTTTCTCTCTTGGAAAGTTTAGGAAATTACTCTAAGTCGACTCTCTCTAAGCTGAGACAAAGTCTTCAGCTGCTGAAGATGCACTGCTGCAGGTGTGCAGTGGGGCCTGAGCTTTTTAGCTGCCAGCAAAGGTCTAGGCAGCCTCCAAAATCAATCCCCCATGCCCAAGGGCTGGTCCTATTTTTGCTGCTACCTTTTGTGTGTCCTTGCAGGAGAGCAGTGATTCTCTTCAGAGGAGTCAAAGCAGGTCACTTGGCAAAACACCTCCTGAGCAAAACCTGGATGCGGGTTAGAGAGACACAGCACCCAGAGGCAATCGTGTTTATTATATCCCACTGATGTTACAGCGTGTAAGGAAAACACAGTTCTGCACTGCTGCTCCTGTCTACTGGAAAGAATTTTTCAGATCCACTGAATTCACACCAAAATCACATGGCAGTGTCTGTGAAAAGGCAGGAAATCCATATCCTGGGAAACACTGATGCAGCTGCAGTAGGAGACAGTCTAGTTCACAAGGTCACAGTAAGAGTGAGCACTAATTACAGCTGGAGATGTTAAAAGCCCTCATGAGCAAGGCTGATCGAGGCAGGGAGAGGAGGAGATGCTGCAGGCAGAAAAGGACAGCCATTGCAGGTGTCATTTTTTAATGTCCCTCACTTGCCTGTATCAAAATGGGAAATCAATAGTTATCTGTAAGGCACGGAATCAACTTAGAAAAGATCTTACCTAAACACTTTACTGTTTTCCATAACCTGCAACCAGCCCTGGCAGAGTGCACAGAGATGTCAGGGGAGAGGACAACAGGGAGCCTCAGTTCAAGGAAGCACCCTGGGGCAGGCACACAGTCAGGAAAAGTGCTACTCCCAGCTCTCAGCTAAATCCCTGACTCTCCCTGTGCCCTGGGAAATGAAGACACAGGTGCCCAAACATAGAAAAATGCCCCTTGTATGCTAGTGAAAATATGGAGAAACCTAAAAAGCTGTTGGAATTGATGGATTAAATGTTGGGCCTCAGCTCAGCTGGAAATTGCAATTGAGCAAAAAGCCTTGGTAAGCCATCAATGGGCATCAGGAGGGGAAAATCAGTCTATTGTCATTCCTAGTGAGCTGCTGCTGAATGGAATGCAGGTAGGTATTAAGGAAATACCTTAATAACTGAGCTCACCTGATACATCTTTAGCCTTAGGGACTGGTTGGGATTTTGAAAGAATAAATAAGTCCTGTTTACTTTCTGGGAGGTTTCTTGCTAATGAATATATAATTAAACTAGAACAGATCTGCATTGTGACCTGATAATGAGCTAATGAGGAGTGAATCCTGCACTCATGAAACCAGTGTCAGTATTAAATCAAACAGGGATTAACAATTAAATATTAACATCTGATCAAAACATCAGCTAGACTGTCAGCAGTATTTGAATAATGAAGCAATGCAGTACTGGACTGGTTACAGAACATTAACCTAGCAAAACTAAGAGTTGCTGTAACCTTTTCCTGGTCCTCTTGTGCAGGAGATAGGTCCTCAAAACCCACCACAGAGTTTGGCTAGAATAGAAGTATGATTAAGGAATCAGATACTGAAGAAGAGAGTCTCACAAGTGTTGATGCAATATTCTTGATATGCAAAGAATATTTGTATATAAATTCTTGGTGTGTGAAGTATATTTCAGGAGGATGAGTTAAGGTAGTATTTGTGCTCTATTTGCATACCCCAAGGAGGAACACAGGGCTAGAGGGACCAAAGAAACTAATCCTTAATATCCACCCCTGATCAGGGCATAGACCTT
This sequence comes from Passer domesticus, assembly GCF_036417665.1. Lineage (NCBI taxonomy): Eukaryota > Metazoa > Chordata > Aves > Passeriformes > Passeridae > Passer > Passer domesticus. The sequence continues at coordinate 10,712,628 of NC_087484.1, read as the reverse complement.
CAGTGCCCACTGAGCCACTACTTGGTGTGACCCACGTGCTGTAAGTCACAAAACAGCTCCCACCACCTTAAAACAAACTGAAGACCATTTAGGACAAAGGCCCAGAATTCTCCTCAATCACTGAACAGGAGAAATCAGTGATCTGAGATTTGTAATTACACCTGCATTTCTTCTCTGCTAAACAAGAAATAAATCTTCATGGCAAGAAATAACCTCTGTGCTCAGAAAAAGCTATGGAAAGCAGCAGCAAGAGGCTGGCAGGCATCCCTGAGTGTTTGTGGGGAGGGATAATGTGTTGGTTGCATAGGCTGGGGAGTTTTTGATTCAGAGTTGATGGTGTCTTTGCTGGGTACCTCCTGCCCAGGAGCATCTCTGAGCTGCCTGCAGCATCTCTCCTCCCTCGGGGAGGCTGAGGGAGCATTTGCCTCTCTGGGCAGCAGAGGGGATGTGGGCAGTGGAGCAGGCACTGAACACAGCTCTGCCTCTGGGGTGTGTTCACCCTCCATCTCCTTCCCACTGTGTCTCTGAAGGCGCAGGGCAGCAGGGACACAGCCCAGGAAGCAGACCTGAAATATGTTGCCAGAGTTTCCCTGCCCTGTCAGAGAATATCAGCAGTGTCAGCTCTCCTGCCCCAAAAACCCACAGAAAACACACTTCTGATGGGGCTGTAAAAAAGTTTAAAAAAAAAAAAAAAAAAGAAACAACTACCAAGCTCTGAATGCAGTTTCTAGCAATAACAGACAAAAATTCCTGTCACCTCCAGATCTCTTTGTGCATTCTTGGTACAATCTGTGAATTCAGCACATCGCTCATAACTCTTGTACTCGTTGTCTCTCAGGACCTTGTAAAAAAGCCTCCATCACCCCTCCCACTGTGTTTACATCTGTTTGATATAGCTCATCTGTTGGCAGTAACCTGCTCTCAGTTTGGCTGACATAAACGTCTGCCAGCCCAAGCAGCACGAGCTCTGCAGGCACGAGCCTCCCTTGCCTGGGCAGCAGAGCTGCCACCAGAGCTCTTGCTGAGCTGGTGGTGCTGTGCTCTGAGCCCTGTGGAGGTACTGGGCCCTCAGCAGAGCCATATGGACCTGCTGTTGTCCTGTCTGCTTCAGGCCCTGGGTGGTTTTTGCTTGGAACCACGTCAGGGCTGGGTGGTGTTTGGGCCTTGCTGGTCAGCTCTGTGCTGCAGCACAAGGTGCTGCTTCCAGGGTAACCCATCAGAGAACTCAGCCCTACATTTTCCATCATAGGAGTTACCAGAAGTGCTGCTTGGGATACAGCTCATTCCAACCTCAGCCAGCCCATCTATCTCTGGCCCACATAACATAAAGTTTCACTTCATACTGTCTGGGAGAAGGAAATCCAGCCTCCCCACCAAGCAGTCCATGGAGGAAGCCTGCCTCTGGTAGTGCTTCAGCTGCCACAGCTGTGCACACCCAGCTGAGACTCCAGCTTTGTTCCTCCACTGCCCCTAAGCAGGTAAATCTCTGTGCTGGGAGACTTCTCAACCCTCAGTGGCCGTGATATGGTGTGGTGCCCCTGTCAGAAAGGACTGAATTTGGATAGTTTCTACCAACCCTAAGAAAACTCTGTCTCAGCTTCTCTCTCTATTAAAGGCATGAAAAAATCTTCACATCCATTCTTAGGGAACATGTCAAGCCGTACAGGGGTTTTCCTCCCCCACCCTAGTGAAGATCTGGCTGATGCCCTAACCTCATCCAGCCTATTGCAGCCTAACCTCATCCAGCCTGGATTGCAGCCAAGGCCAGCAGTCCTGAACTAGGTTTAAATACCTTTTGATGGAAAGGGACAATAGATTATAGTATCATTTATCCCAGCTTCTAGTTGATGTAGATGTATTGTAATGCACAAGTTCAGATTTTGGATCTTCACTCATTTTGCCCAAGCAATGTTTTTATTAAGCAGAATGAAGCTGGCAATTTCCAGATTTCGCTGAGTTTAGTAGTATACCCTTTAACACTGACTGAGAAGGACTGTATTTTTCAGGGAAGAATGCACCTGCATTTACAATCATTTCTCAGTGCAGACTCACGGACCAAAGAGAGGGTCACACACTTAACACTGCTCTTGTCTCTTGAAAAGCTCCCCAGGTGCCTGTAAGAGGGGCAGACCCCCCTGCTGAGTGCACAGGGTCCAGATGTTGGTCAGGCAGTCAGGGTCCCTCCCTTGGCCAGGATTTTCTCCTTTGCACACTCTGTTGACACATTGCCAGCCATGGAACAGATCCATCTTGCAGTCTGGGGGTCTTCATGCAGAACACTGCAGTCTGATTCAGGAATGGCTGATTTATCTCACTTCCACCAATAGCGTTGAGACAAATGCTGAAAAGAGTTTGTGTTGGTTATTTCAGTCTGTGCTTATACAAGTGGTCTCAGCACTCAAGTCAAGAGGATTCCAGAAAGCAGGATTTTCTCAGAATTTACTTTCTTGGAGGAAAGGTATTTTGAAGCTCTCATAATGCAAATATCGTAGCATACAGTAGATCCTTGAAATTCAACTGCATCTGTATCACAACCACAAGAGCTTGAGTGTCTGTGCAATCCACTACAAATTAAAGCAGAGCTCTTTCTGGAGCACTTACCTCCTCCTCACACCCTTGTGTCCACCGCATACATTTTGGAGGTGGCTGTTTGCGAGGATGGCAAATGCACGTTTGTTACGACGGTCGCAGCTGAGGAATAGCCTTTCCTCAAGGAGTAGGCAGAATGGAATCTTCCAGAACTGGTCTCTGTGAGGCACAGGGAGAGAAATAGAAACTGCTAATGAGTGCTCGATGACTTTCAGCTGCAAAGTTTCATTATTCAGGGAAAGCAGCACTCCAAGATGTGACATAATAACAACACACTTTATGTCATCCTGGCACCTCAGCTCCCACATGAAGACCTTGAGGTGCTTTCTAGAGCTGCCTCAGACTATTCCCATTTTACAGCTGAAAATATCACCACTGGAGATGAGCAACCATGCTAAAGGGCTTTCCCCACCCTGTGCACCTGTAGCATGCCCTGAGCAATGGCTCTGTCCCTGAGCTGTGCCTCAGCCGTGCTTCCTCACCTCTGAAGAGATACATGCAGCAGGTGAGCAGAGACCCAGACAAGAAGCAGCCGAGTGACCCTGCCATGCCAAGCCAGCAGGACCAACCAAACTTGTACTGGATGCCCAGGAAGACGTTGTGGAAGAGCAGAGAGGAGCGCTCCACGTAGACATCCACGGCGTACCACACGGAGCCCGTGATGCCAGGGAGACCTGCAGAGAGTGCCACACTCAGAACCATGGGGGAGCAGACCTAAAGCTGTAGCTGCTGTCTGCTGGGGTGGACTTCAGGGTGGGAAGACGTTCTGGGATGGCAGGTTTTGGTCCCCTTCCATGCTCTGTCTTTGGTGGATTCACCCTGGCTCCTGCAGGTATCCTGTGCTGCCAGGCAGAGGCTGCACCTCTTAGCTTGGCACTCACACACACTTCCAGCACACTGGCAGCACTCAGGTTTCTGCAGCAAAAGGCAAGAAGCTCCTCCCCTCCCAGCTGCTTGTAAAGTTGTCTCCAGAATTCAATTTTCTGATCTGTTTTGATTTTCAGAACTTTGATGATGCTTTTCAGACAAACTTTGAGAAGTGAATTGGAAGATGTTTAAAAGAGCCTCTCGATGTGTTTTACATGTGCTCCCAGTGGCTGGGGTGAGCTATTAAATCTGCTTAGACTGAAGAAGAGGTAGCGCCTTGATATTGACATAAAGTCAAATTATATTATTTGGTACCTAGTTGGCTATTTATTTTTGTGTTTAAAATTCTCCTACTGGCTGTAACAGCAAAGCACCTCAGCCAGTTGGGGATTTATCACCTAGAAGGGACAGACATGTTATTATCCTTTTATTAGAGATCAGCTGCAGAGATTTTGGGCTAAGTGACTTGCCCAAGGTCACACAATCTGTGGCAGAGCTAGGAACCAAACCAGGATGCCAGGACTTTCTAGTCTTTCAGCAATTAGTCTAGAGACCTACAGCAAGGTCTCTTTGCTGTATCAACCTCAACTGCTCCACAGTGAAATAGCAATAAATGGAAGTCAGTCAACTCAAAGACAACTCATCTGGTCAAAACATGAACTGAAAGCAAATAAACTCAATTACATGCTGTTTGAGGCAGGTGGTGAACAGAAGAAGATGCATTACACAAATAAATTACATAAAGATCCTTCCTCCTACAGAAAATCACCAGCCAAAATAAAAGAAGGCTTTTAGCTTCCCCACTTTGCTAAAGGGTGTCCTACGGAATGGGGACACAGTGGAGAATACCTGCAAGGAGCAGCATAACCCCAGACACCAGGCAGATGCGCAGCTTGATGAGCGGCTCATCGGGAAGGAATTTCACACAATCCAGTCCCAGGACCAGGAACAGAAATCCAAATCCTGACAGGAGGTCTGCTGTTATCATCATGGCTCGGGTCAGCACCAGTTTCACTGCAGGACAAAAGCAGATCATTCCAGTGCACAAGGAATGGAAATGTGGGCAGGTTATGGGGTCAGATCCCACAGGAAAATTTTTTTCTGGTGTTCAGCTTTTTTCAGCTTCCCTTGGAAGTAATACCTGACTGAGAAAAGAAACATGCCTCTAATTATCTGTCACTGAGTAGAACAGATACTCTTAGTCTACACTCAAGTGTCTCCACCACTTGCAGAAACATCTCTGACTCTTACATACCGGAATGCTCGGCGTAGATGGAGTCGTACTCATCACAAGTCTGGATCCCATCAAAAACGTTTGTGACACATTCCCACCACAGGCCACGGCATTTTGTACTCACCTGTGGATTGAGAGGACAAAAAAGACCATAGGTTAAAATATCCACCAACGCAGCAGGTGGCTGTCTTAGCCCTTCCACAGAAATCCTGGTCCAGTTACAATGATGGTAAACCAGAGTGTTTAGCTTGAAGAGAAAAAGCAGAAGCATGGAGGAAAAGGACAATATTTTCTACGTCCCCACTAATGTTTTTACATTAGAGCAAAAAAATTCAGACGAGACAGTAGGAAAAAAACCCTTGCCTACTAGTAAGGATAAAAATTTTTAAGGAAATTTCTGGGAGGAGCTGGGGGGTGGCTGACCAGAAAGATCTAAGAGCAGTTTGCTCACTCATTGCCAAATTCTTGTCTAGGCTGAGCTGGGCAGGGCCATGGACCAGACGACCCGAGATTTTGCTGCCTGTGCTCCCCTTCCTTACACCATCTTCCTGACAGAGGAGGGGCAGCTCGGAGAGTGGGAGAGGAGTGCTGAGGAGTCTGGATGCGAGCCCCTCTGCAGACACCTGGGGAGGGCAGCCCCCAGATGACTCAGCTGTAAACACTGGCTGGAAAACCAGAGGCAGCCGGCGCTGATCCCGGCCCTGGGGCTCCCGCTGTGCTGCCAGCCGTGGGACCACGCGTGCCCAAGCCACAGTCATCACTGAGACATCCAGACTGGGGCAGAGCAGCATCGTGGTTAATCGTCTCCGCTGTCCTCGAGCCGTAGATACCATTCCCAGCCCAGCCTTCCATAAATCACTTTAATACGGGAGGCGTTTCCATTACCAATGCAAATATGGCAACAAGCACCTTTAAAATATTCCTGGAATTGCTCATACGAGGAGCAGAGTTAATGTCGGTGCAGCTTTGGACTCCAGCCCTCCCACTTCTGTCAGCGACACCCGCTGCAGTTAATGGAAAGAGAAACTCTTCCAGCAAATGAGTTTCACGCAGGGGAAGGGGACCAGGCTTGCTTGGATGATGCAATAAATTCATTTTTCTTGCACTGTGTAAATCACAAAGCAGATAATAACATATCTTGGACACATAATAAAGTCTTATTCAGGATGTACTGAGGTCTGTAGCCAACCGTAATATTTTCTCCACAACACAATGTCTGAGCCAAGCTGTGCACCTCCTCTGTGATACTGCTGTCTGGATCAAAGGTGAGGAAAAATGACTCGCTACTTCAGACTGGCAGAAGAGATACTATTTATATTTGAATGGAAATAATCTACATGTTTTGTTTCATGAAGATGAGAAGTGCTTAATGTTTCTGAGAACTTCAGAGCATATTTAATGAAAAATATGATGAAAAATGAAAAGCAGTGATGGAAGAAATTAATTTCATTGGTTCTGTGCTTTTCAAGAGAACAGAGTCTCGTAAAACAATTTGCCATTTTTATATTCAATGTATTTTTACCATGGCCCTCTTAATGCAGTTGCAGGTCCTCTTCTGTATTAACTCACCACTGTTCAGGCTGTGCTTGAAAGTAGTATATTTTTATTAAATTACATTTTGTTCCACTTGTATTTATATCATTTCTCTTTCCTCCCAAACCACCATAGGCTTATTTATACTACTCTGCATTCAGCTAATCATGTCACTTACTTCCTCACTTGCTGATATTATTACTGTTTTTTAAATCTTACAAGCAGCATCTATATTTAAATTATTTATAAGGAGACTAACAGGATTCCAGGCTTTGTCATCCTCCAAGCAAAACAGAGGTCTTAAGCACAACAGTTATGGTCTAGCTTGTGAAATAACCCCCTTCCCAGACTAACAAAAGCTTGTTTAATGCTTTCCATTTCTTGGGATATTTCAGTTGTCTCTACTCCTGTTACAGCCAGCATGGGCAAAGCAGGAGGCAGCCCATTTCCACACAGCATGTGTGCAGCCAGGGATAATTGTCCTACTGCCTGGTGCAGGAGGGATAGGAACAGGTGTCACTGTGGGGACCTGTGGCTGCCCTGAGCTGCTGCTGAGATATTCTGGTTTCTGCTGCCAAGGGCCAACACTTGCTCCCCTCTGCTTTGTGCACTGTTGGTCCTTCTGGTTGTCAATCTGCTCCCAAGCCACCCTTGAGCATCTTCCCTTGTGCTGGCAGCACAGACCTTCAGGCACACGGGAACTTGCTCCTGTCAGGGGGACAGGGGTCAGGGCATGGGGCACCACGTGGGGACATGGATTTCCCCATCCCATGGCTGGATTCCTGCACCATGTTGGTAGCACTAATTCCCCATCACCTCTCTCCCTCTACAGCAGATCTGCTCCAGCTTCCCTGGGCCCAGCTGAGGACTCCCAGAGCAGCCAAACATCACAGCCACGCTCCTCATCCCCCACTCCCATTACGAAACACATTGCCACGACCTGCTTTCCCTAACACAAGTATGCATGTAAAACATGAACTGCATAATGACTGTAATACATATAATTATATCCTATTCATAATGTATAATTAATATTAAAATAATTCTCATACAGAAAAAAAGGAAAATTACAGAACAGGCACACACTCTCCTTCTGGGGAAAGCGGAGAAGACAAACATGTAAGCGATGTTAGTCACAGTGTTGTACCGCACTCTGAGAAGGTGCCAGCAGACAATGATTACAAGCCCAGCTTGAGAGTAAAACAGGCAGCATTTAACAGTAGTGGTGGTATTTATAATCTACCTGCAACAGGGAGGGACTGTCTACACAATACAGCACTCGTTGAGAAGCAGATTATGGGCTTTTTCCACTACAAACTACCACAAAAATTGACCCAGCCCTGTCTTGATGCTTCACAGGGAGTCACTAGCTTAAAACAACTTTCTGTAACCTGTTGTTTCTCAAGGGAGGTGAGGGGCTGTAAAAGCTGAGTCAAGGCCCCTGCAGCCTCTCTGGAGGTGGCTGCTCCGGGCACTCCCCAGCCTCTTCTTCCTGGGATGCTCCTCTCCAGTGGGACCACAGTGAGGGCTTCATCCTCCCCAGCTGCGGGGGGCCAGGGTCGAAGCCAAGCAACCAGCCAAGATCCAGCAGCTGTTGAACGATGGAGTTCCCTTTGTTGAAGGATGGAGTTCCCTTCTCCTGGAGCCAAAGAGCCTAACTTACCCTTTTTCCAGTTGAAAATAGGAGTCATTGCGGACTCTAGCCTTTCTGGCCGTGGACATTCCTCTGTTTAGAGAGGCAGTGAGTCATTAGGGTCATTAAGATCAGTGGTCAGGTATTAAGGCTGAGGGCGTTTTACTCCATTATTTAGTATTCACACTCAGAGCCGGAATGTGAGAATAGTGGTTGCTAATGACCAAACTGGTGTTAATGGAGCACTTCGGACAGCCCATCGCAGGTGTGCCTTTGCGCCAGGAAGACAAGGTTACACAGCCTCGGGGTAATGGACCAGCTCTTTACTGGACTCACTTTGCTCAGGAGCTGGGCTTCTCTCATCTGGTTTTCCCCACAAGTGGACTCCCTTGGCTCTTCTGAGTACACTGATATACCTTCATCTGAGTACTTCCTGATAGGAATCTGAAATATCTCCCAAATGAAGAGTCACATCCTATCCAGCATCACTAGGTGCACTCTTTGTCCTGAAAAGAGGCTCACTGAGCAGACACACTGACCACCAGGAACTGCACTGCCTTGGATCATCATCTCGGCACTTACATCCACCTCTCAGGGTCTCTGACAGTCAGAGTGTCAGGATTTCTTGTGGCATAGAGAAAAAGAAAAGCTTTTCTTGTAATTAGTTTTATCCTTCTTTCCTTGGATAATTCACCCCTTCACGTGCTGCAGCTAAATGCTGCATTGCAATCACTGAGGAGCTCATGGTTTCCTATGCTGGATAGTAGATAGAAAGTTTCCTCCTGATACATTCAGACAAACTTTCTATCCTGGAAGGTGTTTCACCTTCACTGCCTAAACGATCCAATTTGCCAGACAGCAGATTCCTACACTGTGGAATTGCAGCTTAAATGTACAGAAATGAATGACTGTGCTGGGAAGAAAATTATAAATTTGCAGTATTGAGTGCTGGAGAAACAGTGATGATTTTGGACCTGGAGTCTTTGGGACACACCTTGCCTGTAAGCAGCAATCTGCTCCCTTGTTTGCAATTACCTTTTGCCAATACCCTTCTCTAATAAGAGAGTGCTACTGTCCACATGAGTTCCAGGAGTTATTGAGTCCCCATGCTCCCCTTAAATTTCTGGTAGCCCTGTAGCTCAATGGCTGGTCAGAAAAAGACTTGAAGAGCACTGTTGTACATGCTGGATGTCTCCACCAAGAAGACAAGAACTAGAAACATCAAAATATCCATGCAGGTTGGAGATACAGGATAACTCTTCTCAAGTTCATGCACATTTAAAACTAGAGCCTGTAGATCTTTCCAGAACTTACTAAGTAAGAGCACAGTCTGGATAAAAAAGTCTGGCAAAGAGAATTTCACAAAATGCCACTTTTTTCCTGCTCTTGCCACAGTAATAATTTTCATTCTCATCCATTTTCATCCAGCACAACAGGGAGAAAGAACAGGAGAGTGGAGTGGAGCAATGACACCAGGAACAAACTCTCTCTAGCACAAATTTGTTTTGGTGATCAGGCTCTCCTCACCCCAGTCTTACCTCCAGGGAGTCATCAGCATTCACCATCCAGCAGTCTGTCCAGGTAGATATTATCAAAAATGCAGCAGAGAAAAAAGCAAAGAAGAAGCCCACATATTGGAGGAAAAACTTCATGCCAGCAGGTGCTCAGCACATCCAGGGGAGTGCGAAGAACAGCACCCAGCCTTGCTCCTAAAGCCAGGGTAGAGACAGTGTCAGTGTCCCCGATGCCCAGCAGTGACCATGAGGAGCAGGACCTCCTCTCTTGTGCAGATGCCATCTGGTAGTGATGGCTGCAGGGCAGTGCTCACCTGCCAGGGGTCAGGAGGAGGGTGAGAGTGCCCACGGGAGCTGCTGCAGCCAATCCGCCCTGCACCGCTACAGCTCTTGTCATGCCTGACTGAAGAGAAATGGGGCTGTGCAGAAGGGACATGCAGTAACCGCAGCCCTGGGCTGCCAGGGGAGGCAGGTACCATGGAAGGTTTTGTCAAAACGGGGATTTAGAAAAAAGAATCAAGAATTGTTCTCTGGGGCAGAAGTCTTGAGCCTTGCTGTGGGGCACAGAGAGGAGCTCTCATGTGCACACACACATTTATTCAATGGTTTATGCCTTAGCAGGGAGCAATTATTAAGTGTCTTGGTGTAGATCCCAGGCCCCTTGGTTGTTACCCTGTTGGTCTCTGGTGCAGTGATGATCTAGTTCCATGCAGAAATGTCACCAGGGAGGAAAAGAAAAAGGCAGCAGTCATGGGTCTTCAGAACCAACATCCACCCCCATCCCTAATACAGAACTCTATATTCTGAATTTAAGTCAAACCTTGAAACCTCTCATGTCCTAGGCCTCAATTTGTTCATGGCATGAGTACAACTCCCATGTGGAAATCTTGAAGTTTTCAGACCAGTGCCAGTCTGGAGGATTTCAGTTGGTTGGAATTTCCCTGCTTGCTTACTCTGATGGCAAACTTCTGTTTTCCTGCTGGACTCCACAGGTGAGCAGGGGTCACACAGGCTGCCAGAGGCAGAAGGCTGGGGACTCTGTAAGAGGCTTCTCAATGTTTCCTCTCTGTGCAGTGCTGAGAAAGTCATCAGGGCACCCTTCAGGAAAACCAAAGGGGAGTCGGACTAGAAATTCCTCCCACCCCAAAGGCACAAAAGCACAGAAAGCATCGCATCCTCAATGATCATTGATTTTGAATTTAAATAGAAGCAGTAATAGGCTGAAGACCTGCCTCGAATGGGCAAATATTCAACAGAGGGCAGAGGAGCAGCCTCTTGCTCTGCGTTCAGCTTTGCTTCCAGCCCAGCTTTGCCCAGGCTGGCGGTGTCTGTCATCTGAGCTGCCACCTCCAGATGGAGCCAAGCGGCACCTTTACAGCGCTGCTCAAAGCTTCTGCTTCGCCGGGATTCCCCTTCAAATACCACAGCAATGAGAAGTTTATTCTTACAATAGATAACCCGTATAATTCCAGTCATAGCCTCATGAGGCGGTTTTGCTGACAGAGATCACAACTTTTACCCTCGATGCCAGGCTCACTCCACTCCTCAGGGCTCACACTGTGGAACAGGTCCTCAGCACATGCTTTGAGAGGCTTAAGTGGAGAACAAAACTCCCAGGCATAAAGCTGGGTATGCAGGAGGCTCTGATGCTTCAGCTTTCTGCTTTCTGTTTCCTAATTCCATTTATAGAAGCTGACAATTGAGGAACCTTTTTTCTTCCATCTTTCCCAGATGCAAGTCTTGATGTGGTTATGTGGATATGATGCTTTCTGCTGAGTTTTCTGGTATCCAAATGTCTGGATAAGTCAAAGAAACCTTCATGATTTTCACTTCATGGCTTTCTGTGTTGTGTTTACAACAGTTCTGACCCATATGGACATGGCAGTGGCCACACAGGTCCCATAAAGGATCACGACTTTCATTAGCACATATATGTATATAGATTACATTTGTTTGATACAGGTACTGAAAATAGACACCAGCTTCCTATACTTGTCTTGTTCTGAGTTCATTAACCTCAGTCTGCACCAGTTTTTAAGAAGCATCCTAGTCAGTTATTATTGGCAACTCAGAAAAAGTGGTGTGGTGAGCTAGAAAAGGCCTGAAAAATCTGAGACAGCCTTCCCACAGTCAGGATTAAGTCCTTAGGACTTAGTCCTAAATCAGGACAGAGTTTAACAACAACAGAGCCTGGATTAACCAGGAAATGTATTATAGCCATTGCCTTCTCCTTCTGTCCTGTACCCAAATGCAATCTACTTTCACAGAGGATAAGACACATAAGATAAGAAAGGGGACATTTTCTCTTATTTGGTGCATGGTGGAAGTGTCTCAATACAAGCATGACAGAGGTAGAAAGTGACAATTTGCCATGCTAATAGCCAGAGAGGTGTTTCTAAGCTTTCGTGCTGGGCACGTTGTATTCTGTTCTTCCAGCCCAGCCCATGAAATGCCCATGGATGTCAGACCAAGAGGCAAACACCACCAAGGGATGGAGGCAGCATGTGAGGCACCAGCGCTGCCTGTGCTTCACTCCATCTCCCCACAGCTGTTATTGTAGTCCTGGTGATGTCTTGTTTATTTTCCGCATGCCCAGCAATGTGTTGCTGTCCCAGCTCCTTCCACCTCCCTGTGCTCACCTTCCCTGCAGGGCAGGGCAGGTGAGTGACCCTTCCTAGAGCAGGATGCCAGTGCTTCCCTGGCCATGAGTCACTGGGGGCAGGAAGTGGCTCCAGCCATTTGCATCTAGCTTGGGGCTCTGGAGCATCCTGGCCTGGACAGCAGAGCAGGTCAGGATCCTTCCGTTTTCCCTGGTGTAAGGCTGCTCCAGAGTGTGAAACACCATGAAGACGGTTTGTGGCTTTTCACCTGGTGGAGAGACCAATCCAGTATCTGGTCCTTCTTTAGGTCTGTGTCTTCAAACACACCCATAGAATCTGCTGTAGATACTAGAAAGAATACAATATTCTTTATTTAGTAGAAAATGGCAAGGTACATGTTTAATATTCTTTATTTAGAACAAGTCAGCATCTTCTTGAAGCAAAGTCTGTAGCAGTTTCTCATCATGGTCTGCTTTCCTAACTGCATGACAGATGTCCCCTCAGCTTCAGAAAACAGCTCTCCCAAAATAACCTCCCACGATGTCTTTGTATAGCCCAAAACCTGGCTGACATGACTCAGAGTACCTTTCCAGTGAATTTGTAGGCTGTACTACATGTGCTAAACGTGCTTTGACACTAATAAAAGCATTAGGGTATCCTAATATTTGATTGTCAGAGCTTGGCCTTGTCAGGCTCTTACTCTGTGTGGTATTGATGCAGCAGAACTTTGCTAATGTAAGAGTTTTATCACCTTGACTACACTCAGACCCAGCTCAGGGACAAATGCACCATGGGTCGATTGCTTTTATTACTCATTAACACAAGGTGGTCTGTGCTCTCCGTTAAAGCCAAGCTATTTATGTTAGGGAAAGATAAACTACTGCCACTCTTGGGAGGTGGTTGTCACCAGTCTACTGACAAAACCATTTCTGCAGCAACACCCCACTGAGGTTGCAGCCCAGTGAGCACAGAAGGGTGCTGTTCCACCTTCACTTCCTCAGTGCCTAATATAGAGTGTAGCAGAGGGCCTGGAGCAAGAAGGAAGTGGTGATGCTGTGCATTCATGCATGGAATACAGACCTCTCTGCACACACGCAAGCAGCCCATGACGTGACTCCTGCTCAGGGCCAGGAGCTTGTCCAGCAGGAAGGGCTCAGGAGTCAGAGGTGATGGAGAGCTTTGGAAGGGGTTTCCCTAAGAGCTTTTCTGCTTCTTGGGCTTGTCTGCCCAACCCTTCCCACTCCTCCCTCCTGGTTGTACCACCTCCCTTTTCCGGCTTCACACACCACCATCCATGGCCTCAAAGTGTGTTCAGCTCCAGAGCAGTGCTCCTGGGATGTGAGATGTGTACACAAATAAATTACAGAGCAGTGTGTAATGTACCCCTTCAGCCGTGCTCATACAGCCACAAAACCTTGGGATTTAGCTTGGCTTTAGCTCAGTAACCCCAAGGAAAATAGCAACACTTCTGAGCAGCCTATGATTTTTCAAGCAGGCACTATACAAGATTAAAGGAAAACAGGAAAGGAAAGGCATGCTCTGGTAGATGAGAGCTTAAAGGATTGGTAAGTAAAAACTGTGTTTGTACGTGTGTGTGTGTGTCTGTATATTATACAAACAGACATGATGCTTGCACACGCTCATTTAAAACGGCTTTTTCAGGCACTACAAAGCAATAAATGCTAAAAAAACCATTTCATTACAGTCTTTTCAGGTTCTCAAAGCACCATGTTCTCCTCAGTACAATAAATTTATGGCTGCCTATGAAACCCCACACCTGAGAAACACAGTCTCAATGATGTATGACTAACCCCACTTTAGAGCTGGGGAAAACGCGGCCCTGACTAAGTGCCTTTAGATCGAGAGCGAGGAGTCCCGCTCCTCTTTAGCACCGGGGCAGGACTTGGGCGTGGGAAGATCCCTATCAGTGAGAACGTGTGTGACCACTCGGCTTTCCTGGGAGCCGCCAGAGAATACGCGCTGCCCGTCACTGCATACCAGCTACACGCAGGTGTGTTTTGGCAGAGGCGCTGGGTAGTGGATCAGACACACCTTTTCTCGGCATGTCACAAGTTCCAGTCCACAGCCCTGGTCCCCAGGCACCCCGGGGGCTGTTGATGCCCTGCCTCGTCCCTGCGGCGTCATCCTCATCCGAGCGTGCCTTTCCCAGCATGAGCCTGAACTTTCCCGTGCACTGATACCAGGGTGATTAAACGCAAGTGAAGCACAGCCTCTGTGCCACTGGTAGCAATCGTGCAGGAAGGGGAGGGAGAGCAGCGTGGGCATTTAGCACTCTCCAGAGTACCAGAGACAAGCAAGGAGAAAGGTGCCGCGGTGGAAGGAGTCTGTGTCGTGCCCGTGCTCGGGCGGCTCCGCAGGGACACCTTAGCAGGGGAGGGGCCGTGGGTGCGCTTGGCCCTGCAGGGCTCTCCTGGCTGGAATCCAGCCCCCCTGTGACTCACTTCACAGGAAACATCCGCTTCAGACCTCCGTGCCTCTCGCTGATACTCACCAACCTGCTTATCAGAGTGACGAAAGACCCTCTAGGAGACTCATAGAGAAAGGGATGAAAGTAACTACGGGGTTAGAAATGCACAGTTTGGTAACAGGATGTTTGGTCTGCTATAAAAAGCCCAAGAAGACAAGAGCTGAGGCTCGGAGAGAACAGTTGCTGCTGTGATTCACAGACCGTGAACACAGGAGAGTTTTGAGATCTGGTTAGCTCAGTGGGGGCCAGGTGTGGGTGCAAGATCTGCAAGGAGTTTCCCTGCACAGCTCTGGGGCTGTGACTCTCTTAAAATCAGTGTCTGCCCACTTGCCTGCCGCCTGTCCCTACCGATACACTCACTGTCCTCTCTCCTCCACATCGGAGTCTCTCTGTGCGCTAAGAAAAGAAAGCACAGCATGTCCTTTCCCTCTTTCTTTCACCTGCCCCCGTTCTGCCCTGGTGGTCCTGGTTCATGTAGCGCCCAGTTTCTGTTCTTCATGAAGATGTGTTGCTCCTCACCCACGCTCTCCCAAAGGAGATCATCCCTCCCCTCTTTTCAGGCTTAAAGCTTCATTTGCACCTTCTTTGTCAACAGCACAGGGCGTGGGCTCGCGGAGCGCTCCCGAAACACCCGTTGGCAAAGCCTCTGTGTACATCGGGCTTAAGGCAGAGTTTCAGCAGCAGGGACACAGCTGTGAGAGAAACGCCCCCAGCCTCTGACCTCCAGCCAGATAACTGGGGTTTTAAACTCCCTCCAGGCATTGAAATATGACCTTGGGTTTCCAATGTGCTCTCCCAGTCCTAGCGATAAAGGGTGTGTTGGAAAGTCCAGGGAAGAAACTCCTTCCCTCTTCCTCTGCCAACACACAGTTCTGCTTTCAGTGCAGATGAGTCTTGCACTTAGCCAAGGCTTTTCAAGAGTTTCATTTCCTTGCAGGCATTAGATTAACTGGCTACATTTAAATACTCTCTAAGTGTTTAACTCTGCTCCCCACTGGAAAATCCAACTACACTGATTCATGGCAGGGGCTACTGAGTGTTTCAGAAATACCTGGCTCTGATTTGGTGTCTTAAAGAGAACTGACCACATTGAATGTCAATACTTACAAATCCCATCTTTCTGCTCCTCTCTATTTCCAGAGACAACTGCTTGTTGGAAGATGGTTGTACAGAGCCAGCATACCTCTGAGGATGCTGAGCAGTTGTTAACAGTTTCTGGCATGTCATGAGATTTCCTACAGTACAGTAATCTGTGCATCTTGAATTTTTCCAGTGTCCAAGGACACCACAAATAGGTTTGGTCTTATTGATCCCCAGAGGAACTCTTAGCAGCATGTGAAAGGGACTAAGTTCAACAACCTGAAAAAGACGTGAAACTTCATTTCTTAATCTCGCATTGCCCCTAACAGTCTGATCTAGGAATCTGGCAAGAATTTATGGCAGAGCCTTTCCAGGAAGGACACTGGGTCACTTTATCTTCCCAGCACTAATTATCTGACATGTAGTAAGGGCTTAGGAAAAGGGCACAGGTTGTGGTCCAGGCACAAAAAGGTGAGACACAACCATACCCTGAGATGAGAATCTTTGAGTAGTTTCTAAAGTGCTGAGTACAGCTTGGGCTTTTCCTTGGTGTGAAGGTTGCCCCCAAAACCAGACTCATAGGTACTTGATCTTGATGGCTCACTTGGTCAGTGGTTGGGCAATGTAAATGGTGGTAACTCTGACTTCACAGAGGTAACTCTGTGTTCAGGACAGTCTGAACAGCAGTTCCTGCAGAGAGCCTCAGATGTAGTCATTAGGCATCTTTTCTCCTCCCCATCTCTTTGTGATATCATTCCAATTCCTCCTTCCTCCCTTCATCTGATTTCAGCAAGAACAACCTGAGATCATTCCAAAGAGGAAAATTTTTCAGTGGTGATTCTGAAGGTGATCAGATTCTTGCCAGTCTCAGGAAGTTCATTTCATAACTAGGGCATCAAGTTCATAAATGAGCATGTGCACCATCCATCACTGAGTTCCTGGTGGACACTTGGTGAAATTTGGGTAGAAAAGTGATTCTTGCCACAAATTATCTTGGAGGATCATGACCAAGACGTTGGAAGCATCAGGAACATGATAAGAGCAAACAGGATGGGTAGATGGCAAGGAGAAGGTCTTCACAGAGCCCGTCTCCTAGAAGTGCACTTAGAAAATTCCTCCATGGATGGTACCGGGGATGATATCTTTATCTTGTCAGGACCTTGGTGCACATCTCTCATGGCACTGAGCATGACACTCACACACACATGGATCTGCCTCACTCTCAGTCAGCCTGGGTCTCACTCACTCTCTTTGTTTCCCCTCTCCTGCTCTGGGACTGTGACACCAAGAACTGCTGTGCTCCACGTGTTCCTAGTGGCACATGATGGGGAAAGTGGTCACACTTTGTGGCTGACCCTTCTGACAGGTCACACTTTCCATCTGCCACATCACTGCTGAACCTCTTCCCCAGATGCCTCACCACACCTGTCCCAACGTGACACCATGATTAGTTTCATACATTTTGAAAATGACATTTCTTGTTGATATGATGTAAAACTACCCTCTATCTACCACATTTAGCTCCCTGCTTTTCCCACCATTACCTCTCTAGTACTATGAAACTCATTGTTTCCAGGAATTTGATTGTGTCTGACTTTTGTTTTCTATCTGGCCTCTGGTACAGAATGTCCAGTGAAAGAACAATACTAAAATAGAAAAATTGAAAACAAAATAAATCCTAACATACAGGTCAAATCTCTTGGCCTCCAAGGGTTGGTTTTCGTGCCATGGAATCTCTATCAGAGCTTCCAGTATTGCTTTGGGAAACAATACATGAGCAGCCAAGTGCAGGACCACCTTTATTCCTCAGCAACTCACTGCCTTGCATAGGCAAGCCCTGAAAGCTGAGAGCTGTGGGTAGTGACACACAAAGTACAGCTTTACACATGCCAAAACCACTTACTTACAGATGAGAAAGATTCCAGTGTTTTGGGGGCATTCTGAGGCACAGTCTCGGGCCCTGTAGTCATTTGTTGGTTGCTGATTCAGAAGAGAAGAAAAAACAAAGGTAACAGGTGAAAACTGAGAAGCCGGGGAGGAGACACAATTCCTTTCAGAGCCCTCACTAGAGAGAGGTTTGGAGGAGAAGTCAGGAGTTCAGCCAGCCTCACACAACTTCAGTGTATTACATATAAACACATTTTAGCTACAGCCAGATGAAATCCATCATGTGAAGAGTGGAATTAAACTACTCCCAAAACTGTAACCTTATTACAACTGGTGGGAAAATATGAATGTTTGAATGACTGCAAGAAGAGGGTTGATTATTAGCTTGGTTTATCTCCAGCTGATTAGGAATTCCAGGTCATGTCTGCTGACCAAACATAGATTGGTTTATGCTGTTTCTGTCCCCAATATTTGAGAATGAATAATTACTACAGCATATTTTAATTCGTATTTTCAGAATATATTTCCTGTGTATAATCAGTATCAAATAAGTCCCATCAATCCCTCCAATGGATGCTGCCTCCATTGACCATAAATTTCAATACCAAGGAGGAAATCTGAGCTTTGCTCCTGGAAATTATGGTTTCAATTCTTCTGTGTAGGTAAAAGTTCTGGTTTTGGTGCTATGCACTGCCCTGTGGTTTATGGGCAATGGAAGTCATTTGAAGGAAGTCTTCTCCAACAACTATTTTGTAAAACTTTGTTCTGAATGGCAGCTCTGCAGGAGTGAGCAGCAGATGAAGGGTTAAACTTTCCTTGTGCTGTTGCCCTCTCCAGCCCTGAAAGCCACTCTTTGGCTGCTTCAGCTGCCACCAAACACAGTCTGCCTCTCACTGCAGACCAGGCTGGACACAATCCTGACTAATCCCAGGGAAGATTTGCAGAGGTCTTAGATCCTCCTGACATCTGGGCAAAGACATCTGGGCGCTGCCTGCAAAACAGAGCTTGGAGCTAAGGTTCAGCAGGGTGTTTCTCCTGGATGGATGGAGGAGTAAGTGGGAGAGAGAAAAGAAAAAGCAGCCTGCAGATAAACAACAAAGTCTTTTTAAGGTTTTTCTATACAATGTAAACCTGAGCTAAACACATGTGGTCCTCCTACCAGTCTGCCCTTTTCCTCCAGAACCTTGGGGACTTCAAATGAAACAGCAAGTCACAGGGTTCAAAACAAACAAGGTGTTGCTCTTTCCTGTGAAGTACAGAGAAAATCTGCAAAACTCCTTCCTGCAGAATGCTGCAAGTGCCAGAAGTTTAAAAAAACAAACAGCTGAGTTTAAGGAGGGAAAATCGAGTGAACAAAATTAAAGTTAAAAGTACTGGCACCAGCTCAAGATTTATTCAGACATGGATCAGGGCACGCTATAACGCATTTTGGGGAAGGATCACTGTTCTTGCATTATTTCCTGGTTTTACAACCAGCTGCCACCAGAAACAAAGGCTGGAGTGCTGTTGTCTGGCCATTCCCATTTTCTGGTCCAGTTGTGAAGCTTGTGCCTTCACTCTGAAAGCAGAGTAATGCAGCTGTACCTGCTCTGCACACCTGCTGCTCTGCGCACCTGCCCATACTTACAATAACTTACAATCAGATGTTTACCCTTATACATGAGTTTTAGCTCAAGGATGAATTCAGGGGAGTCTGGGGGCAAGCTTTAGTGTATGCAAGGACAGAGAACCACACGTGAACCCGTGCTTCCCAAACACAGGCACTCACAGTGAGACCTTCCCTGAGAAGCGTGTGAGAGAAGAGGAAACCAGGCTGCTCACCTGCAAGTCCTGGCAAGTGTTGAAGCTTGTTTTTGCCAGAAAAGGAAACAGGTATCGTTTACTACCCACAGAGCTGAGATCTCTGCTGAGTACAGCGCTGAGGCTGCTCTCTGACTCACACCCCCCAAGGGAGTGACATGACCAAGGTGTTGAGCGTTTGGCCGGTGCAGCCAGGGCTGTGGCACACGAGGGCAATCTCTCTGAACAATTAGAGGAGTCTCTCTACCTGCAGACAGAAACATCCCAGTTTGATTTCACGGGCTGTCTGTACACACGCCTCTTCTCACTTGGTCATGCTATTGTGAAGGACAAAAATTCAACTTGCATGTTTATTTAAGAGCAGGCCAATCACTGGGGACTGTCACTAGGGGAGTACCTTTAGCCTAAAGAATACAGAGGAGATTGCAACATCAGGGATAAGCTCAGGTCTTTCAGCTGAGATTAATTATCTGAATGTATGGTATTTCCCAAAAGTCAGGTATAAAAACTAGGTGAAAATAGAGTGAAAACTCTTTGGGAGTTCCAACAGGAAAAAAAAAAGAAAAAACAAAAGAAAAGAAAAGAAAAACAAAAGAACCTCAGGCAGAGGAGGAAAGACAAGATTATGGAGTAAAAGGAGGTTTTATTTTGCCCATTGAAGAAGAGCAGAAAATCAAGAAAAGAAAAGAAATCAGATATTTCATGACTCAAAGAAAGGAAGGAAGTTCAGAAGAAGAGACTAGGTGCTCTTAGAGATACAGTGGTAAAATCCACTGCAAATTCCAAAGCACTGAGAACATTGATGAGTGATGAAGGGGAAAAGTGGAGTTTCAGTGTTTATCTTGCTATGTAAATTCCTTGTGATGATTCCACAGAAATAGTTTCTGGGTTTTGAAATCTTTCACAAAACACGAATAAAAAGTATCAACCTCAAATTGTCCCTAGAAAGCAAAATACAAAGTGGGTGCTCATGACACTGGCACTGTGCATGAGGGGACTATGTAAACTCTGTGTACAAATTGTCAGGGATGTTCAGTGGTCAAAGAAGCACTGACAATTTGTGCTACAGCCTGTGAGGGGTGCAGGAGGTCTGAGAGCACATGGATATGTGTCCTCATTGCCTTTAGTTGGCTTTGTTTGACCCAAGGCCACTCTGTCACCCTGTAGCACTGCCCAGTGCAGCACCATCAGGGACAGAGGAGCAATGGGATGGCTGCACAGCCCCTCAGGAGCACAGCATCCATCTCCAGGCAGGTGTAGGCTGCAATCCCACAGTAATCCTCACAGAATATTGCTATTCCCAGTCTGAGTTCCATGTCCTTCTGGAAGGGGAAGACACTAAGCACAAATGCTGTCCTACAGTATGAGCAAGCAGTCAGACTCACACTACAGACAGTTTTGGCACAAACCGTCCCCAGGATAAATTCTAAGATAAATCCTGAGCCAAATTTTCCCAAGGACAGAGTGGCCGTGAATTCCAGTCCATCCAAGAGCCAGCAGCATGGTGAGAGTGCTACAACATGCATCACATGCTGGTTGCATGCACTTCCCCAAGATCAGTCCTGATGTGCCTCCCAGTACCAGTGCAATCAGATCACTGGTACCCAGGACTCCTCCCTGTGCTTTCCTAGAAGGTTCAGTATAAACTCCAAGACCTTCCCATCCCTCCTTCTGTTCCCACTCCTGACTGCTTAGTGCCTGTAAGAAAAAGGATCTAAACCTTCTAAAGGTGTCTTGGTAACTTTTAACTCTGTCCAGAGCTGACCTGGCACTGCAGGAGTCAGTGAGGAGCTGCCCAATCTGGGGTGGGGGCTGACAGGAGGGCCAGGAAAGAGGTGAATCAGTTCAGTGCTCTGAAGCACCAGGAACCCTGCACATTCCTTTGCGGATGGACACTGTGGGACTGAAATGACTCCAGATGTCAACGATCAAATCCAGACACTCCTAACTCCGCTCTCCTCAGGTCCACATGAGTTTCTGACCTGCCTCTTTACCAGGCAAGTCAGCACCATGCTGGTTTCCCTGCTCCCTGTATCAGAGCTCTTCATGAATACACAGATAAATGCGGCTACTTTGTTATCTCTGCATTGCCAAAGAAAACTTTGCTGCTTTCTTCTTCTTCTTCTTCTTCTTCTTCTTCTTCATACTTCCCCAGAAGTATAAAATTGTGGTCTACAGAGACACAGGAAAACACCATTTATTCGCATGAAGAATTACAGTTCCCTAATCCTTTAAAACTGAGAAAAGACGTAACTGGAAAAGTTTGCTACCAGGCAGCTGGGGTGGATTTCATCACACCAGCACTGCTGCCTGGACACTGGGACCTGCAGCCACAAGTGTTTTCAGAGCAAAGCAGCTTTGCTTTGTCTCTGGCCGGTGGAGCAAGATTGCAGTGGCTTTTCTCCCCTTTGACCCCCCCCAGCATTGCACAGGACAGGTCAGGTAATCACGAGTCTGTTTGTTTGTCTGTTTGCAAATCTCAGGAAGCAGCTCCAGCAAAATCTCCTAAGTCATCAGAATGCAGCAAAACACGGTGTCAAAACAATGCAACCCCATCCCTACCTCCAGCAGGACCTTTATCAGGAATTATCACCTGTTTATCTCAGAGTTTGGGATTACAGCAGGTCCAGGCTGAAGGACCCCTCTGTCCAGCCTGTGGTGAGGGCGGGCAGCACCACCCAGCCCACGCTGTGCCGTCTAAAGGAGACATCATTTCCTCACTTTGCCTACTATGAGTCCGGCTGCGTCAATATTCAAATATTCGTGCAGGAGAAAGGGAAACTACAGTAACTGGACAAACACACACCCAAGACAGAGGACACTCCTTCCTGGTCTGTAATCCCCTGGTTCAACAGACCCTAGCAAATCACTGAAGTGAAATTTCTCCCAGTAGTGCAGAGGTGTACTGTCCTTATTGAAACGGTGGGTTCAAAAGTTTGGATTTGTTCGTGAATGATGAGTGTTTGCACAGCTGCCTCTCTGAAAGCCCTTCAAAATCAGAGTACTCATAATTCCCATGGCTGCTCTGCTGCCTCCTCTGTAGTGGTTATCCCATGTGTGCTGCACGTCCAGGCAGCGAATGCGCCGGGGGCAAATGTGCCTTGCCTGGCGGCACTGAGGGGGCTGGGGCAGGGGGTCACACACACAGGACAGGTGGAGATGGCACAGCCCGGTCCCCACTCCCCTGCCCACTGTGCTGGCTCCGGGAGTGACGGAGGCAGAGCCGGAGAGCCAATTTACAGCTCCAGCGGGTGAAGGACAGCAGCGGGCTGCCAGTCCCAAGGAAGGCGAGCAGGGCTCCGCGCCCTCAGCACCCTCAGCTCGAGGAGGGGGCACAACCAGGCCACCCTTTCGAGGTGCCAAAACACCCCGGGGTGCCGAGGCAGGGACAGAAGGGCTCATCCCTGCGCGGGCAGGGCGGCGCGGGGGGCTCCCCAGCGCTGAGGGAGGGCTCCCCAGCGCTGAGGGAGAGCTCCCCAGCCCTGAGGGGGGGGCTCCCCAGCCCTGAGGGAGGGCCCGTCCCTCACTCCAGGCCGCGGCCGGGGCTGCGCGGCCCCCGCGGGGCGGGGCGGGGCCGGGGCGCGGCCGGCAGGGGGCGCGCTCGGCGCGGGTTCAAGAGGCGCGCGGGGCGGCGCGCGGGCGGCAGAGCAGCGCGCGCCCGCCGTCCCCTCAGCGCCACCGTCCCCCCCGGGCCGCAGACATGGCCAGCGGAGGGCTGCAGCTCCTGGGCTTCGTCATGGCCTTCCTCGGCTGGATCGGCATCATCATCAGCACCGCCATGCCCCAGTGGAAGATGGCATCCTACGCGGGGGACAACATCGTCACGGCCCAGGCGCTCTACGAGGGGCTGTGGATGTCGTGCGCCATGCAGAGCACGGGGCAGATCCAGTGCAAGGTGTACGACTCGCTGCTCAAGCTGGAGGGTAAGCTGGGGCTGGGAGGTGCTGAGGGCGCCGGGGTGTCCGTCCCGTCGGGGCTGTCCCCTCTATCCCAGCGGCTCTGGCTTCGGGGCGGAGGGGACAGTCCCGCAGGGTCACTTCCCCGCGCCGAAGTTCAGGCTGAACTGTTTGGACTGGGTTTGCCTGTCCTATTGCACGTCCAGTGTCCTGTCTCCATGGCCGTCCCGCCCGGGTGCCTGTCGCGTTGGGGATGCCGCTGCTGCCGGGTCTCACGGTCTCTGTCCCGGTGAATTTACTCAGCCTGTCCCTTCAGGGTTGAAGGTGCAGGGCTCGGGGTCCCCCATCTCTTTCATGACTCCTCATCCTGTCGGGGGTCGGATGCGTGTCTCCTGGGGCTCCCACCGGAGCTGAGGGTCAGTCCCGGTGCCGGTCCTTCGGGGCACCCTCGGCAGTGCCGCCTCCCGGAGGGGAGCGGGGGCGATCCAGGGGCAGTGCTGGGGCAGGAGCCGGAGCTGCCCCGCGTCCCCCTGCCCGTCCCCCCCAAAGAATGGCCCGGGGCGAGGAAGGGTGAGATTCTGTACGTGCGTTCCGGAAAGCGCCGTGTTTGCGAACAAGAGCTTTTGGCTGTGGCGGTCCAGCCGGGAATCGGGCACGGCTGAGCGGCAGCAGAGCTCAGCAGCGTGGCCGGAGTGGGCTTTTGGAGCACGGGTCCTGTTTGCCTTTGACTGTTTTGGTCTTTTGTTCTCTGGGAAAGCCGCTGCTGCTCCCGTGGGGCTTTTAAGCTGAGAGCTGGCAGGTGAGCTGGCCTCCTGCCCAGGCAGCACTGCCTGGAGTTTTCAGGCAGACCAGTATGCCAAGATAATCTTTGGGTCTCTTATCTTGTCCTGGGACGGAGGAAACCATGTCGTGCAGGCAGGAGCTGCAGCCCGGCCGGCCGGGGTGGCACTGGGGTATCAGCCTGGCTGGGGGTCATTCGGGTGCTCAAGCCGAGCTGGAGCTTCAGAGAGCTCTGCTGTTTCTAGAGCGCTGGGGCAGTTAACTTAGGCTGACACCGAAAGGGGTTAAAACAAATGTACTGCTTTCTCAATACCCCTTGTCTCATCTCGAGTCCTGGAACACCCTCATCCCTCCCTAATTAATAAAATAATAATTGCCACCTTGGTCACCTTCTCTTTCCCAAAAGAATGAGCAGGCAGTTTCACGTAAACGGAGTCCGCGGGGAGTGTCCCCGAGTCCGATTGCCACCAGCCCTTCCCGTGTGTGACGCGGTGAAGCCGGACCCACCTTCGCGGCCAGCCCACATCTGTCCCCGCTGTCCCCGTGCCCCAAAGCCCCGCGGCTGCGGAGGTGCGGGAGCGCTGCGGACCCGCTCGGCTCTCGCAGGGAGCGGGGCTGTGCCGATCGGGGCAGGGCCGGAGTGCTCGGGGGTGCTAATTATGTGTCAGCTCAGCTTCAATCCGCTTATCTCTCACGGGGGGTGGGGGGCGAAGATGCCAGCAGTGGGTGAGGAATCTCCATCCACCCCCTGGATGGCTTGCGAAAGGTAACCTTGCCTCGGGGGCTGTGTGCAGCCTATTGTGCTGTAAATGGACCTGCCTTGAACAGGCTCCCCAAAACCTGCCCCAGGCCTTCCTGACCTGGCCATTCATGGCTGATCGCCGAAACCAGCTGCTCCCCTCACCTTTGTCCGGCGAACAATACAGGTTCTCTTTCAGGGGTGGGAGTGACAGGGACCCAGGCTGAGCTTGTGGCGGCCTTTTCTGTTCTCGCCCAGCTCTGCAGGACGGTATACCTGAGAATTCTCAAATAACAGGGAGATCATATAGGGTATGTTATCCTCATGGGGAAAATCAGTGAGGGCTGCTGGCAAAAGGGCTCCTCGTTCTTGTGCTCCCTCAGCTTGCTTAGGCTGTGCCTTTCCCTCTTTTAGGCAGGTCATGCCTGGGGACATACACCTTATCTTTCGTTTTCCCTCCTGGTGTCCCTTCAAGGTCTTGCAGTCACATAGGCCTTGGTCGGGACGAGCAGTTCTGGTTTGGGTGGAGGTGCTAAAAAAAACCAAACAAAACCCCCAAACCGTTTCTCACCAATTCAACAGCCACACCCCGGGACAGGTGCGGTGGAGAGCTCCCTTACTGCATTCATCATTGTCCTGGTGAGGGTGGCACAGCCGTGTGGGCAGAACTTCTGCCTGGCCACCTTTGCTGCCAGGGCTTCATATGCCCCAGGTGCTCTGAGCCACATGTCAGAGCCACATGCACTGATGGGAGAGGCTCAGATCTGTAATTACTTTGTCCCTGTAGAAAGGACTGAACCTTCTTGCACCTGCAGTAACTCGTATTTGTGGGAATGCTGGAAGGCTTTGCCAGCAAGTTTTGGAACACTGGTAGCTGTTGCCATTGCTCTGGATGTGTCAGTGCTTGGCTGCAAGGCAGAGATGGGGTTGGCACAAGCTGATGAGCACCATTAGCCAACCGAGGGGCCTCCAGCTTGCCGAGTGGGCACACTGCTGGAGTGCACCCGTGCTGGCACTCCTCCCGCAGCTGTGTTCAGCTGAGGGCTTATGTCACTGCTCCTATTCAGGCAACAGAAAGGCTGCGTTTTGCTGGCTTACGTGAAAAGCAGTGCGTGGCCACACGCAGACATAGAGGCAGCAAATGCCACCCTTGCAACGAGGCTTTGTTGCACAGCCTCAGCATTGTTCTTGTGGCCCTCCAGCATGGTCCATGGAGCTTAGCCCAGCTTTGTGCTCCTCGGGGTCTCAGGGGGATGGTCTCAGACAGGAGGGAGTAGGGCTCCTGGTACCTGTCTCTGAAAGTTTCCAGCCCCACCTAACCACATTCTCCTGTTCAGGACAGATGTTGTTCTGGATCCTGTCTAGGCTGTTTTAGCTGAAGATACTCATCGACCTGTTTGATTTTGCTGGGAGAGGTTCTGTGCTTGAGACAAGCTGAGACTCATCTATCACTTCATCACCAAACCTAGTACATCTACAATGAGCCTTTGTGCCCTAGCCCAGAAAATAAACAAGGTTTTGAATGCCCTCTGGGTCAAGCAACATGGCTGAAATGTGAAATCCTCCCTCCTACACCTTTACCAGCCTGGCTGAGCCTGTTCCAGGAGCTGGGGAAGAGAATGGGTGGGGGGAAGGAACAGTTCATGCTCAGGTTACTGCTGCTCAGTTCTGATGGTAGGGGAGTTGGAATGGTGGCTCAGGGAGGGACAAAGCATGAGGGACATGTGTCCAATTCTTCATCTTAAGATCTTGATTAAGCAGGTAGAACCTGCTGGTATCTGTGCTTTCATGTGGGTTAAGGGTTAATTTGCTACTGTGTTTCTCAATCCTTGTTCCTTCCTGATGAAAAATTGTGATTGAGTGATAAAACAGTCTCACTTGTGCTGGCTTTGAGAAGGTAGAGGGTTCCTTGGAATGCCACCGAGGCTGTTCTGTGCAGTGCCCTGGTGTGTCTGCAGGAGGGGATGGATGGGAGTCTGTTGCAATGCACTGGCTTTATTGCTCTACAAGCAGCTTCTAAGCAGCTTTTAGTAGCTGGTGTTAGTTACTATGTGTTACTAAATCTCTTGGCAAGGGAATTTCCAGGCTTTGTGGGAAAGCAGGCTGCCCAGTCTCCTCTGACCAGGAATCTGGAAATGGTGGTTACCATGCTTGTCTTACTACCCATCTGTATTTGTCAGTGAGGGTAGGAGGGCATTGAACCTTACTTGCTCTCAGATATGCAGAGTACAAGGCCACTGTTACCTCCTGAACTTGCCTCTTGTGCACTGGACATGCAGTAGGGAGTTCCGAACCTTCCCATTTTGTAAAAAAAAAAAAAAAAAAGACCCAGAGTCCCTGTCCTGCCTGGATACCTCGGTATGGTCTTTTAGACTTGTAGGGCGGTACTTTGAAAGTGTCCAGACTGTATTCTGATGCTGATGGGTATGCAAGGTGGGCCTTTGCAGGCTCTGGTGAGGGGGTTGAAAGCTTCCAAGCCATTAGCAGCTTTTAGGTGCAGTGAGAACAACTTCAAAGTGTGAGAGATTTTTGCTGGCCACCTCTGAAGCTGTTACTGCTTGCTTAGGTCTTCAGTCCCCTGTCTGCTGCACTAAAGTAACTTTCACATTGTGGTAGGGTAGACCGGCAGGATCTCAGCTCTCGCTCCTTGCTTTCACGAAACCCCGGTGGGAAGGCTGAACAGTGGAACATGCTTCCGATACTGCAGGGGTGCTTGTAACTCCTGGGGAACTTCCCTCATAAGGATTAGAGGGAACTGCACAGCATCTGTTTCACCTGTATTTTGTCATCAGTTAGTTGGATGAAGGCCCATGGGAAGGGAAGGAAAAGTCCTTATTTTAAATTAAGGCAGTTGATGAGCATCTCTATCAGAGAATAATCTGCACACAAAGCCATTATAGCAATTTTGCCTTACAAACAGGCATTACAAAAATCCCATGGCACTTTCCCAACAGTTTTTCTGTAATATAAATGACATAAGCAGATTGAATAAGGAAATGCAATGATAGAGAAAACCTTCAAACATCTGCAGGTGAAGTACTGAAGTATTTTTTATATAACTAAGCAGTTACCAGCAATTACTTATGTCTCAGTTAATGATAGTTGTGGGAAGGAAAGCATATTACTTAGGCCTCAGATAAACTGAATAAGGTTGTTCGTGTCCAAAACCACTAACAATAATTCTGAATGGTTTGTTAGTTTTTTTTTAAAAAAGATGTGGGGTTTATTTTGTGAAACAGGTGTGAGCTGCAGCTGCATGTTTGTGGACTTTGGGGTTTTTTAATGCCCTGTAGAATGCATACTTGTTATTAATTGTCATCAGGCATTTTAAGCCTCTGTTCTTCAGTTCTTGCTTTGTTGCTATAGCACTTTCAGACCATGTCTCTCATTGTTAACCAGCAATCAAAAGGCTTGGCTTCAGAGTGAATACTGGTTTGTATTTACAAAATACTCTTGCCATCTGACAGCTCTTGTTTGGTGCCAGGACACTTTGTCTCACCTTGTGTAGGACTGTTTTTTCCCCAAGGCTCCCAAGACTGCCTGGGTTTTCCTGTTCCTGTTGGTGAGACAGTTGCAGCAGCAAGGAGTGTGGGGGAAATCCTGTTTTCCCTCTAATATGGTAGAAGTTGTAAAGTTAAATTGCTGTGGATTACTTCTACTTGCTGTCAGCAGCCTGTCCTGTTTAGCAGGTTGAGACAATATTGTACTTGTATAATTTTGGATTTTTAAAGCATCTGGAAAGGCCCGTGTGAACAACAGAACTATTATTAAAGTAGCTTTCCCAGCTCCTGGATGTGCAGCTTCCATTGACAGCGTGTCTGTTAATGTGTAGTTACTGACTGGAGCTTGTATGATGATTAACTGTGGCCAGTGCACTGCACACATTGCAAAAGTGGTAGGAGGACAAAAGCGCTGTGCTGGGAGCACAGGGCAGGTGGAGGACGCTTGGCTAACACAGCCATGTCACATTGCAGCTTCTTGGGACAAAGAACAGAATGTTCTGCAAAGGCAGAACCTGTTCTGCTGTCCCACTGCAAGTTTCCTGCATGTTTCTGTCCCTTTGTGAGCCATGCATGAGGAGGGGGCGAGGGCACCGGGAGTTGTCCCAGCAGCGTCTGCTGAGAGTGGGCAGCCCTGGGGAGTGCTCACAATGCTGTATTTTGTTCAGCTGCTTCTGCAAAGCTGTTGTGGCATGCATCCAGTTAATACTTACACATATTGAGATTTTGGTGTGTTTCATAGTTGGGTTTTTAGAGGTCATAGAAACCTTTTCCAGCATTTTCCTGTGTTTGTCCTTTGGCACTGTGTGCGAAGGTGAAATGTTTCTTTCCAGTCTTATAACTGTTTTTCTAATTTTTAGAGATAGCATTGCCTATTTTGAGCTTAATGAAAGAACTCTTTCAAAACCCTCTCCTATAAAGTAATTTCTTCTGCAGCAAGACTGAACCAAACTTAGTGTAGTCTTGATAAAACAGGTTTCGTATCTCTGCAGAACATACGGTTTCCCATGCCTGGTTCAAACTGGTACCTCGGCCATGAGCCTCTCTAGAGCTTCTGCTGTAGGGCACAATTTAGCCTTAAATGTAAGGCAGCTGAGTTGGTTGCCTGGGTGGCAACCTGTCAGCTGAAGCCTTTCTGAACACTGGCATCACTTTTGTAAGGTAGAAATTACTTTTGGAGTGTAATCTCTGACACTGGAGATAAATCAATTAAAAACGAGTTTGGATAGTGCAGTGGTGATTTATGCTAAAGTGACAACTGGCTTTGTTAATGGGTTTCTGTACATGCAGCAGATGGGCTTTGATTAAACATGGGTGGTGTGGAGGTGTGTCACCTTCCCCTTTGAAGGAAGTGAGAGATGATATTAGCCAAGCTGATTGAGGAATTTTTCCCAAGAAAGCCAACACTCATCTTATGAAAGTGTATTTCTTCCTGTTGCTCTGATTGTCTTTGTTGTGCTGTTTGTAACTGGTTTCATAATGTGTTTACAGAACAATAAGGTTGTGTGTGCAGGGGCAGATCCAGATCTGTTTTAGAGCAGAATTAGAGCCTGGTGTTGGTATGGGTCACAGGAATTTTCCTGCACAAGCAGTTCTGTGGGACAAAGTGTAGTAAAGAAGCTGCAGAGGATGGCTGTGTGGCTTTGCTCTCCTCCTGGCCAGTGCCAGTCTGAGCTCTGAGTTTCAGATCGTGCCACAGAGCCCATTGCTGGGGCAGGGACTCAGATGGGCTCACCCTGCCAACCCTGACTGAGTGTACATGTGCTCTGTTGCAGGCTTAAATCTTGCAGTTCAAGTCTGAAATGCTTTGCAGAGCTTTTCCAGGATGCAGTCAGGGTGTTTTGGGGGGTGAGCTCCAGACCTGAGATTCTGTGTCAGGGGACACCTGTGCCTTGGCTACAGCATGCTCCTTGGAGCTTATTCATTTTATTAACCAGCCCTGTTTGTTCTCAGGGCTTTACAGGGCTGTGTATGAAAATTCATTCTGTTCAAACAAACCTGATTTGCCAGACAATGAAGCTCAGGCTCTTATTTCACTGCTAGTCAGGTGTTTTGTCTCCTGAGGGCTTTTTTAGTAATGACTTAATTTACATTTCTACCTTTTTTGGTACCAAGAAAATGTAAGTTCAGTAGCTCACATTCGTAGAGTTAGTGTCTTCATGCCTTCAGATGACTCGATATAAAAACCAAATCCCGAGGTACAACAAGTCTGTCTGCTGAGAACTCACTATAGGAGGCATCACCCTCTGCTTCAACTCTTCAAAAGCACAAGAAGCTCTTAAAGCATTTGAATATCTTTGAGTCAATTAAGCTAAATATTTTATGTAGAAAAGAAAACAAGGTATTTTTCAATTGTCTGGGAAAGTCCTATTTCTTTTGCAGTTGTATTTTTGTACCCTCCGGAACTCAAACCGAGGATGTAGCACAAAAAAGCATCTAAATCAGCACCGAGTTATTTGTATAAAAGACAGGTTTTGGAAGTGTTGACCAGTAAATGGGCCTCGCTGTCTGCTGTGGCACTATTCATATGTATGTCACTATTCATATTAAAACATGTGCTTAAGTACTTTGTCAAGGTAGAGCCTAAATCTGAATACTTCTTTTGATAAACAGATATGCCCTTCCAATTGGGATTCAAATGATCAAGGAACAAAAGATGTCTGAGGGCAATTCCCAGGTCATTTCCTGCAAAAGGCCGCTGCATGCCCTTGTTTGCCATGCATTTTAGAAGAGGCAGAGAGCCCTCTGATCCTGATGCATGGCAGCCTTGAGACTAAAGCTGAGAAGGAATGTCTTGCTTGGCTGTATCCTGTGTATTAGGGAGCAGGAATATTTAGATAGAAGATTGTTGAGCCCAGTAATTTGAATTTTGATTTGTATCTCACGTTTACTTTGTGGGTAACTCAAATCCTATTGTCTTCCAGGCAGTCTGCAGGCCACAAGGGCTTTGATGGTGGCTTCAATACTCCTGGGGCTCGTTGGAATGTTTGTTGCTGTGACTGGCATGAAATGCATGAAGTGCATGGAAGATGACCAGGTGAAGAAGATGAGGATGGCTGTCTTCGGTGGGGTGATCTTCATCATTTCAGGTTGGTAACATACAGCTTGAGTGTTGAATGTGCTGTTTCCTAGGTGGCATATATCCTGTGCAGGATGTGGGAGGGCTTGATGTGTTGCTCCAAGAACATTCTGGTCTGGGAACTCCTTAGAGGAGTTTGGCTCAGGTTACCTGAGGCACCTCGGCACTGGCATTACAATCTCCATATGGACTTCATGCTTTCCATATCTGTTGGCAGAGCTGGGTTTGACCCTGCTGCAGTGAGAAAAGGCTGTCAGCAGAGCAGTCCTGCCTTTGCTGCAGTGTAACTGTGGGAAGCCTCGAATCCGTTCTTAACTTCTCTCTCAACCAGCACTAAATGGAACAGCTCAGAACTTCCAGGATAGCAGCAGCTCAGCTTTACTCCAGATGCTGATTCTGCTGCATCCTTATTTTTGCAGTGATTTTGCTGATTGTTTTTTCTTAAGCCATGACATTATGTTCTCTTTGTGTGCAGGTCTGGCAGCGCTGGTGGCCACCTCGTGGTATGGGAACAGAGTGGCTCGGGCCTTTTATGACCCTTTCACCCCAGTCAACACCAGGTACTGACCCACTTGGTATAACACACTATAGTTTACCATGACATACAGGGCTTAGGTTTGGGTAGCAGTTACTCAAAACAAAGAAAGGAATTTTCTGAACTAGCTGGGCTGTCTTCAGGCTGTGCGGAAAGAGCTGGGACCAGAACTCATTGTCCACAAGTAGCTCTTAGGTCTTGGCTTTAAGGTAACATCACTGCCAGAGATCTCATGGGTGGGACTTGTGTGATTGTTGCCCCACTACATGCTAAAGGCCTGGTTTGCACAGAGCTTGGTCTACAGCTGTTGGGGGTGACCCAAAATACTGGAGAAACCCAGCTCTGAGCTTTGAGGGTCAACAAAGCCTGACTGCTCCAAGCTCTGCTGCCTTGTAAGAAGCCACATCCATCCCAGTTTCTGCTTCCTCCTGCTTTGTGTGATGTATAACTACAAGTGATACCTCTGGATTACAGTGATTCTCACTTTCTCCCTTCTTTCTTCTCCAGATTTGAGTTTGGGTCAGCTCTCTTCATTGGCTGGGCAGCTTCATCTCTGGCCATACTGGGGGGATCCTTCCTCTGCTGCTCCTGTCCACGGAGAGAAACTTCATATCCACCTACCCGAGGCTACCCAAAAAATGCCTCCTCCACAGGGAAGGATTATGTATAATGAAACAAAGAAGAGGAGCCACCAGCACTGGTAGTGAAAGCATTTTGGAGAGGACACTACAATGCCACTGTCCTGAGCAGAGTCCAAGCTCTAGGTTCTGCCTTCCTCTTCTCCCAAAAATGTGTATATTTTTGTAATCCTCTTTGCTACTGGACGTAACTTCTCCTTTCTCTCCCAGCCCGTGGAGGAAGGCTAGCCTAGATTCATAGGTATCGCCACTGGAAAGATGAAACCTCCAAGCTTGGGTTAAGTTTAGTATTTGGGAGTAAAAGGGAAAATGATACTGTTTTTATAGACGGATGTTGGTGCTTTTTTTAGTTGGTTGTTTTTATTTTTTTTTTAAATAGATGGTAACAATTCAGTCCCATATCCCATTAAGTTAGAGCCCAGTGTGGTGTGTGTAGAAATTAAAGGAACATATATACAGAATGATGAAACCAATAGCTTAAGGGGAAACATAATTTTGGGGAAAAGGCTTTACATGTAAGAATGTTTGAAGAGGTGTAAAATGCTTTTGTACTGTCTTATTGGCATCATCTTCAGCACCCTCCTTTCCATGCAGACAAAGGGTCAGAAACAAATTGCTGTGGCTTAAGTGGAAATCCACACTGTCTGTCCACATGCTGTTGACTAATGGAAGATGCAGTGTAAGGTAGAGACCACAGAAGTTATCAGACTCCCAAAGCATCTGCAGGTTTCCCTGGTGCCAGGGAAGAGCTCAAGGAAAAGGATTGCCTTCTGTTTTCACTGTGTCTCTGGTGAGGCTGTGGCTGTTCCTTAGACACCAAGTGCTGCCAGTGACTGTTTCTCCATGTTCCCATCCTGGCAGCTGAGCTTGAAGCTTTATCCCCATGTATGTTACAGGTCACCTTTTACACTCTTCTCTTTCCTCAAGACTTTCTCATTGGGCTTAGTTTCCCAATCTCTGTTTGCCTGATGCAGCTAGCTGTGTTAAACCAAACTGAATGCACTGCCACTCCCTGATGTTTCCCCAAGGATACCTCACACACTGCCATTCCATCCTGTCTATTTCTTGTAAACACTTTCAGTGATGATATGAAGGCAAATTCCAAGAAAACTGACCCAAGGTTATGGCATTTGCTTGTAATCCAAGCTCACCAAAGAGGAAAAAACAAACATTTTAAAGATATAGCCATCCTTACATAGTAAATCATATCTAAAAAAATAATAATGCTGTTCATCAGAAGTTCCCACCCCTTTCCCCGAAACACCCACTCAGTCACTTGCTGTTGGCTGACACTGGGAGTTAAGTCTTGTGATTCCTAGAGGGATGGTGCCACTTCTCCAAAGCTCAGCCTTTTTGTATGGAAGGAAACTGGTGCTTCTGACCAGGCTTTATAATTGTGTATATGTTCAGAGGCATCAGATCTCTTGATTTCCTTCTGTAGACAGGGAGAGCCTCTGGCTGAGCTGTGTACCACGTTGGTGGTCTGTACAAGCCTTGTACCTCTGTACCTGACTCCTGCAGCATAAAGTTACTAAAAGAAACCAAGCAGAGCATTTGCTTCAGGCTCCAGTTGCTGTTGGCCTGTACTTGGAGCTGGGCCATGTGGCTTCCCCTTCTCCACGGGGAATTGCCTGTGCACAGCAGCTGCCTAGGGAGACCTCTTGTCTTGGGAGGTGGCAGCTCAGGTCACATTAAAGAGCTGCTGAAGTCTGTGCTTTTGTATTTGCATTAACCCTGAGCCAGGGAGCAGATGCTTGTACTGGGAACTTGTACAAAGTGTTTAAACAATTTCAATAAATGGACTTTTTTAAGGAAAATCAGACTATTACTTCATTTCTTGTTTTTGAGCAGAACTTGGAACAGTGCACGTGGAAGTGAAGAGTGGGACTTGGGCTTTTGGGAGCCTGCCTGCCAGGATGGAGCTTGTTTAGCTGTGTGTATCTACAGCAGACATAGGTGGGGACAGATCTTCTGCAGTGAGTCAGGCAGTTGTGGCCTCTGGCAGAAACTCACCCAGTAATTGCTCCGATTGCAGCCCAGGAACCAGAAGGTCTGCTCTGCTCCTCAGCAAGGCAGGCTGCACCCTGGGTGGAGCAGGAAGGGGCAGGGGGCAGGCAGACTGTCCCTGGCAGGGGAGTGGGAGCTGCAGGAATGGGGAAGGGATGGGGCACAGAGCCAAGGTGTTCCCAGGAGAAATGCTCTGCCTTCAGAGCAGGAGAGCCCTGCTGATCCATGTGTCACTCCTTCATCTCACTCTAAGGCCCTTCAGGGAGTGTACTGTGCTTCTATTGTGACAGCACAACCTTTTTTTTTTATTTTTTTGCAGGCCAGGTAGAGAATGGTTCCTGTTGGGCATGGGGTCTTCTAACCTCCCACCAATACCTCCCCAGGATAGCAGAGCTCCATCCCCCTGCTTCTACCTGCCCTGGAAACATTTTTCTGTTCATCAGGGTTTTGAGTTCATCCCTTTCATATTTTTAAGTACTTGTGATGAGAGGCAAACTGTATTTAAAACATTTTCTTAAGCTCAGTCAAGGAGCTGCCTCCTCTAGTCTCTCACTCTCCAAGGGCTGTTTGCTTTTGTAATTACAAACAATAGGAACAAAGCTAATTAGGCCTTGTAAAGCTGGCAGAGCAAAACAGCCAGGCATGTGGCTGGCTGAGTGAGCTTGCAGTGCCTGGAGCAGGCTGGTTGCCTGGCATAGTTTGGGGTCTATGGTCATTCTTACTCCAACCTGTCAATTAGTCAAGGATTTCCATTGAGATTAATTTTTTCCCATGTTTTCATGCTCTCTCCCTCTCCAAGGACTCTCGCAGCTTCTACTCTCAGGTTTCCTGAGCAGAAGAAAAGAGGAAAGCAATCCCATCTATAAAATGGTTAGTAAAGCTTCTCAGCAGCTGGCAAAAATAGATCACTGCAGGAGATGCAGGTCTGTGTGTGAGGCTGGTACAGAGGCGGGAACCAGAGGCTACCTTGTTTGTTTGTTTGCTATATTGTAACTGGACACAATTCAAAGCCAAACTTTCATTTCCTCTCCCTTTCTGCCATGATCATGCAATTCTACTTGGCCACGTTTCCTACAGCCCTTTGGCCATCTCTGCTGTAGTTTGCATAGAAAAGGAGTTGCATGGGTTGAAAGTTGGGGGAGTTGCTCACTGGATTTCAGTCTTTGCACGTGACTGACATTCCTGCTGCTAAAGCCATCTTGCAATGAAATGATGGCATTTGTCTCTGCAGACAATGGGAACTTTGACTGCTTTTTGGCACCTTCTTCCATATCATATTTATTATTCACATGGTGCCAGAGCTCTATACTATGCAGGGAACTTCACTGTCAGTGGGAATTACATGCTCATTTATATTGCTTAGATATTTTGAAGGAGTTAGAGACCTCAAGATGTTTTTGGAATAGCATCAGCCTGTTGGATTTCTTGGCTTCTCCAACTCAATAATTTTAAGAAATTATCCATGCCCAATGCCTTTTTTAGATTCAGTTTCTGATTTGCACATGAGCTTCTTGTAATAAATTTGGCTTTGTTTTCTGTATTGCTCTGAACACATAGCTAAAGAGTATTAAAGCACTGAAGACTGACAATTAAGATCACAGAAACAGCAAAGAGACCTAGTGACAGCTGTTTGTGAAACACTTATACAAGCTCAGAATCTTTTTAATATAAGGCAGAAGCAGAAATAATAGCATTACCAAGGGAAAGAAGTTAATGAAGGACTTCTTCTTAAGAGAAAATCCCGGAAATGTCACTAAGCTTCTGAAGTTGCTCAAAAGCAGCAGATTTACAAATCTAGATGAGTAACCAGACTGACAGAGCTTTAGCCTTTGTCCTGAGCATGGAGACATTTGGAGTAACTTTAGGGCCGCCAGTGAAGTGACAGCAATGTGAAATTGTCTGTCTTTTCACAAAGGACAGCTAAAAGCTGCCAATGGTAGCAGCATCTTCCAGGGTCTTTCACCTAAATCTACCTGAAAAGTTATTTTGTGATTAGCTCTTTGCACAGTGTCAGCACTGCAGTCAAATCACAGAAAAGCCTGGGACCTTTCCTTGTCACCTTGTCCGCGCCCCTGCAAGGGGTGGGGACATCTTCAATAAATCCTGCAATGTCAGACCTCACAAGTGGCCAAAGCCCCGGCAGCTAGTGTGTATCTCCCACAATGTTGTTTGCCCATCACCTTAGCAGCTACCAGCTGGCCGAGGAGATGGCTGGTGTCACACGGAGCAGAGGAGCCACAGGCTCACAGCAACCACGTGTTTCAGTCAGGGCTTTGCATCCAGCTGAGCTTTCCAAACTGGCCTTTGGATTGCAACACAGACAGTATTGCAAGGGTGTCCTCCCTGTCCCCCTTCATTACACTCTTCATTCCTCCACTCCCACTGCTTCTTCAATTTGCCTTGTAGCTGTTTCCCTGCTTCTAGAAGTGCAGCCTGCGACAAGGAGCTTGTTCTTCTGTAGCAGATTGCTTTTGACCCTTTCTGCAGCTCCTGAAGTCCTGTGCTCGGGCATCTGCATCACTGAGCAGAAAGGGAAAAACACTCCTTTGTTGAGCCTCATGTGCTTGATTGGAAAACATCCCAACTCCCACAGCTTTTCCAGAAAAGCCCTGCCTGGATTCCTAGCATACTGCATCAGGGACTTGGTGTTCCTAGGGTCTACATTTCCTACAGTGACCTGCTGTGGATACCAGAAGTCCCTTGAGCTATGGAGTCTGTGGGTGCTTCTGCTTTGCTGCCACAGGGGCCACAAGGAGCCCTGGGTCCTGCCTAGGCTGGGGGGCCAGCCCTGGGCAACCCACCTGGATAGCTCATCTGCTGGGCTTGCCTTGAGGCACAGAAGCTGCCCTCCACTCTGTTCTGGTACATCAGCCAGGCCAAGGAGGAGGTTTCATGTCAGAAAAATGAATTTTCATGTTAAATTTCCCATATTTTTGCATTGCTCTGGAATGGCTCTTCTTCCGTTGTGTCCCGATTCACTGTATTTGTACAGGTACCTCCCTCCTGCTAGAAGAAGGACTGTTTGGAAAAGTGTTTTCATCACCAGGCAGGTCCCTCTGACCATTCCAGGCTGTTGCTGGCTGGCACAGCCAGGCAGGGTGGCACATTCTGGGACATTGTGCAAGTCTGCATTCTTACCATGGTGTTTTTGTACTTCACCTACCACATCATAAAATTCCACACCTGCCTTTTGTCCAGGAAGGTGAAGGATGTGACAGACATAAAAAACTGCATTTTCACATCAGGGTAGAGGATCTCGAGGACTGAGGGGTACAAAGACAGCCTTTGCCAATGTCCTGTAGCTTGCAGGTGGGTTTTAATGGGAAAAAAAAGAGGAGAAAGTGTGGGAAGAACAACATGAACTATCTAGTGCCAAGCTTTCTTACTTCCTAAGCTCCTAGAAAAGTCCCAGCTATGAGAAAGCTGCTCAGTGCTAGTACCCTGCCACAGATTCACCTCCCACTGCAGCCAAGGGCTTTGACTTTTAGTTTCAAACCACACAGCAAGGTTCAGCAGGTGGGAGGCATGGGATGCTGCTGCTCCCAGCCCAGCACTCCTGGCTGCCCTTGGAGCCAGCTGCCCCAGCAGGACAGCAGCCGGGGAGACTGAAAACAAGCTCAGCCAAGAGAAAAAAAGCAAGAAATAGCATTCTTATTACAAGGTAAACAGTATTAACTCCGTCTTGGGGGAGTAGAAACACCACGGCGGTGATCGGCTTTTCTGCCCACAAGCCGTGGAAGGGCGGTGGAACGCGCCCCACCCTCCCCTTGTGTAACAGCGCCAGCAGCAGCTGTAAATAATCATTTACCTGTGTCTGCTCCTCTCTCGCGGCTTTCTTCGCTCAGCGCAGCTCCCGGAGGGGTGCTGCCCTGAGGTGTGCATGGCACAGCCTCAGCCCCGGGGCTGGCAGAGCTGTGTCCCACCAGCCAGAGCTGGGAGCCCCGGGCTACCCCTGCACTGCTGCCAGCTGTGCTTAGGGGGATGGGAGAGTGTGGGCTGCATTTGTTGTTTTTTCAGGGAAAAGAGCTCAACGGTTCCTTTTAATTATTGTTTTCCCAAACCCACAATAACATTTCTCCACACTGCATTCTCTAGAAAAGGTCTGGTAGAAACACGTTGGCCAAAACACATCTGTCAGAGAGCCAGGTCTGCTTGTTTACCTGACTCCAGGATTTCAACACAGGTACTCTGAAGTCTTCTCTGAACCTTTCCTGACTTCAGGTCCTCTGACATGGGACAGAAAGGGGAAGCTAGTCCCTCCCTGTGTCCTTTTTCCCCCCAATGAGTAAAAATGCCTCAGAACTGACCCAAACCGACAGGTAGTCACTTTTGTTCAGATTTACTGGTCACTGTCATATTGTAACATGACAAAAGCATCCTTTGGGAAGTATGCGTGGGATGGATGCTCTGGGAGCATGAGCAGAAATGTGACCATGCCCAGGCAGCCCTGTGCACAGAGCAGGGGACATGAGGAGTAATGAAACCCTCGGCTGCTGTCTTCCTTCGGGGAGGGACGTGGCCTTGGTCCAGCAAGCAGAGTCTGCACAAG
This sequence comes from Passer domesticus, assembly GCF_036417665.1. Taxonomy (NCBI): domain Eukaryota; kingdom Metazoa; phylum Chordata; class Aves; order Passeriformes; family Passeridae; genus Passer; species Passer domesticus. Next base: position 10,673,680 of record NC_087484.1, on the reverse strand, counting down.
AGGGAGTCTAATTTACAGTGCCCTGTAATTTGCTGATGCTGTAATATGTTTAGCTTGGGGAGAAGGCTGTGTTGATGTTACCGTGTTCACTCACACTGGAGCTGTGGTGTGTTCCATCCACATGGAAAACAATTCTACACAGGGCTGGGGCTGGGCCATCCCCATGGAAATAACGGGCAGTAGCTCAGCTGGGGCTGAGCTGTTGGGGCTTTCGTGGGTGGGAGCAGCCCCTGAACCCTCCAGACCCAGGCAGGATGTGACAGCACCTGCTGCAGTGACACCCACTCTTCCTTAAGAACTACTGCCAGGGTTAATTAGACTTCAGGTGTCAGCACAGGACCAAGAAGGATCTCCCTAATGCTTTTGAACTGGCCCCAAATCACTGGCTGCAGTGTCAGAAAACATTGCTCCATCCCCCTATCTATGATTTTTCCTCTAACTTGTGCTTTTTTTTGAGTCCAGCCAATGATGGTGAGAATATTGTCAGTACCAACAGTGATAGCAGAAACAATACAAATAATCTCAAGACACAGACTGGGGTGCCAGCGTGATACTAGACAGACAGCCAGAAAATAATTACTGCTCTGATCAGGTGCTGCTTTGGGATACAACATTGTCATGGCTCAAACATGCCTCTCTGTTTGCCTGGTAGATTTGTTAGTAGTAATTGCTTATACCTGTGCAGTGCCTGAGCTCATGGGACTGCTCCAGGCTGTCTGCTGCATCTTTCAGGGTAACACTGCAGCACTGAGCCCTGCAGATACAGAAAACACTTGTTTGAAACTCAAGCTAACTCCAGAGCAAGTATTTCTCTCCACAAGGCTTACATGTCTCTTTACACCTAAATTCTTCATCATCCTCAGAGCAGCCAGTGAGTTAGGGCAGTGTCTTCACTCTGCTTACAGATGGGCAGCAGGCAAACCATAGCCCTGAACCCTAAATACCTGAAGCCAAGTGAAATGCCTATAGATCCAGGAGGCTTTGGGCTTGGGTCTTCTGTCATCTGTGCTGGTGCTTCTCCTCCTCCACAAATGCACCACACACTCAGGGAGCTCTGTGGGTGCTGGTGTGGAGTTACTAACTCTGTCTGCAGGCACAGGATACAGATGGACCACTCAGTCCTCAAGCTGCCCTGGGAAGGGAGAAGTCTCCCTTGCTCCATCCTTGCCAGTCATACGTTCTTGAGTCCTTCTTTTTGCCACCTCTGGACTCTCTTCACTCACCCTGAGGGAGTGAAGAGCTCTCTGCTGGGTTTGCCAGTGGGTGCTCAGGCCAGCAGAAGGCAGAGACCCTGCAGCTCAGAGGCAAGGGAGAAAAGCCAAGTGGTGGGGTAGGACCACACTTCTGGCACCAATGACTCCCTGGGCAAGGCAGGTCAGCAAAGCTCCCAGGCTTTCCACGGGATTCCTCAGAAACTGGAACATTAAGTAAGAGTCTGCCTGGAGTCCTATATTTCAGAGGAATGATGAAATTTTCCTTGCACACACCTATTTCTACTGAAGGCAAGAGTTAGTCCTGATTCAGGGCAGCTCTTATCACTGCAAGACAATGTTTTAATAGGAATTTCCTTACAATTTGTTCCCAGAGCCAGGCTCAGGCCAGCTTGAAAAGATGATGATATCATAACCAAAGTCCAGAGCAGATGAAAATTGCTCTTACAGAATTGCACTCAGTATGAACCTTTTTCCAAAGAAGACATATCAGGTGTTTTGAAATAAGTTAAAAGCATTAATCACGGCCATAGCAGTAGTTCAAAATGTGACAGGCCTTTTAGAACTTGTTGCCATAGATCACAATGTCAATATTGCAAAAGAGTAGTTTGTTTCCATCATAATCAAGTTGTCTAGCACTGAATAATGGACTACTGGAGGCTGCCTCTTTATCTTGGCATACACAGAGCTCAGCAGTGTGTGTCAACACCAAGAACACTTGAAGGATTGCATTGCTTTATCTGCTTGGACCCAAAAATACAAGGGCTTTGGAGGGGATTCAAATTGTTTTGTAAAGTACCTACTCTAAGCCAGCTTACTCCCTTCTAATATGGACAAACTTGCTTATCTATGTCCTGGTGTTCAGAACTTAGCCCTCCCTTTCCTCCTATTATTCACCTGGGTAATGAAATCTGTGCTGTGCAAAAGGGGCACAGAAAAGTGGCACACAGTGCACATGAATTTGCAGAGGTTTCCATTGGTGCACTTCTACCAAAAATGGTTTCAATGTTACATAAATGGTGTCAGCCCTCAGCCCCTCTGAGCAGTGGCTTCAGCTAAGCTGTGCCAGGTATCATAGAAACAGCTCAGAGCTTGGAAAAATACATAATATATTAAGGGTGGAACAGAACCAAATATATACACTTAAATCAACTTGTTCATGCATGACTGGAGTGCAGTAACAGCTCCAGTGAAACAGCCAGTGCTCAGCTCTGTGTCCCTGAGCCTGCAGCTCCTGGGCTCCCTTCTGGAGCATAACTTGGCTGTTCCTTCTAATTTTAAAGGCATACCTATGGAAATGATAGGACAAATACAGCACAGAGGGTCCCAGAACTGACCATAGTCTTGTCCCTGTTTAGTTCACTTAAGCATATCTTACAGAACAGATGGCACATTAAATGCAGGGCAAGCTCTGCTCCCTTTCTGCTGCAGCAGAGATGTGCAAGTAAAGCAGTGGATCTGCTAATCTCTTCCATGATGAGATTTAGATAAAGGCTTGTTTGGGACTCCCCTGTGACATGGGTAATTTTGATTCACATCTCTTGGACAAATGGGAGCTAAAAGAGTGATTACAACATCTGTAACGACTTCCCACTGGAGATTCTTTCAGGACATTTGAGTTTTTATCTTTTTGCAGAACTAATAGAAGTTCAGAAGAAAAATGCTGATAAAACCTAAACACACACTCTTCCTTCTTTCCATGGAATTCAACTGCAAAACAATTTACAATGTAAGTAATAAAAAATGGAAAGTTTCCTCTCAGAGTCATAGCTTTTCCTCTCAAGAGCAATTGAGGCTATTTCCTATGAAAGCCTGTTTCTGCCCAGTGCCAGTAGCAGTGTTTTTCTTCCCAGGATAGGTTATAGGCTGCACATATTTGTGGAGACCACCTGTGCACTTGCTGCTGGATGTGCCATGACACCCAGCCCAGGATGGCAGAAGATGTCCCTCCCCACACGCATGGGTCTGCTCCTAACACCAGTAACTCTGCATCCCCATGATCCTCGGGGCTCCTGTTGGCAGTGAACTCTCTTCCATGTCAGAGATTTATTTTTTCCTGCTGGATGTTTCTCATGTGGCTTTAATTCTGTTTGTGGAGGCAGCTGCATGCACAGATCAGAGGAACGGGCTGGGCGCAGAGTCAGCTTCCCACAACTTATCTCTGGTTGACTAGGGCAGGTGGGGAAGGAGGATGTGGGCTCCATCCGTCCCAAAACCTGTGGGATGGCTCAGGATTGTTACTGTAGTGATGATATCTTCTTGCAGAGAAGACCAGAAGAATGTGGTGGGTGCAACCTGGGACACATTCCCACACCCGCCTCTGTATATTTACACTCATTCAGCTCCAACATCCCATTAAGCTTGATGGAAGCAATTAAAAAAAGCAGCAGTAGCTGTTCTTGCTCATTTGTGAAAACCAACTAGTGAGATTCTGTTACAGATGAGCAGTCAGATTTTAAGCTGACTGGTGAAGTTAGGCTCCCAGGGTAATTCTGTCTTTTGGAAAAGTTGTGTGTGTGTATGTCAGTGTAACAAACCCAGCCCAGCACAGGGAGCCTTCCAGCAGGGGAAGTTTAACTGCTCAGTAGAGTGGAGAATGGGGATCTGTTCTGACTAGGACCAACAGGATAAAAAGTGTGTTTATGCAAGCATGCATGTCTGTAGGTGGCACACACACACGCTGGACTGTTTGCAAAGGCCAGTGCCAGAACCTTAGATGTGATTCCAATATCTGCTTGAAAAAGACTTCTAGCAGTATCATAAGAGTAATGAAACCTTGGAACTGCTGCCATTTGTGGGGCAATTTCTGCTTTTTTTTTTTTTGTGGGGGAATCCCACTGGGAAAAATGTTAAGTCCATTTGTTTGTTGTAACAACACAGGAAGGGAAGAGGTTTTCCTTTTATCCTGCTAGAACAGCTACCTTTGGCAACGTATCCCTTTTCTCATCTGGTTGAGATCCATATTCAAACCAAGAGAGCTTGTCCATAGCTACCATTCAGTAAACAGTAACAGGCAGCTTTTATCTAGATTGAATTAAGCAGGCAGCAGATTGAAGATGTAACATGTTCACCTTTCCTTTTGCTGGAGCAAGAAGGGATGGATTGGACTCCACTGGGAAAGGGCCTCCCTTGGCTCTGATCACAGAAGCTTGTGACTGCAGCTGATTGACTAGGAAGCCCTTGAGTTACAATAAAACATCCTAATTGTGGTTGACAAGCCTCTGACAAAACCAGCGGTGAACCCCTGCTTCAGTTGGGTGCTCACATCAATTCTAATCCAGAAATGATCACAATCTCTGCAGACTTGTACTATTTGAAAATGCCATCAGATTTTCCGACCTGGAAGTGCCCTGAGGCAATCCTCAGCTATTGGCTCTGGACTTCCAGCAGCCACCGAAACTTAAACCGAGTCCTTTCTCGGTTTGGATAAACAAACCACCCTTTGCCTCCCTGTTCCCATCCAACAGAACAGTCACTCTTGTAAATGAAAGCAAGCTAATTTACTGATCTCAACTGCTCTTTTCCCAACATGATATTCAATGCTGTGAGTCACCAAAAAAGGCTCTCCCCTTTTCCATTAAGGTCAGCAGAAGCTTTAGCAGGGAGCAGGTGCCTGGTCATGGCTCCAGGCTGAGCTGGCAGCACCAGCAGCATGTCCAGGTGGAGGAAGATTTTCTGCATCTGCCTCTGCCACAGATACAGAACGATCACGTCAGAGGAGGTCAGATAAGCAAGATAAGTTGCATTGCCTGAACCTTCTTTTTTAACAACTCTTTTCGGATGCAAATAATTCAGTTTAATACAGGTAGGTGCTGCCCCAGGTCTAAACATAATTTGGGTGACAAATGAGGAATGGCTTAGGGGCAGGGAGCAGTCACCTAACTTTAGAAACAGTTTAATCTCTCTCTTAGAGCTGCAACAATGAGGACTTTTCTTTGTGTTTCTGTCCCCAAACAAACTTCCTTTGTTCTGGTGCAGTTTCTCCTCCCTTGGAATTTGCTGTCCCAACTGCCTCACTCCAGTCATGCTCAGGCTTGCTCCAATGCCAGCAGTGTCTCAGAAGTCTGATGAAACCTGAATGATCCCTTCTCCCCCTCTATGCCTGTGTCCAGCCATCCAAACAGAAGCCAGGAAGCCATTTCCTGCAACAGGGTTGGCCCAACAGCAGTGCATAAAGAGCAGGAATGGAGCAGGAACAGAGCAGGAATGGAGCACCTGCTGGAGCCCAGCTTTTGGACACAGATACTGAGTCACTCAGACGTCCAGAGTGGTGGTTGACTCACCAGGAGCATGTGAGGCTTGTCCTGAGTCCCTGATGAGTGTTTTCACACCCAGACACTCCTCAGCTGGAGCAGAGGACAGGAAGCCACCCAGAGAAGCCACCAGCTCGAGGTTAGGGCACTGCCTTGGGGGGACAGTAGCAGCCTCCAAACTGACCAGAGAAGGAACATGAATTAAATCTTCCCTCTTTCACACGGACATGCCAAAGGTCAGCACCAGCACAGGCTCCTTTGTTCAAGGTGGCCCTGGCTTTGGCTTTGAGCCTGTCTAGGGCAGAGGATGGGGAAATGCACACCAGCTCTTCAGGGAGTCCAGCCTGAGCTGCCCCCTTGAAGGAGCTCAGCTCTTGGACACCTTGGCACAGCTTGGTGACACTGTGGGATCCTGATGGGTACAAGGACACTCTTGAGTGAGGAACTACAGGCTAGGAGCTGAGACCAGTGGGTCAGCAGTCTGGGTGGCTGACTCAGCCCAGCTCTCCCATCTGACCTTACTGAGGAGCAGCTTCTAAACCATGGTGTGAGTTCAGAGTCAGATGAACCAGACACTTGATCAAGAGTCACTCTAGGATTTATGGATTTCAGTGCAAGCTTAGCTGTGGCCACATGCCGAGGTCATTGTCTAAAGGGCAATGTCAAAATGCAAAGGCAGTGAGATGCCTGCTGCAAGAACCCCCCTCCATTTCATTGCTGCTCAGGGAGCTGTGCAGCCATTTCTTCCTGCAGAAATCAGAGCAGTCTGAAATCTCCTGTGTCGTCCTTAACCCTTATCAGGTTCCTCTATACATAATTGCAACAGGTAAGGATCAGCCCTAGAGTGAAAAAACAGCCCCATGCTCAGTTGAGGGATTCTCACTGGTAGTGTCCAAGCCAGTGTGAATTTGGGAGCTGGAATCATCAGAGAGAGCAAAATTTTACCGGGAGAGGCTGTTTCCATCAGCACTGCCTGCACCTGCCTGTGTGATACTCGCTCTGCAGTTGTAAGTGGGGAGCAGGAAGGAACCCACTCTGTCCCTAATCGAGTCTGTATTTACACCCTCACCTTAGCTTCTTGCTGTATCCTGGTTTGTGTTTTGTCCTATGCCTTGTGGGAGCAAAACTCAGGTTTCAGGAAGCGTCTCATTAAATTTTCCGTATTTTGAAATGGAGTGAGTCACTCTCACCAAACCAGCCACTGTTTTGTCCTTGCTTTGTGCACTGAGACAAGCACAGGACTCACCCCTGCCCCACGACTGGCCCCAGAATTCTGGGGAGTTGGGGGTCCAGGCAGCAGCAAACACTCATCACCTTCCCTCTCAAAAAATGTCCCTCTGTGGCTTTTAGACACAAACATGAATGCACATGAAAGGGCAGTGGGTGGGGGCTTGTGCTGAATAATAAGCAGCAGCCAAACAAGTCGAGCAGGTCTGTGGAAGCAATTCAGGCAAGCCAAAAAGATCGGTAAGGTGAGATGTAATTATAATCCCTCCGAGCTGGGACACTAGGAGGAGCCGAAGGACCCAGGACACAAACATCAGCCATGCAGCCCTGCTTCACCAGGGGCAGCTGGGCCTGAGTAACAACTTGTTTACAACTTCATATTCGTCCTGGCTGAGCCAGCCCCACAATGGTGTAACTCTGAGCACCTTATACCTTGGCCAGGCCAAAATTTTTTGGAGTGTAAGAGGAGATAGGGAAGAGGCACGCAGGTACACAGGTCAAAGTTTCTTTTTTCCTTTCATGTGTCCTATCCTAGAAATATTTAACTGAAGAACAATTTATTCAGGATTTTCCCCGTTTTCTATTGTGTGTCATGTGTTTTGCTGGTGTGTCAGTGATGGAGGAACTGCAGAGCAATAGCTCACATCCAACAACAGTAAAATGAAAGTTCGGAGCCAAAGAAAATGGTCTCCAAACCTCTCTTACCCTGTTAGATACTAAAGAAGCCAAAAGGTACCTTGGTTATCACCAGAAAATAGCCTGTGGGAACATCCAGCTCATTCAGCTATTCCTAACTTGTTCTCTTTCTTTAGCTGTATGATGTTTCCAGTCTCAGTTGTCCAATGGCACGACATGAAAGGGTGAAAGGGTGGCCCTTGGGAGCTAAGTGCCCAACCAGAAGCTGAAAGAAACCAGTCATAGCCAAAGACAAAGCTTAACCTAATGAGCATCATCAACAGAGAAAAATATGAAAGCTGGAGAGTTTCAAGTTGTCCTGTCACTTCCGATAAGATCTGACTTTCTACACGTAAAAATGGAAGTAAAATTAAAGGGAGTGGGGGCGAGAAAGAAACTGGGGAAGTGCCGAAAGCTTTCAGGCTTTGGTCTTTCATCACAAAAAAGAAAAAGAAAAAGAGGGGCACGTTTTCCCCTTTGTAAGTTGCATTTAAGAGCTAGATCCTTCTTCATTTCGAGCCAAGGGAATTTTTGCTTTTGAGTTTGGAAAAAGCAGAATCAGGGTCATGATTTTTAAAAAGCTTAAATCCCAGGCGTGTTTTAGAAACAGATTCAAAAGCACATGCTCACTGCAATTATCTACGCCTGCGGTGTTTTCAGACATGTGGACTTCAGGAAAACAATAGCCAGCCCTGTTATCAGCACAAAGGAGGATCAGTTTGGAATTACCATACCTGTAACGTAGGCAGCCCTCAGCTCTGAGGGCTTCTATTCCCACTGTTGTTCAGCTGTGAATTTACTTACAACATTCCTGGAAAAAAATAGGAAGAAAAAGAAAAAAAAAAAGAAAGAAAAAGAAGGGCATTCCTGACTGAAGTGTGGAGCAACTGAAAGCTGGCACCCTCTAAGCAATAACTCCCAGCACAGGTCTTGCCTAAAAGCAGGGGGATATTCTGCCACTGGAAACTGATGGTTTTTGAAGCAGGAAAAAAAAACAGAGAGGATGTCTGGACACAGGGATGCTGTGCTCCAGTGCAGGCACTGCAAAAGGGTAAAGAGGTGGAGGATGTGTCCCTGGAGCACTCCCCTGTACAGGAGCCTTGACTCCTTCCATCCATTTAAAAGAAAGGGCCAAGATGAGCCACGGCAGCTCCAGAAAATGGTTTAATAGAAGGGTTTGGTGCTGATGGCAAATATCCAGATGCTATCCGGTGTGATCACTCAGAGACACACACACCTTGGGTACCCGGGCTGGGCTGGTGAAAGGCTGCCTGTCTCTTGGAAACCCTGAGTTTGTTATTTAGGTTAACTGCATGTGACTTTTTTATGTATTTGAGTTTAAAACTCCCAGGGATAATATTGCTGAATCTCAGAAAGCTGGGTGGGAATCGGGCATGGGCAGTCAAGCCTTAAGGACTAGAGCTGGGAGGAAAAAAGAAAGTGATGGTGAGTTTTAGCAGGTGCTGGCTCCCCTGAGCAGCTCCAGGGGAGGTGGAACCTGCGTGGTGTTTGCATTGCAAACTATGCTGAGCAGGCAGTTGCCTAACCAAAGTACCAGAAACATCTTAAAAACGTCTTAGAAATCCTGTGTCTCTGCGTCAGGGGCTGCAAATCCTCAGTGGCCCGGGTCCTGGCAGTCAGTGCAGCGGAGGGACAGGACCCGCACCCGCTATCTGCAGCAGCCATCTCGGCTCCTTCCATCACCGACGGGACAAGCCGGGAGCAAAGCGGGATTCGCCCTCCCCGCGGCTCCGGGGGTGCCGTGCCCGCTGTGCCCGCCTGTCCCCCGCACCGCCTCGTGTCCCTGCTGGTGTCCCCGACCCTGCCGTGTCCCTGCCTGTGCTGAGAGCCGGGACGGGGCAGCCCCCCGAGCCAGCACCCCGCATCCTGCCCGGATCCCTGCCGGCACTGGGGAGCGAGTTCGTGTCGCCCTGATCTGCGTGCTCTCAGCTGCGCGTTTCATCTCTCCGTGTGCCAGGGCAGGAGCCGAAACCTGCGGCGGGTGCGATTCCTGTGCCATTTCCCGTGGTGGCGATCAGCAGTCACTCCTATAAGCCGGGTTTCCAGGGTACCGGGCACCTGTGAACTGTGTTAAACCGCAGGCAGAGTGCTCAGAAAGCTTCTGGATCTTTCTGGTCTTTGGCAGGGGCACCCGTGGGCTCCCCCCTGCCCCAGGCCAGCCAAAATTGTGATGCTGCATGGCAGGGAGCCAAGGCAACAGCCCTGCCAGAGGGTTTTCCCCAGCGTGGGGAACAGATAGCCAAACCTCCCCGGCGGGGAGGGAGAAAAAGCCAGCATAGAGGCTGGGGTGGGGAGGAGGTAGAGCGGGGTGATCCTGGAAGGGAGGGTTGGTTTGGAGAGGGGGAAGGGCTTGGAGGCTTGGCTGGGGAGGAGAGGCTGGTGGAGGTGTAGGGTGAGAAGGTGACAGTGGAATGTGGGGACTCGGAGCAGCCTTGCTGGAGTGATGGGATGGAGCTGGGAGAAAACCTGTGGAGGAAGGGCAATGAGGCAGATTGTTTTCCAGCTTTCTGTTGCAAATGAGCACAGGTGGGAGAGGCTCTGAGGATAGATAGGGAGATTCAGCTAATCTCTACCAAATTAACCATTCTTTAAAGACTTGCTGAGCAGGCAGTGCATCCCTGGGGGATATTGGTGCCAGTCCCCATCCTAATCCTCCTGTGCCCATGGAAATGCTCTGCTCACCACTAACCCAGTATGTGCAGAGCCTGAGTGAGTCCCGACAAGGGGCTGAGGGTGCCCCGTGCCACCCCCACACCCCCGGCTCTCCAGCAGGGCCACACTGAGCCTTTGGTGAACTGGATAAAGGGATCTGGGACATCTGGTCCTGCAGGGAGGCCGGCAAAGCCCACCTGACATCTTGTGCCCAGCTCTGCCATGCACTGGTTAAAGTCAGCTCCGTCCTCAGCCAGAAAAACCCTCTGATAAGTAGTAAGTCAGCCAGCTGCATATTTACCTTCCAAGGCTGGCCAGCACTGACATGCTCTGGGAGCCAGCCCCAGCTCCAGTGAGAGGGGGAGTGCCCGGGAATGCTGCGGCGGCAAGTGGGAGGATTTACAGCTGTTTGCGATGGGGGTCGGGTGGGTCACCTGAGCCCAGGGGCCTCCCAGGTCCTTCTCTCCTGCCAAAAAAGACTTTCCTTGCTCGGCCTCCCAGATAGTTGGATGGAGCAGCCCCTTCCCAGGGAGCGGGGTCACTTGGGAGCAGCTGAGCCTGGGAAATGAAGCAGTGGGTAGGGCTCCATCCTGCTGGGAGCAGCGTCCTGCTGCTGGGACGAGGAGATGGGCTCGGAGGGCTGTAGGGAGAGAAATGAACTGGGCTGCAGACACTGCTCTGTGTTGCTGAGCATTTTTTTTCTCTTTCGCCGGCTGACCATCTCTTTGTACACCCCCACCCTCCCGGGCTGCCCTCACACCAAATATCAGCAAAAAATAGATATGTCTTGGGTAAAATGGGGTCAATGCCTGACCCAGGAGGGGTGCATAGGGATGGACTTTCTTTTCAAAGTGAAATGGCTTAGTGAAATGGCTTTACCAGCCAGCAGTGTTCCCCAGGGGCTGTAGCACCCCAGTGTTCCTCCCACCGCAGACTGACACAAAGGCTGCTACAGCTGAACTCCCCCAGCTCTGCTCTCTCGCTGGGTTGTTGGGGTTTTTTCCCCTCTGTTACCAAGAATGCAGCAACCTGCTGCTCCTGGATCCTCTTGTAGCATTGCCACTTCCAAAGCGGAGCAGAGTGCAGCCAGCCGAGCTGCCGGGGAACTGCCGCTGGGCAGAGGCACTGAGCGCCCTGCAGAGCCTGGAGCAGCTGGCCTTGCACAGGGAAGGGCCATGGGGCACCAAAGGGACGTGTGTGGGGAGCCCCGTGTGCCCCTGGGCAAGACACAGCCGGGGGACATTGTTCACAGGAGGCTGCGTGCGAGGAGGGAACAGTTTTCCACAAAACTGCATGAAGTCACAGAGTGCTTTGAGTGACAACAGGTGACATGTAGGCTTTTCCTCTGAGAGGAGTTCTTGCAGGAAAAGGCAGAAATCTGAGTAAGGTCTAGCAGGATTTCCTATAGCCAGGCCCTGGCGACAGGGTCAGTTTTTCTGGGTGAGTGAATGTTGAATATTTATGCTAATTGAAAAGCCTGGCAAGGTGAAGGCTGGCTCTCTAGGTTCATGGTATGGTAGTCCCACTCCCTGTCTTAAACTGTGCTGAACACAATTTTCAACTTATTTGAAATAATGCAAATGCCCTGACAAGGTTTGGGTGCTTCTTCAGGGCACTTTTGTCCAATCCCCATCTCTGAGATTTCTCACCCTATTAGGAAACCAGTTACAGAGCAGCATAGATTCCTCTCAACACGACTATTTCCCTGCCTGGCCTGCCTCACCTCCCTGGCACCTCACTTTGCAGGCAGGGGATGCTGCTGCTGCTGCTGCTGCTCAGGACCTGCTCTTGCAGCTCCATCTGCAGGTGCTCGCCCAGGCTGCGCCTGCACTGTGCCGCTCCCCGGAGCGTGGATTTCCAACCAGACTACTTTGCTCACGCTGGGCTTGCACATCCTGTTGCTGTCTGTCCCTTTCCGTCGGGTTCCTGCCCTCGGTTGCGACACCGGGGTGCCGCTCCTCCTGGCTGCCCCACTGTCTGCCTCTCCACGTGGTGTGTTCTCATGCCTTGCCTCCAAACTCTTTGAACCAGCCTGTAAGATCCTTCTTATCCTCCTCCAGATCTTCCCTGAGATGATTTCTCTAGGACAATGATGGGAAATTCATTGTCTAGCTATGAGGAGAGGAAGGGTGTGGGGAGGAATCTTTATCTCCCATCTCTGCTGGGACATTGGCTCCTGATGTGATGTGACCCATTTGCTGAAAACCACATTTTCAAACTGTCCAGTTCACTGCTGGGTGAGGACAGTCTCTGGAGAACAGGATCACTAAGCCATGGCAGCAAGTCCTGGGAAGATGGTCCAGGCAGTGTGCAAGGCTCCTGTACCCATCTGCCCGTGCCACCCTGTGTCACAGGCAGCTGTCCCTGGGCAAGGCAGGAAGGTGTATTTGGCCTCAGTGCACAGTCCAGAGCAGTTAAAGCAGAGCCTGTAACAACCTTTCACCACCCCAGTGTCCCTCTTCACTCAGTGCTCCTCAGGGCACGGTGGCAGCCTGTCCCAGCTTTGTGCAGCCTCTTGCTGCTCCTTTGTGATGGAGGCTCTGGCACAGCTTTGAAACCACAGTCACAGGGCTTCTGCATCAATCCAAGTGGTGGACAGTCAGGTTAGGATCTACAAGGGGAAGATATGAGGGCTTAGAAGGCCTTAAACACAAAAAACATCTCCAGATCAAACTGATACCTCAGGAGCAGTCATGACTGAGGGGGAGCCTTTGGTCTCACATTACTAACAACATAAATCCTATAAAACCTAGTGCGGGGTTTACACAAGCAATTCATGTCTGAGATGTCTGTGGGCAGAGCTTGGCAAACTCTACACAAGTGGGAATGTTGAGATATTGGAGCAGACTCTGGGTTTACTTTCCAGGAAGAAAAAGGATCCTCTGCTCAGGGCTGACTCACTGTCAAGTAAGACAGGAGGCTTTCAGGAGGCTGTTATACAAGATAATAAAATGAAGAGGAACACCAGCAGTGTAGGCTGTTTAACTTGACAATTTCCCTTGATACATGAAAACAAAATGAGCTGGATGTGGTCAGTCCCTCAGGTTTCCCACTCTGTTTGAGGCAGTGTTCAGCCTCATGGGATGTATGCTGTTCCTTTAACTTAAGAAATCATGAACACAGTCCCTCCTGTCAGCCAGATTAGTACTTTGCACCCTCTGTCTTGTACCTACATGCATGGGCCTTGCTCATCCACCTGTCTGGATAAGATGACAGCAAGAGCAATTATTGATCACTGGCCTAAAGTATGGGAACTGCCGGCTCTGAATTTTGGGCTTGGAGAATTTCTGCTACTTGTGATATATAAAATGGGGGGTAATGATGCTTCAGCAAAAGTTGCTTAGAGTGGTTATGTGGGTTAACTAGTTAATCTCTGTAAAATGCTGTAGGTATCTGAAGGATGATGGTTATATTACTGCCTTTCACACAGGCAGACAGTGTTCACTTCACCTGAGAACTTAAAGCAGGCTCCCAGAAGAGTTTTTGTAACCTCTTCTGTATGTGACCTTGTCAGGACTGACGTGACCAGTCTGTGTGAAAGCTGTTGTGATCCCATTCATTTTTCTAGCAGGAACGTACAGTTCTTCCATCAGCTCATTTGTCTGAAGCAGAGACCAACAACTGGGATTTCAGGTCCCTGGACCAAGTCTGGTGCCTTTTTTGGCACAGCCAGGCTGGTGTTGGACTGGCTTCCCCTGCATGTTTGCAAGCTCTCCATCCTGAGTAAGGTGGCAGGAAGCACATAAAGAGCATCAATCCATTTACACATTCCCATGTGGTAAATCCCGGCAGCCCTGTCTGGAGCAGAGCGTGCCTTGAGCATTTCAGAGCTAGGAGTGATGCCTTGCGAGGCTACCTGAGGCAGAGGCTTGCAGAGTTAAAGGAATAAAGTAGGTATTTATGAAAAAGGCCTTCAAAGGATACACCTTGGGCAGAAGATGAACTACGAGTCACGAGTTTTCACAGATTTATGTTTTGGTCCATTTGTGTATTGGCATCAGGATGGGACTTCATAACCAGCTTCAGGTTTTGAAGTCCCATCCTCCCAGTTTGCCCTTCTCAATTTGCTGTTGTTTGTACTTTTTGAGCCTGAAGCCGCAACGATGTCCTTGGTTCTCAGGCTGGAAAAGGATTGTTTTTGTCTAACTAAACTGTGAAGAGAACTTACTAACACTTTATATGAACTTCAAAGTTATGTACTAATGCAGTATAGAACGCAACACAGAATCCAATAATAACGCAATGCAGGATCTGGAAAACACGAAAGCTACAAGCCAAGGCATCGGGAGGGGGCAGTGAGGAGGCGGAGGAGAGGAAGCTGTCTGCGGCAGGGCGCTGGAAGGGCGGCAGACAGAGGAGGGGATCCCGCGGGATTGCCCCGAGGCCGGGAGGCGGCGCTGCGGGAGCGGAGCCGGCCCCGGGATCCCGGGAATTCCCCCCAAATCCGCCCCGCACGGCTCCGCGCCTGCGGCCGCAGGGAGCCCAGCGCCCGGAGCTGCCCCGCAGCACAGGCAGCCCCGCTGCCTGCTCCTCTGTGCGGCTGGACACCGAGTTTGTCTGCTCGGGACCGTGCCGGGGATGGGGGAAGGAGTTCCTCCAGGATGGAGCAGGAATTCGCCCCGGAGCCGCCTGGTTCTCACCTTCCTTCCACTGCCCCTTTCTTGCCCGCTGGGATGCAGGGGGGCTGCTCGCCCGCCTCGCAGGGAATGAAGGGCCGAGGGCTGGATCATTGTGCTCCCCGGAGCCCACACTTGTCACTGAAATGTGTGACTTTGTTCCCAAAGTGTGTTTTCTGCTTTCCCAGTACAGCCAGGAGACCTTGTCCCTGAAATGCTGAGCGTCCCTTTCAAGAGGTTGCCAGCTATAACTTCAGACATCAAAATTCTGCCATGGGATGGCAGAACCACTCTGTGCCTCACCTGTGCTATCACTTCTCTTTTCTTTGCCTTGTACATCTTCACATTCTTAGCAAGAGCTATGTGAACTCCATCCTTATACTTCTGCCGAATGAAGTTCCCTTTTTACCTTTCCCTAGTAAAGGGAGATGTTTTTCAGGTGGCAAGGACTCGCTCCTCCAAGAGGGGGTGAATGGAGGGCTGAGGCACTGCTGTGTTTTGGTGGGGGTGGATGGGACACCAGAGAGCAGGGGATGTGGGGGGGAGCAGCATGTCACCTGGACAGGTTATCAGCCCTCTGGAGGGACAGGGCAGTGCATGGGAAGGGAAACAGAGGGACCTTCCACCGTGGGCTGCTATTTTCCCATCTTATCTTTTAGAGCATAAACTCTCCCAGGATGAGAGCCTGGGCAAGCATCCCCACATCCAGGAGCAGGGAGGACTCCCTCACGTCATCTCCTGCAGGTTTTCTGTCTCCTTGGGTTTGTCTACACCCAGCATGACCCTCAGAGCTTCCTCTTGGCCACCTTTGTCCCTCCTCTGCTCTTGCTTCAGTTTTCAGCTATCCTCCCTGCATTCCAGCCCCAAAGGAAGAGCTGGGAACAGGGCAGCACAAGGAGACAAGGAGCTGGGGTAGGAGTCAGAGAAAGACCAGGGTGGCCATAACTTCTTTCCAGTGGTTCATTCTCCTCACGTGTCCCCCACAATCTCACTGCATCCCAAACTTCTTCTGCAATACAAACCACTTGCTTTCTTGCAACCCTCCAGCTCCCAAAATACAGCCTGGACAGTCCTGTACTTTAACCCTCCTATACTCTCCTTTTTGCCCTGCTTCCCATTCCAAGGAGAGAAGGGAAGCCACTCTCACTGTCCCACTCTACAGGGATCCTCATTCTCCCCCCTGCACTCATCCTAGCCAAGCAGATGAGGACAAGGGGCTGTGAACAAACATCCAAACTCTGGGGCAGCCATAGAAAGCATAACCTTGGATAACACCCTCCATGAAGCCCAAGCCAAGGGCTGCTCCTTGCACTTGCAGCATGCTGAAGCTGGCCTTGATTTTCAGCACACTTGTGAGGCCAAATCCTGATTTATTTATGGCAGCTTTCCAATCAACTGGAGTACACCAGGACTTAGGCTGAGACACACATTCTCACTAATGTTTCATGTAGCTGTACTTTTTCTTCCAACACGATGGTCTTGTTAGTAGCTGGAAGGCTTCAGAAATGTGCAGAACAGATGCAGGTAATTTGGGATTTCCAGTCTTGGGAATATTTTGTGCACGCTGAAGTCAGTGGGAAAGCTACCACCACTTCCAGTGGGTGCTGGAATGCCTCTGAGCTATTTGGCAGAATAAATTTGATTGCCTTAATGAGTAAAAGAGGGCTTAGGTTTTCCACAGGATAAAACATTCAGCAGCAGTGAGCTCTGGAAGTGGCTGTGTTATCACTTAGGTCTCTCATAAAAACAGATCAAACCCAACAACAGCAGCAGAGTCCTGAATGAGGGAAAAAGGAAACATTTATTTCTTAAAAGTTCTGGGAATTTGGAGCACTGGGAACCATCTCAATGGAGGGATCAGTTTGAAAATTAGGGTGTTTCTAAAGTCCAGTTTGTTGTGGGAATGTGCAGCCTGGTATTTCTGTTCTGAGCAAAGATCTTATCTGGCAAATGAGCCAAATCACCCAAAAGGCCTATGTTTATCCCATTTCTATCACACAACAAGGTCCAAGTCCCACTCCACAGACTCACACAGCTGTGTGTGCAGCAGAGCTCATTTCAGGGGGACCTTTGAGATGTAGATTTCCAGGAGTTCCACAATGTCCATGGGCTGCTTTTGTCCCACGTCATGGGTGTTCCATGCACTCAGCTCACAAAGGCTGTGTCTCCTCAGCTACCTAGAAAAGGCTGCAAGGCTGGAGTGAGAGGCTGAGATTCAAACCTTTGCTGCACCTCTTCTGTTCTATTACACCGTTTCCCTTCCTCCAGTAAGGAGGTTACTTTTTTCTCTCTGAAAAGAGGTTCAGCAGAGGCAAAAAGAGCTCTACATGCAAGAGCCAAATCTCTTGCATGGTGTAATGACAATTCACAGCCTCCTGTTACATCGATAGGTAACAAGAGTGTCACCTGTGTAGTGGGCAGAGTGCTCCCGGGAGAGCTGAGGAATCTTGGACTAGATACAAAAGTATCTCACTACAGAAATTTTACATCCTGAGGCCTCAGAGGCTGTTTAAAAAAATCATGAAAGCCCTCTGAGCTTGTTGCTCAGGGAACTGCACCTTTTCCCAGTGTGGGAACAGGTGATGGAAAAGCCCCCTTCCATTATCAAATGCTCATGACTGACCCCAGCCAGGAGAGTGTTTTCCCTATAGAGCATTTCCCCTTCACATTGTGTCATTTCATCAGTTTAATATCCCCTGCTTGCATTTCTTCAGCTCCCAGCTAGAGAAAGCAGCTTCAGCTGTAGCTGTCCTGCAGCCAAGCTGATGTGCTGCACGTAGGAGGCAGGTGACCCTGGGGTGACCCTGCTCTGACTTCACTGGGTGCCTCACAGTAACCTATAGATACTGGTGCTGTAAAAATGGCTTTGTGAGAGGCATAAATACAAACACTGTGAGATCACATATTCCGGGCTGTAACTGAATGCAGACTCTTGGAAGAAAAACAACTCAAAGCCCTCCTGGAAAAAGCTGTCAAGTACAAGCACACTTCATAAATTTTTCCACAACCCCAAATGTACCATGCAACAAACAGGCTGCTCCTGGAAAGTGAGACTGTGAACCCCACAGTGGCTGGGCATTGCTTGTAGTACTTGTAATCTGTGCAGGATGGGGAGGAGGGGTCATCTCAAGCCCTTGTTGTGCTGATGTCCTTGGGATCTCCATGGGAACCAAGACCATCAGGAAGGAGCTGTGTTTGCTCTGCAAGGAGAGCGTGGTGCCTTCGGTGTGGTGCCACTCAGCAGCTCCCCTGCCCAGGGAATGCCCAGCCTGGCTGGTCCAGCAGTAAAACCAACTCAGGAGATCAGCCCAGCACTGACACTGGGCAAGGAGGACACAGACAGTGCAGGAAACTGCTGAACCTCTGTCTTGCTGGGCTCAAGGGCCACCAGAGGACCTGAGAGTCAAACACGGACCTGCCCAATACTTTAATTTTTGCTGTCTTTTCTCCCTGCTTCTAGGCAGAGCAAGGACAGTCCAAGCAGGATTCCTGACAGCTTGCTCTGGAGCCATCATCCTTCAGATTTCCTTGGAGAAGGTTAACCATCCTGGCAGATGCACCTGCAGTCAGAATAGCAAACATCTGCTGTGCAGGTGATTTAGTGACAGTTTACCTGGCTGTGAAAGGTGCCCTAACAATGACAATTACAGCACGGCCATAGGGAGCCCAGAGCTCCCCACATTCCATCTCACACTTGTCTGTTAGTGTCTGGTGATGTTGCACAAATGCCTAGAGCAGGCAATCAAAAAGAATTATGAGCTTAATTAAAGCCCACCATGACCGTTTAACTAGGCATAATGAAGCTATCCAGCCTGGAATTTGCCCAGCACTCAAACACTTGCTATTTCAAATGAGTGAGAGTGGCCAGAAGTGGTTTTACAGTTCAGGGGAAAAGGGCATGTCCAGTCCTACAGTCCCTCTACAGCCATGCCAAGGCCTCAGAGCAGCACAGTTGTTTGTGCATCTCCTATCGAGCCCTGCCTGGGCACAGAGCCACCCTCACACAGCCCCTGCCAGGAGCTTGGCTCCAGCTCAGTGTGCTGCACACCACCTTCTGCCACTCTGCATGGTTTTCTCCCTATTTCCAGCAGTTACTCTCTAATTATTCACTGGAGCAGGGGCTGGATGCTGTGACAAAAAAGCTTGGGCCATAACCCTGCAGAGTCCCTCCCAGACCAGTAAATAGTTGTTGATATTGAAAATAATCCATCTGGGCTTCTGTTCAGCCTCAGAGGAAGAGAATGCAGAGGCTGCACCCGGCCTCCACTGCCATTTCCTACTCATGCTGCTTTTAATGAGGCGTGCTCATTTTAATTATAATTTAATGTTAATATTTAATAATTCATAATATGTAATAGTATATAAAATTAGATTGAATTATATAGAAATAAAATATAGAATTATAATAATATAATTTATAGTTATATAATAAACAATTTAATTTAATTATAATATAATTCGATTTTAATTAGCCATGCTCCTCAAGGCTCTGTCCCAGCAGCACAGGGACATCTGGCTTGGGGGAGATGCCAGAGCTTGGCCATGCAGGACCCTGGTGACTGCTGCAGAGTGTCCCTAAGGCGCTGAGCTGGGGCTGGGGGCCCACCTGCACTTCTGGGCAGCACCTCCCAGACCTTCTCCTGTGACTCTGTTAAGCACTCTGAGCTAAAGCTGTCCCTGTGGTCTGTCCATCTCAGGCATCTCCCTGGGTTTGGAACGTTTCAGCTGTAATTGTCCTACTCTCTGTGGCCAAGATTTGGGACAGATCTGTAGTTCTGTGCATTCTTGCCTCTGGTTTGTTGCAAAAACAAAGTGCTGCCCAAGCCTGGAGGTTTGGCAGGGAGTGCCCACTGTGAGTGTGAGGTTTTCTGCTTTGCCCAAACTGGGCAAGTCACAGGTGTCTGAAACATTTCTTGCAGCTCTTGCTCAGTGTGATGGGGCCTGTAGATGCTCACTGATATGGCTGATGTTAATATTAAATTGTGTTCTAGATAGAACAAATATGCCATACTCTGAAAAATAAGCACATTGATGCCCCAGCAGGCACACCAAAATTTGTCCCTATATTTCATTTTCATTTTGTATGCATTAATTTATACCGCTAGCATGGAGCTAATAGCATTTATTTCTTGCACAAAGAAATTAATGGATGTCAGAGCAGCATTTAGAGACAGCACAAAACAGTCAGAGAAAAGCTGAAAGTGAAGTTGTGTCCTCAGAGCAGCATTTAAACACTTGCACTGAACTACAAGCTGAAGAGGAGAAAACAAAGAATGAAATTGTTTCACATGACATGAACATCTACCCTGTGGTGTGAGCAAACCCCAGTGCTGAGGGGGAAGGAGGAAGGAAGAGTGAATAATGGACAATATGCCCTGGAGATCTCCTGAAGAGCACTCAGCTCACAGGAAGAGCAGGAAGCAAAATAAAGCACCCTCAGCTCTGACACCCTCTGATTTCAGAGAGCTTCACATTATCCTTCATTTTCCTTAGCCAGTTTAGGAACAGAGAACTTCCTTGCATGACCTGATAAAGCCATTTATTTGTGCTTTGCCTTCAGTGTTCCTGGCTCTTCAGCCTCTCCTGGGCTTGCATCACTCCTGTGCATCTCTGGGCTCCTATGCCTCTTTCAGAAACCTGGCCAGGCTCAACATGGATGTCTTTTCATCCTCCTGGATTACTGGGTGGATGTCAAACCCACCTAATCCTGTAACTCATAGGGGTGCATTTCTTCTCCCATCTGCAAGGTGCCAGGCTGGGGCTGAGGGCAGGGAAGGCAGCAGGAGCCTGGGACCCTTCTCCATAACTAGAGGCTGGATGGATGAGAAGGGGGAGCTTCCCTAGGTTTGGTTTTGTCATGAACTTAGCCCTCATAAGTTTCTATTTATTAATTTTTCTCAGTGTCTACCTGCTTTCTGGTTTTATATTGTGAGATCCTGAGAGAGGGGGACTGAAGCTTTATTATTCTGGATTTTTACAGCACTTTGCACAAATCCTGAGTGCTGTCATAACAGATTAATTATGTAAAAAATCCTGTCTCTATAATAGGTTATGTTGTTTCCCGGCCTCATGATGAGGTGCCTAATTAACCTTGCATCTACTGCTTGGGTCAGCTCCATAACTGGTGTGGACCAACACAGTTGCCTGTTTCTTGCCCTGTGGTAGCTGAGTTTTACCTGGCAGCCACTGAAATATTCCATGTGTGGAGAGATTCTCTCTGATTTTCTCACGTGCACATGTCACAGTGGGAGATCATTTTGGTGCAGGGCAGTGTTTGTTACCTCAGCCCTTCAGAGGGAAGCAGTTGCCCCAGGGGGATGATCCTGGGTCTGTGTTTTGTTGACCTTACAGCCTGTGCTGGAAATCAGCAGAAGCTTTTTGAAATAAATGGGTAGCACTGATACATGACAAAAGTGCAGCTCAAAACAAGTTTAAGATCATAGCTTGATCTTTTCTGTCCAAGCTGTTTGGATAAAGGAGTGAAAATATAGCTAAGACAAAAATAAGACAACCAGGATGGTTGGAGGCCTGGGGGAGAAGAGGTTGGGCTGCATCCATGGGTGCCTGCCTGGCCCTTTCTCCCTGACATGCTGAGAGGCAGCTCACAAATGCAAGAATTTATTGTGACATTGCTGAATGTCACTGAAATGTCTCAGATTTCAGGTTTTCTCTGCTAGGTGCAGAAGAAATCTCCACGGCCAAACCACTGCAGAGATGAAGTGCTTTGGCATCAGCTTTCTCTTGTATTTGGGGCTAACTCTGGCCACTTCTGTGTTGACCCTGCTCATTGCTCAGGGCAGAAGAAACCCAGCCTTGACATAGCTTTTGGGCCATGTCAGGAAAACCTCAAGTATTTCTTTTTTGAGCACAGAAGCTCATTCTATTCGCACAGGAATGTTTGTGTGCTTGCAAAGCTGGGGGTGCAGCATGGGAAAGAATGAGTTCCTGTGATGTTTTGTGAAGAAAAAGTGGACACACAGTTAAAGAAAAAAGGTCCCATTTTATCCCAGCCAAGCCTTACTGGGGAAACTCCAACAAAATCAGTGATGTTTGGCCCAGAGAGTGAGCATGTTGGCATAAGTATAAAATGAAGCATCCAAATGGTCACAGATGATTTATGAGAATTCCTCATGCCTCTACTGCCATTTCCTCCAGCTGTCTGAGCTCCTTCCACACCATTCTCCCATCGGAGAGCAGGAATTAGCCTCCTTTTTCCTAAATGCTGCATTTGGGGAAGACATCTGACTGAGCAGGCCCTCTCTGCACATGGGAATGGCTTCAGATATTGAAGAAGGGTTTCTCTTAACACAAACATGCTAGGTGCAGCTCCCCTGGAAAGCCAAACACCTCCCTTGGGCTCCTTTAGCAGGCATCGTTTACCCCCTGGAAAGTCTGTGTGGGATGGATACAGCATCAACTGGGGAAAATCCAGCACCAGCTGATGGGCACTGGTACCTCCCCAGTGTGAAAAGGAGTTGTTTTATTTTGGGTTCCCTACTTGCTTGTTATTTCTTCCTGTCATGTTTGTCCCAGAGTTGAAGAATGCTTTTACATGTGCCTTTCTCCATTCTTCACCCCATCTTCAGGTGTTAGGGCAGGGTCCTCAGGGACCTCTGCAGAGCCACATGTAATGTCCTGCAGAGACCTGCCTTGACTGCTGAGGGAGGAAGGAGGCCACAGACTTTTGGTGTTCCTGTCAACCTGACCACCATGAGCTTGAAAAATCTCCCTTCCACTGGAGCACAGTGCTCCTAACAGGCCTGATCCCTTGTGTCCTGGGAGCAGTGCTCAAAGCTGGCTCCTTTGCTCCCAGGTGACCTCTGGCTGGAGATGTGCCACGAGGACAGGAGCCAGAAGGAATGACAGTTCTAAAGCAGCTGGGGCTTGAGGGTGGCTCACCAAACCCACAGCCCTGGGAGGTGCCCTTGGTGCTGCCACCTGGCACTGACCCTGATGTCAATATGAACCCTTGGCACTGTCATCACAGCTGGATTTTGCTGTCTTCTCTCCTCAGGTTCTGTCTCTGGCTGCTGTGTTGTCCATGAGCCATCCCCCTGGCCTAGGGCTGTGCCTTGCATCTCCACCAGGATGCTGCTCTTTGGGGAGGGAGGAGTTGAAGGAAAAGCTGTGGGCTCAGCCACTCCAGGTGCCACTGATATACCACAGGATCCTGATTGCAAGCTGCTTTCCTGAAGCTGGGGAAAATCCCCTGAAGCCCTACCAGGTAGGGGAGCTCTGGCCAGGCAGAGTGAGCTATTCTGCTCAGATGTTAGTGCAGAGGGAGGAAAGTTTCCCAGGGATGACTCACAAATTCCTGAATGTGCTGAGGTTTTTCTGAGATGAGGTCAGCTCTCACAGAAGCAGGACTGCTGCAGAAGGGGCTGAGCTGATGGCTTGCTCTCCATCCTGTGTGTGTTCAAAGAGACACCACAACAGCCCTGCTGCAGAGTCCAGTTCTGGCACAAATCCCTCTCCAGTGGCTGACCAAATACAAGGATCTCTGCCAGCCTCCCCTTTGCCACCTCTCCCTACTGGATTAATATCTGCAAACCCATCTGGAAGCAGAATATCAGCAGTTCCTTGGGATTTGCTCAGTGCTTATAAAGTGTAGCAGGCTTAGAGGCAGACACAGAAGCAGAACCACAAGGAAACACGGCAGGCAGTGCTAACATCAGACATGCTTTCATTTCAGCTTTCAAGGTGGTTTTCCAGATCTAATTGTGTTCAGTAGTTAAAAAACACATTCATTTCTTTGTTACCTGCAGCATATTGGATGTCCCTGTTCTTATGTTGTTTTGATTTCTAGGTATTTGAGGGTTTAATAAGGTCTTGTGTTTGTTTAAGGAATTATTGCCCACCCAATTGAAAGATAATGGGACGCTGTAGCCTTGCCAAGTGTTTTTATGCTTCAATAAAACAACAAGCAATTTACACAAGGCAATAAAACGGTACCCTGCCTCCTCAATGAAGAAACACAAAGCCATGTTTGAAGCCATGTCTAGCTCAGAAAACAAATCCACCCTTACTCAATGCACTCCATAAAATTAACTGGGCACAGAATCCCCCATATGCTCTCCTTTTCCCAGAAGTTTGGAAAATCAGCACAGGATGTGTTTGAAAAGCCTATAATGTATCAGCAGAATTTGTCCCAAGACACGTTGCTGTCTGTGAACAACAGACTGATTACTGATTAAGGCTTCCAAAGGGGCATAGGTTTGATCACATACCCCATCAATCCCTTGTTTCTTTTCTCTCTGGGCTCTGTCACTCTTTGAGCCCTGCCTGGTTGTGTGGAATGTTGAAGAAGCCCCTCTGAAGTAAGGAATTGCCTCTCTACCCACTCTGCTGCAGGGCTCAGGCATTTGAGGGCATTTTCCACACCGGCATTCAGAAAATGTTGAAGGCTGTGCTGACCTTTTACCCTCTGAGCAGCTCTGGCATCTCCATTCAAGGGCTGAGAGCATCCTCGAGCCCTCGGGGTGGGCTCTTGTTGCATTGCCTGCTTCTTCTGTAGCGGCAAAATTTTGGAGTCCCCTGGAGACTGTAGCAGGGAAGTAAGAGCCCTGTTCCCTCAGATGTGTGTTGCAATGTGTCTTACCTCAATTTGAGTTTTGAGCTTCAAAAGCCTGCCTGGAGCTCCATCTGGAAGATCTCCTGGCCACAAGGATGCTCTGGCCTGCCCGTTCAGGGGCTGCCACAGAGGAGAGATTTCAAGCTCTGTCGTGACTGAAGTGTCAGGAAGAGATCTGAGCCCACAGTGGAGTAGAGCTCCCTTCTTGTTCTCACACAGCACTTTACTCTTCAGCAGAAAAGGATTTCTGCTGCCTCTTCCAGTGGGAGATGCCACAACAAAACTGAGCTTTGGGTTTTCCCCTCTGCAGCAGCTTGTGCTGTAAGTGTTGCTGTTGGTAGTGCAGCAGGGGCACCACCTGTAAATAAAGGCTCAATTTTGCCTTTGGAGATGCCAACTAAACTGAGGCCCTGGAGCACAGGATGGCCAAAAGGACGGTGGAGACTCACAGCAATACTGCCCTAGATTGCAGCTGGGAGCCAGCAAGGAACACACTCTCCACATTCCCCAGTGAATCCCCTGCTCTCAACCCATCCAGCCCAGCAAATCCAAGCATGTGCTGGTTAAAAGCTGGGAGTCAATCACAACAGCATTATCCCTACTGGCATGAGCCCCCCCAGAGTGCCCCCAGCTATGGCCAAGGACCTTCTGAGATGCTTTTTAGGCTTGCATCTCCACCCAGCTGACTGCTAATCCTCTGGAAGTGGTCTGCAAAATGACCTTTGCTTTGGGGTGCCCGCCAGCCTCTGCTGCAGCTGCTGCTCTGAGTGACCTTCCTGGCTTACAACAATGGAGGCTGTTTAAAGCAATAAATACACAGTCTGGCCCATTGCAAAGCCAGGTTCACAGCAATCTCTCCTGACAAAAAAAGGTCAGAATCTCCTTAAATAGAAACACACCCTGGCACTAAGATTAAAGCTTTCCCATATCTCTTCTGCTATTAAAATCTCACTTCTCATGAGAAACATCTTTTCTCCTTCCATAAAGGATCCAGCTCATTTGAGCCATCAGCTTGTCAAAGTGTGATGGATTAATGCAGCAAAAGGTTGCTGAGGCTTTTAGCTATCCTTCTCTGGACATATACTTCAAAAACCACTCTTGACCTGGCATACAGAGCAGATTTCACTCCTAGTCCTGAAGGCTTGGCCAGGGGGATGCTTGTGAGACCAGATCACTGCTCTCTGCACAAATGACAGGGGTCAAAGAAATAACCACAGTCTAATTTCTAACAGCTGAGCCCTTCGATGCAAGGAGCTGATACAAAAGCAGCACTGTCTGTGCCTTACTTCTTTTCCATTAAAAGCTGGAACAGAAACCAGCAAATTAAGGAAAACTGAGTCCTTGCTACTGTGTTTAGGCATCATCTCCTCTTGGCTACCCTCCAGAATCTTTTTTTGGACAAGTCCCAGAGGTAATGCAATGTAGGAGAGAGGGAGCAAATGCACACTAGGGTCTATTTTTAGTGATTACAGTAAGTCTGAAATCCGTTCCCTCCTCCATCCTCAGCCAAAAAAAGGCCCCAGAGAAACTGCTGAAGCTGTACTGAACAGGCTGTGCTCTCTGCTGGGGTGCTCACCTTCCATGCCTGAGCCAGCAGTGGGTGTCCCTGCACGGAGCCAGGAGAGCTGGAGCCTCTGTCCTGGGTGGTTTCAGGCTGCTTGCTTCCCTGCCTGGTGCACAGCATGTGGTGTGCTGGGAATCTGCTCCCTCCACAGCCTTCCATGCTCCCCTCAGAGAAACAGCCACAAATCAGAGAAACATCAGCTTTCACAGAGTGCTACGCCACAGGGAACGCAGAGGCCATTTCCCTTCCCATTCTTCAAGAGTGTTTCTGTTCTGCAACTCCTATAATTACAGGGAACACTTCAATGAGACAGGGTGTTTGCTCCTCTCCACTTCATTATCACCATCTGGATCTGCTGCTCTTGCCATATGTCCCACAGCTGATGTTACATCACCCTCTGTGCCTCCACTGCTGGGCAGTTGTTTGCCCTGGAGCCTGGCATCCCTCAGAAGGGCAGGAGAGGGTGGCACAGGGGGGCTTGAGGCAGATCTGATCTCACAGTGCTGTTCTTGAGCCAACTGGAGTCACTCCATATCCTTACACCACATCCCATGGTTTCCATACCCAGTCTTTCTGTCATTTACACCACTGTAAAACCAGAGTGAGTTTGCTGCTGCAGGGGAGTTTGTCCAGCTCTAATGAAGACTAAATGTTATCCATGGGGGAAGAGAAGGAAACAGAGAATGAGGGAACATGTCATTGCTTGGATTGGCAGACTCTTTTCCAAACTGAATGTTTTCCACTGGCCTGCAGTAGTTCAACAAATCATGACATTAATCCACTCCTTCCAAGTCTCCTTCCTCCTTTCACCCCTTCCAGCCCTTTTTCCAGCAGCAACGGCCCTACAGAGTTCCTGTGCAGCATCCACCTCTCCCCAGTTATTGACACAGGCACAAGGGATGGGATGAGGGGAGGAATGATGCTGGAATCTCCTGCACACCTTAGCTGGCCACAGAACCTCAGTGGCCTCATTCCTTTCAGCTGGAGCTGACTGAGTCTTAGGAGGTTTCTCGTGGGCTGGGGGCAGGAGGTGCCCCTGCTGCTGTGTGCTCCCAGGCTGGTGCCAAGCATGGCACTGCAGGTGTCATGGACCCACTGCCAGGGGAATGTGGGCACATCACAGGCTCCCAGCACAACTCTGAAACCTTTGTGTTTGCTCTCATTTGCCCCAGGGCCACACAATTGGCTCCAACACTCTGACTCCAGTATTGCATTTGTAAAGAGTGCCCAAGACACCTCAGAGGACTCTGCATTACACAAAATGTTAAGAATTCCAGTTGTGCTTCCTTTCCCAGGAGTAATTTCCCTTAAGACAGGATTTTGCTGAGATGTCCTGGGTTGGTTATTCCCTTCCCACATCTGGGTGGGAAGTAGTGTGCCAGCAATCTGTCTGCCTAGCAGCTGTAGTGAAGTGAGTTTTATGTGTATAGCATTAGCAGAACGTTTTAGGATTCTCTAGGATGAAAACTGTGGCCATATAAACCTAACACCTTGCAGTAAAAACGATTCAGCCAAATGTGCTCTGGAGTGTAGTTTTAATCACCTCTGGGCCTCTCTCTCTGCATGCAGCATGTCTGTGATCTGCCCCAACAGCACTTCACCCTCATGAAGGTTTTTGATTTTTAACCAGGGCAGGCCTTTAAGGAGATCAAAAGCTATTCAATTTTATACTTAAATGTACATAATTTCTTCTGTTTTCCCTTGTGCTGCAGCTGATAGGGCTGTCGATGTTATTTGCACCTCTTGGTCAGCTCAGTCAGAACTGCATTAATGTACAGCAAAGATGGACTGTGAGAGGGGAGCCACAGGGAACCCAGTGTTTGTGAAAAAAGTCAGCTTAATGTCTTTCATAGTCTCTCAGCCCTCCACTTTTTCACTGAATCATAAAATTAAACTTGGGAAAGGCTGACAACACAAGATTCCCCTCTACACCTCTGCCATGCCATGCTGGTGAGAGCCTCTGGTGTTTGCTGTGGTCCTGCTGGGAATGGCCCAGAGGGGGATGGATCACAGTTATCACTGCTGGTGCTTATCCAGGGAGCTCCTCTCTGCTGTGTCCTGCCATTGCCAGACTGTTTTTGCATTTCCTCCGTGGACTTTGCCTTTTGGGCTTCCACTGCTGCTCTCTTCACCCCTCAGGTTTCACAGGCAGGATGCTGGGTTTCCCCCTGTGACAGCTCTCCATTCTCTCCTGTTGGGTTGCCCTCCCTGTGGGCCTCTTCCCCCTGCCTGACATTTCCTTCTTCCTTCAATAAGTTGGGGTCTGGCTCGTGTGGAGGGCTCTGTGGGGAAGACAAATATTTACTCTTGGAGTCACAGTCTCTCACTGCTGGGCAATGCAGGGAGAAAGGTCTCTGGATCAAACTTTGCTTTGTTTGCAAATTATATTTTGGATGGGATGCAACATCCACCTGAGCTGGCTCAGCTGCCCCATGGCTTTTGCATAATCTTATTTTAAAATGTCTTCTGAGTCCTGAATGATATTTGAAACCAGAAAAGAGCTGATAAGAGGAATGACAAAACCAAACCATTCAAACAAACAAACAAACAAAAAACCAACAAAAAAGAGAAAAGCATCAAGGTGCTCAGCTTATAAATCAATGCATACAAAAAATAAGCATGAGGTCATACAAAATAAATATATGGCCACACTGGATTTAGGGGTAGTTATATTGATTTTAATGAG
Organism: Passer domesticus; assembly: GCF_036417665.1. Lineage (NCBI taxonomy): Eukaryota > Metazoa > Chordata > Aves > Passeriformes > Passeridae > Passer > Passer domesticus. Next base: position 10,645,204 of record NC_087484.1, on the reverse strand, counting down.
GGTTCATTTACCATTTCCACTAAAAAACCACAGAGTGCTTCAGATAGCTTTTGAGAGGCCCTTGATTATTTCCCTGTTGTCTCACTTCAGTGCCCACATCTGACTTTCCCAAACTCTGATTCCTCCATGTCACTCAGCTGAGGTGAGGCAGCTCAGGCCTCACTTTTGGCAGGAGCAGCCCCATTGCAGCCAGCACAAGGAAACCTGGGAATCAGATCCACCTGATGTTTACCCCAAAGGCTTTCAAGGGCAGGATTTTCATGGGAAGCTCTTCCCTGGGGAGGTGGTGAGCCTGCAAATGCCCACACCAGCTGCCCAGGAGCCTGGGCCACTCCATCTGCACACACACATCTCCATCAACCTCACTTTGGGCAGAAGAGGTTTGCTCTGTGTGGCCTCTCTGCCATCCCATCCTTCTTCTCCACCCACACACCACCACAGGGGGCTGCAGTTTATCAGACAGAAGTGTCACCTGTGGCTCTACATGCATTGTGTCCCTCAAGCCCTACTGAAAGAGGCCACCTCAGGCAGCCTGTGTCACCCCACCCCGCCGTGAGCTGAGCCAGGCTCCGGCTGTGCGAGCGCACGCTCTGCACTTGACCCATCCTTGGGGCAATGTCACCCACTTCGCTCCCATTACAGCAGCCATGAATTCCCCTCTGAAACCGCCACAGCTCACAGCTGAACTTCAGACAGCTGCACAATGGAGCCATTCACACGTCTCATTAACTCCGGACTATGCATTGAAAATAACTGTGTCATATGAGTCCCCGATTAAATTTTCCCAGTTTATATCATTTATAGGTACCTTCCTGTTCATAACAGCAACTCTAGTTATGTAAAACTTTTTGTCTGTCAGTGGAGGAAAAGTGGTATGTAAAGCACAATAGAATAATTCTTTAGTGTTATTAATTGTTGTCATCCCAAATAATATAGGCCATGGAAGTATTTTAAATCCAAGCTCAAATGTGACAGGCATGGAGCCAACTCCTTCAAGACACCAGTGTGCCTTTGGTTCTGTATTTTAAAGTTCTTGAACTTTTTTTTTATTGTTTTTTAATTTACAACAGCAGTCAAGTTCAAGTTTCCAAGTAAGAAAAGTGTGAAGGCACTTGGAATTCAATAAGGCTCATACTATTGTCTACACATGGGAAGACACCAAGATCTTCTGCTTATGTGATTTATAGGATTGTATTTCTCTGCCGAGTGCCAACAGCAAGCCTTATGTTGTATCTGTCTGTGCTCTTGTATTAAGGTTTTTATAACAGATGCAGCACAGGGGTTTCTGTGTATCACATAGCACTTGCAAACTAAAGCACACATGTCTAAAGCTTCAGGAGGCACAGTGAAGGGATGATTGCAGACATGGCTTTGGGGAGCTAGTTTCGGTTTGTGCTGCAGTGGAAAAGCAATGGAAAATTCTAGAACACAAAACCCTGTCCAAACCAGGCAGAGGTACAGTAAATCCCATAAAATGAAACAGAGAGACAGGACAGACAAGGACAAAGAAAAGAATGAGCTGTCAAGGCTGGTATTAATAATGGTGTGCAGCAGAGAGAGAAGTGGACAAGCCTGTGCCAAGGCAACTTTGCTGGATGCTGCAAAGGAGGATACGAGATGACCTTGACAGTCTGTGTGAGGGTACAAGAGCAGGTGGTGCACTTAGAGCAACACTGCAAACAGAGCTTTGCTGCCAATCATTTTGTGCTTCTGCAGAGGTAATGTCAAGAGGAAGTCATTAATGAAAATGAGGCTGTCATCAGCAAGATAGGAGGTGGGCATGCATTGGAGAAATGTCAGGATAGAGGGCTGCTAGGACAGAGGACATTCCAGGTTCTCGAGGTAGTAGTTTATGAAATAACAACAGACAGTGTTTGATCACAGGTCAGATGTCTGGGAGAAAGTGATAGCTGCTCCCCGGTCCTGAGCCAACAGAAATATTGCTAGAAGGAAGTAGAAGTTAAAATGCTTTGGAAGTAAAATTAAAGACCTGTTCACCTGTGCTGACCTCAAGTTATCAGCAGCCCATGCAGAGCAATGCATCAGAGACAGGCCCAAACATACAGGGGTATGTTTAATAAGGGTATGTTGTACTTTTCCATCTGATTCAAATTTCTCTATGTCACTTAGGTACATGGCTGAAGAGGTCATCTGTGTTTGATTTGGAATTATAAAGTTTGTCCATGATTAAATATGAAAGCAAGTCTACAAATGAAACAGAGGTCTGCTGTTGAAACCCAGGTCTGCTTGTACAGTGCACATTGGAAAGCCATTTTGAAAAGCATTTTAAGTTTTGCTCTTATCTTCTTGCCAAATCATCAGTGGTTTGACTCACATATCAGAGTTTTCAAGCAAAAAGAAAAGCTCTAGATGAACCTATTTACGTAGGAAAAGGTTTTTCAAAAAAACTGCACAGAGGCCAGGATCAACATCTGAACACGGGCTGAGTTGTTACATTTTTAGAATTATTCCTTTCATTAAAGGCATGAGGGATATCTCACGCATCTTGGGGCCTGATTCAGAGTTGTAACATCCTAAACCAGTAATTGCTGTGCTGGGTGAAACCCTCTCTATATTTGTTTTGGAAGCAAAGCTTCCAAAGCCAGTTCCTTTCCAGCTCCACGGAGGAAAGCCTACCTTGCTCATGATGCTGATGGCTGTAGCAACAGCACTGCTGGATGTTATGGTGCAGATCTTCTGCAAGAACAAGACTCATAATAAAGGGCCAGCAAACTTCTTTCCATCTGCTTGCTGCTTCTGGCAGTGAGCAGGCTTGTAAAACTGAAAGTGGTTGTTCAAGCAACTGCACTGAATGTTGGAGAGATACACTGGATTAAGAGCCTTGTCTGTGCCAACTCTTGTTGAGCTCTTTGCTGCAATTAGCTAACAACAGACCACCAAGGCGAGGTTGTGCCAAATGTCTGTGAACAAAGAAAGTGTGACGCCAGGCAGGAGACTGCAAAGTGGGGTGGTGGCAGTCTGGTCCTAAAGTGAGTGGGTGCCTACAGAGAAAACCCTGCAAGAAGGGCAGCACAATGGGTCAGAACAAATAACTTCTTCTTCACTGTTTGAAAAAGGATTTTTAATGAAAATAAAGATCAGAACATGCAGCAGTGTGAAATAAAACATTTTATTTGACTTTCTCTCTCCAGTCACTCATGTACTTTCTGCATTCCTTCCTAGGCAGGGCCTCAGTTACCACTGCAAGCACAGAGATGTTGCTGACTTGGAAGCAATGTGGAATTGGGTACAGCACTTGGAAGCAATGTGGAATTGGGTACAGCACTTCTGCAAACAGATCACCTGAGATGTACCATTCAGAACATTCACCCAGAACATTCCCAAGCATTTTATCGCTGTGATTTGGGGCAGAGCTCTCCCCAGCTCTAAACTTCTGCAGTCACCAGTGGCACCTCTGGAACCCTTGAGAAGGTTTAAGTAGCCCTCTCATAATGTCGCCTCCACTCCCAGAGGAGTGCTGATAAACTTTTCTTTGCAAAAGGCTTTATCTGGACCTCAGACCTTTGTTTGGCATGGGTAAATGGTTACAGCACGTACCCCTCCCACTGCAGATACCCCTTCAGGATTGAGTTCTCCTTCCCAGCATGCCAGCCTGGCAGGCAGAAGGGTGGAGGGACACCCAAACTTTTAAACATTTTGTGCCAATTTGCAAGAAAGCAACACGGACAATTGTTATGAAATCTTTGCCAGATGGGAAAGATCTTCACCAAGAACTCTAGTAATCTCCAGTCCTGTGGAAAAAGACTTCCTTTATGAGAAACTGTGGTAAACTGACTCCATAATCTAATCACTTGCCCAATGAGAGGCTGTTGAGCCCTGTTTCTGATCCAGGACACAGCAGTATAAATAAGGCATGATTTGATCAAAGTCACTGGAGCAGCAGAGGGGGATGCACAGCATGACCGTGAGGAACATCTGGCTTATTGCAGTAACAAAGTCAGGACCAAGTGGATTTCAAGCATCTCCCATTTGCAGCTGTTTTAGTCTATGAGAAGAGAGGCAGTATCTGTAGAGATACTCCTGAAATGTCTGAAAGAAATAAGGCCACAATGCCTTGTGAGAGACCCTACTGAGGACAGTGCTGTACGCACAGACTTTGGAGTAGCAGAGCCCAGAACATCTCACAGTAAAGCACCTAGCCAAATCCAGGGTTTGGTCATTCCCCCTCACTCAGGAACAGCTGATTTCAGCCAAATTAACTGTGTTAATATGAAAAAACTTATTGGTGACAGGTGTTCAACACTGAGATTATTTAAAATGCCAACAAATATATTTTTTTCATGTGTCACCAGTCTGCATTGCCAAGCGTCTCGTCACAAGAAAGCATTAAAATTCATGCAAAAAAAAAAAGTAACATTTTTGGCAAGGCAGGGCATTGCAGCATTGGAAGAGAGAAATCTTGGAGGAATCGAGACAAACACACAGCTGGGAGCTGAAAAAGCCTCGCCAGCCACTCACTGTGCCCATCCCAGATTATTTATTTGCAGAATTCCCGAAGGCAGGAGGGTGCCGGGGTAAGAAAGGCAAAGCGGGGTGGAGAACCCAGCGAAAAACAGCTCCAAGCAGCAGCCTCGCAGGGAGACAAAACCAAGCATCCTTTGAATCAGGCCGCCAGCGCGGGGATGCGGGGGGCGGCAGGAGGAGGTGCGGAGCGCGGCAGGGAGAAGCGGGAGGAAAGTCTGCTGCCGCTGACATCACCGCGGGACGATTTACATTTCCCGACGTCACCGGCAGACCCCGGCGGCCGCGGGGGACGGAGATGCTCGGAGCAGCCCCGGCCGCTGCCGCGCCCCCGGCTCGCTGCGGGGGCCGGGCCGGGCTGGCGGGGCGGGCCGGGCCGGCGGCGCGGGGCCCTTTAAGAGGTGCCGGCGGCGCGGGAGCGGCACAGGCCGGGCGTGCATGGAGCCGCGGCCCCGCCGCCACCGCAGCCGAGTCCCGCCGCCTCTGACGGAGCCCCGCGTCTCGTTATAGCGCGGTCCACCGCACGGAGCCCCGCATCCCACCGCGCCGGGATCCGCTGCACGGAGTGCGCTGCAGGGAGTTCCGCGGCGCCGAGCCCGCACCGTCCCGCACCCCGAGCGCGCCCGGCGGGCATGGCTCCCGGCGGCGGGCGCGGGGGGGCCCGGCTGCTCCTGCTGCCGCTGCTGCTGCTGCTGCTGCCGCTGCCGGCGGCGGGCGGCGGGTGCGCGGCGGAGGGCGGCCCGCTGGAGCCCTTCGATGCGCTGTACGCCAGCGGGGTGGAGGCGTACTACGGCGGGGACTTCGCGGGCGCGGCGCGGTGCCTGGAGCGGGCGCTGCGCAGCCGGCGGGAGCTGCGGGCGGCGCGGCTGCGGTGCCGGCGGCTGTGCCGGGCGCAGGTGCGGCTGGCCGAGCCGGGCCCGGGCGCCGGCGGGGACCTGGCGTTCTTCGGCTCGGTGCTGCGGCGCGCAGACTGCGTGCGGCGCTGCGAGGAGCCGCGCCTGGGCGCCGCGTCCCGGCACCGCGCCGCCGAGGAGGTGCGCTCCGACTTCCAGCGCAGGGTGCCCTACAGCTACCTGCAGCGCGCCTACATCCAGGTAGGCACCGGCCGGCCCTCCTGAGCGCCCTCTCCAAAGGGTTGCCCGCGCTTCCGTGCTCCCGAGCATCCCGGGTGTGCCCCCTCTGCCGTCTCTCCCGAGCCGTACAGGTGTGGTCCCCCGCGACGTTCTCTCTGGTGTGCTCATGGCCAGTTCCCGAGACAGAGAATCCTGGATAGCAACGTTGATTCTCTGCAGTTTTGGTTCAGCTGTGCTTTTCCTGTCTTGTTTTGGATGGGTTTTTTTCTGTTTGCTTTGGGGAAAGGATGTTTTTGTTATAATGTAACACAGTATAATTCTGAAAATTGTCTGCCTTAAGCTTGCAGGGAAAACCCGTCAGTAATCCCACCATGCCCTCTGCCAGAGGTGTTTCCCTTTCAGACTAGCTGGACTGATTCCATGTCTCAGGAGCTGGGGCTGTAGGTGAAGCTGGAAGGTACATAACCTGTGTTCCAGGGACCTGATGGTCATTGTCCTGATGTGATGTGAAGTACTTTGCAGTATTTCTTCAAAGTAACAGTGTGCAGTCAGTATTTAGCCACAGCTGACCTCCTGAGTATCATCCTCTTATCCCAGTAACTTCTGCCTTAAAAGATGGTGTTACTCTTTGAACTTCCTTGCCAAAAAGAAGAAAATATCTCAGAGGGAAAAAACCCAACCCCCTCTCACCAACCCACACCATGATAATGGTATTTTTCTTATTCATTCAAGACTTGTGCTCTGTCAGGCCAGCTACCTGTAGTAAGTCTTCCTGTTCATGACTAGTAAGGACAAAAACTCTGGGAATTTTGTTTCATGCCAAGTGGAATGTTTAAAGCATTTCTGGAACATCTCCCTGTGGATTTCAGCTTTATTTGAGCACATTCATAACCTTTTGGTTGCTATAGGCAACTTAATAGGTGAAGACCTGCGTAGTGGTGCACAGGGAGGGTGGTTCTGCTGAAATCCATTTCTAGGTGGACAAGCAAACATCTTTCCTAGGCAGTGCTGGTGCCTGTGGTGCAGGTTTTACGCAGCAACACATCAAGGAAGCAAACTGTCAGCACTCTGAAACCTAGTGGAAAATCATAGCTGCATTGCTTTTTCTATGTTTCCTTTTCTGTCACTACCTTAATGTCAGTTTCACAAGTCAGGGACTAGAACTGCATTGGCTTAAACTCCAGTGGCCATGTGATGCATAGAGTTCCTGAGAGAAATGCTGGGGGTGAACTGGAGCTGTAATTTGGCTTGTGTGCAGTGCCAGTGCAGCTGATGGTCCTTACTGGAAAAGATATTCTATGTAGTGTCAGCATCTATGGGAAGTGACACAAAATTTGTCATGCTAAAAAAGTAAGTGATTTCTTAATCTGATTTCAAAGCCTTTATCAGACTCACTGATGTCAATCTTACTGAAGAACTTTCTTCTGAATTAAATAATAGGGTTTTTGTCTCCCACTTCAGTAAAATTGATATGTAAAACACCAGAAAATTTTGGGGTATGGGCTATTCTTGCATGTATGCTTCTACTGAGACTGAGGTTATTTTCCTCATTTAAAATGGCATTCTAAGCTTATCAAAGCAATGTGTTGAAAACAGCCTTTTTAAAAATTTATTTTATGTGTGACTCATCTTAATTGCTTTTGCAACATCTGGGATTTTATGTTCATGCTAACACTGATTTCAGTGCTCTCAGATGGAGTAGTGGATGTTCTTGTTATCTGCATGGCTGTCCAGGTGTGGGGCATTGGAGCCAAGGGAAGCTACTCTCTGATTAGACTTGTTCATGTTTTTAATACCTTTTTCTTTAACCCTTTCTGATTCTCTTGGGTTTTGTAAGCAACAGTCTGGCCAGCCTGGTCCCTCACAGCACCCTGCAGTGATTTGTCCACGTCCTCACCTGGCTGCTGCCTGTACCTGAGCTCTGCTCCCAGGATTGCCCTTTTGCTCTGGCTCAACAAGTCTGTGCACAGGAGAAAATACCCGGCATGGGATTTGCCTGCACTTGCACCTAACACGAGGTCTGCCGTCGTACACTTGGATGTGAACCATCCCCTCATGCCAAGGCTGAATGCCAAGGCGCTGGCATGTTCCCTGGGGGTTGGGATGATCAGCTCCACATCCTCTGCGTTGACTTTGGCTGCAGCATCTGCTCAGCATTTTGTCTGAAAAGGAGAGCTTCAAAGTGGGGCTTGTGCAGAGCCCCCCAGCCTTGCTGTGGGTGCACAGACAGGCTGCACAGCCCTGAGGGTGGCCACTTCACCCTTGTGCTTTGCTTCTTGACACCAAGGAGGAAATGAGATGAGGTTAAACACCCTGCTGTGTACCCTGTCCAGCTCCTCCCTGGGCTGCCTCACGAGGCCAGGATGCTGAGCACTGGTACAGAGCCCTGGGAGGATGGCAGGGTTTAGTGCCATTTGTGGTTTGAGAGAAGAGGAGCAGCCTGGAATGTGCTTCCCCCCTCCCACTCTTGCTGACCTCGTGCTTGTTTGTTTCTCAGGAGGGGAGAAACACATCCCGTCAGGAGGGAGTGACAGAGCAAGGAACAGATGAAAAAAAGCGGAAGGGTTTGGCTCTTGTGCAGCGCTTTGAAAAACGGTGCTGAATATACATGAACCAATCCTTGCAACACTCCTGTGGGGTAGGAAAAGCAAAGGCTTTCAGTCCTGCTGGACAGATGCACAGCCAAACGTTGGCCAGCACTGTGCGTGCCTCTGCTGTTTTGGGAGCAGCAGAGCCACCCAGATGCCCTGGGAGCAGGGAGGGCTCCCCACTGCTTTTGGTGCCCCGGGAACAGGCTGGGGTCTCCACTGCCTCTGGTCTCTCACTGCAGAGCAAGCACCAGCACAGCCTGGCCCAGTGCTGATGATGTGAATGAGACTCTGCAGTGACTTGCTGGAAAACTGGTGCTAGAATTGAAAGTTTTGGAGTTTTTTTGCTCTTTTTTTTTTTTTTTTTTTTTTTTTTTGCTTTTTTGGGACTTTTTAAACTGGACGTTAGCAGCAGCTGCACTGGGCTGCATTGCTCCTGCTTCTGAGCAGATGCAGAAGATATTCCTGCATAGAGCACTGTAAGGGGGCAGGGAGGTGATGATGTGTGTAGGTGAAATACCAGTGCTATCCCTCTACAAAAACATGTTCTATCAGCTTTTGATGTGATCATCCTCATCATCCTATCAATTATTTCCTCATTTATACGTACTTTTCTCAAACAGAAACAGTGGTCTTCTGAAGACCACTTTTCTATTTCACAGACATGATCTGAGTGTTTCTGGTGACTGCATGATGAGAGGGGAGGCTGTGGAGCACTGCAGGAATGGGACAGCTTGTGGATTCAGCTAAGGGTTTCTGTCAGCTTTGGGCTCAGGGTCAGGCTCCTGAAGTTGACTGCAGACTCTGCAGACTGCAGACAGATTGCATTGAACAAGCAGCCCAAGTCCAAATGTGTTTGCAAGACTACTTTGTGGCTTCTCTATATGTGTTTAAGTAGGAAGACTCTCTTCCTAGATAGCTGGTGTTTTCAGGTAATTTGGAAATATAGTGGGTGCATCTGGTTGAGGCAGTTAGGTGGAGTGGGTTTGAGAAGGTGTGGAAACTGAGAAGATGAAAACATGCAATGCATGTAGTGTGCTCTCCAGCCTGCAGAGAGAAGGTTCTTCAGTGTGTTTCTGCTGTTGTGTCCCATGGGCTGGACAGTTTGCCAAATGCTGGTGAGTCTCAGCTCTGTGGTGGCTGCTTGGTCTTTGTCAAAGAAATAACCTCTGGGCTTGGCAGTGGGTGTGGTAGGATCACTTTGCCCTCTTAAATATTTTATTAGTCATGTCCTCCTTGCTTTGCTGCTGTAGTCATCTTGTTTCTGTAAAAACCTAGCCTGCAGGCATGATGTTCCTCACCCTACGTTTTGGAGTTTTAATAGTTCTGAGAGTGAGTGGAGGAGGAAATGTACACAATGTACACTGTGACAGTGTTTGCTGCTGTGAGCTGCTGACTCAGGAGCCGTGTTGGAGCTTGCCCTGGATGGTCTGCCATGAATCCTGTGACAGAGCATTACTTCCAGTCCCCAGTCTAACTTCTACAGGTCACCTTGGTCCAAAACCAACGAGTAACCTGGAAAAGTTGATCACTGTGTCAATTGCAAAACCAAATCTTGTTTCTCTTCTACTTACTGACCTTCTCCTTGAGGTCTCTTTCTTTTGTCTCATCCTGTTACCAGCCACAGCACTCCCTGGCTTGCTTGCTGGGTTGATGGCTGTAGCCTGTTTCAATTTTCTGTGGATATTGTGCTGTTGCTGAGCTCTTCCTCCCAGTTTGTAAATACTGAGTTGCAGTGGTGCTGTCTCCCTGCTTGCCTGAGTGCCCCGTTGCACATCAGTGAAGCATGGCAGGAATTGTACGTACGTGGTCTGTAACCACCAGGATCTAGATGAGAAAAAGCCTTTTAGCCTGTGCTTGGGTTTAAAACAATAAATAAAACAAGTCCCCAGCATGTTGGACATTGCTTCTCTCTTAGTAATGCCAGATTGTAGGTGGAGCAAAAGGGGCAAGAGCCCGACTGTGTCTGGCTTATCCTGTCTTTGGCTTGAGCTCCCCCTTGCCATGTCTGAGATGTTTTTCAGTTCTGTTACCATCATTTCATGTGTTGCACGCATAAAAACAATAATGTTTAGGTTTTCCATGTTGTAGGAGAGACTGTTTATTTGTTTTTTAAAGCTGTTTCTTTTTTTTTTTTTTTAAAGCAAGGTCTTGTTTGGGGAGAACCTCCACTTTTATCTTCAGTGCTGGGTTTTCCACAGTGCAGCAGATGGGGCAGTGCTGGAGGCACTGCTGGGAACGTGTCCTTGGGTCACACTGGGCTGTCCTGCCCACCCACACCACCAGCATGTCTGAAATGCAACAGGCACAATGATCACTTGATAAAGGACCACAGGAGAGAAACAAAAGAGACAAGTGGGAGGCCAGGCTTCACAAACACTTGTGATACAGATTATTGCCTGACTCCAGTTCTGCCTTTGAAGACTCTGTATTTATGACAATCCAGACCCAAGGAAGGAGAGCTGTGTATGTAAACCTTGGCCTTTAACCTCTCCAGTCTGGTTGTTCTGTCCTCTGAGAGATCCTGTGATCTCTCCACGAGCCACATTTGGGTGTCTGAGTGCCTGTACCAACCCTTGGGGTGGTGGTTTTGAGACACTTCAACCAAATCCTTTCCACCTCGAGTAACTACTCCCTGCCCACCTTTGTGTGTTTCACAGGGCCAGAGACTTCTGTCTCTGTGACAGATATGTGGATCACCTACCTAGAGCTTATGGAATAATTCTGGATTCACACCAATGTAGTTGCGTAGGGAATTTGGTTTGTTTCACTCAAGGACTGCTGTTTTCCATGAACGTTTTGCTCAGTTTTCCTTCATGCCACAATGCTGCATGGACCTAAGCAGGTAATGGGGTCCTGTCCTGGGGTGAGCCACAGCCTTTGGGGAAATGTGGCTTCACATGCAGCATCTCGAGGGCAGTGACACAGAATAATGTGTAAAACTTCTTACTTTAAAGTCTTTGGGGGAGCAGCTGTTTCTCACCACAGGCACCACCTGTCCTGCAAGGTCTGCCTGTGCAGTTGGTCTTGTTTTTGCAGGATTTATGTGACATCTCAGATGAAGACCTATAGTAAAACTGTCAGATAATCACTGTTATTTGGATTTTTACTATTAGTGGTGTTTATTTATCTTCCATCTTGAGAATTGGTATTACTCAGATACTGGATAAATAAACAGATCTGAGACTTAATCTCTTGGAACGTCTCTTTATTTAGATTTTCTGAGAAAGCATTCCTACTCCTCAGCAGAGGGTAAATGTTAGTGCTCAGAAAGTTAAAATTATTTAGGACAAAAATAAACTCAGTTTATGGGGATGGAAAACTTTGAGTCTTGATGGTTGGGTCAGTGTCCTGGGTTTAGAGCAGGATATTTAGTCCTGCCCTAAGCCTGGGACACTGCCCCAATTGCCCCTGCTCCTGTTCTTGCTGACTATTTCAAATGAAATGCTTCTAAAATGTTTAGAGTTGAAAGTATTGTCAGAGAGGGAAAGAGGTGACCCAGTGGTTCAATTCTGCTGCCAGCAAATGCAGACTGGGTACATCTTTGTCCTGAAGGTGTCTGTGTCTTCACAGGAGTCTCAGTCTCAACTTTCTGGACTTGAGTATGGGCTTGTGATGTACTAAAAATTAGACTAGCTGGTTGTAGATTTTCTGCTGGTTTCTTTTGTTTTTGAGTGTTTTTGTTCAGTTGTTTTCTTTTTTTTAATTTATTTTTAATAGAGTAAATCCAAAAGCAAAACTAAAGTGTTTGCAGTTTGCCACATCATTTCGATTGGTAGTAAATTAGCACAGCACTGCCCAGCAAATCAGGACACAACCAGTAAACACCTACTGGTCTTAGACCCACTAAGCTCATTTTATACAGCCTAGTAATCATTCATTTGATAGCCAGGGCTGCTCTTCTTGTCTTGCCAAATTCTTCTTTCTCACTTCATGGCTATGCAGTTCTGCCAGGGCTTCAAAATATACTATATAAAATAATATAGAAAAACCTAATAATTATAGACCCAGTGCAGTGAGTCCCAGCCTGCAATATTTTGCAGTCTTTTGGAGAAAACAAGGTAACCCTGAATTCCTCCTTATTTCTTGGCAATCTCTGGTGACGTGGCTTTGAGGATGGATGAGGCAGGTGTGGCTCACATGATTTGAGTGAATTTTTTGAGACCTTGATTTAAAGGCCTCCCAGTGCAGGTTGATGTCCCAAGTGGAACAAAACTGGGCACCAGCAGTGCAGGAGAGCCCAGGCTCCTGCTGCTGGGATGGGACCCAGGGACCTGCCCCTTCCCTGCTCTTGCATCTCCTCAGTTTCTCGTGGTTATTGCACTTTCCCCTGCTGGCTGCTCCTTGGCAGAGCCTTGCTGCTGTCCTGCCCTGTCCATGCGCCTTGGTGTGCTGGGATTTGTTAAGTGGCTTTTTGAGCTGCCTGTTAAATCTCATCCATACGTCTGAGAGCTCTGCTCTGGCTTCTGCAGAGCCCTTTTGTTGTCCTTGGCCACAGGAATAACAAACGGCAGCTGATGATGAACTGCATGTGAATGAGCAGTGCAGCTCAGCCCTGCTAAGCAAGCTTATGCCCAGTATTCTCTAGCTGTGGCTGAGGTTTCAGCAAGGATTATTCCAATTTCTTGTACAACTGGTGATTTCATCGTGGATGGCACCGGCAGTGGTGAGAAACCATCCTGTCAGTAGCTGTTGCTTTACTGCCAACCTCCTGAGCACTGCTGGAGCCTTGCTAGCAGGATTCTGGGCTCAAGGCACTGCTGGGCGTCTGGAGCAAGGAATTGAGGGGTTATTTATCTTAGCTTTTTCCTTTGGAGGTGGTATGAATTAGTCATTGTGATTGGGTTTGTTCCCAAGGAGTAGGAACCCCTGTGCTCCTCACAGGGCATATTTCCATGTGTGTAGTCTGGAGTGAGGCCAGGCTGAGTTTGGATAAATCGATGTGAACCCAGAGTGACCCAGCTGAGGCCGTGGAGTTCCTCTGCTGTAGCACTGGGGAAGCTGAGATCAGGACTTGGCCAGTGTGTTCCAGCAGTTAGGGATGGCAGGAAGGAGGGCACGAACTTCCCTGCATGCTTTTGTTTCCAGCCAGTGTATCAGCAATAAGGTATTGACATTTTTATTTCTTGGCCGTGAGCTGGTGATGACTAATGAAGGCAGGGGGTCTGCCTGTGGGTGGGTTCAGGCAGCAAAGAGCTGTTCCTCATCAGCCTGTACCTCCCAACCAGTCCTTCTCCTTTCCATGACAACTGGTCAGTTAAACAGACCCTCCAGGGCTGACGTCAAGGGTCAGGGATTTGGCCACCAAATAATTATAGCAACAAAAATAGCATCACTTCCCCACCCCTTCCTTCCCACATGATCCTGCTGAATCCCAACTCATAAATGTCCTTTTTTTTCTTTCTTGGATGAGAAGCAAAGCCCACATGTATTAGCTGGAACATATGGCAGGGTTTGGCTGCAGCCCATAAGTTGTGAAGGCCAAATATTCACTTGTAGCTTCTTGTTCACTTGGAAAAAAAAAAAAAAAAAAAAAAGAGAGGAGAAAAACACGTTCTTTCAGGATTGGATGAAAGGCTGAGTCTGTGCTCCTGCTGGGATGGGCAGCAGATAGGGTGTGGGACAGCACGCTGACCGTGCTGTTGTGACAGGGAATGTGTCCCCTCACAGCCATTGAGAGGTGGCCTGGTGGCAGTGGCCACTGTCCCCTGCTCCCTGCCCTAATGCTGTTCCTCAGGTCAGGCAGGGTTTGCAGGCAGGCAGCTCAGGAGAATGTCACCAGCACCAGGGATGCAGAGCAGTCAGCAGGTTTTAGATGTGGGTTAGCCACAGGCAGGAGAAAATTCTGTCTTTGCAGCACTAAAGGTTTTACCGAGGGTCATGGGAACATCTGGGAGGGCGCAGAAAGTTTGTGAAGGAGAGGAAAATGAAGGGACATTGTCAGAAATTGACTGTCTGCACCACCAGAATGTACCTGGTGTACCTGAACTAAAAAAACCAGATACATCACAGAAATGCTTGTTAGACACCACCATGGCTTTTCCAAAGCAGCTGCAATGGTGGCCTTGATCTCACATCACATCCCTGCAGAAAGATGAGCCTGAGACTGCACTGTGTCCTGTCAGAGTTAGAAGTGGGAGCACATGAATCTGCAGAGCCTTGTGCCTGAAAAAAGGGTGGGTAAATCCTGCCCCAGAGTATTGCAAGTAGGGCACTGCATCCACCCACAGCTCTCTGAGGTCAGGGCTGGACTCCCAAGGGTGCAGTGGGGAGACGTGCTGAAGTTCATTGCCCAGGGCTACGAGTGCAGCTTCTTTTGAAGATGGAGCCAGCCATATTCCTTCCCAGGGAAGATCAGTGGGGTACAGAAAGAGCTTGGAAAATATCCTTCAGAATATTTGCCAAAGGTGTTGCTGTGACTGCCCAGGGACTGAAGCACACTCTGTTGGTTCCCTTGCTTAGAAAGCTGCTTTTAAAGTGGTTTTTGCCAAGGCACTGCCTGTTCTAAGGTTAATATATATTCTGGGGCATCTGTGACCTGAGTTACTCTGTGTCTTTGGAAGCAGATGAGAAACTGCAAAGTTTCATTGAAATAGTCTGAAAGGAAGATTTTAGTGAAATATTTTAGTGTGAGAGAGGAAAATGTTGTGTTTTACCCGCATTTTTCCTATTTATGGAGCTGCTGGTCTCTCTGTTGCAGGGGCTGAGAATGGACAGGAGTTTTCTTACCTGTGGGCAGCACTGATCCAGGGGCTGAGTTTGCAGGCTGTTAACCAAGAGTTGTGAGATGCACTGAGCTCCAGAGTTGGATGAGGAAAGGCTGTTTTTGTAGAGGGGACTCATGCTGTTTTGGGAGACGCTTTTATTGCCTGGTGGTGCAGATCCTGATCTGTGCTGCTGAGAGGTGCTTGGGGCAGGGTTTGCTGAGTGAGTGGTGCTGGTGCATCTTGTGCTCTTAATTACCCTGGTGCACTCAGCACACTGCAGGGCGCTGCTCTAACTGCAGATCCCATTGTGGGCTGCTGGGGAAGCTGGTCACCACTGTTCCCTTTGCTTTAAATATATTTTTAAGATCTTTTAAATATCTTTTAAATGTCTTTTGGCAGATGGTTGCTCCTTGCTTGTCAGCCCTGCTCCATTTTCTTTAACATAAGTGTTGCACCCTGGTGCCCAGGTGGCTCTGCTGCTTTCTGGAGTTGTCACTCCAGGGTCAGTCACAGACTCCTGCAGCCACATACCTTGGCTCACTGGGGTGCTGCTCAGTAAAACTTGGTTTCAGCTTGGATCCTGCTGCAAGGCAGGCAAGTACCAAACAAAACAGCCATGTGCCACTTGAGGAAGCAGCTTGTCCACTCAGCTGTCAGCTGCACATCCCTTCTGTGCAGCCTAGGCTGGGCTGTGGTAGCTCCCTGCAGGCATGTGCTGTGTGTGTGAGGATGCAGAGGACATCCTCAGGCTCTCCCAGAGCTGTTTCCCAGGTAATGTCCGTGTCTGGGCTGTAGTCTCCAGCTGAATTCCAGCTGAAGCTGGTCTCAGACTGGCTTCATGCAGCACTTTTGCCTGCACGGTGCAGCTGAAGCTGTTGCACCTCTGTCTGCCATCAGCATGACCTTTGTGTGCTCTGCCAGCCACCCTTCCTGCTGCTGGAGTTTGCTCTCCACCACCCAGACTGGCAGAACCTTTCTGACTGTACCCTGAGCACTCCCTGCCCAGCCTCACTGCTCTCTGAAGGGGCAGATCCTGTGCGCACTCAGTGCTT
This sequence comes from Passer domesticus, assembly GCF_036417665.1. NCBI lineage: Eukaryota > Metazoa > Chordata > Aves > Passeriformes > Passeridae > Passer > Passer domesticus. The sequence continues at coordinate 10,629,302 of NC_087484.1, read as the reverse complement.
TAATGCTGGGTTCTGGTCTCATTCCTGTAGCCTCAGGGACTTGGATGTAACAAAAGCACAACAGGGGACATCAGTGCCTGGGTGTGCAAGCACTGTGAGAGGAGGCAGCTCTGCAAGGCTTGCAGCTCCCTGATGGCCTGGGATGTGCAGGGCAGTTCCAGTTTTGGCAGCTGGGCTCTTCCATGTGATAGCTGAAGCTCTGGGAGTTGGAGTAGGCTATGATTGTTTGAATGTTGCCAAACTCAGATCTGAGATTTAACAAAAGAGATTTTCCCATCTTGGGAGACTCATTCCAACCTGATTACTGTTTGAGTTGTTCAAAAAAACAGTTCCTAGAAAATGACTGTTGCACTGTAGCACAAGGCTTCCCACGGTGGCGTTTTTAACTCCAAATCACTGTTTCTTTAATCACTGTGCTTCTGTTTTCCAAATATATTTTTGGATCCTTTCTGTGAAATCTGGCTAGATGACAGACTCATAAATAAGCCATTTTTAGCTTCTAATCCTTTTTGAATCAAACCAGACCAGGTAGATAGACCTGAATAACCATTCATGTGGACTTTCTCTTTGAAAGTAACAGCACTTAAAGCTGTCACTGAGTTGCCAGCGATGAGTACACTCAGCTATCTTGAAAAGCCATAGTGTCCTTTGTGATGTTTCTGAGAAGTATTAGATAGTGAAGGTTTGCATGTTTCAGGCTTATTGTTTACATTCCTGTCCCTCTGCTGCTGTTTTACATGGTGGATGTTACAGCTCAGCTCCTAAGTGGTGGAGCCCTGCTCAGAAAGGGTTCCAGGTCCTTTGGGAACTTCTGTGCTGCTCTTTGGGGTTGCTTTGGTACTGCAGCCAACCTGTGCTGAATACCAAAGTCCTGCTAAGTGGGATTGCCAGCTGAGCTCTTGCATGCTCTAGGTGTGTGCTCAGATGTGCAGGGAGCTGGGGAGATGGACAGCAAAACCCTCCTGGTGTTTGCCTACCTGAGATGGGAGGGAGTGCTCAGGTACAAGAGCCAGCAGTGCTCAGCCCCTGAGTGAGGGATTATTTCATTGGGCTAAGAATGTACTCAAGCCTGGAAACCTGTGTTTGGGAAGTGATCAGGATTACTGTGCCAAGTGGGTGCTGCTGTTGCTGTCAGTGCTTTTAAGTGCCAGTTGGCCAATGGCACAGCTGGGTCAATAGTGCATTATATCAACCACTTTACAGTCCATCTTATTTAAGCCACTTAATGGCAGCTTTGGAAGTTATTCTCTGCTATTGAGGGAGGAGAGCTAAGCCCAGACAGCTGTGAGTTCAACCGTTTTAATTTTGCTGTTTGCTCTTGAGTCCTAGGGCTGGAAGGGTAAAAATTACAGGAAGACAAGGAAGGGAGAATCTGTTTTTCTTTTCATAGTGTTTCCTCTCTGTCAGGAGGATCATCAGGCATTTTGGAGGTTATCCTTGTAGATTCCCCTGTTGCAAAACTGCAGTAGAATTTTGGCTGTGCTGTATTCTCCCTTTTATGTGCCAGCAAGCTTGGCCCTCTGCTCTTATCAGCACTTAGTGCTTCAGCAGTCCTGAGCACGGAAAACTAGATCTGCTTTTGCTTAGCATTATTAGCCAAAAAGCAGCACTCAGCTATCTCTTGTTTCAGATCCAGGGTGCTGCTGAGTGCAGTCAGAGACTTTGTCCAACCAGTGACGGGTGACAACAGAAGGATGTCAGTGCTGGGGAATTTCAGACAGAGATATGTACCAAAGGCTGCTGAAAATAGCAGGGTTTGAAGCCTTCTGAGCTGCACACTTTGATCTTGGTCCATGCTGAGGACAACTGCTCTGACTGATGGACTGCACTGTAAGTTTGTGATGGATTTAGCAGAGTCCTCACAGGTGCCTGGATTTGAGACCTGCTGATATTAGCAGTAAAGTTGTGTGAAATGTCTAATGGTGTTTCTGTCCTTTAATCTGAAAGCACTGAGATGGAGGCTGTTGGGATAAATGGAAGGGAGTGTGATGCAGCTTGTTCAGAAAGAAAAAGAGCTGAAGTGGTGCCTGTACTTGCTGTGGACTCACATCTGTTCTAATGACTCAGGTTGATGCCTGATGACTTATTAAGGCACAGCTGCATTGTGCGCTGGAGCGCGTGTGTTGGATGCAGCCTGTTGGGTTTTTGTTCTGCACAGAGCTCAGATGAGATCTGGCAGACCTCAGGCTCAGCAACCGCCCTGATGGTCCCAAGTGTGTTTTATTTGGGAGCGTGTGACCCAGACACCAGAAGCAGGACACCAGCGGCTGGGTTTGCTCCAGCCCAGCACTCCCAGCCCTGATTTGCCCATCTGTGGGATGGGTTTGATGTGCAGTAATTACACACCAGGCACTCAGTGTTGTGAGACATGGCTGACAGCACATGTTTGGGGAATGTCAGATGCGCTGCGTGGTGTCCGCGCTCCGTGAGCAAGTTCCCGCAGGAACAGCACACATAAACAGTAGCAGATTAATTAAAGATGTCCTGTTCTGCAAAAGGCCAATTATGGAGCAGTTTGCTCAGAGTCAGTGGTGCTGCCTGGCTTATTAGCAGGGCACGAGCTAACTGTCCCTCAGAGGAGAGCAGTCCTACAGCTGTGGCAATTCACTGTCACGACTGTCCTGCACGTGGAGGAGGAGATGTGGGTGTCAGCCATGCAGGGCCAGGGCAGGGCAGCTCCATCCCTTTGTTAAAGCTGCTCCACAGGCAGCAGAGCAGTGTCTGTGTTCCATACAGCAGACATTTGCAGTCAGGTGTTCCTTACTACTTTTGCAGGGATCTCATTGACTTCAGTACCTTTGGTATGTTTATTCCAGATGTTTCTCCTTGAGCTGCTGCTGCTGTTTAAAGGGCCCTCAAAACCTGATAATATCCCTGGGACCTGGGGAAATTGAGCATTTCAGATGAGTGGGAGTCCAAAATCATCATCAGGATGCAGAATAATGGTTGTCCTTGTTTTAGGCCTTCAAAGCGTGATAGGATCATTGTAAAAAACGTGACTCAAGGATTTTCTTTGGAGTGGTTCCTGAGTTACAAACATTTTCTGGTTGAGACCTGGACTGAATGTGGAAAGCCAGCTGCCTTGTCCAGGGGCAGCAGCTTTCATTTCACAGGACTCATCTGGCTGAGGATGAAGGGTAAAGTGTCCTGAATGTCCTGAACCCAATCCCATCCCTTTGTCACAGCACTTTATGGCCCAATGCCATAAATCCCATTCTATAGCTCACCATAAATTACCCTGTGCATCTTTTCCACACACATCCCTACTTCTTTCTGGTGAACCTCATCAGCAAGACCCTTACAATCAGCATGAGCTTCTGCAAGGAGAGTCAGACCCATCAGCCATAGGGCTGAGCAGGGCTGACAGCTCATGCTGTCTCAGCTGCACTGCTTGAGGAGAGTTGCTGAGAGGGATTCTCCCTTTCCAGCAAGGTTTTATCTATTTTTCATATTGCTTTACTTTAAACAAACAAAAAAAATCATTGCTGTAAAAATAATTATTTCAACATCCACTGAGATTTGTTTTGGAAAGCTGATACTCTGCTTGATTTCAAATTCACGAGGTGAACTGAAATTTCAGCACTGGAGCACATTTTGCTTTGTCTTCCACTCGTGGAAGAGCTGAAAGAGAAGTGTAAGGAAGAAAAGTGGGGCAGGGAAGAGAAGTGACAAAGGAATTGGGGAAAAGAGTCACAGCATCAAATGTGTTTGGCAGAGTCCTGTGCCAGACTGGAGGAGGAGGTCATGGGGATGCTGTTGTATTGAGGGGCACCTGCCTGTACCAGGGTTTGAGGAGGATGAGCAGTGATGGGTTTGTTTGTTTTGAAAGGAGGAACTTGCCAAAAGGTTGGACTTGAACTTCCTCCTGTAGAAAACTGGAGCAAGAGTTCCTGCTGGGGCTGAAGCAGCCAGGCAGGCTCACTGTGCTGGGAAAGAGGGAGCTGGTGGTCACACCTCACAGGGTCTGTACCCTGCACAAAGCAAACAGCTGCTGTTCATGTCTCTCAGCTTGTCATCTTTGAAGGTTTTGAAGGCCATGTAGCTCTGCTTTCACTTCCTAAAGCCTGTGTGCCAGGGGTATGGAAGAGCCAGCACTGTCCCACTGGGGATTTGGTCCTTCCTCAGGAGGGACTCATCCTGTAGGCCAGGTAGGCAGAGAGGTTTAACCAGGGTTATTCTCAGGTAGTGTGCATTGGGTTTTCACATCGCTGAAACATGTCCAAAATTTGTTATTACTTTTTCTCCTAGTTCATAGTAGAAGATTTGATATTTACAATAGGACCTTAGTCTTCAGCAGCAAGCATAGACACATTTATTTTCTGAACTACAGAGACATTACTGCTACAGAAGAAAATTCACAATGACTGGTGTTTTGATAGGCCCCAGGTTAGCAATTGGGAGTGTCATAGCATGTCCATAAACACCTTTTCTACTATAAAGTGAGGCTTTCCAAGAGCTTTTGGCCTTTGCCTTAGCAAAAAGGATACGTTTCCGTGGCATGGGGTGCAGTACCCCAAACCCTGCTTTACCCCAGACACACATCTTTGTATCCAATTGCACAAGTCTTAGTATGTTAAACTGCTGTGTGGTATCTTCCACAGAGCTGGGCAGGGAGGTTTGTAAATTTGGGAGATCTGGGAGCTTGCTTGTGCATACACACTCATGTGCACTCATGAGTGCAGAGCCTTAGGAATGAATGTAACAGCTGTGTTCCTTGAATCTTTCCTAGTTCCTCTGTAGAAGAAAACTTGCCAAAAATATGGCACCCTGAATTTGTAACTGCTCTCTTTGTTCTCATTTGCTCATATCTCCAGAGGAATGAAGTCATTTATTTGATTTGCCCTGCTGCTTCACACTCCTGCTTATGAATGGCTGGGACAAGACTGGGAGTGCGAGCAGCCTGGCTGCGTGTGCTTTGGAAAGATGTGTTCACTTGCACGTTGGTGTCCAAACAGAGTAGCTGGCTCTGAAATCCTATCACTGAGGCTTTTGAGTAACTTAAAACCCTTCTCGTAGATGCTTTGAATTTCTTCCACTCTGACATTGTGTAAGCCCCTGTTGAAGTTCATTACCTCAGTAACCACAGAAAAGCAGCCAGCCTTTTCACTGAAACCTTCCCCACAAAGGTCTGGATTCATTCCCTCACCCCCCTTTTTCCTTGAATGCAGAGCACAGCTTATTGTAGTTTAAATAACAGGGGAGAAGGCCAAGACTGCATATGGATCTGGGTGGCATCTTGCTAAAGAAGTAAGAATGTGTCCTGACTCCTGGCTATCTCTGTGCCACTTTGTACTAAATATGGAAGGTGACATGTATAATTTTCAACATAATTAGGATATTCAGTACTTTTTTTAGAGTAGCTTATAACAGACCAGTCCCAAGCAGCTGCTGTTTCATGGGCCATTCTTGGTATTTTCTGTGCTCTAAATAACTCCGGAGTTTCATTATGTGCTCTGGTGAGACTTTTCTCTACTTTCTCTCTAAAATTTGTTCCAGAGCCTTGTGTATTGAGTCATTGATTCACCATTGGCTCAGCAGGGCATTGTGGTGTGAGTAGTCAGAAGATTTCTTAGGGGCAGTATTCCTGGCAGAGGAACTCCAGCCCTCCCCACAATGGTACAAATCCTCCTCAGCACAAATATCCCCTTCCCACATTCACTACCAAGCCCCATCCAGGTTGCTTCTAGCCTGACTCCTCCTGCTATTTGTAACATAGATCAAAAGAGTTACCCAGGAATAAAAAAATGCATTTTTTTGCCAATTTTTCATCTCATCTGGTTTCATGCAAGGAGACAATCACAGTGTATGCCACTGCTATGTAGAGAAGCTAAAATATCCTGTAAAAAATTGAGACAAACCTCTGCCAGCAGCCACTACATGGAGCTGCTGAGGACTTTTCCTTGCTGTGGAATACTGTTAGAATTTGGGAAAGATTTTAATTTTTGCCTTTTTTTTTTTTCTTTGAGTGGCCTAAGCCCAAACAACTAAAATTGATGGCAAACTGAACATCAAGTGAAAAGGTTTTTTACTTGAACCCCACATGTATCAGTTTAAATCAAGTCAAGTTCCACTTGCTGATGCTTGGAGAGGAAAAGGAAAGACCTTTTTAGACACCAGGCAATATGTGCCTCCCCAGACACTCTCATTTTCAGCCTTTTTTTATATTCAGACACCTATAAAATTAAGGCATTATTTTGTTTGGCACAAGGTCATGTCTATTTTCAGAAGCACCCAGAGCTGCTCCAAATGCTGCAGTTACTGCTGCTGGGGGAATTGGTGCCAGGCAGCTGCTTTTTATTTCTAGGGAATTTAAGAAAAGTTCACAGCGTTTAGCTGATGTTTTGTGTTTAGTAAAGCCTTTGTTTTCTCCCTCAAAATTTCATTAATCACATTATTTGTTGCTTAAGCAGCAAGGTAGCAATCAGGCAGAAATGAGTGATGTTATTTGCTCATATTCAATCCAAAGTTGTTGAAGCAAGGAGAGAAGATGACTGTCCTGAGAAAGAACTTAGCTGTTGCTTCTGGCTGTGCTGTGGGAGATCCAAGGCAAGAAGTTTACCTTAGCTGAGGGAATAAGCACAAAAACCCCATCTAACAGCTTTCCTCTTCCATGGTGGTTATGGTTTTTTTTTTTTTCTCCTCTAACTAATGATTTTTTCCTGTGTAATCTGCACAGAGCTAGTGTGTGATTCTGTTCTGTACTAGAGGATGGGATGCTCAGAGCCAGCAACAGGTGCACAAACCTTTGGAGTTCTTTCAGCTCATAGAGCCTGGAGTGCTTGCACTGATGTGGTAAATAAATTACTGAGAGTGTACATGTTCAGCAAGGTGAAGGCAGGAAGGAGAGCTCCTGCTCTTGGTTTGTGCTGGGCATCAGGCGCTCACCACCCTGGTAAGATGAAAAGGTGTGAAGGCACTAGAATGTGATCATATGCTTTGCCATAGATCACACCATGTCTTGTTAGAATTATTCAGTTTAGAAGACTGAAAGAGCCCAGTAAGTTGCCTTTCATAGAAAAAGTTAAGAAAAAGAAACCAAAAAAGCAGTGTATGCCATAAGGGTGGTTGGGGGTAAAGGTCAAACAGGGTTTGCCCTGCTCTGGAGAGCATGAGCCCCTCCAGAAATCCATCCCTTTCTTAATTTGTTAATAAATTTCAGTGGTGTAGCTATTGAACCTCTGTGCTGGTGGGAGGGTTTGCTCTGCACATTTTCATTGCAAGTAACTGCAGAAGGAAAGAGGCTTCACCACACCACAAGGGGGGCTGAGCTCTGCGTGTTGGCAGGAGGACAAGAATTATCTCTTCATTAGCAAGCTGTGAGTGTTTGCTCTAAACTGTTGTTGTGAATCGACTCCTGCAATTCATGTCCTTCCCATGCCAGATGCTGTCAGGCTCATCAGTAAAGCCACCCTGGGCCACCCTGTAATTCTGGTTAGACCTAACCAAACCCACAAGCGGGGTGTGAGGGGAGACAACTCTTGGTGCATACACACTCGTGAATGGCTGAGATCCAGAGACACACTCTTGGTCTTTTCTTAATGTGTCCAAGACAGAGGTTTGCCCTGTCTTTGAGTGGATGCTGGCAATGCCCCTGGGTCCCTCTCTGGCTGATATGCAGGAAACCATTTTACCATAAAAGCTGTGGTGCTAGAGTTGCTTCCCTGAGACAGCTGACATTTCACCCTCCTTGCTGAGAAAGCCTTGCTGTAATCTGCTAGATAAGGAAAACATTTTTATTTCACCTCCAGATACCCTGCTTGCTCGGAGTCTGGCTGTGCCACAACTGCACATTTTTGCAAAGAGAGGGGAGGCTCTTGTGTAGCTCAGATGCTGATCTTACCCCCTCACAGCTTGCTGAGTCACACAGATGCAGCCCAGACACGATGTGGGTTGCATCTCAGACTTCCCAGGTTTTTCCACCCTTGCAGACCTCCCGTTGTGGTTTCAGCTAAAAATAGAATTGAGGGACTTGATTCATCCTTCAGGGAAAGAGCAGAGGAATGACCTGGATTTTCATGTCTTTTCCATGCAGGAGTTGAAGTTCCAAAGGCAAACATTGGTGTTGGCTCTTGGAGAGATGATTGGCTTCCTGCTTCATTCCTGGGGACTCAGGACACTTCCTGACTATCACGTTTTGGGCTGTGTGCTGGCTCCTGTGGCACTTGGAGATGGGAGACCTTGCTGGGCTGGGAATTTGCAGTGGTGCTGATTCAGGAAGGCAGATGGGGAAGATGCTGGAAGATGCCTGTGTTGTGACATGTGACCAGTCTGTTTCCAGGAGGAGAGCTGCTGTGCTTCTTTCACAGCTCCAGTGATAAGCAGCCAGCCTGGAGCAGAGCCTGGAAAATGTAGAGAGTCATGGGCTTTTTCGTTCTTGCTTGTGCACAGCTTCTTCATCTTGGCCCTTGAGAAAGAACAGAGCTCTGGTTTATTATTTTCCAGCTCACAGCCAAGGCAGACTAGTCTCATGGAAACTGGATCCTTGGGGAAGGAAAGTTTAGAGGGTGTTGGTTTGTTTCCTTTGCCATTTATCTTGCTTGAGGAGATGAAGGACTGGAATGAGACAGGTATATCACCATCTGAATAATGTGGATTGTCTAGTGTGTTTTGGGATGAATCCCAGTTTCCTTTGGCTACTTTTATCCTAAAAGGTGTCAAGTGCTTATGTACATTTCATCAAGTGACTTGTTGATGCTTCTCAAGCAATAGATGCTTCAGTTGAATTGAGGCATGTTTCCCAGCAGGAGGAAACAGCCAGAGGCTCATGAGTGCCCTGGGTGGGAGCAGTAGGTCAGGCAGAAGCTGCAGGCACCAGCTGAGGAGAAGGCTGAAGGGAGGCAGTGGTGCACCAGTGCCTGCCTGCCTGCCCTGACACACTGATCTTGCTCTACACATTGATTTTCTTCTCTGTTTTCAAAGATGTCCATGGTATCAGTCCAGCAGCTTTTTCATTTCTTTTCCCATGTCTATACCATTGGGTCCAACTGGGTGCCAGGAGGCAGCACAAAGTCAGAGGTGCCTGGCCAGCACAGGGCTCCATTGACTTCTGGTGTCAGGAGGAGGCAGAGTTGGATGAGAAACAGTTTCCTACCTAGAATTTCTTGTTTGGGTGCTGGGAAGGTTGTTAGAGATTCCAATCTTAATTACAAATTTTCTGTCTCAATTAAGATCCCTCACAGATAAACTTGAGCCCAATAGCAGTTGTGTCACAAACTGTTGCCTGCCGTTCTGCTCCTTTGAAGCTCCTTGCAATAACAGACTATGGACATTCAGGGCAGAAACTACATTTGGATTTTCTAGTGAGAAAACCTGTTTGCCCCAGGCTTCTTGTTATTGCTGTTGTTACTCTTAGTAACATTCGTGTGCACTAGAAAATACATCATTAATGGTATTGGGGTATTGGGGGAGGAGGAGGTTTGCTTTCAGTTTTTGTTTTTATGCAACTGACAGAGAGAGCAGCTGTATCCAGTTACACTAAATGTCCCCAAGAGTGGCCAGCACTGGGCACTCAAGGAAGGACAGAAAAACATGTTCAGAGCACAAACAGGATGCTTGTTTTCAATATAAAAGGCAGTTAGCAATTGCAGTGCTTCATTAAGAACTGGGGCAAATGATCTGGCCTGGCAAATTTTCTGAATTAAAAGTGCTCAAGATCTTTCAGAAATTGTAATTAATTCTCAGAGATCATAGATTCGTGTGAATGCTGCATTGAGAGATGCTTTAGAAACTTCTGTAGTCCAGCCATCTGCTTGAGATGGGTACATGCCAGATTATTGTATGTGTTTTTAAAATCCTCCTGAGGAGAATTCCGAATTCCCAAAGGAAAATTACCTTGAAGTTGGGTATTCTTTTCCTGATACCTAGATAAACATTTTTACATGGTACAAACTAAGCCAGTGGCTATACTCTGGTTCCTCACCACCTTTCTTTTTATATGTCAGCCTGCATCTGAAGTGTGTTTTCAGCTCCCCTGTGTGTTTTTGATTCTAGATTTCAGTCCTCCCTCCTGGACCAGACCTTCCAGAGTAATTTTCTCTTGCCTCCTGTCCAGGATGTGTGTTTAACTTGGTTCCACTTTCCCAGAGCACAGACCTGGCATTTCTTGCTGCTGGTGTCCTGCAGTGGGAACGCCAGGACTGATGTTACTGTGAGATAGGCTGTTTGCAAGAGCAGCCCACATTCTTCAGGTCATTCTAGCCCTTACATTTCTGCAGGAATCAGATCGTTGGCAGGGCAGGCGTGGCCCTCGTGTTTGCAGGTCCAAGGCTGAGTCAAGGCTGAGCTCAAGGGAACAGTGCTTGTGAAAGGGCCCTTCCTGCTGGGGGAGGCTCTTCCTTGGCACGGGCACGGGCCAGGGGGATGCTGCCCACCCGAGAGCACCGACAGCATGTGCAGATGTTTTGGAGACAATGGGATGGACGAAGGCAGCGCTTCCTGTCAGAGAAGGTTCATTTGCTGAGGAAGGTGCTTTCAGGGCCAAAAGAGCAAGAGCAGAATTGTCCCGTGGGTGGCTTCTTGCAGTGTTTTTCCAGAGGAGATGCTGATTTAATACTTCCTGTTGTTCAGTGGGATTCTGCAGTTCCCAGGGCAGGAGAGTTCATGGTGCTGAGCCCTTGTGTTGTGGTGTGCAGTGCAATGGCCACACGTGCTCCCCACGCCAGCATCTGTGGGAGATGCTGGGTGCTGCTGCCTGTCAGGCTGGAAAACACTGCCAGATTGATGAGGAGGGGTGTGGAGGGCAGGGGCAGAGCTGCAGGGTATTGCTGTGGAAGCAGCTGGCATTCAGGGAGCTCCCTGCCCTGCTGGGAGCTGGTGAACAGGATAAGGTCGTGGCAGGGGGTCTGAGTCAGCTCCACAGCAGCTCCTGAAGCTGCAGCTACTGGTGAGGACAACAGATCCTTAGTGTTCTACTTATAAGCAAATTCTCCTCCACTGGATTATGAATTATCAGATCCAGACAGAGGAAGTCTCTCATCATTCTCTTCCTCTGAGGTAACGCAGATTCTTTGTGAATTAACTTGTTTTACAAACTAGAAGCACAGGATACAAAAACAGTGGTTAAGAATCTCCTCCAAGTAGTACTCCAGTGGATGGAAAGTTAATGTAGGTCAGACAGCTGTGCCAAATCCCTGCTATCCAAACTGGGTAGCAGACTTTCTGCTTTCCTGTATGCCTTCACATCCTATATGATGTAAGCACCAATAAGCAGCTCAACACGTGTGTCTATTCCAATCATGTCAATGGATAAAGCCACACAGAATGTGTGCTCCCTGGGCTAAAGTTGTCTTTGGAGAGCTGGAGATGTGTTTTCTACCCCTCTCCCTCACTCTGTTATCTCCAGAAAGAGCTGATAACCTGTCTTCCCTTCCTCCTGGCTTTTTCCATGCCATAAACTGCTGATAGACGACAGCAGAGCAGTCTGTGATGAGCTGTCATGGGTATGGGTTATCATCCCATACCACTGCAAAAGTGACAAGTGTTTGATACCATTTATTTTTTTCCATTTTCCATCCTCTAGTGAAGTTAAAGTTCACTTGTCTATGGCTGATCACATTTTGTCAGCCTTCCCAGCAGCAAGTAGTGCTTGGCAGGGTAATGCTGAGCGTGCACGGACCAAAAATTATAAATACCTTGAAATTTAGGTTGCATGCTCCAAATTTCACTTTTTATAGGGGAAAAAGTATTGCTTCATGTTACAGAAGGGAAGTGGAAGAAGTGGAGAAAATCAAATGCTTCAAGCAAGGTCCTGTCCAGGAATGGAATCCAAACAAATGCTGTCAGCTTGTGGCCTCTGCAGACAGAGGCAGTTTGGGAAGGGGACGTGAGCTCAGCACTGTGCTCCTGTGTCCAGGGACTCGGCTCTGCTGCTGCTGGAGGGTGGGGAGAAGAGCCTGTGGGAGCTGGAAGATGCTGTTCCCAAAACGAGGAAGCCTCCTCAAAAGGAAGAATTAGATGACAAGGGCTGATCAGGTGGAGGAGGAGATGGGCAGGTGTGGGTGTCCTCCTTAGGGGACCCCTGTGAGTGGTGATAAGTTAAGGAGAGGAGGGTGTGTGCTGGGGGTCCCATCTGGAAAGACTTTTTCCTGTGAATTCTGGATTGCAATGAAACCTAGGTGTGAGGGGAGGTGTGTGTGAGTGACATTTATCCTGCAGAGTTTTGGGATGCTCCAAGGTTATTCTGGACTGTTGAGTACCTGGACTTGTCGCTTCAGTGTAACCACCAAAGTTCTCACCACGTGCACACCTGTGAAATGAGCTTGTAGCCATGGATAAATTCATTATATCTGTAAACTTTCACCGTGCTTATATAATAAAAAGGCCACATACAAGCCTGCATAAAATTCTGGGTGAGAACTGTTAGAAAGAAAATTTAGTAGGAGATGAGCAGTGACTTAGGGGAGAGATGATAGTAGAGACTATAGAAGAGTTGAACTGATATGTTTCGGCTTTGTTAATTGAAAAAAATATCCCAGGGAGAAAAAACCCAACACAGTAAATTTCTTTCAGGAGCTGGACACCAATGTTTAAATACCCACTTTGGTTTTGCCCTGTGGTGTAAGAGAGTAACCCCATTCAGCAATATATTCTGATTAATGTGTCAGTTCCCTTCTCTGGAACACAGAGATCAAAGGTATTTAGAAAATTCTTCCTTCCCACATGGAGGGCTATTCCTAGTATTATTTTTGGAACTGGGGTTACCAGAAGTTTTCCAGGAAGAAAATTGCAAATCTCACTGCTCTGTGGGCCATCTGCTTAATTTAATTTTTTTTCTTTTTTTTTTTTTTTTTTCTTACACATGAGACATTTTGGAGCCTGTACGTAACCAGACAGTCGTGTTGACTGATTCTGGCGTGTCACAGAACGAGCACCTTGTAGTCTGAACCAGATGTGGGGAGGCTAATGAGGTGTCTGTAACCTGAGCGTGAAAACCTGAAGCTGAAGCAAAAATTTGGAGTTTGATACCTCTTGAGGTAATGGAAATTAGTGCTTTAGGCAGAAGAGAAATTGCAGATCTGGGGTAAAGTGCTATTAAAGACAATGAAGCAGTACATTAATTAGAAATGAGGGATGCTACTTTGAGAGTTGAATACTGGCTAGAAAGGGAGGTCCCTGGAAAAGCTTTCATGATACTTCTTCATATTTGGTTATTTTTAACTGCTGAGAAAACACAGCTTGCAAATATGGAGTTTAAATCCATAGTCCATGTTTACCTGGAGTATGATTTCCTCTCTTGCACTGAGAGCCAGAGCAGTGCTGGTGGGAACTGTGGTCTGAGTCCCTGCACTGGTCTGGAGCCACGAGTGGTGACACACAGCCACTTCTCCCCACCAGTCACATGTAGCTGGAGATAGGAGCATTAGGGAAAGGGACTATTTTGGAAGCCACCTTGGGATGCTGGATTTTCTTCTGCCTTGGCAGGAGAAAGAAAACTCAAACTTCCAGCTGTGTGCAGTCCCTTCAGACCACTGTCAATCATTTTGACATGCTTGGACCTCCAGCCCTATAGCTCAGAGCTGTTAGTGACAGTATTTTTCTCTTCACCTGACCTTTTGACAGCTCCCTTGGAATGTGAAAGCCAGTTGGGCAGCACAAGTAGCAGGGGCAGAACCAGCCACTCTCATTAGCTGGAGATGTGGCTTTGCCTTCACTTTTCTGCTTCTGGATCCTTGACATGCAGATTGTGGGGCACATCCCACCATCTCTGGATAGCTGGGAGTCTGCAAGCCTCCTTCTCAGAGCTAAGGCAGGTCCCCCATAATGCCAGTGCCCACTGCCTCCTTGGGAACGGAGCCCAAGGAGTGGTACCAGATGGGGCAACCCACAGAGCCCAGGACACGCAGTGCGTGCTGTAGCCCATGCTGGTGAAATCAGGGCTATCCTGGTGGTGGCTTTTAATCTGGAACTTGCAGTTTGTGTTCCCAGGTGGTTCAGGCTGTGAAGATCTCCCTGTTCTCTGGGGGGGGATTCCTGCATGCTTGCAGCATAGCACAGATGTTGTGAGCTGGAGCAGGGACAAACTGCTTGTGCTTGACCTGGGGCTGCTGAACTCCCCTCAGATATGTGAAACTACACTTAAATTTAAACGCAGAATTTTTGTGGTGTCGTTCTCATAAAGTAGCAAGGAATGTTTTTATAATCTCTTGGAAATAGAAGGAAAATTCACATAGCTTGGGGTGTCTTACACCCAGGCATTGCATGTGTTACAACTATCTAGACAGATAGGAATAACTACTTTAAATCATCCTTCTTACTTAGGGCTTTTGCTTTCCTTTGGGAGAGGGCTCTTCACTCTCTCACTCATACTCCTTTGAGAAACTTCATATGTTTGTTTTCGTCTTGTCTGTTTGGCATGTTGAAGCAAAATGATGTGATTGACCTTTAGGGTTACAGATGAAGCCTGGTTTCCGATCCCTGTTAATTTAGGATAACTGCAAGAAAATCTCAGAAGCACTGAGACAGATATTTCAGATGAAAGCAGAAACTGAATGGCTTGAAGAGGTTCAGCACTTTGGAAATTTGTAAATATTCAGCTGAGAGGAGCAGAGCATGTGTGTGATTTACTGGGTGTCCTTGGCAGCCTTCGCCTGTTTATTGGAGCAAAGCAGGGATAGCCATGACTAAAAAAAAAAAAAAAAAAAAAAATCCCTAAGAAACCCAGGAAATCTTTAGAGCAGAGCTGGCACTGCTGTTCCCTGTGGTGCTTCCTGTGAATCCCAGCTTAGCCCTGGCTCCCTGGCACCACTCTCTCTGCAGCTGCTCAGCGCTGCCTGTGCGAGAGCTGCTCCACGTTTTTCTCAGGGATCTTGGAATGTGTTTGCAGCACCACGTGGATCACATGAAGCTGGGTCCAGTTCCATGTCTGCAGGATGGAAACCTGCCCATCCCTGCTATCTGCTGGGCCCCTCCCAAGGGAGGGAGAGACAAGGGAGCAGCAGTATCTGAATTCAGCTCCAGGGGCTGTGGAAAACCAGCCTCTCTCCTGTGCAGTCTGCTGTAACAAACATCAGCCCAGAGCCCGTGGGACAGATGGATAAATCCTCCAGGACTGTGCTGAGAGGGACCACTCCATGTCACCATGGCTCTGCCAGTACAACTCTGAATATTCAGCGAGGTTGTTCCTGTCAAGTGTCCTGGGCTTTGGTTTAAGCATCAGACTGAACCCTGCTTGGTGCAGCATCCCTGTGTGGTTGCTCAGCCCCCGAGGAAGCCGAGGCTCTAATGGAGTGAAGCTGCAGCAATTCACTGGAAAACATTGGGGTAATTACTGACAAGGCTGTTTACATATCAAGTTCCCTCGTGGTGATGCACTGATTTGGCACTTTGTACACAGCTGCTGGTTTAATGCTGAAGCCAGCCTTTTCCCAAGCTAGGCTGTGAGAGAACCGCTTAAAAATGTGTTGCCTAATTGCTGTTGCTTAATTAAGGGTAAGAACATGCCAGCTCTGCATCTTGTCTGTGCCAGGGAAGGGAGGCAAGCAGAACTGGGAGGGGGAAGCTCAGAGGAAGCCTGGAGCAGAGTAGATTTGTGCAGGTCTTAATGATCTGCCAAACACTGCTGAACTTTTTCTCTGGGCTGCAAAAAACTGTTGCAAATTTTTCTTTCTCTTGTCCTTTCTTCCCCACGTGGAGCCAAGTCTGAGAGGCAGCAGCTTGGTACGGTATAGGTTGGAAGGGAAGGTGTCAGACTTAACAAGTCACAGAATCACAGAATATTCTGAGTTGGAAGGGGCCCACAGGGATCATTGAGCCCAACTCTTATGTGAATGGAGTGTCCTGGAGGTTTGTTTCTGCTACCCCCATGTTTGCTTTGAGTGTGTAGAGTGTGGGTGTCCCGTGCCAGCATCTGGGGTAGGCAGTGAGCATGGAGCAGTGCAGCCCCAGCAGAGTGACCAGAAGGGGCTGGAAGCACAGGGCTTGTGTTACTGCTGTGCACTCAGGGCTCTCTGCACCCGAGGTGGAGACAAACCTGGTGCTTCACCCGTCTCACTCTTCAGCTCTAATGTCACATGTTTATTTTTTGTTTTATTTTTAGTATTTTACTATCTTGCACTACTGGACTTGGGCTTACAGAGATAGGAAAGGCTTGCAAAATCTCTTCCTCTTCACTGCCTGCGCAGGGGTCCTCTCCTGGCGAGCTGGAGGCTGAGCAGCATTGTCCTGGCTGATGTTCAGACTCATCACCAGCTCCCAGCCAGCCTGTTTTTAACATTGACTGTCTGCTGCAATGGAAGGGCCACATTCAAGGAGAATATCCCTCTGTGGGTGTTGGATGACTGTGGCATGGGTGAAGGCATGAATGAGTGGGTGTTCTTTTGCTGCCTGCAGATGAGTATGTGCAGCTCCTGCCCTTGGAGTTCCGAGTGGGGTTTAGATCCATCTGCAAAGAGCACTGAGCCTCTGCTGTGGTTAAATGGCTGCTCAGACTTGGAAGGAAGGAGTGGAACATAAGATCAAAGGTAGATGGATGAGGCTGTAGGTCTCGGACATCTGTTAAGTGCATTGCAACTGGCTGTGCTGCAACATTAAGTTCCCAATGCCTCTTGCAGAGAATTCCCGTTGCCTGCATTACATGGCAGCCCAAATACACAGCCTGTGCTGTGTTGCAATAGAGTTTAATTTTTTTTCCAGACCAGCTTTTAATCCACTTACTTTTCAGTAGGCCTTTTTGAACATAAATGAATGTAATTAAATGTGTGTTTCCCAGTTGGATGAAGGCAAGGTAGAAGAAGGCAGATGGCCTGGAAGGGAACACAAAGGCTTTGGAACAAGCTGCTGTGAGATGCTCGTATGTGGTTGTTGGAGTTCATGAGCATCCAGTGAGGGAGATGCCAGGGAAAACGTGGCTTACACCCATGTGAATTGCCTTGATCAGAATCCTCCTGTTTGTTGCAGAAGTGCGTGGGACTCGTCAGGGGAAGTGGTGAGGAAATGAATGTCTTTGGGATCTCGGTTATTGCTCTGTAGGAGTGTGAACATGCTGTGCTGTTGCTGTAGATCGGTTGCAGCTGTGTCATCTGATGAGGTGCTGAGCAAAGAGCTCTTCAGGCCAAGGGGTATTGGTGTCTTTCAGTGTTTTGCAGGATTTGGTGCTCCAGAGTAACTCAGGAGAGACCTCAGCGTGTGTGTGTGTATGTGAAAGGGTAAGAGCTCAGGTCAGATTTAATTCTCACACTGCTATATGAGAATTAAATATTCTGGGTAAGAGCTCAGGTCAGATTTAATTCTCACACTGCTATGAAGGCAATTCTTCATTTCTTGTTCAAGTGTGGAGTCGATTGACCTGCACCAGTGGAAATTACCTCAAGTCCTTTGACTGGTGGGACAGCACAGTTCAGTGTCTGCCTGTGATCAGATGAAACTGGAGCTTGCTACATGGACTAAGGAAAAGGGGTCCCACAAATTTGTCCATAAGTTGGAGTTGCTTAAAAGGACCTCCTGGAACTGAATCTTTGGTTTGTTTGCCCATTATTCTGGGAGGTGAAGTGGGATGTAGTTTCAGTGCCTGAGTTCAGTACTTTCAGAACTACTAGACTGTGAAGGTTTTTGATTAAATTTCTCTGCAAGCTTTACAGGGAAAAATCCACAGTTTACCATCAAATCTTCTCCCCAGGACAAGGTTCCTCCCAGCAGTGCTGTCAGAGTGCTCCCACTCATGCTGGCACCAGATCAGTTTGACACTGGAGGAGGCTCATGGTGCTGCTGGGAGCAGCTCAGTGGCCAGCCTGTGCCTGGGGAAGGTGGCATTGGCTCAGGCTCAGCTGCTGGAAGGGAAGGTAGCCTGTGGGTTAAGGAATAGTTAAGCTGTTGATACCCTAGGATTGTTGGCCACTGCTGGCTGGTGGAAGATGCTGCATGTGCCTGAAGCTCTGGATTTCTTTCTGTTTTTATGCAGCCAATGCTAAGACATTCGTGCACACCGAGGAAACAGTGCAAAGATCTCAGGCTGCAGAGGACCACCTTTGTTTCAGCTGCCAGGACATCCTGCGGTGTACAGCATCTCCCATCAGTGGAATGGGAGAAGGGTAGGAGCAGTGTTTGAGGTTTTGGTGGTGTGGCTGTAGCTGGCCTGCTCCTTCCCTCCCCATGGCAGCTCAGTGGGGACAGGAGCTGTGCTCAGAGCACTTTGCTCACCTGATGGTGACAGTGGCAGCTCCAAGCAGTGCTGGGTGGAGATGGAGCACAGCTTGGAGCTGTGACAGATGACAGAGCTCCTGCCACAGCCTCCTCAGGGCACCGATCCAGAGCTGCTGCCTCAAAGCTGCCGGGGGGACAAGGTCAGGGAGGGGGTGCAGGGAAGCCAAGGATCCATGAGCTGGGGCAGAGTGACCTCTGAGCTGTCCTGTTCCCTCAGTGAGGGCAGCAGGGCAGAGAGGGGGGTCAGTGTTTCCAGTCTTGGCTTTTTACCCTTCATTACTGCTGCTTTCAGCAAAGTGGTTTGGCCGGAGGAGCTGTGGGGGCTTGCAGACAATGGCTGCTCACATTTTCCAGCTGTCAGATACTTAATGACATTAACTCCCCGGCCTCCTAGTTTTTTTTACTGATTTAATTTATTTTTTTCTCTCTGGCACAGCCAGCTGAAGTGCTTCCAGCAGCCAGATAGACCCAAATCCTGGCCCCCATCAGTGCCTTTCCACTCTCAGGGACCCTGCTCTGCCAGGCTGCCCTCCAGCAGCAGAGGGGTTTCTACTTATTGGAGGCAAAGTGCTGAACATCTGAGGTGCAGTGGGGATCCCTGGTCTTTCCCTCCCCTGGAGGAGCTGTAAATGTGCATTAACCTGATGGATGTGTAGGAGGGAAGCATCTCCCCCTTGAGAGCAAGGAAATAATTCATTTTGTGTATGGAAAAGGCATCTGTTTCTCTGCACAGAATACTGAAAGCAGCAAAAACCACGGGGTGTGAGCATCCCAGAGAAGGGGAGGACGAAGGGATTTGCTCCATGGCCCTGCTCACGTGCAGCCACCAGTGTCCCTGCCTTTGACCCTTTGTGGCCCTTCCTGCAGAGGGTGGCAGGTTCCCATGGCTCGGAGTCACTGGGCAGAGGGGTCAGTGGAGCCCGGGCAGGGCGAGCTGAGCTCCCACCCTGGTCACTGCAGGCAGTCCCTTGAGCTCTGCTGGGCCACTTTTGGGTCCAAGGACAGCTGAGCTGGGAGGTGTGCTAAGCCCTGCTGCAGCCCGGTTTGTTCAGTTATTTTTGTCAATTAACAGACAGTTTGCATTCAGCTTTTCCTGAAGGAAGGGTGGTCGGGGAGAAGACAGCACAGAGAAAAAAAGGAAAAATACCTTTGAACTCTGCCCAGCTGCTTGAATTCTGGAGCTGAGGTGCATCACACCACTTCTAAACTGATAACTGATCCTTTCCACCTGGCTTTGACTCCAGGCATACAGTTTGCCCTTGTTATAATATATAATAAATATATAATATAAAATAAATATATAACATATAATATATAAGAATTATAATATATAATATAGAATAAATATATACTATATTATGTATTATATATCTATATAATATATAATACATACTATATACTATATACTATATAATTAATATATATAAGTGCATGCAGGTGTGCAGACAGCTGGCATGCTGTCACAACATGCTGCTGCTGTGTGTGAGCATGCCTGTGTGTTTGGATGATAAGAGCTGTAATGCTTGAGGAAGCTTTGGCCTGGGAACATCCTGAAGATTCACAGTGCCTTTATGCCCCACTGTGGGGTGTACCTGCTAGCTGTGTGCTCTGGGTTTTACACAGGATCTGCATGAAAAAATAATAAAAAAAAAACCAGCTCATTAGGTAATTTAGGAACACTCTAGAGAGTTTCAGGAAGTTGCTTCAATTGTTGTTTGGTACTCCTGCTTTTTGTTTTCCTTCTTTTTTTATAATGCTGTAGCAGTAGGTAGTCACAAAAAGTCAGTGCTTTAGTTTATTAATCAGTGTACAGGCTGTCTCTGGGCTGTGGGGTGGTGGACTGTGAGGGACCCAGCATGGAGAGCCACAGCACCAAAGTCTGGCAAGGTCTAGGCTGTCTTTCTGTGTAGCAGCAAGGAGATGTCCTCTGCAGGTTTTGATTTAAGAGCTGAGAGCCTGTGGGTCAGACTCGTGAACCAAAATTCATTACTGGAGTTAAATGCCAGCAAAACATCTTCACTCCCCTTTGGGCTGAAGGAAGTGAACTTAAATTGTTCTCAGAGGCAGCAAGTGAGAATGTTCTTCCTTCCCCCAGCCATCAGAGTGGGCACTGGCACCACCTGGCTCATGTTTCCCAGGGGCTTGCTTTAGCCTGCAGACACTTGCCAATTTACCAGCAGGGTAAAGGCAGGAGAGTGGGAGGATTCCCATGGGGTGGTGAGTAGGAGTTGATAGCTTGTACCTCACAGACCTCCCGATGTGCAAGAGAAAAACTCAAATATAAAGGGCACTTGAGGGCTGTTGTTGCTCCAGACCTGACATTATTCCAGTCCACTTCACCTGAGGCTTCTCCTTTTTGCGCCATTTCATTTTCTGCTTCACTGCCAATGAAAGCAATATTCTGTTTTGATATTATTAGTGCTAGAAAGCCTAATCAGCCCTTTTCTTTCCTTGACAATATCAGCCCTGCCTGCCTGAGAGCTGATCCACCCTGCCCAGCCAGTCATGCAGCAGGATTTCCCAAGGGCTGTGGCACAGCATCCTCCTCCCTTTCTTGGTGTTTTTCCTATTTACCAGGCACAGAGGGCTGTGGGAAAGAGTCAGGCTGACTTTGTCATCCTTCTCCCTCTGACCTGACACATACTGAAGCCATTAACTTGACTATCAAATCTCATCCGTGGGCTGAAACTTGGCAAAGAAGGTTCTGGGGCAAAGTGTGTGTGTGTGGGTAACAGGATATAGTGGATTTTCCTGTAGGAAGTCACCTGGGTCAGGGACATAAGCAAGAGGGGTCATGATGACCATGCCTTCAGATTTCTTCACAGCAGTGTGATTGATGGGCAGGGCACTCATCCTCGTTCAGATTTCTTTCACTGGTGTTTGTGGGCTGTGGTTCCTGCTGTTATAGGGTTATTCATTATAGTGATCAAAGTACAGTCATAGAAATATGAATTTCTACCTGGGAGACTTCAAAAGTGCCCCTTTCACCATCTGCAGATTGGATATTACCATCTGAGAAAGCTGTGAATTAAGTTGTTCAGAAACAGGCAAGCCTGGAGCATCTGGTTTTTTGGGCCAGTTTACCTGGGGTTGTATTTTGGACTCCACTTAGCATTAGGAGATTTGCCATTGACTGTCATGGCTCTAAGTTTTGATGTTTTCCTGTTCCTGTGTGTGAGCTCGGAACCACCCAGCCTGAAGTGCAGTAGCTGGGGCAATCCTTGGGGCATGTGTTACCTTTTCTGGTGTTCTACAGCAGAGGGCAGGCAGGGAGACCCCCCCAGCTCCAGTGTGGCTGGCAGCACCCTGTGCAGGAGGGTGACTCACCTGTGCAGGGCACTGGCTTGCCTGCTGTGTGCCAAACACGTGGACATGGCCATCACTCCTCTAGAGCAGCTGGTGGAGTGCTGGAAAGGGCATTTCCCTCTGGTAGAGGAAGGGCCAGAGCCCATCTGTGTGTCAGTGCAGCACCACTGCCCTGACACCTCTCATGCTTTGCACGCCCAGTCTCCCTGCTGGATGGAAGCAAGGAGAGCTGAGGAGGATTTTCTTTCCTTTAGTTTCACCAGCTTTCTAATTTGAGTCTGCCTGTCACATCCCTGCTCCAAACTACTTATTTGGCAGGGTCAGGAGTGTGAGTCACAGCCATGGCCCAGGATCCTGCCTCCTGCTTTGGCCAGCAGCACTGCAGTTGGGGCAGAGCAGATCTGCTGCTGATGCTTGCTGCAGGGCATGGAGCACTCACCTGGAGCAGGGGAGAGGCTACATTCATAGGTTAATGAGCAAAAGCTTTTATTCTGGTCTGAGCCCAGACCCTTTTCTAATGTGCTGCTTTCCAAAGAGAAGATTGTACACTCACTTGGTAACTTCAGCAAACTCCTCCCAAGGGCAGGATCACACTCAAAAGAAAAAGTTGGTGGGAGATACATCTACACACAGGCTGTCTCTAATATCATGGGCTGGGAAATGAAACTGGATCCTAAAAGGAGACATTCCCTAGAGACAGAATGGGCTTTGCAGAATTTGTGCTGAATAGGGGTAACCTTTCCATGAGGATTGTAAGGAACACAGGTTTTGTTCTTTCTGCTGGTGTCTGACTATGTGACTTGTGGTGGACCCACTGCTGGGAGAAGAAAAGCAGCTCCAGTTGGCAGCACAGTGAAAAGCAGGGTTTCCTGGAGATATCCCTCCTGGGGTCTGTAATGGCAGGATCATGTGTACCAATCCTCAAGGATTCATCTCTTGCACCCCACTGCTAAAAAAAGCAGAGAAAGTGAATATACAGACCCTTAGAAAAACTGCCTGGCAATTTAGTTGGTGAAAATGCCAGTGCCTGCTTCTAAGAAGAAAGACAGGGAGAGAGGGAGCAATATTTTGTTTCTGTTTAATGTTAAAGCAAACAAAAAGCCCTCTTAAGGATAAAGGAGACTCTCACAAGTGCTGCAGTCTGCTTGAGACATGCAGAACTTTGTCCACAACCTTGAGGACTTGCAGGCCAGCTTCAAGCATCGTGTGTGTTGGCCAGACAACAATGAGCCCTTTGAACACACTTTGGGTCAGGGTACTGTTTTCTTGGAGGGGGAGAGGAAAGGGAGGCTGGTGCTTTGGTCTGGTATCAGCAGCCGTCTGTGGTGAGCCGCGGATGATTTCAGTGGATGGCAGGGCTGGCTGTGGCTTCTCTGTGCAGGGCTGGCTCCTGAGGCACTGAATCCTCAGCAGTGGGTCTGCTGCAGAACCATTGCTGTGCCTTCAAGTGCCTCTGCCCTAGCTCTGTGGTTTCAAAGAGAGCTTTTAAACTAACGTGGGAGTCTGTGAAATTACCCTGCTGCGATGTGTCAGCTGTTGACACAGCAACATGACAGCATGTCATCACTTATTTCCTGCTTGAGGGATCATAAAGCCTTTTTGCATGGTTTGGTGCCATCTGTTTTCCAAAAGAGAAACTTTATTGTATTTCTCTTGCTCTCATTGTCCTCCTCTTTCAGACTTGGCCTCTGGTGCCTTTCCTGAGCCTCGCTCATGAGCTCTCTGGGCTGAGGTGAGAGAAGGAGTCGCCCACCTTTCATGCATGTTTGGGGCTGCACTGGCCCTGCTCTGAGCCATCTCTTTGGGCTGCTGTCATCTGCTGACAAAGAGAACTATTCTGTGCAGCTAATGGGTACCTAAGTCTGACCTCTTTGCCTGAACAGCCTGGGACCAGCAGGCCAGCTGACCTGTGGAACATGAGACAAAAAAGTATAATATGGTCCTTGGGAGCAGCAGTTGCTTTGCAGCCCTGGTTTGAGCATCTGGACATGGTGGGAAGCCCTCAGCCCATACCTGAAAGTGAGTTTGAATCTCTTGCTGCTGTGGGAAGCCCACTCTGTCCTGGGCAAACCAAGGGGTGCAGCTCCCGAGGCTTTGGTCCTCCTGCTGCTTCACTCCGAGCAGCTCTTTTATTCCAGCAGTCAAAAGCTGCTACTGTTGATGTTGGTCTGGTGTAAAATCCAGCCCAGAACTGATGGAAAATTGGAGGTTGTTGTCTCTCCTGCCCCATCACAAGACAGAGCTTTTGCTGCTGCTGCTGTCCTGCACAGCAGAGCCTTTTCCCTTTCCCAGGACAGGGGCAGGCCTGTGCAGTGCAGTCGGACGTACGGGCGGTCTCAGGGCAGATCCTTCGGAGAGCTGCTGGAGGAGCTTGGCTCGGGTCTCGTGTCAAATAGGATGAGGGAGGAAAACGCCTCCAGCTTGTTTGTGGTCTGGCAGCCAGAGAACTTTCTGCTGCTGTCATTGGAAACCAGTGTTCTTTCCTACATTTACGTCGCTCCTGGAATGTTTCTGCTGCAAGTGCCTTTGTGCCCCTCTCCAGGGACGCGATCCCGGAGAGCCGGTGGAGAGGGATGCTGCTGTCACAGACAGCATCTGTACATCATAACCCAGAGGGCTGAATGCAGCACTGATGCTAACTCTGCAAGTCTGCCCATGCCTCTGTTTGCCAAGTCGCCATTTAGGTCATGCAGATTTTATTCTGTGCCCCAGGTTTATTTTGGATGGAAAGCCACGTGTTTCCAGTGAAGTTACACCTGCAAGGATTTATGTTTTGAATTAGCTTCTGAAATGACCAAAACACATTTTTCAAAAGTTCTTCATATTTGTGCTTTTTAAAGTACAAATCTTTTTGGTAGTGTTAGAAGGATGTTCTGCATTTTTAACAGTAGTCTGATCTGGGAGCAGATGAATGTTTCTCCAAGAGCTTCTTGAAATGAACAGCTGTTGTTCACTAAGTCAAACAGAAGAATTTTGTGGAAACTAAGTCCAAACTGATTCTCTGAAAAAGCAAAACCAAAATTAGATGCAGTATTATGGTTAGGTGCACGTGCCAGAGGCTGAGTAAATGTAACAACAGACTTGTGACAGTCTTCACCTTATTTAATCCATCGATAGTTGGCTGTAAATCTCTGTTTAGAACAGAAATGATGGAAAGCGCTGCAGCTCCTGCATTCTCCAGCCTGGGATGCTCTGAGCTGTTGTTAGAGGTGCATGGTGGCAGATCCTTCTCACTGGCTGTGATGGGATTTTTCAGGTTTTGTAGTTTCCCCTCGGGTTTGGGGCAAGTCCCATAGGATGTCTTTACATCCTTCCTGCCTCGCTGCCCTCTGTGACTCTGTGTCTCTGCCTGTCTGTGCTGTCACCCTGGGTTGTGTTTAACCAAGTTAAAGGATCTTTGTGAACCAGATGATGATTAGCATCCTTACCAGAAGTTTTGTTAAAATGCTTAGCTATTTTTTTTTTTTAAATCCCTGCGCTGACATATCTGTTTCTTTCACCTTTATCTTTTCTGTGCCAAGGATAACCAGACTTGGTACCGTGAGAGACTGGTTTGATTCTGCTGCTCCAGGCCAGAAAAAAGCCAGTGGCATGAAGTCTGTTAGATGGCAGAGTTCCTCTGCCTTTGTCCATGTCATGTGCTGCCATTGAAGCTACTTGCAGGTCTTATTTTCTAAATAAATAATTTTTAAGGGTACCTGAGTTTGCTGATCGGGTTTTCAACAAAATGGAAACATTTACAGAAAGCAAAAGGGTGAATCAACATCTGGCAACTTCCCCAGCCACTATATTTTTTGTTCTTTCTTGTGGATAAATGCAAAATGAATTTCAAGTGTAGTCTTTGTGCACATAAAACCCTCACTGTCCAAGCATGATTGATTAGGGACGCTTTCTGTTTCCCTAATTCTCTTTCTTAATCTTGGCATCATCCACGTTTTCCGTCTTAGCTATTTCCAGTGGAGATGAAATGTTTCTTTGCGGAGGGGCAGGAGCCACCCACCCACCCACGTTGGAGGCTCCTGGACAAATGGGTCAGTGTTCCCTGCAATCACGGTGGGAGCAGGAAGCCAGCCCCTGGCCACAGCTCAGGCCAGCAAAGCCATAGAGAGCCTGACCCTATTTGACTTCTCTTTTCTAGATCTCAGTCTCTATAAACAGCTTTTGATGGTATTTGCCTTTCAAAGAGGAACCAGGGTGTGGATGGGAACAGTGACAAAGAGCCACTTATAAGGACTGAGTGAGCTCTTACAGGAGTACACTGCATAATTTTCAGATCAACAGAAAAATCTTGCAATGTCTTAAGCCCTGACGTGTCATCTGAGGTTTTTAAATGCTGTCATTCTGCCTCCCAGCAGTCAGGGCCAAAAGGTTTGTGCTCCTGTTCAACAGGGAAACTCAATCATGGGGGTGCTTAGTGCCTGGAAGAAGAATTCCCAGTAAATCAGAACCAGAGCCAGCAACTGAAAGCAGAACCCCAGTGCTTGGAAAACACTGGCTCTCACAGGAGCATGACTTCATGTGTCCTCAGCAAGGGCAGACAGCTCCTCATTTTCTGCATTGTGGAGCCCAGCTCTGCCCCAGACAGCAGGTACTGTCTGTCAGGGTGCCATCAGTGCTGGGGCTGCAGCACGGAGCTGCAGTGCTGTGAGTGCTGACAGCCTGTGCTCAGGGGGGTCCCCACAGCATCCCTGTGGGACACACCACTCCCGGGTATCCTGCTGCATTCCTGTGCAGCTCCCCACGGGCTCCGGATCATCCTGCAGCAGCTGGCAGGGCTCCCTCTCAGAGGGAGCCATCCCTCCCTGGAGCTGCACCAAGCAGCTGCTTTCTCCATCTCAGGCAGGCAGAGCAAGGCAAGCAGTGATGGAATAAACACCTGTGTCCTGCCTCAAGTGACACGTGCATCCTTTAGGATGTTCTTCCTGGTGCCAGTTGAGAACTGAGGAACTGAGGAGCCAGTGCTTGGGTAGGAGAGCAGTGAAGGTCATCCATCACCACGGATGCTTTCCAGCCCTTGATGTGAAGGAGGTTGTGGAGGGGTGTGTCTGTACAGGGTTTCCAGCAAGCAGGGCCACAAGGGTGTCAGAAGATGGAGCTTTACACTGTGTGTGAGTAACTTCATCCAGGCTGTGTCTGGAATCCCGCCTGGTTCTATCCACATCTGCCCCCAGTAGAGGAATGTGTGCAGACCAAGTGCCCAGTCCATGCACTGCTCTTGCCCAGAGTAGTGGTCTGTGTCTGAATTCCAACTTGTGAGTAAGAAAGGTGAAGGTACATCAGAGTCGGAAATGTGGGATGTGCCACTGACCAGCCCTTGGCAGAGGGCACATCTCTTGGCTGCTCTCAAGGATAGACATGTGCCCACTTCCCCTTGGGTCACTCACTCCTTTGGCCACGTGTGAACTGGTCAAACTGGGAACTAACACATCCCATCCATGTCATTCTGCGAATTCTTGTGAAGGGATAACTGCACCACTGGGAGGACGCACTGTGCATTTCTGTAGGTTTTTTACCAAGCCAGGATAATAGAATCAATGAGGATGCCTGTGAGCCTCAGTCAGTGGAAGCGCAAGCCCTTAGCTCAAGTCTCCTTGCCTTTGTTTTCCAAGCAGGTTTGCTGTAGGTGTCTCCCGTTGGATGGGGATGTTTGGCAGCCCTCCAGGATGGGCAGCAGTTCCTGGGCAGCTCACAGGGTAAAAGTGATGCTGCAGCAGCAGCAGATCTTGTGATTTGGTGCTAATGGCACTCCATTACTGTGCAGTTATAAGGGGGTTTTTTATCCACTAATTAACTAACAGTTTGATTTTATGGCGATACTCTGGGCTCTATTACAAGTGGGCAATTGTAACTCAGCATCCCAGTGGGGCCCCAAAGGAGGGGTTTGAAAGCCCTGCTCTGTGTGCAGCACATTTGGCAAAGGCTCCTTCATCCCCCCGCGGGATCGAATGTCCTGATAAGGGGATAGAGCTGCAGGGCTCGTTTCACTCCTTCGAGGAATGGCATTAGGAGAGCAGCCCCGAGGTCTGGTTCTGATTTGCTGTGAGACATCAGACTCCTTACCTGCAATTCAGGGAAAATGATACCTCTCTGCAGGGGCCTCGCAGGGTTCAGCTAAGATTAATAGGGGAGGGAGAGAGATGAAATATCTGTGGCGTTTTGTTGTTACTATTAATGATGTAGAGTGTGGCCAGGGCATCTCTGTGAATGATCACTGCATTTGCCTCTTGAGGTCTGGCTGTGTTTCTGCCCTCCCCTACCCTCTACTAATCAGAACAAAGTTAAACTTTATAATAGAAGGGCTCAGAAACCAGCATTTCTCAGTGTCTGAAGAAAAAGCAGCACGTTTCCTGGTGTAATTAGGTCCAGGCTCTCAGGAAATGAAGGCTGTCTAGCTGATAAGTGTTTAGTAATGATTACCAAGCCAAGGCTGGGGAAAGCAAGCAAAGTGTTTTCATTTCAGAAATAGCAAATCCAGCTGAGACTTGTGGTGTGTGTCATGTATGGAGACGATTGTCCAAGTGGTATGTGGCCAGAGCACGAGCCAAATCTGCCCTGTTGTAAATCCACAGGAGCCTCTGGAGCTGCACCAAGAGCCTGAGCAGCAGAGCACACATCTCCATGCAGTGCCCTTGGGCTGTCAGAGGTGTCATTCACCCAGACTGGTGTTACTCTCAAAGCCAGCAACTCCTCTCTCAAATTAGTAACAGTGCTCATCAAAGCTGGGGGAGCTGGAGGAGGGTAAGAAGCACATTTGCAAAGAGTAGAGTTACGTCCTCTCCAAATGAAATTCATGTTTCTTCAGTGGTGCTGGGTAAACTGAGTGTGGCAATGCATGAAGGTGGGTTCTTCAGTGTGCTGTGTGTCAGCCCTTACGAAAGAGACCCTCTCCCCCAGAAATCTCAGGGTCAGATTTTGCAGGGAACATGTTTGGAGGTTGCTCTGCTGTGAAGTCAACACAGTCCATCCCATTCCAGCATACTCATCCTGTCAACAACCCTTGAGACCTGATGTGCTCTCAGTGTTCGGGATGAGAAGGTGCCTTGTGGACCCCTTCCCCTGCCCTGTTTCGTGTCCCTTCATTTAAGAAGATGCCTTTTGGTGGGAAGCCCCATCCCTGTTGTGTTCAGATAGGTTTGAGTTTTATGAACACTGAGCATTGGAGGAACTGAGGAGTTTGGCAGCACTGCTGCAATTCCTCTTCCCTTCCAGATGAGTGAGCCTTGCAGTTCCATATTTTCTGAAAACTACCATAGCCTAGTGGTAGGTCTTTCTCTACCACATGTGTGCTCTGGTGAAAATAATATACTGATGTCTTAAAATCTCTCAAATCCCTTATTTATTGCAGCCTGTATAAATGAGTTCCAGAAGGGATTACACAACTCCCAGGAGGACAGGGCCATCAGTGGCTTTTGAGCACAGTGGTGCAGAAGCAGATCCTGGTTCAGGAAGCCTGTAAGCTGCTGGGCATGGCTGACAATGCCCTGTGTGTGAGGGTCACTGTGTACCCGCCATGTATTTATGGCTTGCCCACAAGTGTCCACCCCTGGCCACTGCTGGGGGAAGATTCCTGGGATAATCAAACCTTTGGACTGAACTTGGCAGCCAGTGTTCCTGGCAGGACCTCTCCTTTGCTTTTCAGATCAACCAAGATTAAATTGCAGAACTATGGATATATTTTCACTTGTTCCTTGTACTCGCTCCTTTTCTCTGCAAACTTTGTTTCCAATGCAGTGCCTTCGTGCTGGCCCAGTAGTGAGGAATCAGCACAGAAATCTCTTCTCAAATATAGCAATTTTCTTCAAACCCACCTAAGGCATAAGTTGAGTTTGCTTCCCCTTGGTGTCAGTCAGTTCCCCTCATGGTGAGCACAGCTCACCCCCAATCTGTAGATCTTCTACAGATTTTGCAAAATGCTTGGATTGGAATCTGATGGTTTATTTAATCAGATCTGCAGTGCCCTAATGTCCATCACTATCATGATGGCTTCCATGAATTCAGCAGGTGTCAGTCATTATTTGCTGGTTTATGACTTGAGCCCAGGAAAATGTATTCAAGAGATATTGTGTCTGGAAGAAATGTGAATTAAAATAATTTCCTTGAAGATTGTCAAAGGTTTTGGATGAGGGAACAATGCACAGATATGCTGTGAGTCCACTTTCTTGTTGAAATTTATGGTTTGTTAGCTTTTCTCTTTGCTGCCCTATCACAGATCAGGGCAGGGAGAGATAACCTCTTCCTCAGATAGCACAATCCTGTTTGCAGCCCACCCCCAGGGCTCTGCACTCTGCTTTTCAAACCAAAGCTCTGGTGCTAATACCATAAACTGAGCATGGTGACTGTCCAAGTCAGTCAGCACCTCCTCCAGGAGAAGACTTTTCTGTTGCTCAAGGGAGAGGTAGGGAGGCAGTCCTCAGGCTGGCACAGCCCTTAAGCCTGTTGACAAAATTCCATTTACAGCATAAAAGGGCTGCAAAAAAACAAGTATCATTTATCACCAGGTCGCTGTGGCTTCCTGGCTCTGGGATGGTGGTGGAAAGCCATGTCTCTTCAGAGCAGGGCGTGTTCTGGGGACACACGTAGCTGTTTGGATGTTGTTAGGTAGCAGCAGACAAGCATATACATCTGCACAGGAAACTTTGGCTCCCAAAGGGCATTCGACAGCTCATCATGTCTGACTCTTCTGAGAGGTGCTGAGCCATTGCTAAACCGTAGAAAGGGAGGAAAGTTTCTGCTGTTAGAATTTTTCTGCTTGTCTCAGAAAATTTTTCTGCTTGTCTCAGATTTTTCTGTTGTGTTTCTCTTAAGTGTTTTAGTAATTACTTCCATAGAGATACCAGTGTGGAGACAGCTGGGTTAGGAGTCTGACCCAGTTATCAGTCAGTGCAGCTTGATTAGCTGCAGAATCCATGGTGGCAGGATGCTGGAGGAAATTCACATCTAAACTGCAAAGCTGCTTTTAATTGCCTGCCAAGTTTGTTTTGTTCTGGTTTTCCCCTAAAAGCATGAGACCGTCTTCCCTTGATAGCAAAGGCTTCCCTCACTCCTCGTCAGTGTGTTCAGTAAGATTCACCTTTCTTCTCCCAGGTATTTCCATGACTCTGGGGACCAGATGCCTTTCAGTTATCAGTCATAATATCATCTGGAAGCTGATTATTTGTCTAACAGGCAGTGACCTACAGGAGTGCTGGTGGTCCCTGGGGAGGGGATAGTCACATCCTGCTTGTTCCCAGCTGCTCGATTTCATTAGCTTAAAATGCCTGGGCTAATCTTTGATACTTTTCCAGGTGATCAACAGCTCAGGCTTCCACAGGGATGTTATAACAATAGGAGGAAGGACATGCAAGAAGAAATTCTGCTGTGGAAATCCTGGCTGGTTTTATACTATTCACCTTTTAGTACCAAGCACTGCTTGGTGTCATTAGCCTGTGAGTGTATTGCTTCTCCCGTGCTACCCATCTCCAAGGGAACTGGTTAATTATCTGGCCAAGGAATAATCTGGGCTGCAGGAACTTTATGGTAACCATCTGCAGAGATTCCTGAGGGCTGAATACATCCCACCTTTTCCTCATTGAAAATCCTGTTTCACACACAACTTACCTGCTCTCAGAGTTTGTCAGGCAGAACTGAGTGTCTACACAGGACAAAATGTGGCTCAGAGTGTATTTCACAATCAGTCAGATCGAAGGTTCAGTAAACACAAACACATTTCCCACTGCTTGCTCTGCAGATGAATCCTGCAATGCTTCAGTGTGTTGGAGATTTATATGGGAAGGTTCCTTCCTGCTGGGAATTGGTTTTGCTGTGAGTAAATGCCCTGCTCCTTGTGCAGGATTTGTTACACAACTGTGCACTGAAGCATATAATGCACAGCCAGAAACGTGTGGAAATCTTCATTCTTACATGCCTGGGAACAGCTCAAGAAGAGCATGTCAGAGGGGGAAGGAAAGGAGAATGTGAGGGTCAATCTAATTTGTTTTTTTAGTGCCAAATGGCCCTTTCAGACAGGGTTATTCAGTCAGTCTGCTCAGCATGGACTCATGCAAACATAAAATAATGGCAGCATGGTTCAAGTGAGAGAATAATTAAGAAATATGATTTCTGTCTTCATTAATTGAAAGAATTTTTTTCCATGAAGAATTTTGAAGTGGTGTTTGGTTTTAGATTTCCAAGTATCTCCCAGTTTCTAGAGACTTACATTCATAATCTAGTTAACTCATTTAACCACGCACCTACCAATGCACATATGTTTGTGTCCTGAAAATTGCTTGTTGGAATACCAAAAAACCCTAAGCCATTTCTAAATTTCCTTTCATGAGAGATTTTCCCTGTGCCAGTTCTGCAAATTTGTTCTGTTTTGGATTTGGGTCTACCAGAGTGATTGGTAGGCAGCACACAAGCTGGGGTGGTCTAAGAGGAACTGTCCAAAGCAGGCTGGAGTTTGTGTTCATTTTGAAATTGAAAAAAACCTATGAAAAGATACGTGTGGAGCCTCCAGGAAAGCATCATTATTGCCCTCCATCACAGCAGTAGCAGGGGTAGGAGGCAGCTCTGTTTATCTTGAGTTGGAAGACAAGAAACTGGTAAAAGGTTTGAGGAGCAGGGGATGGTGTGGTACTGAATTTAGGAATGGCCTCACATCTTTGGCTCTTGGTACCTGTTCCCTGCACTTGATTAAGGTCCTTTCCTGCTGTGTGCTTACCTTGCTCTCTGATTTTGGTGGTTCTGTGGGGCCAGTTGGTGCCATAGTGGGCTGCGAACACCTCAAGCATCCTTCTGCAAATGTGTGACCCATCAGCAGAAGGAAAATTTCCTGATTAACTTCTCTGGAGAATTTCTTCCTTCTTATTTGCAATAATAAAATAGTTGAGATAAGGTCAGGTGCTATTTATAACCATCTCACTGCTCCTTGTTCCTTCTCTCCTGGGCAGTAAGCTCTGCACAGACACAACGAGATTAATCCTCCATGACACTGAACCTTTTATTTCCCTTGTTGTGCTTGCAGGCTCCAGAACCTCCTTCCCCTGCAGAGCCCAGTGCACTAAGCCTTCAATACAACACAGCAGCAGTGGAGCTGTGGAAAAGTTTAGAAAAACATTATCTGTTCAGCAAACCAGGGATTGTCTGCGAGGTTGGAAACTTTGGTTTCTAGGTCAGCTGAATGGTTTGAAATTTTTCATCACAAGCTCCATGCCAGGTTCATACGCTCTGCAATTAACTGAGGTTATGTGCAAGTTGGTCCAGTCCTGGAATGGCAAGAAATGCTGAGGGATCTGACTTGATTTCCAGTATATAAACCTTACTTCTGTTCCCCTCAAAAAAAGCTTTAATTTAAACTATATTTTATGTGATGAAAAAACTTTAATATAGAAGCAGATTGGATTGGGACAGTCAGACACAGAATGCATGGCAGCTGCCAATATCTGATATTAAGTTCAATGCAATGGGAACTCAGTAAAAAAAATAGTCTGAGGTCTTGGTTATATCATACCTGTGCTCTCTTTTCTCAGGCAGTCAGAATCTGTATTGCTTTGGCTACGTTGTCTCTAAAATCCTTTGACTTTTGCACCTCTTTTATCCTTGTTTTTTGCCCTGAAAAGCTCAGGATGAGCTGGGAGCAGCTGAATACCTGTAGTTGCTCTGGTTCCAGCTGCTTCTCCCCAAAGTGTCAGTGTTCAGCACAAGCAGAGGGGTGGTGGGAGAGCAGCCCCGGCTGCACGAGCCGACTGTAAAGCTGTGCAGTGCTTGTCTCACAGACCTGGCACCCTGCCTGTTCCGCTTCCTTATCCCCACTGCCAAGCTCCAGAGAGCAAACTTAAAGGACTGGGAGTTTTGGGTCATTGTAGCTGAAGCCATGGTGCTGCTGTGAGGCCTTTTCCCTTGGGAAGTGGACAGGAGTTTGTGCCAGCCTGCTGAGCATCTGGCACGAGAGGGGCTTTGGTCAGAGTTCATTTGTCTGCAAGGGCTGAAGGCAAGTGTGAATTCAGAACATTCCATCTGCACATGGAGCTGAGCCAGTCTGAGGTGTCTGGGGCAGTGATGAGGTGAATCCTCTCTGTTTCTCTTTAGGGCACCCAGCAGCTGAAGTGGGGACAAAATCAAGCAGCAAGT
Source organism: Passer domesticus (assembly GCF_036417665.1). Lineage (NCBI taxonomy): Eukaryota > Metazoa > Chordata > Aves > Passeriformes > Passeridae > Passer > Passer domesticus. The sequence continues at coordinate 10,595,753 of NC_087484.1, read as the reverse complement.
TAGACATATTTCAGTGAGACAGTTTGTTTCTTGAGCCCAGGAGCTTGGTGACTGTGGCATCACAGGTACAAATCAGGTTCCTCAGCATGGAGTTTGCTGGTTTAAACATACCTTGACAGGTCCCAGAATGACAATGAATAGTAAGGTCTGCTAGCATTGTGTTATGTGTCACCTGCAGCCCATGAAGGCTCCATAAAGGATTTTCTTAATGGTTGTCAGTGAGAAGTGGGTTCAGTTGTCTAGTGATGATCAAGATGCTCACTCCATGTCCTTTCTCCAGGAACAAACCTGTGTTTGTTCCTGCACAGTGCTGCAGTTACAGCAGCCTTCCTAGTCCAAGCCACCTCTGCAGGCTGGAAGCCCCAATCCCACTGAAACCCAGGCCAGCATTGTCCCAGCTGGGAGTGAAACTGAGCATTTGCAGTTTGCTGAAATTCTTTCATCTGAGGTTCTGCTGCTTAAAATACTTTTTAATGAACCGCTTCTAAATCTCATTGAGGAAAATAAGCATCTTCCAGCATCAGAGCCCCGCAGCACTTACGTGTTGTGTTTTCCCCTTCTCAGCTCTAGGTGTTGGTATGTTAAGATCAAAATGGACAGGGCAGGGTGTTCCCAGGGCTCTCTCAGTGCTGATGCTCTGATTTCTTGTGTCTTCTCTGGCTGAAACACACAGGGTTTGGTGCAAAACTGCAGCAAGAGCCCAGCGATCTCATTCCAGCAGGGTGAGCAAGCAGGGCTTAGAGCACATACTGAGGTTGTGAGTCTACATTTGTCATTTTTTCCTTGCTGATTTTCATTCAGCAGTTGTTGTGCAAAGATCAAAATCTCCTTGTGTTACGTGCTTGCACATGCTTATGGCCCCCAAGTTGCTTGCCATCCAAATAAATAAAATTACTACTCTGCGGGAGAAATGCTATTATTTTTATTGTGATTAGTTAAAAACAATGGAAAATCAGGCACAAAGAAAACAAAATTATTTTTTTCCAATGGCTGCACAGTGAGATTGTGACAGGGCCAGGAACTGAGTCCAGGTGTCCTGAGTCCCAGCCCAGACCTTTAAGCACCAAAATATCGTGCTCCTTGTGAATTCAGAGTGTTTTGGCAAAAGTTTCCCAGAGTGTTTCATAACTAATGTCAGAGCTAGATGCTGAACGTGTCTTACCAGTTAGGAATTTTGCTTTTATACACACTCACTGGCTTAAAAACTCCCCCCAAACTTAGTAGCTGTTGGCTTCTTCATGTTGCTTGAATGTTTCTAAGGCAAATATGGAACATGATAAATGGAAAAGCATTGAGTTGAAATGTTCTGCTTGGAGTCCACTTAGCAAACTCCAAAGGTCATCTCTGCTGTGTAGAGCCAGCAGGACTAGACATAGAGTGAGCCTTGTTTGAAAGGGATTTTCTGTTGTCTAGAAATCAAGTTAATCCTATTTCACAGGGGTGGATATTATCCAGAAGAGCTAAGCCCATCCTGGGATCTCTGACCGTTTTTGACAGTTTGCTGAAAAAGATCTAGAGCTAAGAGAAAAAAGAACATCCCACAGCAGACTGTTGCAGGTGTCTTGAGGGACCACTTCCCCTCTGAGAGGTCTTTAGTCCCTTTTAAATCTGCACAGGCAGGGTGCTGTTTGTGAATAGAAACCTGTGGTGTGGAAGAATGCAATTCCCCCAGGCTGCTCAAATAGTGGCTTCTTAGCAGTCCTCTGGATCAGGTCAGCAGCTCACATCTCCAACAAACCTTTTGTTCCATCCTGACTATCTCTAATTACCAGCTGCAGTGGCATTCCCACAGACACTCAGCAGGACCTGAAAATTCCCTTTGTGAGATGCTGTGGTCAGTCCTTTATCCCACATCCGATGGTGTCCAGCTGCAATGAACTTTTCCAGAGTGGGATTATGGTGAAATGATCTATTTCAAAATGGAACATGTGTTTCTGAATAGGAATGTTTCTTTTAAAAAAAACAACCCAAACTTCTACTCTGAAGGGGTTTTGGTTTTTTATGTGCTGTCCGGGTTAAAAATTTCTTATAGTAATTTTTCATGCCTGCTGGGAAGCCAAGGGATTATTATGGAGAGTGGTGTCCTTTGGAAAACTCCAAATGAAAGACTGGAATAGATGTTGTTTTTGCAGTAAAATCTGGCTTCCCTGCACATGTTGTCAGTACAGAGATAATCCTTAAAAACTTCTGAAGTTTACACAAGGCACATTTTTTGCGTTTCTGTGGGCACTGCAGCCCAGCTGTGCTTTGGTGTGCAGGGCATGGGCTGGGATGCCGTGGCTCTCACCTTCCTTTTGGGGACATTCCCGTGTGCTTCCTGGGCTGGCTCTGCCCTGGAGCCACTCTGCCCTGCTGCAGGGTGACAGGATGTGAAGCTCATGCTTCCCTGCAGGTCTCTGTTCCATTCTGCTGGTGGGGTTTGTCTGCTGGGTGCCTGTGCAGGTGACCTGCTGTATCATGGATGTGCCTGGGCTTGCTGGCTCTGGTGCCTCAGGAGCAGCCTTGCAGCAGTGGCACAGGGCTTGGTGTGGGTTTTGCTGTCAGGGAGAACACTTGGACACAGCCTGGCCTGGGCTAGCACGAGCCTGGCCCTGGCTGACAGGTTTGGGTCAGACTGCTGATGTATCCCAGGGACCTGACTGCAGCTTGCTGGTACTCAGTGGTGTTGGCTTTCTTTCAGAAGCAAGTGATTTCTCTCTTGCTAGCTTGTGCAGAGGTTTCACCTGAACATCTGTTCTGCTCCTGATGCTCCCAGCAGCTGCCATGGATGTGTTCAGTAGTAGCAGTTCTCTTTGTTTATGAGGCTTTCTCCAGGGTGAAACTGATGTCTGGTCTCAGTTCTCTAGACTCAAAATAATTTGGTATATCAAAATAAACCTCTCTTTATACCTCTGCCACCATCAGCAGTCTGGCCTTTTCCAGCTATACACAGCTGAGCTTGATAAATGGTCCTCAGTCTCTGTCTCCAAGCAGAATCCTCAGCCTGGACATAGCTCAGCTTCCAAGGCTTGTAGAGAAAGCAGCCTTTGCAGCTACTTTCCCCTCCTGTCTCCATCTCATATCTCATGAGAGCATTTCCTCCTGGGACTGTGCAGGGGGTTGGAGTAGCTGAATTGAGAGGATGTGCTGCTGGAAAACAGGCTGGATCCCATCACCAGCAGTCAGGCTGGATCCCATCACCAACAGGCTGGATCCCATCACCAACAGACCCTGTTGCAGTGACTTTTCTGGCTCTCAGGTGCTCCAGCTCTTTCCATTTCACTTACATGGGGCTTTCCTCTCAATTCAGCTTTTTTCTTTAGCCTCTGTATTCAGGTTTTCCTTAGTTATCCCATCATTTCCCAATCCAGTGGTGTCAAAAGGATGTTGAGGATGCAGCACAAGCTGCTGTGTTTACTTTCTACATCGCCAGTCTCACTTGGTCTTTCTCACCTTGTTACAGCTGAACAAGCTGGAGGAGGCAGCCAATGCAGCTCACACCTTCTTCATGGCAAACCCTGAGCACATGGAGATACAGCAGGACCTGGAGAACTACAAGACCACATCAGGGAAGGTCAGCTTGATTGACCAGGAGGCCAGGCAGCACATGGTGAGTCTGAGGCTGCCCAGCTTAAGTATCAGGAAGTCTGGAGAGGAGAGATTAGGAGGCCAAAAGAGATTAATCTATGAATGGGGAAATTTTTACAAATACAGCAAAACAAACTCTCCCTTTCAGCATTTTCCCTTAATGCAAGCCTGCTCCTGCCTTCTCTAGGCACTCTTCTCTTTGTTTGATTGCTACATCCCCAGCCTGGTCCCTCTATTCAGAGAATTGTGGGGTCATCCATGGCTGTGAACACACACCAGCAGACAGCTTTGATGGAAGCCTCCATGACATCTCAGCTCCCTTGTGTTTCCTCCATGACAGATCTTGGCTCCTGTGTGTTTCTTTTGACCTGAGCTCTCCCACCTGGGCAGGGTACATGCACGTGGGTGGCTGTGGTGGTGAGGGTGCAGAGTGGCAGGTAGGAGAGTGTCAGCTGTTTCCACCTCCACACAGCAAAAGCCCAAGTCAAATGCCAGGGCCACCCCCAACTTCCGAATTTCACAAGACTCAAGGGAGCAGGAGTGGCTGTTGGGTGTAATTGATGGATATGCTCATTAGGGGCCATTCTAAAAAATGACCATTCTGTTCTCTTGGCATTCAGTGTTGTTGTTTGGTGGGAGGGTAAAAACAACAAAGACACCAAACAAAAAAATTATTTTTAATATAATGCATAATTTAGCAGTGGCACTGAGGATTCCCTAAGTATGGAGGAGTTCAGAAGAGCATTTAGGCAAGTTTATTAGGTTCCACTGGTCCAAAAGTCTATTGATGGCTTAAACATGATTTGTACAAGTGGTTATATCTGATAGGTATTTGGGGAGGTTGTCCTGTCCCTGTCCCAGTCCCCTTGTACCTTCTTTTGAAAAGCATCTGCAGTGGCAAGGGCAGGATGCTGTGCTCCAGGCAGCATGGCCTGCTCATGCTTTGTGTTCTGCCCACCTGCTTTGCAGGAGGATTACAGTGCTGGGGTGAGGCACTATGACAGGGAGGAGTACGAGCTGGCCATTGAATTCCTGGAGCGTGCCCTGAAGGGATACTACTCCGAGGATGAGGATTGCCAGGTCATGTGCGAGGGACCGCAGAGATTTGAGGAGCACGAGTACCTGGATTACAAGGCTGGTCTCTACGAAGCTATTGCAGGTGAGATCTTTTTGCATGTTTATAATTCTCATCCTTGGCCCTGAAATGTTTTTAGTTATTGAGTTTGGGTCATTGGCTGGATTTGTTGAAGTGTCTTCCATCTCTGCTGCTGGTGAGTAACACTGCAGGAGGCACCTGGAAGCCCAGAAAGTGCAGACTCAGAAGACGGTGAGCTAGAATATCTCATTTTGGTCCTGAACAGAAGCTGGGCTAGAAGAATTGCATTTCCAGATGTGTGGAGCATTTGCAGCTTGCTGTTAGAGCTGGAAGTTTAGGTGCTTTATCGTAAACTGCTTCCATTTCCCCTGTACACAGTCTCACACACCTCCCTGGACCTAGACATGGCTGGCCTTTGTTTTTGTTTTCTGTTTCTGAGAGCATATGAAGAGAGCAGCAGAGTTTCCTTGGCCATGCTCCAAGTGGCCAGGAAAGTTGCCAAAAAGGCTTGTAACATGGATTTTCTCCCCATCCAAAAGGATGCATTTGTCATTAGTGGAGGCCCACCTAATTATGATCTTGACTGAAATCTCTGGAGAGAATTGAGTATTGCTGTGTAATCTTCAGATTTGCATGTGTGGCTCTGAGCCAGAGAGGATTAAAACAGTTCATTCTCAGTGGAAATGAGATTAGATTTAATTAGTCGTAAGGGAAGGAAGAGCAATAAATAAAGGTTTGTTTGGTGACAGAAATCTTATTTGTCTGCTTATGGTCTTGGAGTTGCATCAAGCCCTGAAATCTTGCTTCTTATGTGGAAAATACTTCACTCAGATGCAGAATGTTTTTTGGGTTTGCATAATTCTGTTTGTGTCGAGACAGGAAATACAATTGAAACAACCAAGAGGAGAAACCACCAGCATACCGGATGGGAAGCTGCCCTGGTGGGGTTTGTTTACCCATGCAAAAAATAGAAGTGTTGGAAAGGCTGACTTGGTACCAGTGTGGCTGTCAGCTGATCAGGCCTGCTTTCAGAGCTTTGACCAGAGCACCAGGACACCCATCCAGAGAGCAGCCTTCAGTGGCAAAGCAAACCCAGCATCCTTCTCACTGAGAGCTGCTGCTCTTCAAGCAGGACAAACAGCTCCTGTGCTGTGGAAGTTGAGTACAGCCCCAGTGAGCTGAGCTGTTTCTGTGCTGGCCCTTCCTGAGCACAGACAGGGTCATGGTGTGGTGGTGCTCAGAGCAGGACATCACCTGGGGGGGACAACAGCCAGAGGGTCCCTGCAAGTGCTGAGGCTTGGCCATGTGTGCCTGGCCATAACACCCCAAACCCCAGGACCATTCAGGCACCCAAAGGAACATGGAGTTGAGGGAGGGAAATAAGGTCCTTGATGCAACTGTTTTTCTGTAGGAAACTAGGTGGTTCCTTCCAGGACAGCATAATCCAAAGTTCACTCCTGGTCCAAGGCACTCAGGCCCAGATGTTTCAGTAGGGATAGGAACATGCAATATACCAAGAAAAGAGAGTTTAGGTTTTTTCAAAACTCATTTCTCTTTCTAATCCCTAACTAATTTGCTGTGCTGCTTTTTGGGTTGAAACACTCTCACCTTTCCCCCCCAAGGACAGATATATTTCAGTGAATTGATTACAGTACCAAGAAAAAGCAGTGCTTCTCAGTGATGGATTGATTATTTCAGATCTAGGATTCTTAAACAGGTTTAAATTACAAGAATATGATTTATGTCCTTTCCCTTCTTGCTTTCCCTAATGTAATACCCTCGATGTGCATGGTAAGTCAGATAACTACTCAGGCTACCTGTCAAGAGCACATAGGCACTGTTCTGATTTTCCACTTGATTTCATTGCAAATTCCTCAGGCGGTTTTTATGGCAGCTCTAAGAAATGCTTTGGTAGCCGAGCACGTGATTATTTTCAAGCCTGTGTTTGTTTCTTAAGGTTTTTAATGGTGTGCAGAGACAGAGCAAGCAAATTAGATTCGTAAGTACATTGCAGCAAAGGCTCCAAAATGGAATCAGATGTCAGTGTTGGCTTTGAAATTGTACAGCTGGTACAACACCTATACCGTGGAGTCCCACTAATCAAGAAACTTTGTTAATGGCACATGTTTACCATGTGCTTGTGATTCCCTAGGGGATGCCTTATCTTTGAGAAGCAGCAAACGGGGATTTCTGCTGCCCAGATTTGCACCTTGGACCTTTCAGACTGGCCTTGCTTGGCTGTGCTGAGAGTCTGCACCAACCCCTCTTAACTAAACCTCTGTGCCCTCCGGAGCTTTCTTACTGCAGGAAAGGAGAGGATTAAGGGTGAGCCAAAGGAAGGGAGTCTGGAGCTGGATTTCATGTGGCAGCACATGTGACCACTTTGTCTTCACCTCTCTGCTTGTTTTGTGTTTGTCTCTTGGGGTTGAAGTGCTACCTGCCACCTGCAGCAGCAGCTCCTGCTGCACTAAAGAGATGCTCAAGCTCCCTCTACAGTTGAGAGAAGGAGGAAGGTGTTCCTTAAAGGGGGCAAAAATATAACTACAGCTGTCAAATTGGCTTTGGGGAGGAGCCTGTGCTCTTTCCCTCGATGCACAACAGTATCCACGTCCTGCCCATCCAGCTGGATCCAATTTGGATACCATCTGGTCTGTGCATGATGGACAACACTCACCTGCCAGGCCAAAGCAGTGCGAGTTGCACATCCTTCAGCTCAGGAGTTTGAACCTCTGTCTGTCCTTGTCTGGGCACCATGACCATCCCCTCAGCTCAGACCACCTCTCGCTCTTTTCCTGGCAGATCACTACATGCAGGTGCTGGCCTGCAAGCACGACTGCGTCCGGGAGCTGGCCACGCGCTCGGGCCGGATCTCGCCCATCGAGAACTTCCTTCCCCTCCACTACGACTACTTGCAGTTTGCCTATTACAGAGGTAAAGCACTGCACTGCTCCCCACAGCTCTGCTGGGTTCTGTTCATTTTGTGCAGGTTCAAGCTGTTCCATGTGGGAGTAAGGCTCTTTTCCCCTGATGTCTTCAGTGCAGTGAGGCAGAGGCATGGTCTGAAAGAGAAGCAAAGGACATTGTCTCTTCAAAAGTTGGGCATTGTCTCTTCAAAAGAGGCATTGGAAATTGTCTCTTTAAAAGTCAGGTTGACTGAAATACAATTAAGTAGTTTTATGAAGGTGTTTTAGATCATCAGGCAGGTTTTAAAAGCCCAACCTTTAGCTTAAACATTACTATTCTTTAAATAAATCATGCTTTTTTAGGGTCCTTTAATTTGCCTTTTAATCTTAAAATCCTTGGGATTCATATGTTTCACATTTTCTGAAACAAACTGATAACTGATATATTTTCTAAATTAATATATAACAGATACATATATATAATATATATATATACATAATATATAATAATATATATACATAATATATAACAGACTTAGCTCAAGCTTATCCTAAGATGCCAATTTTTGCCAATTACCAAATATTTTAGGATTCACAGTAAGGTTGCAGGAGTTGCCAGCATGGCAAAATGTCAGGGGTTGGCAGTGCTAAAAAATCATGCCAGTTGTGTGGTTCTGTATGCTATTTTATTATGTTTTGTTACATAAAAGAAAATAGAAATCTGCTCTCTCAGGCTTTTGCTAAAAACTCTTTGCTGAGAAGGGCAGACTGTGCAAGGGTCAAAATTTCTATTAAAACATAAAGATTCTTCATTCATCAACACAACAGGAAGAAAGCAGGAGGAGTCAGTTCATGTATGGTGTACAGGCTTATTTTTTCCTTTGCCCAGTCAGAGGTTTGCTGGGGTGGGTGAAAACCCCTGGGCCCTGAGAGATGCTGCACAGATGAGAGGCAGTTTGATGCCAGACAGTATCCACATCCTGCCCATCCAGCAGGATACAATTTGGGTACCATCTGGTCTGTGCATGATGGCAGAGAAGTCTTGTTTCTGTGCCTCAGTTTCCTTGATGGTGAAGTGAGTGCTTAAGACAAAGAGGCATCAAAAGAGCCCCATGAAATCCTGGGCTGCTGCTTCAGCTGATGGGGGAGCTCAGGCTGTGCTTCCCTCCCTGCAGAGTCCCCTCCTGGGCTCTGTGTGAGCCCCCTGTGCCCCTCTGACCACTGTTGTGTTGCCCCCAGTTGGTGACTACGTAAAAGCCCTGGAGTGTGCCAAGTCCTACCTGCTGTTCCACCCGGATGATGAAGATGTCCTGGAGAATGCAGGTTATTACGAGGGTCTCTTGGAAGGGACAGTGGATCCAGCCACCATCAAACCCAGAAAGGTGAGTGAGTGACACCTCAGAGCTCTTGTGGGAGGCTTTAACAAAGAAATCTGGTGGAAATTAAAGCAGCCTGGCAGCTTTCCCCAAGTGGGACCACTTTAAAAAGAGAAGCAGAAGTGCTGGGCTCGCTGGTGATGCTGAGCTGGTGATTTTCAGGGTGCAAGTTCAGAGTCACTGGTGTGGAGGAGAAGCCAGTGGACAGGATCTGCTTTAAATGGGGACTTCAGCCTAGTAAAGCCTGAGCAAGGGCAGGGAGGGCAGTGACCAACAGTGTAAACCCTCCTCTTGTTCAGTGCTCCAGAGGACACACGGAGGAGGAATGCAAAGAAACTGAGCAAAGGGCAGCATCTCTGCAGACAGGGCTGAGAAATATTTTCCCAGGGGAGGCTGGGATCCCAGCATTGCTCTCAAGTCTCTTAGCTTGGAGTTCAGGGCTTAGCCTGTTCTGCAGGCAGTAGCTGAGCTACCACAGAGAGGTTAGGCTGGGGTCAAATAACCAAACTGTGTGTGTTCCTTCACCCAGCAGGACAGGCTTCCTCTCCAGTCTGGGCAGCCCTTATCTGTGGCCCTGGGGCTGCCTTCCTCACCACACAGAAGTTCCTCCCATCCCATCCCATCCCATCCCATCCCATCCCATCCCATCCCATCCCATCCCATCCCATCCCATCCCATCCCAGGTCATTCCCCTCACACCATAAATAGAGTGTTGGCAGGAACTGGTTTTTCCATTCCTTTGGGAATTCCTTGACTTCCAGGCAAATCAAGGTGAATTTGGTAAAGTACTAAAAAATAAAAGCAAAATTATAAAAAGGAAAACAAGAAAAAATGTTGTTTTCCCTCGCAAAATGAATCTAGGGAAAAAACCTTGAAGTTGACGAAAACATTTAATTGTTTACAGTGTTTTGAAGTTTTCTGTTAAAAAAAAAAAAGAATTTATTTTTGCTTTGCACAATAGTTTTCTAGGAGAAATAGCAGTGTTTTGTTTGCAGATTTTTCATTCAAAAGAAAGCCCTCTGATGGACAGTTTCCAGCTGTCTATGCTTTGTGGCCCCCATCCAAGCGCTCTGAGTGCATCCCAGGGCCAGGCCATGGGCTCCATGGGGGAACTGAGGCACAGCCCAGCCAGGGTCCCTGCCCCACCAGCCTGAACTTGCCCTCATTCTGGGGTTTCTCTGGCCAGCCTTTTGCCCAGCTATTTTGAGGCTCGCCAAGGCTCAGGAGTTTCTGCCAGCTATGGACATGTGTTTTGGGGATTCAGGCCTCCTAAATGAGTTGCTCAACACCTTCTGTCGTGTATTGAGTGGCTCAACCTTGTTGCCTGGGGTTGCTCCAAGCATCCCTCAACCTGAAGCAATCTGCAGCACTACATGAAAACCAAACCCCCCTGAAGCAGAGGTGCATTGCCACTGTCTTGCAAAAGCTGGCCAAGTGCTACTGCTGCTGTTCTCCCTCTCTTTGCAGGAAGCCAGAACGCTGCTGCGGCGCCACAAGCTGGAGTCTCACCTGTTGCGCGTGGCGGCGGCCGGCCTGGGATACGCCTACACGGAGCCGGTAACGCCTGGCTGAGCTGGGCCAGCACCTCTCAGCTCTGGGACCCCCCACCCTGCCCCTCTCCTGTAAATCCAGCCCTGTGTAGGTGAATCAGGAGCTGGGTCTTGGCCTGGTTTGTTCCCTATTGGAAAATGGGGATGGCAAAGCAAAGAAGGCGTTCCTGGGGTGAAGGAGAGGCACAGACAGCCTCATCCACATTTTCAATCTCGTTAACTCAGGCCATTGCTCAAAGTTATGTGGGATGGAGCCAGAGGCGCTGGCTGATGTCCCTGGGAGTCAGGCAGAGCAGGTAAAGCCCTGGCTTTGGCTGGAGCATTAAATTGAGAAGTTTGTGCTCTCTTTTCCCACAGAACTACTGGAACAGGTACGGCGCCCGCCAGGACGAGCACAGGTGAGCCACAGCTGAGCTGCAGCTTCACCATTCCCAGGGTGGGATCAAGGGATGTGCTCATGGTGGGGTACCAGCCTGCCACTCAGGGGTACTGCCCACCCACCCAGCACACCATCCTGGTTGAATTAGTGCCCTTTGCCCCTTGCCATTGCAAACATTCCCACGAGAACCTTATTTTAGCTGAGTGCCTCAAAAACAGCAGTGGTCTAGAGAGAACTTGATTGCTGAGGCAAGGGGTGCTGGTCAGATTTGTCGGTGTCTGTGCTTTGTTGGTGGAAACTGTTGCTCTCATTACCAGAAAAGCAACGTTTGCCACAGGACAGGGTGAGTGCTTCAGCTTGTATGGCTGTGACATTTGTACAAAGTACTGATTTGCTTAGGGTTTTTGTGTGTTAGTTTCCAAAGGGAGCAGAAGTGCAAGCTGAAGAACTTGTGGCCAAAGTTGTGATGTTCCTCTTCTCCTTTGCTCCTCAGTGTCCCATCAAGCATCAGCAGTGAACCCGAGGATGGGCCCCGGCTGTCCCTGACAAAGAAACCCATGCCAAAGCCAGATCGTGAGCTGAAGGAGGGTAAGGCTGATGAACATATCTCAACAAAATTGGGATATTTTTCCTGTTGCTAGAGACTACAGACTGTAAAGGCTGGCCACAGAGCAGTGAGGGCCACTCCTGTTCAAGGGAGTTCAAGTTTTGTTTGAGAGACAGACAAGTGCTGCCACAGAATTTCTGGGTCTGTGGATCCCAGGGCACTGCTGTGCCCTTGGACTTGTTTTTTGCACCTGCTGGGCTATTCAGTACAGAGCCCTGAGATGTGGAGCTGGGAGGCTGGGTCTTTCTCACCATGGAGAAAGCAAACCAGCAAACAGTAGCCTTCTGTCCAGGTGCTTTTAAGATCAGGGTGTTCCCTGTTGTCCAGGCTGCAGAAGGATGGGTGCTGGAAGCAGCCTGTCCTGATGCTTTGCTAAATGTGCTGGATCACACCATACAAGCAACCACTTCTCTTTGCAGACTAAGCTTATGATTTCATGTCTTAGCTCACATGAAATCACTTGTTTATAAGCCTGTCAGCAGACATTTCAACTGATTTCAGCACATTTTCAGCAGCCACAGAAAATACCGTGACATCTACTAAAGACAGGATTTTTCCCCTTAACAATTTTGAAAAACAATATTGTAGCCAAGCACCAAAGCAGAGTCCTTGCTGCAAAACAACAGGGTCTCAAGCCAGGAGGTGTCTTGTGTCTCTAGTGAGCCAGCTCCACAGCAGCAGGCAATTAAACCTCCCGGTAATGCAGTGGGTGGTAGTGCTTTTTGGGGAATTTCACAGCTTTCCCCAGCCCAAGTTGTGTCCACTGCTCAGTGTTGTGTTCAGAGTGTTGTTATCCCTTCTCTAGCTGTACATAAAATAGACAATTACCACAGGAAGATACCAAAGATCTTGCTTAAGCCAAGAGCTGGTTGAGTTATATTTGTTGGCCTGTTTGCTCTTTATAACCAAGTAATTTCAGAGTCCTTCTTTCTGTTTTTATTTTCTTTCTATGCTCTTATTCTGGTTTACTTGCAGAATGTTTTTGTTTACAAAGAAAACTGAAACCATCAAAAAGAAACTGGGATTTTTGTCCATCCAGCTGCTGCCTTTCTCTGATATATTTTTTTTCTTTCTCTCCCTTTACTTGGAAAAAGAAAAGGCCGAAAGAGAAAAGTCTATTTTAATTTTGTACTCTTCTGAACCTCTACCCTTCCCCCCTTCCTCCTTTCTGCCAATTCCTTCTCTCCCAAAAGTCCAAAGAATTCCTCAGTTTCTTTGGGGTGTTTCTCACAGAGCACAGACACAGGAAGGCATGTCTGTCTCTGTGCTGGGGCTTAGGGCAGGCAGAGGCAAGGAAAGCACACTGTCAGTGTGGGACAAGGGCTCAGTGTCCATGGCACAGAGCTGCCCAACTGTTCCCTGGGAGGAACAAGGAGAAATGTTGGAAGTGTTGAGCCATGCCTTCCATGTTCATCCCTCTTGTGCTTATGGCTGGGGAAGAACAGCTGAGCTGGAAGACTCAGCCCTGTGTTGGAGCATGCCAGGAGTATGGATTTGAGAATTCTGATTGTGATCCAGCTACATTTGCAATAAGTGTGGTTATCGAGCAACAAAATCAGCACAGTGAACACCAGAAACATCCCATATTTTCCATTTCCTAACTCTTCAGAAATAAAGCTGTGAGCTAATAACAGGGCTTGTGGGGCTTACGTGTCCTCCATAGGCCAAGGAGACCTGCCAAGAACACAGTTTTGACTCAATAGACAGGAAAAGTAAAAGTTACAAAAGCATTGTCACAGAGAAGTTGCCTTGTGCCACATGGTGGGAGGCACTCTGCAGCTCTGTTTCCTCTATTTCATTGCTTTTCTGTGACAACAAATATTTTTCTTCATAGTTTAGATGTATTTAATTTTTTTTTCCTGGAGAGAGACATCTGGTTTAGGCTTTTATTGTTACAATTTCTTTCCTTTTCTTTCTTTGAGGAAATTCATGGAAGAGGCTTCAAAAGATGGTGGTTTAGGGGCCTTGCTCTGTTTTTTTGATCAGTCCAGTTTGATGGGGATGGATTGAAACTTCTCGTAAAAAGCTTGCAGGCAGAGGGAGGCAGCTCAGAGGCAGGATGTGAGGGGTGGCAGGGACAGCCATGGCAGCTCCTTCGCCTCAGTGGAGGAGGATTATCCCGAGAGTCCTCTGGCTCACCCACTGCCTGCCCTCCTCCTTGGGGAAGAGCAATGCTTGCTGCAAGCTCAGCACCATGTGAGGTTTTCTCTGTGTATGACAGACAAAAAACACTGATGACACTTGCAGAGGGTGGCTTTGCATGCCAAGCCAGCAGCATCCACACAGCACAGATGCAATGGGAGCCTACATTGGTGTTGACAGCTGGGCTGGAGAGCCAAGTTATCCACTGCCCCTGTCTCTCCCTGTGTCCCACTGGGGTTTGGTGCTTCCAGGCTGTGGTCCCTGCATTTGCAAGGCAGCTATTGAGAAGACAGAAAAATGCTGATGCTCCTGCAGCAAATTGATTTCATCTCTTTGTGTTCCCATTGCTTCTGTTTCTTTTGTTGCTGATGGGAGGCCACACTGCTCTCTGCTGTGGAGCTCTTTGCCTGTCAGCACACCTGGGTGACTTCAGCTGGCCTCCAGCCTCTGTAATAGATGTCAGCAAGGCCAGGGCATGTTCAGCAGGATGGTTTTGTGTCTCTCCTCAGGGGGCCCTCTGCTGTACAGCGATGTGAAGTTTGTCTACAACTCTCAGCAGCTGAATGGCACCCAGCGGGTGCTGCTGGATAATGTCATCTCGGAGGAGCAGTGCCGGGAGCTGCACAGGGTGGCCAGTGTGAGTGGGCAGTGTTCCTGGGCTGTGTGACAGCTGAAGGTGTGCTCAGCCCCTGGAGACCATGGGTTCATGCCTTGCTGATGGCAGGATGCCTGTGGAGAGCAGGTGGATGCTTGTCCCCAGTGCAAACCCATAACTGCAGCACGGGAGCTGCTGCTCCATGCTGGGCTGCAGGACAGAGCCTGTGCACAAAGAGCTCTTTCCCCATGTTATAACAACCCAAAGGATGCTCATCCACAAGTCTGGTTGAGCCTTGTCATTCACCATTAACTGTGCTTGGGAAGGGACTGAGGGTGCCTGAACACCCCCAGTTAGGAGGGGGGTGGTTGATATCCTGCATCTGTGCTCACAGAGAGCTGCAGCACCTTTCCACCACAACTCACCTGGCCCAGTGAATGCAGCCCTGGGGGATTTGGGAAGAGGGTGCCATGTACTGCCATTGTATATTGTACTGCCACGTACTCCCATTGCAGATCCCTCTCTCCTGACACACCAGTTCACCCCTAAACTGTATTCTGTTTTCCAGGGGATCATGTTGGCTGGAGATGGTTACAGGGGCAAAACCTCCCCCCACACCCCAAATGAGAGATTTGAAGGAGCCACTGTCCTCAAAGCCCTCAAGGTACAGCTCCCTCCTTTTCCTCCTCTCCCGTGCCCTCCCTCCCAGTCTGCACATGACACTGACCTCTCCTTGGCCCTCTCCTTGCCCAGTATGGCTACGAGGGCCGTGTCCCGCTGAAGAGTGCCCGGCTGTTCTACGACATCAGTGAGAAGGCTCGCAGGATCGTCCAGTCCTACTTCCTGCTCAACTCCACGCTCTACTTCTCCTACACACACCTGGTGTGCCGCACCGCCCTCTCCGGTGAGGAGCTGGGGTTGGCACTGGAGCAGGGAGCGTGGGAGGGCTTCAGCCCTCCATGGGGGTTTATGAGCTCAGAGTAGCTCTGTTTTGCTAAATGCTTAAATTGGTGGCCAAGGGCTGGGCAAAGTCAGCATCCCAAGCAGCAAAAAGTGGGTAGTGCTGTCCCAAAAAAAAAAATTTCTGGGATGTCTCTTGGTTTTTATATCTGCAACTCTTCCTATTTTCTCCTTCCTTTTCTCTTTCCTCCTCATGTTTGTCCCTTCTCCTTTCCACCCCAGCCCCAGCTCTCCATCTCACTTCACTGCAGCCAGGAACAGGCAGAGCTGTGCAGATCTGAGACCTCAGATGTTGCCTTTTCTCCCCAGCCATTCCTTTCCTCCTCTCACCTGTGAACACCACCTGGAGTGGGGTCAGGGTAGGCTCCCAGCCCGTGATGGGACTCCACAGAGCATGGCATTTCCATCTCATCCATCCCTTCTCCTTCCCCCTTCCTCCACATGGTCCTGCCTAGGCCAGCAGGAGCGCAGGAATGATCTGAGCCATCCCATCCATGCTGACAACTGCCTCTTGGACCCCGAAGCCAACGAGTGCTGGAAGGAACCTCCTGCCTACACCTTTCGGGATTACAGGTAGGAAGGAATCTCCCAGGGACTTCTCTCCCTGGCTGTCCCCCACCCATATTTAGTGGAGCAATGTGGGATCTGTCTGGGATGTGGGGGTCAGCCTTGAGACCTCCCCAGTGCTCTCCTAACCAGGGTTTCCCACTTCCTTCCCCAGTGCCCTCCTGTACATGAACGCAGATTTTGAAGGTGGCGAGTTCATTTTCACCGAGATGGACGCCAAAACTGTGACAGTGAGTTGGTGCTCTGGGCCAAAAGCTGTTCCTCAGCAGTCCATGCTCAGGGCTCTGGGCTTCCCTTGGCAGCCTGTGGCTCCTACCTGGCAAACAGCCCATACAAAGTCCTGCTGCAGAAGTGCACAGACCATGTGCTCCCTCCCCAGAGGCCATGCCAAGCAGTAAACCAGTGGATTAGGGGTTCTCCCCACACCCAGTGCAGGCAGGGAAGACTGGTAGTTGTCCCTGGCCTGGAGGACTGCTGAGCTTCCACCCCATCTCATGGTCAAACATGAACTGGTGTCTCCATACAGATGCAGGTATCTTGTTCCAGAGAGGGTGACAGTGGTGGACATCAGACCCTGACAGGGATGTGGCTCAGGCATGAGCCTTCACCTCTGTTTGGGGCCATTAAGGAAGCTGGGCACCCACTCTGTGGTTGGACAGAGGTCTGGGCACCATGCTGGGGTCTCTGGAGAAGCTGGAGGGTAGATTGTGTCTACCTAAGTGCCCAAGGGTTGGTTTGGTTGGCAATTCTCCTCCTGAGGTCCTGCAGGACTGTTGTGGACTCTGCCATGAGAAGAAAGAAAGAGGTGTTTCACAGCCATGCCAGGCTCACCCTGGACCTCCCTGGAGTTATGCCATGGCCCTACTTTGCTCTAGGTGGTCACCTGTAGGCTTTGCAGAGACTCCATGCCATTATGTCCTTTCTGCACCATTTCTGCTCAGCAGGAGCAAGCTTCACACCTCCCTATTTACCCCACACATTTTGCCAGCCATGCCCAGAGCTCTACACGTCCCCCTGAGCAGCTCGCCAGGCCCTGGGGAGATGCAGGGGGATGCCCAGTGAGCTCCCAAGCCCTGGAGCATGGTGAGCCCAGCCAAGCCAGCGTGTGCAGTCCCTTGCCAGCCTGGCTGTGCTGTTTCCCTGCAGGCCTCCATCAAGCCCAAGTGTGGGAGGATGATCAGCTTCTCGTCGGGCGGCGAGAACCCGCACGGGGTGAAGGCGGTCACCAAAGGGCAGCGCTGCGCTGTGGCTCTCTGGTTCACCTTGGACCCTCTCTACAGAGAGCTGGTGAGTCCCCCCATCGTGTGTGAGGAGTTGGGGCATACCCAGCATCTCACAGGAACTAGGACCATCATATTTTCTCCAGTCCCAGTCATCTGTTTTCATCCCATTACAGCCCCCGCAGCAGCACTCCCGTGACAGGAGCTGGTGGCCCCAGGAGAGGTTTTTCCTGCTATTCTTGGTCCTGGGCACACATTGCCCTTGGCCTGTGGGGTGCAGCGCTGGGCTGGGTGCTGAGTGGGGGTGGAAGGGCTCCGTGCAGGGCTGGGCTGGCCATTCCTGACACCTAGTGGCAGCAGCCTGATGGATGGGGAACTCCTGCAGAGCCATCCACAGCCCAGAGTGCTGTGTGAGTCCTGCTGCTAAGTCCTCCCATTGGCATTTCAGCAACTTGAAGTCCATGGCTCTGAGCACCCAAGATGCCTTGGAAAATCTGGGCTGTGATGCCTTTCACCAGGCACTCTCCACATTCTGTTTTAAAAAGCTGCTGTACCAGCCCCTGCCTCCCTTTGGGAGCAATTCTGCTCTGTAAAAATAAAAGATACAAGACTAAGCAAAACTAAATGCAGGGAGAATGCAAAACCCTCATTCCTTTGCCTTGTGATGGAGGTGGGCTGCGAGGTTTGGGAAAAAGCTTATTTTGAGACACGTAATTCAGTGTCTCACAGTTTTTTTGCACTAGTAGAAATTCCTCCAGGCTTGGTGCCTGTATGGTAGGAGATCAGCCCTGCCCAGGGAGCTGGAAATCAACAACAAGCAGAGGGGACAGGAGGAGGGTGTGCTGTGGCAGTGGCTGCTAGTGAAGTGTGATAAGGGAGCTACAGAACATCAGCTCTGCCCCAACCACTGCAGCCCTGCAGGGAGGAGGGAATCAGGCATTGAGGTGGAAAAGGATTTGATTAATTTTGCCCAGCAAATCCCCAGCTTGAGTCCCAGGCTCTCCCCCATCCTCTCACCTACACTGCTGGTTCTGGGGTAAAATCCTTGCTGTGTGTCCTCCCACAGCCTGAGCCTCAGTGAATTAGCTAGAGCAGGCACTGAAGCTCTGCTGTTACCATTTCTTCCCTTCCCCTCTTGCAGGAACGAATCCAGGCAGATGAAGTGATTGCAATGTTGGACCAGGAGCATCTAGGACCCAGTGAAATGAACATCAACCCAAAGGATGAGCTATGAACTAGGCCAAAGACTTTTTCTATTAAATATTTATTTAATATTGTTAATCTTATTAGAACCCTTCTATTTTTGTACAGAGATGCTGTATAAATTAACAGGTTAATATGATTGTGGAGTTTCAGGAATGCCTCTTCTGTGTTTGGCACAGCTTTTGCTGGAACTCTCATCCCCTCCTGGTGGGGCTGCCTTTGCTTCCAGCATTCCCTGTTTTTCTCTAGCCCTTCTCAGGACTCATTCAGGCCCAATCTACCCGCTTGGAGAACCCATTTTTTTTCTTTCTCAACCAAAAGTAGCTGCTTCTCTTTAGCATCTGCTGGAGAAAATTCTCAGGTTCTAATGCACCAGTCTTCCTGCTCCTGCTAGGGGAAACTGGAGCACAAAAACTGGAGTTATGACTGTCTCTCACCATTTTAAATATGCCTTTTAGGGGAAAAAAACAAAGGAAAATCCAAGTCCTGACAAAGTGGAGATTTCTCTGTAGCCATGTGAGGCTGGTGTTTGGGCATTAATTCTGAGCAGAACTTCTGGAAATCAGCTGCTGAGCAGGGCCATGAGCTCTGCACAGGCATGAGGGGATGTGATTTGCAGCTGACTCTGGTGAAATAGTGTCTGTCACTCATGTTCACTCCCTTCTCTTGCTGATGGCCTGGGAACATGAAGGATGCTGCTTCACGCTGCATCCTTTGAGCTTCCAGTCTGCTGCTGGTAGAAGCCAAAGTTTGTAGTGATAATTTCTGGGTCCCTGTTGGAAAGCAACTTAGGAAGTTACACTGCCATGGTGTTGGATGGTCATGGTGTAGCTCTGCACTCTGGATGTCCTGGCACATGCTCCCATCCTGGCAGTGCAGAAGCAGCAGGTGTTCATGGTGTGGCAGTATTTATTTGCTCAGAGGACCAGCCTGACGATGTTGCAGTGAAAGCAAGTAGTCAAGTAACTGCTGCTAGGCCAGTAAATCATTCCTCCCCAACCATTAAATTTAATCCTGTGTGTGGGATCAGAGCAGCCCCCGTCTCAGTCAGAACAGGCACCGAGTCACAGGATTTCTGTCCCAGACATAAGGGCAGCTTTTATTTTGACCCAACAGCTGCTTCTGCTGCTGGAATGCAGTTCCTAAAAGGCAGGTTTCAGCAATCTTCACTTGAAATTACTGCAAGGCTGCAATCTACCGAGAAAACACTGCAGGGACCTTTGCTGGAGTTCACATCCTTGAGCTGCTTTGCTCAGCTCCCTGCTGCATTGGCTCTTTTGTCAGTCCTTTTCTGCTCCCCTCTGCCAGCTTTGCCATTCCCAGGACTTAGAATCTGCAACAGAGAATTGTCTTTTCTCTTTGCTCCTGTAGCTTGTGCCTGTTCAAACCTCCCAGCCTCAGAAGCCTCCTCTTCCCATCCAGGCACTGGCTGCAAAGGCTGTAGACAAGGATTGTCCTTCTGTAGAGACCTCCTCAAAAGCTGGTCCTGGGCAAGATAGAGAGAAACTGCATCTGAGTTAAAAATAAAGGCCCAGACTGTGAAGAGGGAACTATTACCAGCCAGAAAAAATGCTGGAAGAGTTATTTGCTGCATCTTCCATTTGCATGCAGTTTCCAATGCTGCATCTCTTCCAATGCTGCATCTCTTCAATGCTGCATCTGCAGAGGAAAAGGCTCTGGGCATTCTTAAGCTACCAGCATTGCTTAGTCCTTTGTTGTTATCTCCCCTCATAGATAGTTGAAAAGATTCATCAAGTTGGCTCCCCAAAGAACTGCCCACAGGTTCCTGCCTTTGAAGAGCCTTCCCTGCTTGAGTACTTCTAAATACTTAACTTCATCTCCCTTTTCAAAACAGCCAGAGGAAAAGCTGGGGAGAAGAAGGGGAGGGCAGCTGTTCACTTTGGAGACCTGACCCCCATTTCACCGTCCCTCCACATGCACAACACTGCTGCATCCAAGGCTTGACTCTGAATGCTGCACCTTCCATGTGGGCCTGTGCTGCCATCCCCTAGGAAGCATTGCCCAGTGCATCCTGCAGAGCTGCCCCTCCGTGCAGCCCCAGCCCTCCCACCAGCTGGTTCTGCTGCAGGGAGGTGCAGGGGCTGGCACAGGTCATGGTTTGTTTGTTCCTGTTAGCCAGAGCTGTGTCTAAATCCAGGGAAAATAAACTAAACACATCTGGGCCTGTCTTTGTCTTTCTTCAGTCAAATATTAGAAGGAGAGACCGGAGAGTTTGGGCTCTGTCTCATGATGGTACCTGTGCCTTTGGGGTTTGCTGCCTCAGACCTGAGAGCACAGCTTCCTCTCCATGCTGGGGGAAAGGGGACTGTGTGTGTGCTTTTGGCTGCTGTCCCTCTGCCTTGCAGTGTGTCCAGCTGTGCAGTAACTCCCACACCACGGACACGCTGCAGGCAGTTTGGGGAGCAGGAGGGACAGTGCACTGCTGGCTGTTCAGGGCCACGGCCCCCTCGGTGAGACAGCTCTGCTGCAGGGCCAGGGAGCAGCCTCGGGGGATGCATCACTGCAGGACTCACTGCAAACGTGCCCCAAGAAGGGAGAGCACTCTGGGCAGCCTGGGCCATGCCCTTCACCGTGCTGCTTTGCCAGTGAGACCTGCTGGCAGCCTGGGCCACGCTGAAGCCAGGAAACAGGAATGCAGTGAGTCAAAGGCACTTTTTCCTGTTTGTTTGTTTGTTTGTTTGTTTTTCCAGCTCTCTGCTCTGGCAAAGTCTAGCTCAGAAGTAGATTTGTATTTCTACTGCAACAGCAAGAGGTGGGTGCCAAGTTTATTGGCACTCTGTAGCCTCACAGAAGCAAGTAGCAGAGCTGTTTGGGGTATGCACTAAGATACAGAGTAGGTTTTTGCATCTATTGTATCCAAGTGGGATGGGTTGCCACCAAGGTGGCTTCGACTGAGAAGTGATTTTAACTCTTGGATTTGATATAGCGGCCTGGCATTTGCCAGAGCTGTCAGGGTCACATCCAGAGTGCCTGCAGGGCTCCTGCATCCCTGCTAAAAGAAAGCTGACAACAAAACTGAATGTATACACTCCTTGATCAAATATGCCCCAGGGATGACCTAGTGCACTTATATTTTTGTTTCCTCCTACCTGGGTCCATGCTGTTACTCCTCTCCTGACCTGCCAGTCTAGTAATTGCTGCTTCCTAAAGCCCCATCATGAAGCACCTCCCCAGGGAGGCAGTGCCTGCAGTCACAGCACTGAGCTCAAAACTGCTGTGCACTTCAGAGCACACCTCATGGCTCCCAGGCCAGCTCCAAGGCTTGCCCACCATTTAGGAGCTGGCCATGTGTTGTACATTCCCCAGTTCTGTCACTAGCAACAGGAGCCTTTTGGAGATGGAGGTGGGTGAACCATGCCTTAGTTCCTTGTTCACTCAGCTGTGCCCTCCCTAATAATTATAATAATATATGTAGAGTGGGATTAGCGGGGTTGATTTATGACAGTCATTGAGGAAAAAAACAACCTACCCATAAAGGAAACGTAATGGAATTTAAAAGTATTTAAAACAGCTGAGGTGGTTCTGTGTGTTTGGGTGTGGATGTGGTTTTGAAAGTGAAGCCTGCATGCTCTTAATCCATGCCAGGGGACCTTTACTCCCAAGGAGATTCATTTTGCTTTCATGTCCAAGTGGGCCCAAGCCAAGTTCACTCAGCCCTTGCACAAAGCTGCTGCAGGCTGTGGGGGCACTGGGGGAGCCTGCTCTGTCTCAGCAAAGGGAAGTCCATCATATTTCAGGGCAATGCAGATGAAATGATGCCTTCATTAAGGACAAGACTGCACTTTGCAGTCAGGGATGCAGCAACAGAGTGTGAAGGGCCAGTGGCAGCAAAAGCACCAAGGCTTGGGGAGCAGTGGCTACCAGGACATGACAGCTGAGCAAGGCACCTGATGGCTCGTGCAGAGGGCAGGAGCATGGAAAACACCTTGTGTAAGTAAAGAACCTCCAAGAAAGGCCAGCAGAAAGCCTAAGGCTGAGCCCCCTTGGGCTGTAAATGCCTTATTGCAAGTGGCTGCTGAAAGCTTCTCTCCAGCCAAAAGCTCACTCCTGAAACCTCACCTGAAAATAAGACTTGTGGCTACTTAGAAAGTTCTGAATCCATAATCAAGGCTGAAAGCTCTTTATGTCCAGTGGCTACAGTCTAAAGGAACCTGGACATTCCATAGGCATTAGCCTGAGAGACTTTCTGAGGCATTAATTTAAAGCAATTGAACCTTGCCAATGTTCTTGTGGAGGCTTAGAGCCATGTGGACAGTCAGTCTCCAACAACTCCACTGGATGATGACTAATCCCCATTATTTCCAAGCTGGGCTATGGTAAACTTATGGTGTATTTGGTCTTTTTGTATGTCCTCTTTATTTCCCAGGCTCTAGACTGATACCCCCAAAATACAGCAGCTCTGATCACCCCGTGAGCCCCACTGACAAGCTCTGCCAGCAGCCCACCTGGCTGAAAACCTCTGCTGCTGCCACTCCACCCCACCCCAGGGCTGCATCCCTGCTGCTGTACCCCCACCCTGCTGCTGGCTCTCTGACCTGGTGATGGACATTTTGGGTGGCACCATCCCCACCGTGGGGTTGGCAGTCCCTGTGCAAGGGTGTCCCCACCTCAGAGGTGCTGTGGCAGTGGGTGGGAGCAGAGCCTGCCCCGGTTTGTCAGCTTTGCATTGCAGCTCATGAGTGCCTGAGAGCTGCACCAGCTCAGCCACAGAAAAGAGCGAGCAAAGCAAGGAGATGGAGTTTGCACTGAGCCCTGCTCATCCTTCCTGCTTACACCTGGGCAGAGCCTGGGCACTCACAGGCAGCTGAACATCTTCCCATGAAAACTGTCATTAAAAAAAAAAAGTTGTTTCCTCCTATCCACGCCCTTGCCCAGCCTGGGGGAAAAAAGAACAAAACAGCTGGCAGTGAGATAAAAATGGGCTAGTCCTGCTTTGGGGAAGAATTACATAAAAAGAGGAAAGAAGTATGTATGTCTTTTGTTTCCACAACTGCTCCTTAGGTCTACACCCCACTGTAGGAGCCACCTTTTCCTGGAGGATGTGTTCCTGCTTGCCTGTGCATTGGGGTTTGACCCAGGCCAGGTTCCAAGACACTGTGCTCTTCCCCACGTGTGGATGGCCCCACATATGTGTGCTTCTCCTCCCAGCTCTCCACTTCCAAACCAGCACCCAGATGGATGAGATGCCTTGTGTCAGTGAGAGGACCAGACCCAACAGAGTGCAGCCATGCACAGTCAGACCCTGCCCTGCTGTTCACCCCAAGCACAGCCTTGGGGCCTGGGGCTCCTCATGGACAGGTCCAACAGATGTCACTGAGAGCAACAGAGCTCCCCAGATTCCTCTGGGAGCCCAGCGTGTGTGGGCCACCTGACCATCCCCCCGTGGAAACTGCTGTCTCCACAGCTCTAGAGGATACCACGGCCAGCCCAGAATTGCTTTTATCTTGTTTTAAACACATGGTGAAAGCTGGCACTGAGTTTGTTTCCTTCTCATTTAGCAAAACTTTTGTTACGCAGAAAAAGAAAAATCATAAATGTCAGCACGTCCCAACCACCTGGCCAGCATCCAACCCCACCAAAAATAACTGCAGCACACTAGAGGAACTTGAGAAAGCTAAACAGGTGACTCACAGAGCTCCCTGGCCACCCTCACCTTGTTTCTGGTTGAAAGCACCCCTGAATTTCAGGGGAGAGGGTCCAGCAGTGGTCTGGCTGGGCAGCAGCGTGCAGGGCTGTGGTGGCACAGCACAAGTGTGCACAGGAGCCTGCAGTGTGTGTCCTGCTGGGAGCCCTGCTGGGAGCAGGCACTCTGGGGGCCCTGTGGGCAAACAGAGCAGGCTGGTGAGCAAGACACACTTGACAAAGGGGAAAGTCAGCTAATGATTGTTTCCAGGGATGGTTTAGATAATGAGAATGGCAATTCTAGTAGGTATTTCCTGAAGCTGAGCAGGGCAGGGCAGGGGGAATTTATATGGGCTCAGTTTAGCTTCTGCTCCTCCTTTATTTGTAATGAGATTAGCAGCAGAGATGGCAGGGCACCCTCTCCTGCTGCCCTGATGGGGTGAGCTGATAAGCACCTCCTGCCTGGCCTTGCATGCCAGCCCAGCAGCTGAGACAGGGGGGAAAACACCAGGGAAAACCACCCTTCCATCACACAGGGCCTTTCTGCAACCTCCTAAGCTCAGGGGTAAAATGTTGCAGCAGACTGGCCGGCCTGATCCTGGCAGTGCCAGGAGTGGGGCTGGTATCCCAGGGCAGCCCAGGGTCACATCCCCTCCTTACAGTGCTCCTGCACCCAATGTCACCTGACAGCATCAGGTTAAACGCTTGTCCCCACCTCACTGCTAAGGTATGAGGCCACCACTTGGCCACTAATGCACCTCGGGCAGCCCCAGTGCAAGAAATGAGTGTTTGATTTGACTGCATTGTGGCAACAGCTGTGAAGAAGTGTGACTGCCCTGCAGAGCATGTCCCAGCTGCTCACAGTGCTGTAACTGGACTGTAGCAAAGGTGGAGAAGAAGCTGTCTTATCATTCCCACCCCCAGAGAGGAGAATGTGGATCCCCTGACAAATTTTGAAAAAATCTTCATAGTGCCCATGACAAGGTCTGTTCATGGCAAACCCAGAGCCACCTCTGAGTGTACATAGCCCTTAGCAGGGAAATTTTGTCTGTAAAACCACTGAAACCCCCCACCTGTATTTTAAAGACTCGTATTAGTTACAGCAACCCAAGAGGTGTGGGCCCAGTGTATCCATCCAGGGCAGAAGTTCCAGCTGCTGTGGGACACCTTGGCACCCAGCTTATCCTTGCAGGGCTCCCTGCCACCACGGGGCATATCTGAGGTGATGGCTGAGCCTGATGTCCCCTTCACCATGTTGTCACTGTCTGCATTGCCCCAGGCCAGGATGTCCATGGAAACCATCTGTGGTACCATGCATTTCTCACTCCGCCCTTTTCACTGAGCCAAATCAACATGTGCCCATAGCCCAGGGGTGACCAAGTTGCTATAGGGGGCAGTTCCCCAGTCATGTGGTCATTGTGGGGAGCTGCTCCCACCACCACAGAGGAAAAAACAACCCACCAGCATCTTAAAACCAGTTTGCAGCCCCCAGGCACCTGGGGGTTGTTTGTTCAGCTCCTTTCATTTCAACATCTCATGTGAGAGGCTGGGAGCTGGCATTCACTGCTCCTGTGGTGCCAACTTTGAGATTGTTTTATTTGATTTGCCAACCAAAATGGGTGGAAGGGTGGGGACTGTATTTTTCCCTTTATTTTTGTTTTCAAAAAACCCTTCTGGCCCTGGGTGAGGCTGAAGAAGCTGAGTAGTTTCACGTCTATCTACTCTGTGACAGTTACCTGCCTACAGCACAACCTGACTCCTCCAAGCAGAAGAACTGGGTGTGGGTGGATGGCCTCCCTGTCTAGGTGGGGAGAGCGAGCTCTCAGCCACCTCCCACAGCATTTTTCTCCCCACCAAGCACACTGGAAAAGGCTGAGCCCCTCCTTCCTTCCTCTGGCCAGCGGATCAAAGGAAAAATGAAGTCAGCCCATGGTCCTGGGAGAAGATGGGGCAGGCTGTGAACTCCTCAGCAGCAGTGGGGTGATCACTGCACTCATTTTGCACAGCTGCAGGGAAGGGGTTTGTCACTGAAGCGCCCAGGGAAAGCCCTGAGCCATGTGTGGTTGACACCCTGAGGCGCTCTGAGCAAACAGAATACCCATCCCCACCCCAAGCTGTGTCCCAGACAGTGACTCTCAGGGATGGGATGAAGTGCATCTGGACTTTCTCTGGAGCCTGGCTGTACGCTGTGCTTCCCCAGGTGACTCACAGAGCCTTCTCAGCATCTCTGCAAGCAGAGCAGCCCAGGAGGGTTTTTCCATCTCGCTCATGGCTATGAAGAGACGGATGTTCATGAGCATCTTCCAAAAGTTCAGCCATGAGCAAATGATGCGCTGTGCTCTTCTGTGCCATGCAACCTGCCAGGTCCACCCTGCCAGCCACAAGCCCACAAGATGCTGCCACAAGGCTTTCCTGGCATCTTGGCCTTGCCCACCCTTCTGGAGCCTCCTGAGAGGCTGCAGGGAAAGTAAACGTGCCTGCACCAAAGCCAGGCGCTGCAGGGAGTGAGAAATCCTGGCTGATGAGCACACACCCTGCCCTGCTCCGCTGGCACCGGGCACGTCCCTCCCTGTTTGCCCATAAGATGCCCCTGCAGCCACGACCCACACCCTGCTAATGAGCCTTTAGTTCCCCTTGAGGTGGAAGATGCCACATCCTTTCTCCCTTTTCAGACTAATTACAGTGAAACAAAAGGGGAGATGCACCATACCAGGAATGCTACCGAGCCTGTGAGTCCCCCACCCAGCGGGATGAGGTGGGAGTTCCTGATGGCACGGATACAGGAGCCAGCAGCCAGCCTCCCACTCCTCTTGCTCAACTGCTGGCGCCACCAGAAAAGATAACAAACATCTTTCCTGCTCTTGTGATGGGCCTAGCAGCAAAAGGAAATTTCCAGGTCAGAAGGTCCTGCTGGGTAGCCCATGCTCCAGGCTATGGGGAAGAGCTTTAATCCCATTTTGCTCCCAGTGTAAGCACTGCATAGGACTGGGAAGACCCACGTGCTGCACACCCCAGGCACTGCCTTGGGTTCTCCCCTGCTGCCTTCAAACTTGATCTCACTTCCAGCACTTCCACTCTTCCCAAGAAATGGCACGGCTGCTGCTAATTCCTTCTGAATACCTGCAGCTTCTGGAGAAAACCCAACAGGACTTTATGTTTTCTTGTCCTTCAGTAGCTCTGCAAGCCAATAGTCACAGTGTGCCAGGCCATGGTAGTCTGAAGGCAGCTCTGCACACTTGGCATGAACAGGGATAAATGCACCAAAGGGATCATCCTGTTCTACCCTAGAAGGGGGAAAAGGTCAGAGTGCTGCCTGGGAACACAGGCTAGCTCTGGGAACACCACCATGACCTTTTCTCTCCCTGTCATGCCTGGCCACCCCAGCTAGCACTGCTCTTCTCTCACTTGCAGGGAGCATGCTCACAGCCAGCTATACCAGCATGAATGGGAAGAAAATCAGACTTAGGAAATTGGCCTGAATTAGTGTAGATGTCAGTCTTGGGCATCCTTTTCTGCAGTTTCACTGGGTTTGATTTGCCTGTCTCAGCTGTCAAAGCTATTCCAGATGCCCTGGCTGAAGCAGGCATGCAAGGATTAATCTGTGCTCTCCTCAGGCCCAGTATCACCTCACTTCAAATGGAGATGTGAGACTCAAGAGCTACAGTTTCTTTCCAGCTAGATTCTCTCCATTGGCTTTATCTCTTCTGAAACATCTCTGTTCTGCTTCCTGGCCATGGGGGCACTACTGCAAAAACAACAGCAAATAAACAAACAAACTCCAATTTCATTCAGCCGGGGCCTCTTCAGAGAGCAGCTGGTCACTGCCTGTGTAGGATCCAGGATGCCTTCACCTCCTTACCTGCCCATCTTCATGTGGCTGCTGGCAACCCTAGCAGGGCTTTCGGTCATGTCCCATTTCCTCACCTCCGAGGCAGGGCTGAAACCATCTGAGACAGCTGCTGCCCATGGCCTGACTAACGTACTTGCCTTAATGGTTACTCGCTCATGTTTTACCCCTGGGTAAAATGATAAGGTTCTGGGCCAGGTAAAACACGTTCAGACATTTCTTCTTCACAGCAAGCTGATTCTCTGCTGTTAGAGTTGTGCAAAACCAAGTTTGTGTGTGGTTCTGGTGCATGTGTTTTTACTGTGAGCCCTAAACCTCCAATGCACAGCACAGTCCTGCCTGCTGATAGCTCCTAAACAACTTCCTCCTGTTCAATCACTAATTAAGCAGCAGGGAAAACTAGAATATAAACCATAATAGAGGCAACTGTATTGCTACCCAGTCACTTAAAGCTGGAATAAAACTTTTCTCTAAGGAGAGCAAATCACCCTCAGTGGCAGCCAGAAACCACCACAGGCTGCTCCTCCAGCTAAGGGAAGCCCTGCTCAGGATTTTCAAAGGATATTGTGAGTTTGAGGCTCCCCAGAGGGGGAGGACTGGCCTCCACAGGCCAGTGCTCAGGGCTGGGTATTTGCTCAGCATCAGCCTGGGGAGGGCAGTGGGCACTGCTCTGGGGCCAGGCTCCTTTCACACGGGCATTGCAGCACCTTCTAGGCACAGCATGGTGGAGGCCACCCTTACCTCCTGCTCCTGTGGAAAACATCTCCATGGAAATACTCCTGCTCACCTTCAGGCCAGCAGCTCTCTGCAGGCTCGGCAAGGGCTGCTTGACCATGTCTCTGGAATAAGAAATCAATGCCTTTATCTCACATTCTGCCACAGCGCGTGGATAATTTGATGCAATTGTGTAGCCGCCCACGCCTTTAATTAATCAAAGAGTTTTTCACGCAGCACTGTGCAATATTTTATTTCCTAACACCCCTGCTCTGGTGTACTAGGGTCTGTTGTAACATTTCTTACCCAATTCCAGCACTGAGGGCTATGCAGCCAAGAAGAAGATGGATCACATGTGTGGAAATCTTCAGTGTTGTCTCCAGAGGTGGCTGCCAAGGAATCAGAAGCTGAGTTAATCAGAGATTCACAAAGAGATTTGGGAAAACAAAACAAAAACAAAAACAAAAATGAACCAGCCAACAAATGAAAACAACCTCAGGAAGAAAACAGGAAGAAGTCAGCAGATTTCCAGGGGTTTCACTCAGGAAGCTCAGGAAAAACTGGAAGACATCAGAGAATCTCCTAAAAAACTGGGAAACACCTTGCTAGAGTTCACTGTTCTAGGGCAGAGCTGAAAATCCCTTCCAAGGGGCCACCACAACATCTTCCCCTTCAAACCTTCTTCTGCCTAGCTTCATGTTGGTGCTGTTGGTGGGGAAAAGGGAAGTGCAGGTAAAGCCTGGAGATGGTTGAGCTAAATGCTGAACACTGAAACAGAAGTTCCTGAAAAACGCCTGTCCACACCTGAGAGCTGAGCAGCCCTCCCACATCACTGAGTGCAAATGGAACTCAAAGCCAATCTTTCCAGGCTCCCTCAACATTGTGTCAACACCAGCCAGGGAAACTGGGACCTGGAGACTGAGGCAGGGGTGAGCAGAGAGGTGGCCCCACACAAGCACTGCCCATGACTGCCAGCACAGCACCGTTCTCCACCTGCCAGCCAAGGTGGCTGCCATCCTCTCCAGCTCCCCAGCTTCTCCCTGGGAGCTGCACAGCGGCTCCACGGCACAGCCCCGAGCTGCAGCAGGTTCCTGCCCAGCTCTGGGGAACTCTTCTCACATTTGGCCTCCACAGAGCAGGACCCACACGTGCCATCAAACTGAGGTGCAGGCCCCGGACGAGCCGCTGGCAGCCGCAGCCTCACAGGTGTGCTCGGAGTGCCAGGAGCCGGGCCGAGCCAGGCCAGGAGCCGGGCCAGGAGCCAGGCCAAGCCGGGCAGGGAGCCAGGCTGAGCCGGGCCAGGCAGGGCTTGGTGAGGTGCCGGGCTCCCCACGCAGCCCGGCTGTGCCGTGGGAGCTGCAGCCAGGTGCTGCTGTGGGAGTTCCTGGCTGTGGCCTGCGCTCCCGGCAGTTCCCCGCTGGTGTTTTCTCAGCTGGGAGAAGCAATGTGTATCGCTCTGGCAGGGAGCACTGTGCAGCCGAGGCTCTGTGTGTGAGGGAGGGGAAGGTGGAGCAGCCCTGCTGCCCTCAGGCACGGCTCGCACGGTGCTGCGAGCCCGGGGTGCTGCAGCACGGGGCACCCATGCAGGGCTGCTGCAGGCTCTGGCTCTGAAGGCATCTCTGGGCAGAGGCTCACCAACTAAGGGCACAGCTTCTCATCCCTTGCACCCAAGGGATGCCTGGGGTCAGAGGAATCATCTCTCCTGGTTTGGCAGGTGATGGGTTTTGGTCTGCATCTTCTGAATTTCTCGTTTGTGCTGGACTGGGTTGGGATGGGCACAACACTGGGGGATCCCCCATGTTCACGGCCAAGGGCAGGAGAGCAGCAGCATTCCCAAGAGGCGGCCGCAGGAAGATTTGTATTGCAACACCAACAAGTCACTTGCTTATTCCGCCCGTGTCAGATAAACAAACAGGAGCTGCTGCTGCTGCCCTCGCACGCGGGGTGCAGGGGGTTGAAGAGGCGGGTTTATAACCTCGTGCCCAGGCGGTGAGCGCCGGAGGCGGCCGGGGGACAGGCGGGTCCCGGGGCTGGAGCGGAGCCGCAGCCGGGCTGGGGCCGCCAGGGGGCAGTGGCCGCCCGGCCGCGCTTTGCGCCCTTCCCTCTTCCGCGTGAGTTTTGTGATTTGTTTTTGCCCCGCAAATCGCCTCGACAGGGAATCCACGCGGCGGGAGACGATGGACACGGGAGAGTCCTGGCTTCTGTGCAGCCAGCTCTCAGCTTGTCTCTTGTTTCGATTGTTTCTTTTTTTTTTTTATTTTTCTTTTTTTTTTTTTTTTAAATACAAGTTCTTATTTGTTTCTCTTCAGTCTCTCTCTCTTTTTTTTTTTTTTTTTTTTTTTTTTTTTTTTTTTTTTTTTAAGTCTGCTCCGAGACACTCATTTTGAGACTGCTGTCAGCTGAGCAGAAGAGGAAAAGCACCATCTCCTCCCCAGGCCTGCCGATTTGTTTCATTGTTCCCCTTAGCCCCACACCAGTTTCTTTGCTGCACATGGCTGTGCCATGACGGTGTCTCTCAAGCTTTCAGAACTCAGCAAAGCTGATTGTACAGACAGAACTACCCTGCTAAATATTAACCAACAAGCTTAGTCTTCGCTTGGCCTTGATGCAGGCAATAATGAGACTGCATCTTCCAGGGCATGATTCAGAGTGGGAATCTAATATGCCCTGAATGGCTCCCCTGGGACTTTCTTGCCACTGCTGATGCAGAGAGCCTAATCTCCTACCCTAGGCTGTTGGGAGAGACAATGTAAGCATCTCCCTTGCATGCTGTAATGGTTGGTATCAGCCCAGCTGCTGGTGAGTAATTGCTGAGCATGCCAGCAGGCACACACCTCCTGTTGGAGCACGTATCCCCATCATCCACTTTGGGAAGTGGCACAGCCAAAAAGCCACTGGCTGCTGTGCCCACATTACCACAAAGGCAAAGGGCAGTGCACTGTGACACTGGTGAGAAAATCAGCTGAAAGGTTCCCCAGACACTCTTAGAGTATTCAAATCAAAATCCAGTGCTTCCTGGGCCTCTTACAGATATTGCTGTGGGAGCAGGGTGGGGCGTGGCACTGCTGTGACTGCAGTCACCAGGGCAGAAGCACACTGGGCACAATCAGTGCCCTCAGGTGTAGCAGGGACCCTTCAGGCCTTGGCTTCAGTGCTACAGGTACACAGCCACAGTATAGCACCCTCAGTGATACCTCTCAGTGCTCATCCATGCCCTGGACCTGTAGCTGCAGATCCCTTGTCCTGCCCCACTTCCTGCATCTCCTGCCCCCCAATCCCACAAAGTCTTTCCTTTACTCACCTGTGGCCCCAGGCACCAGGCTTATTTCATGAAGGCAGAGTTGATGTTCCTAAGAATAAACCATATGACACTAGGGGTGTCTGCAAGGAAGTCAAAACATTTTAACAAAACCAGTTAATCCTCCAAACTCTCCCCCCAAAAAAACTACTGTGATCAGTTTAAGCCAAGGAAGTCCATAGCAACACTCACCCAGCAGCAGGGCAAAGGACAACTACCATATACCTCTGAAAAAATTTTGGCTCCTTCATCTTAGGGAAGCAAGCTGGGAGAAAGCCACAGCCAGTCCTTGCCAACAGAGCATAAAGATTATCTTCCTTCCTGTTTATTTGACCTTCATGGCCAGTGTATCCAAATATCAACAACAAAGCTCCAACACTCCAGCCTCCACCTTCTGCTGTGTGCTCAGGAAGACAATTCTGCCACGGGTCACAGAGAGGCAAAACAACTCAGGACCCAGAAACCACCAGCTGGAGCCTGGCAGGCAGAGAGAGCTGTTTGCCAAACCCCTGTTGCACAGGCACAGCCCAAGGGGCCAGGCAGGGCAGCCCTGCAGGGCCTGCCACGGCTCCCCACTAACCCCCACCCCACCAGTGACAAGAGGTACACACTCCATAGCTCAGTAAATCAGAAGGGCAAACAGCCCAAGCTCTGACTCGGTGCAGGGCTGGGCTGCCCACGTGGTTTTCCCATGGAGAAACAACTTGGGAAGAGGCAGAGTGGGAGGCCAGGTCCTGCAATCCTTCCCCCATGGCACAGGCAGCTGCTTTGCTATCAGGAAGGGGGTTTGCTGAGGCACACAGGACAGGAAGAACATGATGGGCAAGACACCCTCCACAGGCTCCACTCAGACACTTGCCAGGTTTTGTTGTGTCTGGGTAAGCTTCATTCCAGGGGACTGCTAGCTTCAGCACGCTTAGGACTAACAGCAGAGAAGGGCATGCACGTCTTCAGAGGTCCACCCAGGCTTGCAAAACACAGCTGGAAGCTTGTAATGGATCCCTGCCCTGAAAACTTCATGCTTGCCTATGAAGCATCCCAATATCCAAAGGCAAAATTCCAATGGGTATGGGTGGAGGGCAAAAGGGAGAGCAGCAGCTTGGGATTCCTCAGCACTGGAACTCTTGCTGTAACCTAAGCAATGTAGAGGTTCCCCACTTCAGCAGTGGATCACAGCAATCAGAAATGACAACCATATTTGAAACCTACCTGTTCAATGGAAACTGAAATCTTGTTTCATGTGATCCAGTTTGCTCATCTAGAGGCAGAATCCATCAGCTGAAACAGCAAATTCTCACAGCTGTTCTAGTAGCACTTATCTCTTTGGAGACCAACATACTAATTTTTAATACCACATTCATTCATTCTGCCAGAGTGCAACCAGTGTGCTGTTACCTCTGGATATTCATATCTGAAGTCAACTACTTCTCTAATAATTTGGGAAAAGCAACAGCAATCAGAACCACAGAAATCAGACAGGCATTCCCTATCCCAATTAAACCAGCTCCTAAGGGAGGTTGGGGCAGCCTCTTCTTGTAAGACCTTTGTGGGGTTTTCTTGCCACTCTCCCCATTTCTAAGCATTCTGTCCCCATCATAACCCATAAAAACTGTAAGACAGCCATGGGGCCCCTGTCAGAAACCAGTGATGAAGCTGGTTAATGTGGTGGTCCATGGACAGAAGGAAGCCCTCAGCTGATGGAGGGGACTCCATTCCCATCCCCTTCAGAACAACCACCCCACCAGCTTTGACCTGTTTCTTCAAATCCTTGGAAGAAAAACTGAGATGCAAAGGAGAAGGAAATGGCTTTGCTAGGATGCATAGGGTGATGAAGAAAGCCTTTGGTGCAAGGCTAATTTCCCATTAAAGGTCAGCACTGACCCTGCCTGCTCCAAGCACACACACTCTCCCCTCCAGCAGGACATGGAATGTGGGCACTAACTGGTGCCCGGCTCAGAAAAAAAATATGGAAATCTGACGAAAGGCCAAAAAAGAGCCATGCCAAAGGCTGAAGACCTCACAGTTCAGCAAGAGGCTTAGAGAGCTGACCTGCTGCATCTGTCAGAAAGGCAGCCGATGGATGGGCGATGGCACTTTGGACCACATAGATTCTGTGGGGACAGAAAACTGCACCCAAGGGTGACACTAAGCCCCAGCTGCTCAGAGGAGGACATTTCCAAGAAGGAGCACAGGGAGGAAAAGAAGGTGCTTGGGAATTCAGTGTCATTTTCAGTTCTGGCTTTTATTTTCGTTCACTTCAACAACAAGGTGTTCGAAAACACAAGAGGCGCCTTGGTGCAGGTAACATGGTCATTGCTACAAGCATTGGCAGATTCTCAGCTCCATTAAGCCATTAACACTTTGATGCATCAAAACAAAACAAAATCACAGCTCTACAGGGGAGGGCAAAAGCTACAGCAGTTCAAACTCACTTGACATTCCAGTTAAACAGAAGTGGGCTCCATAGTGACATACAGTAGAAAGGTTTTCACAGCATATATTTTAATCATTAGTGATGCAGCAGAAAAACTCCATCTCGCCGCTGAGTTCAAAAGCAGATGCTGAAATTCTTGTACCAATTCTGGGCACAGCATTAACTGCATTAACCTTTATAGTCAGAAGCTCCCTAGATCCTAAAATGACAGTGTGTTTTGTATCAGTGTATGTACAATACTGAAGCAGCTCAGAAGGACTACACAATGGAGATCCAGAACCTTGGAGGTGAGAAGAGTACAGCCTAATTCACCTCCAGGGATTTGTAAAGTACCTGCTCTAACTGTCTCCCCACTCTAACACTGCCTTGCTGAATTAATCCTTGCATCAAGTCAAGAGCAGAACGACCCTCATGTTTTTGTATAGAAAAAAATAAAGAGCTATAGTAAGTTCTCACACTGGGCATGTTAAATACTTTGAAATCTAGGACACTGCTCTTTGAAGTGTTACAAAATAAAATAGTACCATAGGCTTTCAGTAGATAATTGCTCCCCCCTCAACTGCAAAGTAACACAGTAATCTCAGTATGAAAAATACAAATATATTCATCCAGTGACTGGCTGTTTGTTACATGATTTGTAACTGTATGCCTTCTGCATAAAAATAATAATTAAAAAACAGAAAAACAAACAACATTTAATTGTGGTTCTGTCAAACCCCATCTCCCAAGAAGAAATAAATCGGATCATGTCTTACTGTAGGAAAACAAAAAATTACACATACAAAAAATATTTATATACAAACTTGAGAGTGTAACCATCTGGCATTACCATTTATAGCTAGCCAAAACAGGCTTGCAGAGCCACCAAAAGGCAATCTTTGAATGCAACACAGATCTGGTGCAACAGACAGATGGAGGATACTAACCATATCACACTTAAATGAAATTCGTGACACAGAGCAGGGCCCACAAACAGCCACTGCATTGAGACAGGAATCTTCAGCTGTAGTAAGGTAAGATACTTCCTTTAAGCTGCTTTTGACATCTTTTCCCAGAAAAAAAAAAAGAAAGAAAAAAGTCAGGCTTACTGTTAAAAAGAACCAGCCAACTTGAAAGCAGCTGTGTTAGCCTTGCTCCTCAGCTTAGGTTGTATACCTTAGAATCTCAGTACTTTGGCTAATAAAAATGTGAAAACACGTATTGCTCAGTTATTCATCCACAGGATCACTAGAAAGCAGAGGAAATGCTTCAGAGCACAACTGTGGTAGAACCAGTAAAGAAAAAAACAGAGAAAAATCAATTTCTCATGTAAACATGGCTTATTGCAATAACAACATCCATAGTTCCCAGAGATTATCTTTGCTTTAAGGCAGCTTACGGCTATTCTTCTAGTTGCTTGTCACTTAACCTATAGCAACAAACACAACCAGTTACACCCCATTAAAGATATATCTAAAGTCTCGCTTTCTCCCAAGTAATCTAGCATGATCCAAACAAAAAGTTGTCCGAGTTTAGGGTAGCTGAAGTCATACAAATGGGCATGCAGATCTCACTCCTCCATTTAACTGGAGGCTAGGTGGGCAAATCCTTATGCTAAACTAGGCAGGCTGCGTGGCAAACTCAATTCTACAGCTTAAATGTCAGGAGTATTACGGCATATGGTTATATGTACAGTATTACAGTATACTGTTAAAGGTCAGGTGGGGACAGCATTCAAGTGACCCGTAGCTTTATTTACACTTCCAAGCCTAGGACACAAACCAAGACATACATAAGAATGCAACCCAAAACAAGGGGAAACAGCAGGCTTGGTTTTTCCAGAGAAGTCGAGGGACAAGGCAAAAGCAGGATGCAGGTGCTGTCAGCGCTGGCCTGCCCAGCAAAGTGCATGTGCTGTCTCCGCTGGAGAATATTACACATGAACAGAGCACTCAGCTCCACGGGAAGAGGCTGTTTAAGTGCAGCGTTCAGCAGACTGATTCCCATTTATTTTTCAGATAAACTGTCAGTTCAGGGTGGGTTGCTTGGGGTTTTTTTGCATTTGGTTTTGTTGTTGTAGTGCGCTTGGATGCTTGGGTTTTTTTTTTTTTTCCAGGGTTTTGGGGTTTTTTTAAGGCTTTTTAGAATTGTATTCCAACCTTCCTGCTTTACGAAGTGGGATAGCTGGGTGAGAGAAACATGTTTCAGGTCAGGGCACCCACAAGGTGTGTGAGGATTCAAAAGTCAAGAAAAGAAGCCCTCTACCCAAAGGAAAACACAAAATGAATTGGCCCTCTCAAGAAGGTCAACGGTAGTCAAGGAAATACCACCCACCTTCCCCCTTTGCTCAGCTCTTCCCCTTGCAAGAGCTGGGGTGGAGGTTGCAGTCCAGGAGCACGACCTAGACAGCACCCAGGGCATGACGTAGCAGGAGTGAGCAAGAAGGTTCCCTCCGCCCTCCGTCTGGGGGTGCAGTACCAAGCAGAAGGAAGACAAATGAAGGGCTGAGCAGTTCGTGGCCGGGGCGGGGTGGAGGGGGGCCCGCAGGTCTCACTCCCCCTCCTCTTTGATGCGTTGCTGTTTGTTGCGCCGGGCATCCATGTCGAAGTTGAAGTCGTTCCACTCGTCGCGGGGCGGGAAGGAGATGGTTTGGCGCAGCGTGAAGCGCACGGCGTCGATGACCCGCTCCCCGCGCGTCTCGCTCGAGCCCACGCTCACCGTGGAGGCGCCGCTGGGGGTGCGCAGCAGGTGGGGAGGGGAGGAGAAGTCATGGAGCTGCCGGTGGTCCAGGATGCCCTTCCAGATGGCATGGCGGAACTGCTCCGGGATCTTGAGGCTCACCAGATCCTGCAAGGCAAAGCGCAGGGCTTAGCACTTAGGGCTTATCCCAAGGGGATCCCAGGGCAAGCTGGGCTCACAAGGAGTGAACACAGCCTCTGGGCCACCAAGAGCCACCAAAGCTGCTAAAGCCCAGGTGGCCACGATGCACAGCAGAAGACAAACCACTGCTCCTGGAAGTGGTGGCTCACTCTGGAACATGTGTGGCCATGAGGCAGCAACAGCCTGCTTTGAAGGCACAAAGTCTGTTTTTAGGTTGCACAAAACACTTGTTCATGCGTAAGATGTGGTGAGCTACAGCTAGAAGCTTAACTGGACTGCAAGGCCTCCAAGACAACCTCAGGGACATCTGCTGGCTGTCAGTGGTGGGGGATGCTGGATTGCTGAAGGTCAATGGCCAAAAATTTCCATGTTAATTACAAAGCCTGCAAAAGGATTTTAGAACTCAAGCCTGAGCTCCAGTATCCAGAGCTCTGGGTGTGACTCTACAGGAACTGTCTTAATTACTTTAACATAACCAAATTTAGTAACAGACACATAGCCTTAAAAAACCTGTACTTTGAGGCCCCATCATTTCTGGTGCAAAACATGAGGGTTGCATTACCTAAACTCTAGGATACACAGATTAGCTTCTGAAAAAATTAGCCACCAATTTCAGTTAATGTGGGTCAGCTTTTCTAATTAGAGCAGCAGAAGGAAGGAAGGCAGCCCATGCTAGGGAGCAACAGCACCACAGTCTCCTAAAGTTTTGGGGGGAAAAAAATGGGACAGCCAGCTTAGAAGAGAGCAGTGGCCCTGAGAGGAAGCAGCAACCCTGCAGCAAAAGCCATGCAAGAGTAAAAAAGTGAAAACAACAAACAGGGATGAGATGCCAGTGGCAAGGGAATATTATTAAGGTAAGGCCAGAAAACAGAAGCAGGGAGGGAAAATTGCAGACCACTTCTGGAGAGCCTACTTGTCTGCAGGCGAGTGAGGTGTAAACTGAAACCGAGCCTTGCAGAATTAACAGGCGCGTGGGCTGGGGCCACTTCAGGGGCTCAGACAGACAGAGCTGGGGAAGGGGAGACACTCTCTGTGCCAGGCAAGGCAGTTACAGTGCTGGCCCCAAGTCCAACATCTCTTCTCTATGTGCAACAGCCTTAAACCAAACTAATCATGTAAAAATAGAAGTATACTCAGTCTGGACTTCTGACCTGTTCCTAAGGCAGGGCCAAGAGTGCAAACAAAGGAAATGGTGAGGAGTTACTTACATCCATGGAGTAATGCTCAATCTGATAGATGGTGGTCAGCCCCTGGGTCGTGAAATAATCCACACAGGATGAGCAGCCCAACCTCGCTAAGAAGCTGCAGAGGAGGAAGGAAGGAAGGAGAGAGAAAATAGGATCACCCTGGCTGCAACAGCCCAAACCACAGAAAAACCAAACACTCAGCCAATCTGCAGCAACAGGAAACAAAGCTTTCACCCTTGGCTTGACCTCCTCCAAGACATCCCAGGCCAGCAAGCCACATCGCTGCCACATCAAACAAACGAGGGAGTCCTTCAGCTCAGCACCCAGCAGACAGCCCTCATGGCAGCATCTTGCCTAAGAGCCAGTGCTGCACAGCCTGGGTCTTGAGGCAGGAGGGTTCATACAGACCCTCCTGCCAGGTCATGTCACCCAGAAGGTGGCTGAGCCCACGGCAGCCTGGTGCATGCACAGAGGGCTTTAGCAAGGCATGGGGTCTAGGGCTCAGACACATCATGCACTGACAATCAGCACATTCTTCCCTATGTGTAAAGGAATTCCTCATTTACGGGCAGCATCTTTCATCTGGTTTGACCTCACAAAGGGCAGAGGGGCTTCTGACCCCAGCCACGGCTTCTCAAGGGGCCAGAGGGGAAAAAAAGAAAAACAAGAAATGTTTGCAAGACAGCCTGGCACCCTCAAACTCCACCAGTCCAACAGATGCTGCATCTCTCAGCTTTCTTGCAGTCCTAACATCCCTGTTTCTCTCAGCTGCTCAGAGGTGGGGATTTGAGGCTCGGCGCCCAGAGGGTGCCAGCCTCGGGACTGCCAAGAGCCCAGTGGGATCCGGCGCTCCAGGATCACTCAGGCTCCAGACCCAAGGGCTCTGCTCCCTTCGTGTGGGCAGCGTGCCGGGCAGCCTGCTCCCGCTCACCTGACGATGCTGCAGTCTGAGGGGTATGGAGGAGGGGGGGTGCAGTGGGACGTTGAAGGCATGGAGAGGGGAGGAGGCAGCGCCTGCGTGGGGCTGAGGCCATTCATGTCACCGGTCATGGCCATGTGGGTGCCCATCATGGGAACTGGAGGAGAGAAGGAGGAGCACATTGTTAGCCAGGCACGCCCAGACCCTGGCTTTGCCCCCAGCACAGCACCCAAGGACAGCACCCACAGCTGAAGCAGCCTGAAATCCCCTGTAAAACCCTGCACAGGGCGAGATCATGAGAAGTTTCAGGCAGGGACAAGGACCAGATGACATACAATCCTTCTGGAGCTCTCCCCTCACAGGAGAAAAGTGCCACCATCACGTCACCTTCCCTCCCAGACAGGCTGGATAGAAACCCTGGCTTGCCTAGCCACAGGAGAGGAGCAGGAAAGAGCCAGAAGAGTAACCTAATACAGCAGCCAAACAGCTTTGTTTTCAGAGACAGCAAGAGCACCAGAAGGGGCTCAGCAACAGGTGTGGGCAAGAGTCCAGCTGTTTTGAAATAAATTAAAAAACAAAACACCAACCAAAAAAAGCCCCAACAAAACTTAGCCCCCAGAACCATGTCTGTCATCCTGGATTTACAGGACTGCTGAGCACACAGCAGCAGCCAGGAGGAAAAGAACTGCAAGATGATTCCTTTAAAATTAAGAACTGTCTTAATTGAACCGAGGGAAAAAATGCTGCCAACACTTGCATCTCCTCTGCTGGCAAAGGAAGAAGAAACGAGTCTCAAAAGCCAGAGGACAGTGCGGCCAGCTAGATCTGCAGCAAGAAGCAGCTCTGATCACCCTGTGAGGCTCTGAGCAGGATGCTGAAGCCTTGCCCCGTGGCACACCAGCGAGCAATATTTATTTGGCTCCGCAGGTTTACAGCGAATGACTCCAGGCTCTCCAGCTTAACAGCAGCCATGTGGAGATGCCAAGTTTCCCTGTCCAGACTAGCAGGGAGCACACAGGCAAGAGGAGAAGGAGGAATAAGAGTTTCTTACTGTTGGTTCCCATGCTGTCGGGGATGGTGGTTGGGGTCAGGGCGTTGCGCTGCTGGGGGTTGATGAGCTGGCTGACCGAGGGCAGCTTGTTCATGCTGTTCATTTTGCTGAGTGGTGGAGAGTTGGAGCCATAGGAGGACTGTGACTGCATGGAGGTCCTGCAAACCAAGGAGATGTTAGGACAGGGATAACAGCAGCTGGCTGTTGAAAGTGTGCACCCAAGGGGCTACATGGCATGGGAAATCACTGATACCATAGGAGCATCACAGTTAAAGATCCTTGGAGAATGAGTCAACAGGAAATAAGAGGTTTCCCAGATATTCTCAGCAGTTTTTTGAAGTGAAATACCAAAAAATGGACAGCTTAATTTTTGGTTGAAACTTTCTATTTAAGGAGAAGTGTCTATGCAAGTTTTTCAGTTGAAAAGAATATATGGAATGCCAGCAAACATGTGCCAAGATTTGAAGAATATTTTTAAGTTAAACTCTCCTTGTGGTGA
Source organism: Passer domesticus (assembly GCF_036417665.1). NCBI lineage: Eukaryota > Metazoa > Chordata > Aves > Passeriformes > Passeridae > Passer > Passer domesticus. The sequence continues at coordinate 10,555,137 of NC_087484.1, read as the reverse complement.
AAGACTTTTTCATAGGAACAAGAACTGAGGAAACCATCTCAAACCATCCTAAATGCCCCTGAAACTTGACTGCAGAAACAGTTTTCAGATTGGATCAGGCTTATCACCTTGTTTTTTTTTTCCAAAATTCGTAGCTATAACAGCCAGAGGCTCCTTGCTGAAGGCAGATTCCATGTACTTTAGGGAACAGTACTGAGATGATCAGAGCTGCCTGGGATGCCAACAGGCAGCTTTTGCTGGTGTTAATGCAAACCTGGTATCCAAACCCTGCAGGCTGCTTGCAAAGAGGATTAAGTTCCTGCTACCACCTGACAACAGCACTGGCCTCCCTCAAGTCCATCCAGCCCCAAACTCCACCCAGCATACTCATGGAGTGGGCCAGAGAGGCTGGCCAGAGCTCTCTGCTGCCCAGCCCTGAGGGTCCCAGCTGCAACCCTGCCATGTAAGTGATCCAGACTGCCAAGACTGGGCTCTTCTGAACGGCAGCCCAGCTCCCAGATCGAGTTACGGCTGTGGCATCCCATCTGGAGTGGGGTCCTATGTGGGACATGCAGAAAATTATCATTAAAGCTGGTCCAACAGCACAATTGGCATAGCACTGCCATGCCACAAGGGAGGAGGTTTTTCTCTCTCTGACACCAGGGGCATTTGTAGGACTGGGCAAAGGTTTGGGAAAAGGCACAAGTACCATTCCCAGGCACAAGTACCTTCAAGCCGTGGTCACCCTGCAGAGCAGAGGTCACCACAGAGCAGAGCTTGCCACAGAGCCCAGCACTCCTATCACACTGACCCCATGAGAGTCCAGGGGCACATTCCCATCTTATTTCCCACTGGGAAACTTGTTCCCATCTGGCTATATAACTGGTTACACCAATTCCTGGGAACTGGCTTTCCTTCTATGCAAATAAAATAATTATCACTCCAAATAAGCAAAGTGTAAAAGGAAAGAAAAGGCTCATTCCTAGACAATTTATTAAAACCTTCAGCATTCAAGGTCAAGTTCCATACAATTACATTGTCTCCAGCTTCCTGCACTTTCAAGACTTGCAGTGTTGGGTGGAGAAAACATCTATGCTAACAGGCTAGAGTATCTAAGGCCCTGAAGAAATGTTACCTAATTACACAATTACAGGAGGTACAGAAGGGTGTGAACTGTCCTTTGGCAGTGAAGATGCAGGACAAGATCCAGCAAACTTCACAGACTCAAGGAAGTGGAAAGCACAAGAAGCTTCACAAATTAATATTAACAATGGCAGCAGTTCCCAAGGGGAAGTGAAACTGAGCCATGAAGTTCAGACCTGATTTTTCAGAGTGAAGGGTAAGATTCAGATCTGATGTTTCAATTCCCCAGTTATGAAAGTTGAGGCCAGCCATGAAATTCAAATCAAGTTCACAGTGCCCTTAGCTCAAAAGGCTTCTGAATTTAGGACCAATGAGTATTTCTACTTCATGGGTTCAGGCACTTATCTTGAGCTTCAGCTGAAATTAACACACACCTGAAGAGTCTCTTACAGCAAAATCTGCATGATCTGCAGGTGAGGAGTCAATGAACACAGCAAAATTCTAAATCAAATCAACAAAGGCTTCCCAAAGGACACCGAGTTGCACTGCTTGAGGTCAGCAGTGGGCCTGCCTTTGCCCTCCCCACCACCAACAGTGATCTCAGCAAAGCTAATTAGGAGACTACAAAATACTTGGGGGTAAAAGAAAAACAAAAAGCAATCAAACACAACCCAGCCCAAGACTTTAGAATAAACACTTCAGAAAACAAAGGCATACTTTAACATACAGCTTAGGGACTCCACGCTTATCTCATTCATACTCACAAGAGTCAAGATTAACATCATCAAGTTCAAGGGAGTAAAACAGAAAACAAAAGCTTTTTTTTTTTGTACCCACACTAGTTTCAACTAAGCTATTCCATCACATGAGCACATGTTTTAAAGGCCATCTAGCCAAAGAGAAGTCTCAAGAAAAACCAAGATGCAAAATTTTATTGAAAATTAATGTCACACATCAATATAGCAAGAGCCTTAGAAACACAAGAAAATGTTTTTGGTATTAAGCACAAGGACTACATGGTGTTTGAGGACCCATTTAAAATATATTGCTTTTTTTCCTCGATTTTTAAAAACAGATATAAGAATGTCATGCACAGTGATTTTCATTAAAATTTTACTTACTAGGTCTCAAGAAAGATTAGAAGTCAGAGCATTAACATTTCTTTGATATCAATGCCAATGAAATGCATTTTAATATCAAGGTATAAGGACTTCAATTAAGAGACTATTATACTTCTTGGAACAGTCTGATACAAAAGGCACTGAGTCACATTCTGCAACTGAGTTTTCCCTCTTCAAGAGGCTATGTAATTATTTAGCAAATAACATTTGTAGTTATGCAAGCTCTTATGAGGGCAATCAGTCTCTCATGCTGCAAGGCATATACTGATCATCTCAAGAGGTCAGGAGGGAACTTTCTTGTCCCGTATATGAACAAAGTTCAGTTCACAGTCTTGTATAACTCTACATTTTCCCAGCTCACTGGATAGCAGCCCTTCACCAGAGGCAGAAAACTGCTGGGACAGACCAACTACCTGACTGAGCAGACCAGAGTCCTCGCTGGCTAGAGGAGCACACAGCCATGTAAGCAGCCCTAAATGACATCAAAGGTTCATTAAATGCAATTGGACAGATCAGGCTCAGAGTTTAGGATTTCACCCAAGCCCATGTGCCTGCAGTCTGCTGTCCCTGCAGACCCAGAGCAGAGACACACAAGGAGAATCAGAGCTGTCCAGCTCTGTGTCTGCCCTTTCAGCAGCCACACCAAGGATCACATCCCAGGTTCACACAAGGCCAGAGTGCTCATGGACAGTGGTTTTTAAAGCAAGGTTTCCCACAGGGCTGTGTAACTGGGGTGTCACTGATGTAGTCTAATAAGGGCACACAAGTGACACAGAGGCTGCTCAGTTTCATTAATCTGATTTGAAGGCCCATGAAGCAGCAGGACACTGAAAAGCAGAGATGCCCTTACTCCCCACATCCCAGACTGCTTCTAATCTAAAGCAAGTAACAGTGCATCTTTTCAATCACTCCAGTGGTTTGAAGGCTTGGTACCTCCCTGGGAGCATGGAAAGGAGGAGCTCCAGCAGTTACTGGGCAGACAGGAACTACAGCACAGGGCCAGGGGTGGCAATAATGACTCCCCTTAGATTTCAGGTATGGGAATTTCTCAAGGCAGGCCATGGATGCAATCTGCTCTCCAGGGAATGGAGCTGTAATACAGGGAGTGGATATATATCAAGTAGTTGACACAGACTGATATAACCTGAGTACCTGATAAGGCCCAATTAATCCACTTGGTTATTCCTTGAAAGGAAAAGGCTTATTTTCCTGAAGACACAGAGATGGCAAAGAAGCAATGAAAAGACAGCTGGGGTAAAGTTTTCATTTCATCTGCAGAGGACAGACTACAGAACAACTCACACTGCTTTCAGCCCCAGGTAGTTGATAAAAGAAAAAAAGAATAGCACCTTCTAATATAACCACCTGGTAGTTGGAAAGCAAATCAAGTCACCACTAAGATCAGCATCACAATCATCATCCTCTTACAGCCAAGGGAGACAAATCAGAAAGTCTTTCCAGAAAACAACAGGATCCAAATAATTTACATTCTTGTTCCGTGGAAGTCTGAGAGGCTGTATTGCCCATTAGAGTACAAGGCATTTCCTACAGACCACACCAAATGATGAACTGGAATCTTCCAGTGCAAGCTGTGGATGTCTCCTCAAACTTGCTGGTGAACAGGTCCAGGAGCAGTGTTCTAAATACAGATCATATTTCCCTGTCACAGTACTTCCATATTGCCATCCAGAAGCAGAAGATGCAAAAATCCAGGAATAAACTTTCACTGGAAGAGCAGAAAACAGTGCCAAACATAATCCTACATCTGGGCTGCATTTACAGTTCAGGTTTCCACCACTCACAGGGAAAGGAATCAACTGCCTTTCTTCTCCCAAATAAAAAGGCACAGAACAATGGTGACCTGCTTTGTGATCTCAAAGAATTTCCTGGAATTTCCAGGCAGGGTAACAAGGCACTTGATTTTGATTAGCTTTACACAACGAACAATGGTAGAGCTGCAACTGTATGAAATAGGTACTGCTAGTGCTTAATTAGCTAAGTTATTGATATGCTTAACTCCAGGGGGCTTTTGGGGGCTCTTTTCCATCAGCCCTCCTCCTCTGCTATAGTAGAGCAAGTCTTGCAAAGACATTGGAGATAGCCAGAGGTGGGATATGGCTCCCAAAGGGGATGTCAGTACGAGTCATCACCTGCTCAGAACCCTGCTCTGCTGCCTTGAAGCAGATGTGATGGTCAGAGATAAGAGTCTTCTCCAACTGCATCAGGCTTTTTTTCCTTGGTGGGTGGCCAGGCAGCCTGCTCTGCGTTTGGGAGGCACCTTCTCTTCATGTTGCCTAATCTCACGTTTGTCAGAGCTGTCTGCCCCAAATAAATCCAGCAGACTGCACTGCAGGGCACACAGGTCCCCAGCAGGATTTATACAGCCTCCTGAGCTTCTCAGGAGCTGCAGATCACTGGCATTTGCAACCAAGCTCCCACTGCTCCTGTGTACCTTCAGTAACTTCAGACATTTCTGTCTTGCTGCTGTGAACATTGCAGGGTTCCTCAGAAACAATGCCTGAGAGTGTGGGTTGAAGAACCCCATTCTCCCAACATCAGGGGCTGCTCTTCATGTAAGGATGTTTGAGCACCTCTCAGTGGGCAAAATGTCCACCCTCAAATCCCTTCTCCCTCACTGGAAGTATCCCCATCCAGTGCCATGCTCAACGTGGCCAGCTTAACTCCATGGCGTGTGATTTGCCTGTTGATTGTTCCTCTTTTGTGGCAATCTGGGCTTGGCACAAACCCCTCCTAGCCAAGCCCAACATGAATGGTTTTCAGAGACAGAGTTTGATAAAAGCAGTGTGGGAATTTATGAATCCTTGCTGAGAAAAGTCTTCTGTGCAGGACTTGCTAAACCCAGAAGCACTTCAGACACAATTAGCAAGACCCTCTGGTTGTAGGATTAATGGGCAAGGTGGACATGGCCTGAGGCCACTTGGCTGAGTCAACTGCAACATGTGATGACACTGCTTTCCTTTGAACTATGAGGCTTGGAGAGATGGGGAAAAAGATAGGAAGGTTGATGAAAATGTTAAGGCAACATCTAAACTTCTGAACATCTGTAGGGAGAGGGGCTAGCTCCAACCCCTTTTCACAGCTAGGGCACTAGGGAGTTTTGGACACTCTACCCTTCACACCCAGGGCTGCAAAGGGACAGGGACACTGGGCACACATGGGTATCATTACAACTCTACCACACATTCAGCTTGTACAGTTCAGCCCACCACTTGGGTCAAGCCCACAGAGTCAGGAGGAACTCCCTAAGTTCAATAAAGCTGGATCAAAGTCAGCAGAGCTGGTGCAAAGTCAAAATCACACAGCCTTCCTTACAATTCTGATGTACTTTACAGACCCTTTAGGGCTGGAAATAACTCATGATGCCAAAGTTGAGGGCTTTTCTGCAGAAAAAAAATATTGATTTCTTAGCAGAGCCAGTTCATATAATTATTACCTCTCCCTGTCCAGCAGTACAAAATACATCAGCTACTTATACTAGTGCATGACCAGCACTGAAACAGGCCAAATTGACTATCACAGACCATTTAAACACATATCCTCCGCTTCCATTCCCCGGTCCATTGACACATTTTTTAACTTAAACAAGACAAAAGGCATTTTAAAATTGAGACCTGCTCAGAGAAACCCTGCCGAGTTTCACAAATACAGAAGTAAGAAGAAAGAGTATTAACACATTACAAAAATGTTACACCAAGGGGAGAAAAGTTACACCAAGACAGACAACATTGTGGTTCCCAACCTCACAATGCTATGGGTTACAGCTGAGAGGTCTGTACAAGTGTCTGTTGTTTTTGCAAAGTTTGAGTCCCTTCAGAAGTTTACTCTCACTATTCACTCTGCTGCTATCAGGCTGTGTATTTGCCCCACTGTTCCTAGTCCTGCCAGCTGGGCAAAGTGACCCTGCCAGCTCGGTTTATGGATATACTGATGGGTTTGGGGGGCTGGAATGTTTTAGGATGGCATCGATCTGTTTGGGAGGGTCTCTCCTTGAGTCCGTGAGTTCACTCCTGAAGCAGGCCGAAAGGAGACTGTAAAGAAGGAACCAGAGAAAAGAAAAAGATGAATGTACAGGACCCTTTGCCAGCCACCAAGAGAGAAACAGTTACTTTCCACCTTCATGATCACAGCATGGGCTTTCAAAGAGGGAAAAAGCAGATGTCTTAGCACCTACAGTAAGGGTATGTAACAGGGAGATTTAGGAAGCTGGAAAGCCCCAGGCACAAGTGAGTGCTTGGCAAGGAAGGGAAAACAACCAGTTGATAGAGAAACCTGATGCTGTCCTAGTCTCTTGGGTACAAATAAGGCCCTGATAATGTTTCCAGTGACAAATCTAGGAGAGATGAAAGCATTCAACCAAGAGCAAAAGGAGTAGCAGCTTCCATTGAGTCAATTTCTAACTACAATCACTTCAAACCCAGAATTTGGTGCTAGAGAAGGAGAACAGTGCCTACTGGCCATACTGATTACAGCTCAACTACTCTCTCAGCTTTGAAAAGCTGAGGGGTCCCTGGGGCCACCAGCAGAAGCAGAAGGCACTGTATCCTCAGAGCCCAGAGAGCACTTCTACCTGGTTCCTTTCATCTTGGCCATTCTGCAGTGAAAACACTATCCAGGTGCCTGGAGTTCACATGCAAGCACAGCACTACAAAACCAAACCAAATCATGCAAGAATCCACTGTTAGCTTTCACACCAAAAGCGAGGTTAATGAGGTGAAGGTACAAAGGATGCCTTCCCCAGCAGCCCCCTTCCCACAACGGCAAGCACTGGGATCCCTGCAGCTCAGCTGGAGCACTCCAGGCATTGGATAGCTCAGTTCTGTCACAGCTCACTAATGAGGTTAATTCCTCCTCATTTGGATAGTGAGTTGTGCTGCTCACTAGACTGAAAGGCAGCCAGTGGGCTCGTAGCTGCAGCCCTGCTGATAGGAAAGAAATGTTTGCTGGGGTACAAGATCCCACTTGGATGTAAGAGCCCCCTTTTTTGTAGCCATTGGAAGACTTTGTGAAAGCCCTTCAATCACAGGAGTAGGGCTGGGTGTTATGAACTTTATGGGTCTCTTCCAACTTGAAATATTCTATGATTCTCTGCTGTAGGAAACTGAAACACAGATAGTTTTGAAAATGGCACTCAGCAGAGTGAAACCTGCTACATGAAAAAGTGTTTTCTAGTGAAACCCTAAGGACTGTGCAGGTAGCTCAGTGGGAATATTGATGGCAAACATATTTCACAGCAGGGTAATGAGGAAACATTCCCTCCTCAAAGCATAAGCCACCCCTGATATCTCTTGCAGCAGTAATCATCTGGCAAATTTGCTTTACACAAATGGTAGCAGACTATGAACTCTTCTAAATAAATGTGTGTGCTGCAGTTCAAGTAAGGGCACCAGATCTGACAATGAAAAAGGAAGAATAGAAACTGAAAGAAAAAAAAAGCCAACTTCCCACCTATGATCATGAAGGTATTTGGCATAACAGTAAATAGGAGAAAACCATGCACAAAGGAGCAAGCAGAGAGAGGAGATGAGACAGAGAAATATTGTGGTCTGGCACAATGTGGAGCACTGCAGTATTTTGGTCATCTAGTGGGACACAAGAATGCTGATTGTCACCAGATTTGTCCTTCCTATTCCAGAACAGTCAGACAGCTGCATCTGCTGGCCTGTCAAATGCAATGCTGGTCTGTATGCACACGAGAGCCATTATACAGTTGTTTTCCAAAATGACAGTTTCGTATTTTTAAAACTACCTTTCACCATGATCTTCTCAACCTTACTTTTCCTATTCATCAAAAAAGATGAAGCTCTCCATGTTGTAGGAGTGACAGGAAAAACTTTCCACACACCTAGATAGCTTCTCTATGTTACCCACTGCCCCAAAAAGTAAACTGAAAAATGCAGCATTTCTTCCACCAAGGTGTGACTCTGGATGCTGCTCCATTTTGAGAAGGAAGAACCGAAGACAACTTTCAACATCCCTTTGCCCTGAACGCATTCCTTCAGATATTAAGTCATACCATGGACTATTGAGGAAAAAGCACCAAAACCCTAAGAACCTAAGAAACTATTGCCTGAAATATGCATTTCAGCATAGAGGACCTTGCTTGATGGCAGGCTGTGGACAGAGACAACTGCAGCAGCTCTGGACAAATACTAAAAGTTATTTTTCTCCATGCTCCTGGCACCCTTTAAAGCTCTTAATCCTTCTCCCCTGCATGAGCACACTCAACAACTGAGAAAAATGAGTATATAACTGGACAAGTGCCAGGAGACATGCCAAAAGAAGTTTCATTAAATTAAATGGCTGAACTTCTACATGATGGACTTAAAGGTAACACAAACACCAACCTTATTTGCCAGGAACCTATTCTACTGATATAGAAAGAATGAAAAAAGTAATTATGGCAAAGCCAACTGTCAGCACCAAGGGAAAGCTGTCATCTGCTGCTGTCCATTCCTGCTTACAAAACCATTTCTCAGCTGAAATGGTTGTGGTTCAGGTGAAGCTTTGAAGACAAGCAGTAGAGCACACAAATGCCACAATGCCTAGGAGCTAGTAAATACAACCTATAGTATATACAAACAGTGCAGATGACTGATAAAAGTAAATAACAATAATGAGATTTTTAAGTGCCCCAAAAAAAAGAGTCCGGAGCCCCTGGATGCTCCAGACCTTTTGGCAGAAGGCTTTTCTCACACCTCCACAAGACTCCAGCTGACACTAAAAACACACAGGTTGAAATGTGAACACATGCAGAGATCTGGCAGAAAGCTGTGGTATTGCAGAAGTCCTGAGACAAGGCCAAGGCACTGAAATAAATCCCTACAGGCTCAAGTGGGACTTATGTGGTGCCTTGGCCCCATGCTAACCTCTGCAGAGGAATGAGTTATACCCACAGCCTCCGGACATGCGAGACCCCAGGCACTGCCCTGGCAGCCACCTACAGCCCAGGGGCCATTTTCTGCCACCCGAGACAGCAGGTGAAGCAATGCCCATGAATGACACTGCTTACTGCCCATCTGGGAAGTCATTCTCTGCCCAAGCCTCTGACTGCAATGCTTTGGGAACCCAGACACCTATTTGGCCTTTCTTTTCCCAATCCTCCTCACACTTACAGCACCCAGAGCAATCCCTGCCAGCTGAGTTCAGAAAGGATGGAAAACTTCTCATGAGCAATGTGAAGAGTCATCTGGCAAAGTGCAGTTTTTGACAGTACTTCAGAAGTGTGTATAGAATCTTTTTTTCAAGTGCCCACTCGCTGTAAAGGCAATTTTTTGTGTTTCAGCTTTGCTCTCAACTTTCAGCTGCCTGTTTTACAGCTGAACAGCCTGAAGAGTTGTTGTAGGACTGAAACACCAGCCCTCCAGTGCACTGCAGTGGGGTGCAAGCACTCAGCTGAGCTTGTGCTCACAGTCCCAGCTCTACACAGTCTTAGCAAGGTGGTCAGCTGGATACTCTGGAGAAGGCTCATGTTTGCTGCCATTCCCATGGAGCGATGGGACAGCAGTGCACCCATCCCCCAGCTGGGATGGGCACACACAGCAGGTTTCTGACCACAGGCTGTCAATGGCTCTGCCTTGGGCTCTGGCTGGAAGTCAAATGAGGCACTGAGCCCATCCTCATTCACCCACTGAGGCCAAAAGATGAAATATGTGGGATGAAAGACTGGAGAGTAACCTTGCCAGCAGTCAGGACGTGCACTGGGTGAAGCAGGACTGCTTTGTCCCATTGCTCAGCCCTCAACTGAGCACCATGTCCCTGTGAACACCTGTGCAGAAGCCTTCTGTGTCTCTCTCCTCTCTCCCCACTGCACTGACACTGCAAGCACACTGGTACTCACTGCTTCTGGAGCAAGTGCTGGTGCTGCTGCTGCTGCTGCTGCCGGTAGGTCTCAATCGTGTGCTGGGGAAGGAACTGCATCAGCTCCAGGGACTCTTTGATCTTCAGTAGCATTTCGTACGTCTCCCGTCCCCTCACCTGGGTCACAGGAAAAGGACAGGGGGTTGGGGGAAAGAAAAGCTTTTAAAGGACTGCATTTATAGACCTTATTGATAGTCACCTTAGAAAGTCTTTGAAAATGTCAAGTAAACAACCAGAGCAGGGTGCAAACAGTCTGTTTATACAGTATGCTCACACAAAAATGCTAGCTTTGTTCTAGAGGTGCAGCAAATAATGCTGAAGAGTGATAATCTCACACTGCAGGCTGATGAACATCTTGGTTGTCATATGGCTCAGCATGGATCTATGCCAGCCAAAAGCAACATTCTGATCCAACCTATTTAGACAGAAAATGTCTTTACTTGCCTCAGACATAAGCAGATCTGGTGCTGAATCTTACATGCCTTCAGAAAAGACAGCACATAAATTTGGGAGTTGAGTTTGGCTCTCCCTTCTTCTCCAAGCACACCATGACTTGCTAAATGGCCAATTAGAGATATTTCTTGCCCTTTCCAAGTCTGTACTTAATACAGCATATTTTCACTTCTATCACTGCATTACAATTGCAGTACACATAAAAGCCACAGTATCAGTAAGACAACACCCAGTTTTCTAGAGAAAGGTCATGCACCACAGACCCAAAAATTACAGACGAGGAAATCTAGTTAGATCTCAAATATAGCATTTCCACCAGGACAGAGAGATTGCTTGAGATATTCTCATATGCATAAGCCATTCTTCGCACCTAGTGGGATTTTTAATATTTTTTATTTGGAATACGTATTTAAAATTAGTAGTTCATGGAATTAAAGAAAATGAAAATTATTCTTTCACACCCCAACCCCATTCAGAGTTCTTTCTGAAGTCTAGATGAGCCTCAAGTCACCATTTAAGATACTAAACATAGGGTAAATAAAAAGAGAGAGAACTCACTGGCAAATACAAGAGTTCATCATCTGGGGAGCGTCTTTTTTTGATAGATGTCATCTGTATGCCATGAGTTCCTTGTCGAAAAGCTGGAAGAGAAACCCCAAAGGCATCCCATTAAAAAAAAAAAAAAAGGGTGGGGGGAGAGGGAAGAGAGGAGCATATAAAGAAGAAAAATGCAAAAGAGAGATACAAAAGAGATATGAAGTGCATGACCAGCTCAGATCTGTAGTGCTCTGAAGGGATCTCTGCCTGAGCCACTCCAGAACTGCCCTTGCAGCTCCTGGCTCCTTAAGGCAGACACAACTGCAGATGCTGGCTGGCCATGTCACTTGGGGAAACACATCAGCCAAGGAGTGCTGGATATATGAAAAAACCCTGGCAAGCCACACTTTGAACAAGCACTGCTCTTTACAGGAAAGTTACAGAAAGTTTTGGTATTACAAGGCTCACAAGCTGTTGGTGAATCAGTGATCCACAAAGGTGAGACCACTGGCAGGGAGCAGAACTCACTGAGAAAACAAAGCCCCACTCTTGTCTGCCTCCTGTCATAATCTGTGCCTGCTGTTCAGCCTGCTGCCGTCACTGAGCACAGGGGAAACCAAAGGTGGATTTCCACATCTGCATGTCCAGTGAGGACTTGGCTCTCTTCAGAGAACAGAGAGGTTGCTTGCCAGGGTGTCTGTGATGCACAGCAGGGTTTGTGTGCAGCCTCAGTCTAGATCCCTGTGGCTGGAAGACACCTGCCACAGCACAGAATACTGGCTAGATGAAGCAAAGAATAACAGCATGACCCCAAACAAGCAGTAAAGGTTCAAAAGGTTAGAGTTCCAGACATACAATTGGAAGGTGGCAAATAAACACCCCCTCCACTCACCACTGGCAGGGCTAATCTAACACCAGCAATGCTGCAAGGAAGCCCACACACCCAGACTGTCCAACACAGCTTTGTGAACACCAGCTCAATTTTTGTCTGATTCACCCTGGCAGAACAGATGCCTAATGCCCTCCTTCCTGCAAGCCCATGCACAGCACCACTCTGTCCCCGTGGCACAAGCACCCAGAGACAGCCCCATCTGCCCAGCTCTGCAGCTACTTACGGCGCTTCGTACCATCACCGTTCTTTGTGCTGTCGGACACCTGCTGCTTGCGGATGCTGTCCTCGTCTGCCTTGCGGTCCCTGCCTGGGCAAGCACAAATGCGGGCTTCGAAACACCGGCGGCCCAAGACTTGCCCACTGGGAAGAGAGGTGAGGAGAAACATCAGCTGGCATCTCAGACACCGGCCAGCAGCTCGCAGCTTCACACCACACTCTGCACCTTCCGTTTCCCAGCCCGGATTTCCCAGGTGCTGGGCAACTCTCAGCTGCAATGATCTAAAAAATATCCTACAGCCCCTTGAATTAAGCTGTTCCTAAGGAGATGGGACGCTGCCCTAAGTGCAAGAGGAGCCAGAAGGGTTACACTCACGATGCACAACTTACTCTCTGGTTTCCAGGGTCACAATGATAAGGATTGGGCGGCGGTTCATCCCTCCAACGCAGCTGCTGTTGCACATGAAGTTGTACAAGACTGTGGTGAACTCAGTACCAACCTGGTGAGACAAAGGTGGAGAAGAAGAGATGGTGGATGGAAAGCTCTGCTTTTTCCAAGCCCTCCTCTTGCATTTCCCAAGCTGTTCTGCAAGCGGACCAACATGAAAAAGACCCCCAATACAAAGCTTCCTTAAAAGGGATAAGGAGGAGGGTGTTTCACAGCTCATTTATGACAGAAAGGAAGATTCCTTGTGGTCAGGATATGGAAAGCCCAAGAACCCAACTCCTTTGATCAGGGTTACAACCCCCAACCCTTGTTTGTCGGGGTGCCACCATCTTGAGCTCACAACACACCTGGGGTGGCTCATAGGGGACCAGCACACTCTGCCTCCCGGTGATGGGGTCTTCTACATACTGGGCATGGCTGTTCCCTTCCACTCTGATCAGGTGGCTGGGAGGTGCAATCTGGCCTGCAAAGGCAAAGAGGAAAAAACCAAAAGACTGCTCAGTAAGGTCATGCACAGAGTGGCAAGATCTGCCATCAAGAGAGATGCAGGTGGCCCCAGAAGTCCATCAGAGCACACAGGTGCCTCTCAGCCCTTGAACCATCCCTTCCCAAGATCCCTGCTGCCAGACACCAAAGCCACACGGGCTTTCTCAAGCTCACTCTGGACACCTGTGGCTAAACTTGAACACGGTCTTCCCAAGATCCCAGAAGAAGTGAGCCAAAATGTGAACTGAATGGCAGCTCACAGCAGTTCTTCCAGCAGATAACTCCTGCTGGATTTTCACACCAGCTGAAAGCCTTTATTTCCCTCCCTCTAACGCACATACAAAGCAAATTCCTTCAAGTCTCAATTCCTACTCTTTTTCCCATCAATTACTAGCCCTCTTCTACTCCCTTCCATCAGTCCTGATCGTTAAAAAAAAAGAATCAAGAAGCAAAAGAAATACGCATTTAATTAATGGTCAGCTTGAAAAATCATTCTTGCTTACAGCAGCAGCAGCAGAAGGAAACGTGATCTTCTTGGTTCCTAGGCCACTTTCCAATAATTAAAAGCTTCCTTCCTATAAATTTTAGTGTTTCTACAACATGCAACTAAATTCTGAGGAGAGGAGCCTGCTATGGGTTCATCTCAAGAATTTGTTTTGTGTATTACCTGTTCGTTTCCTACTCAAAACACAGTCTATTTCTACATAAATAATTTATAGGGTTTTTGCCCTTTCTTAAAACTCCATTATTGAATGGTGTCAAACCATAAATCCAGTCCTGTCAGAAAAGCACGTCTTAATATAAAAAACTGATTTGAAGAACTGTCTCGCTCCACTCTGATTTTACACTCCCAAGTCCTTGCTTATTTTGGGGCTTGTCTAGCTAGCTGCACTGTAACCAGCAATGGGATCCAGACTCCTAAGACATCCTGCTAACTGACACCAACCCAGGGTTTTTTTACAGTAGGAGATAAATAATGTATGTAGAATAAAACAGATGCTCATCTGAACTTAAGTGAACTTAAATGACCAAGGCAAAGAGGAACCCAGCCTGTGAGCTTGCAGAAAACCAAAGGACATTTTAAAAACAGCTGCTACTTCACTAACATGAGGAGAAGCAAGTAAAAGATTAAAACATTTATACTGAACTGGGAGTGTTACATGCAGAAGAACGTTGCCTACAGTTGATGCTGGCACTTAGCATTACCCTGCCAGAGATAAACAGCCCCTCTGTCTTTGAGGCATGGATTAAGGACTGGGGATGATATTGCATCCTGTTACTAGATCCCCGTCCCAGCCACATGGAAGCTCATTCCTGAGCACAAGAACAGCTGCTTCTCATTGCAGGAGCAAAAGCAGAGCACAGAAGGGCTGCCAGAGGGGCAGTGCCTGCCACGGGGACAGACAGACATCCATCCGACCTGGGCAGGCACGAGGTTTATTTCAGTGCTTTCCTCCCAAGGACGAGCAGGCACAGGGACAGCTAAAGCCCTGATTGCATGATCCTTCCTGCCAAGCACAGGAAATAAAAGGCAGCACAAGGTGTCACAGGGAGGTCTGTTTCCAGAAGTTTGCTCTGAAGCTGCTGTCACATCCCTCAGTGGCCGCTCATCAGCCAAGCAGCTCTGGAGAGGCACTGCCAGCACAGCACTGCCCTCCTTACCCTCGTTGAACTCGCGGCTCAGCTCGTGGTTTGGGCAGCGTTTGACCACTTCAGTGACGTGTTCAGCTTTCTTGTAGACTGGCATAGCCCTGATGACAGCTCCCTGAGGCGGTGGGGTCATCACTTTGATCTGGATGGGACATGTCTTGGCGATCTGGCAGTACAGCTTTTTCAGTTCGGTGGAATACTGAATGGGGAACAGAGCAAAAGAGAGGCAGAAGTTCAGCTAGGGATAAAGGCACACCAGGAACATGGAGATGGCTTTGTACGTGTAACTGAAAGCACCAGGCACTGCATTTGTACAACTGTGCTTCCAGAATGGTGACAAAACCCCTAGACCTTTACCTGCTGTAAAATAGCAGAGCATAAATCTACATCCTAGCTTCCCCAAAGGCAAAAATCTTCAGATAAAGAGCACTTCATTTACTCGAACAAACAAAGCCTTTATTTCTCTTGGGCACACACTCCCTCTTGCAAAGGACACCCAACACCCACCTAACAAAACAGATGCTATTCTTTTCACAGCATCCTGTAATCCTGGAAGCACTCAAAACCACAGACATAAAAGTGTTTCATCCTGTTTTCTAAGAAGACCTCGTACCCCTGCAGAGGGATTAAATAAAAACATTAACCTTGGAATTGAACAGTACTTGAAATCAAGACCCTGATCAATCTGAGAGTTATACCAAATCTGACATTTCAGCCATCTTTTAAAATCATCTCCTGCATCTACTGAACATCTTTGTAGTAATCCCATCACTTCCAAACTAAAATCATTACATCCAAAAATGAGGTAAATAAAGTCCAGTATTTTATTTTTCAAAGGCCAGAAGATCTGAACAGCCCAAAGACCAGCCCACAGTGACCATAACCTAGAGCACAACCCAGCAGCTGGCTCCAAAAGGGAAGCTGTGACCAAGCAATGAGTACTTGGAACAGAACAAGGTGCCCTTATTCACTGTGCTAATTTGGAGAATATTAGATTTCTCTTAAGATGTTCCCCACTACAACAGTAAACTAATGCAGCATTTTCATAGAGTGTGCTTACATCTGGAAACCTTAACTCAGCAAAACATCAAGGCTGAAGTAGATAGTTTCTTTTCAAAATCCCTCAGCAAAATAAAGGCATCTGCTGAACAGGAAGGATGGCAAGGAAAGTCCCAAGTGGGTCAGTACTGTACAACCTAAACCCATTTTCCTGGATGTCTCCCATGAAGGAGACTCTCCAGTCTTTCCTCCAGTTTAAGGCTGTTCCAAAACACAGCAGGTTTTTCAGAACCCTGCTCCAGAGCCATTCAGTTTTCTCCTGCTATTCAGACATTTATGAGTGCAGAGCTCTCCCTGTAACAACCTAACCCACAGGAATTGCTGGCAATTTCCCCATCTCCATGCCCTCAGTTCTTGCAGACAAAGAAAAGTGAAAGCCCCAAGGTGGTTGTTTCCTCACAGGAAAAGGTCTCTAGGAGCCCTGGGCCAACAGAGCCCTGCTCCCAGCTGTTCAAACACAGCAGTGACAGGTCCATACTGGTCAGGAGCACCCTGTGGCCAGGGACCCCAGTGGGACGGGGAGAGCCAGCGCGTGCAAGGCTGGGTGGCAGATGATGCAGCAGGAAAAGGATTAGCTAGTGATAGTCGGGGATTATTTGCATTTCAGAGTGTACACACTGCTAACATAGGAAAAACCAATCTTGCGAGAGATACTGGGTAGAAGAGAGGGATTAAACATCAACCAAGCCAGTTCCTTCCCTCCTCACTCAACACCATCCTGCCATGTGGCAGAAAAGATGCTACAGGTATTTAAGATACAAAAAAAGATTTCTTTAAAATGCAAAGGCCAAATTGTGCAATGCATTTTATGTGCCTGCAGGCTAGAGATTAAACCCACAAAGGATTTACCCAGCCCGCGGAAACGGGGAACATGCCAAACAATTACAAAAAAAAAAGTTGCGAAACACATCTAGATGGTGATTTGTATCATACATCTTTTAAACCTGAAATTCCTTATTGTTTTTTAATTAAAAAGCAATTCCTTACTGAAGGTAGGAGTGAGCTCACCATGTTGTCTTTCCATCTCAAGAGGTAGAAAAAGAATCACTTATATTTAAAAAGGAAGAAAACCTGTAAAGCATTGTTTCCTTCAACACATCAGTTTGCTCACAGCACTGTGAAAGTTTCAAGGACAGAAAACCTCAAAAATCTCAAAAAGCCAACTAATCACTTGGATGCCTTAACATCACTGAAGCATAAAGAATTGGGCACCCAAAGGTGATGGGTTGAGATGCAAGCATAAACATTGAAGAGCAGGGGTGCACAGAGGGCATGGCATATGCCAGGAGGCAACGTGTCCAGTGTCTGCAGGCATCCAGAGAACTGAACAAATCGAAAGAGATACACACCCTCAGTCACTGATCAGGACTCCTGGTGCTGACTGTAATTTTACATATAGTATCTTCAAAGACAGAAAGCTTTACAAGGGGTTACAAGCAAGGGGAAAACCAAAAATCACTGCTTTCAGAAAGACTGAGATGTACCCAAAACCAGCACGAATACTGAGGCTCGTGAGCAAACAGCACAGCCCCTCTGTGAGCAGAGAAAGGGATCTGCTTTTCATCCACCCTTTGGCACCCCAACTGTTGGACCCCTTTGGCTACAAGGCATTAGACCTATACACTAAATTCACACTGTTAAATTCACAGAAAGCAAACAGCCAAGAGCTAGTGGGTTATGATGAACAAGCCTATCCAACAAAGAAACACTGGGCAGACTCAAGAGCTGCAGGTTCCGGCCAACAACTTGAACTTGGCATGTCAGGGAAGGAGGGTAACCAGGAGCCCACCTCTGCCTCAGAGCATAGTCAGGATGTGGGAAGATTTAGTGGCAGTGCCCAGCAGAGTCAAGAGAGGCAACAGGGGGCCGAGCTGCCTTTTTGTCACCTGACTGCAAGAGGAGTTCAAGCCTCACAGGCACTGCACAGGGCTTGGGGACATGGCACAGAGCCATGATTTCACATGTACCCCAGGCAGAGACGCCTGTGAGCGTGTAATCGCTGAAGGGACAGTCATTTAACACCGGTGTAAATCTGTCCACGGGGTACCTGCTGTCAGACAGAGACAGGCTTGAGTTTCCCACCCCGCCAACTTTGCTGCAACCAGGAGTAACCTGATGCACAGCCATTTACTGGCATAAATAGATGCCAACAACTAGGTCATAGTGACTTCGTCCTGGATCAGTGATAATCGCTATATCCACAGAGGAAGACAGGATATTGTATATAGATTTCAAAGCAAAGGCACTTCAGAAAGAAAACCCGAGGCAGAAGCTGTTTGTGCACTCAGATAGTGCCTGAAAGCGAGGATCACTCTCTTGGCACAGGTGCTGCTCCTCAGTGTCCCACACCACCCCACCCTGCAGGAGGTGACAGTCCCCTGCTCACCATTTTGCTGTGAACTGACACTTGCTGTATGAGGGGTAAGATAGTGAGCAATTCCCAGAAATCCAAAGCATGACTATTAATCAACACACTTGAGCAGGAAAACTAAATTAATTAGGAGTACCAATATAAAAAATTAGTTTGAACAAATAAAACAAGTGTATCAGTTAACAAGATGACAACAACCATTATCTAGCAGTAGGAACAAATCTGTGAGGAGCCTGAGGAGTGCAACACCACTTCCACCAGAGTACAGACCTGAAGGCCATTTAAAACAAAAGAGATGAGCCTGGAAATGTGTTATCTACTCAAGAGGGAGAGGAAAGAGCTTTAGCTCGGACTTTTCTTTGGGGTTCAACTGCTGCCTGTCAGGAATTTAGCTTTTTGCTTAATAATACATTTTAAAATGAAAGGTGCAAACGTTCCAGTGCCTTTAGCTCTGCTCTCCCCACCTGCCTGGGCAGACATACTGTATTGCCCACTCTTGGCACCCTGGCTGGTAATTCAGTATCACAATACACACGCCAGCTACCACCAGGCAACACCTGTCTGATTTCTTAGTAAGCCCCTTCTACTGAAGGTGTGTCAACAAAGGGTTGAAAGGCAAAACCAAAACATTCTTGAATCTCAAATGGAGAATTTTTGCTATAAAGGACTGTAGTCTCCTGAAAGGAAGTGCTCAATGCAATAAAAGCCACAATGGCTTTTTACCAAGTACTCAATTCCTCTGCAAAACTCTGATGCAGTGAAATCCCCCAAACACTACTTTCAAAATCTACCTCTAATATCTGTTTTACCATCTGATCCAGCAGAGGGATTATGGCTCCTAAATCTTTAAAAGGAGTGGGGTTCAGTCAGCTCTACAAATGCTGACAGATGTCAGCTTGAAGGTGATCCCAGAGGTTGGCTTAAGGCATTACAGCTCCCTGAGCCCCTCCTGCTCAGATCAACAGGTCTTTCAAATCTTTTGCAAGCTTCTTTCAAGCAGTCATGTTTTAGTTCAACTCAGTTAACTAGATTCATTTTACTTGATGTTTTCAAAGCTGTCAATCAGCTACGCTTTCTCCCCACCAAACTAACTCCCTAAGAAGGGGAAAAAAAAAGAACAGGTTAGAAGAGTGGGAATGGAATAGCTACCTGCACCAAAGTATTCACAGTTGAAAACAAGGAGAGGCACAAAAAATAGAAAATAATTTGAACATGTTTTAATTATTTAGGAGAACAAAAGGCAGTGGGAAGAAAGGAAGCTACCAACTAAGAACAAAAAGTGAAATTTACACAACCACTTTAAACATTTTTGCTATGCTTGACTATGATTTAATTTTTCATTTACAAAAAACTGCTGGGAGCGTGTGGGGGCACGTCAAACACACGTGTGCACACGCACACAACACACACTCTTTAGGAACCAACTTGTACCCAGAGGACACTCAGTGAAGGAGGAGTGCTGCACGCATGGACATCTCCTTCCAGATTTAACCTTCAGCTCAGCATAACCTTAACCACACAGCTTGTGAGCTGACTTGTGGAAGCTTCAGTTTGAAGCCCTCTGTCTCACCAGGCTCCAGAGAAAAGTGGACAGCTTGCTGCTAGTGGGCATAGCTGGCATTCACACCATGGATGGGCACGGCCAACAGGTCCAGTGACAGATCCACCAGGTGTGGCAACAACCCCCAGCCTCACAGCCCCGGGCACCAGGAGACAGGAATGCCTGTGAGCATCCCCCATGTGCAAGGGAAGCCATCGTGCGATGCCCCGGAGCACGGGAGCAGGAGGGGATGCTGATGCAGCCCCACCAGTGCTTTGCAGGCATTTACCAATTTTCTCCACCCCGGGGCAAAGGAAAAACCATGTCACACTCTCTTCCCTCTTGAGGAAGGGCAGTGAATCACCCAAGGGCGTTCGCCTTCGCAAAGCCTTAACCTTCATTTTCCCTTGGGGCTCTTCTGCCCCCTCCCCATGCCCAGCGCCTCGCCAGGCGCTCACGAACGGTGCTGATGAGTTATTAAAATCCTTCCTCCGAGCGCTTTTCCCCGGGAGCCGCAGCCAAAGGCCGCCTGTTGCCACCTGTCAGTCGCGGGGATTAATTACCTGCGCCGGGCGGGGAGCGGCACATTCCTGCTGGCCTCGCCCGCCGGGATGTTGACATCGGGCAGGTGGGCCCCGCATCCCCCCGCGCCCAGGGGGAACGCGAGCCACGGGTGCGCGGGGCAGCGGGACAGGGGACACCCGCGGGACAGCGGGACACCCGCGGGACAGCGGGACACGGGGCAGCGCGGGGTGCCCCGCGGCGTGTGGCACTCCCAGCGCCGGCAGCTGCTGCGCCTTGCAAAACTTAGCGAAAGAAATAAATATATGGGTGCGCGTGTGTGTGTGTGCTGACCTGCCTAGGTAAACGGGGAAGGGGAGGGGTGGCGGGGAGGAGAGCGCAGAAACGTAGCCTGCGGACAGGGATGCGGGGGAGCCGCTCCTCGGCCGCGGGCAGCGCGGGGCGCAGCCCCCGAGCTGCTCTGGCAGTGCCAGCGAGGGGAACAGCAGCTCTGGCAGTGCAGGGGAACAGCAGCTCTGGCAGTGCAGGGCAAAGAGGGGAACAGCAGCTCTGGCAGCGCAGGGCAGAGAGGGGAACAGCAGCTCTGGCAGTGCAGGGCAAAGAGAGGGGAACAGCAGCTCTGGCAGTGCAGGGCAAAGAGGGGAACAGCAGCTCTGGCAGTGCAGGGCAAAGAGGGGAACAGCAGCTCTGGCAGTGCAGGGCAAAGAGGGGAACAGCAGCTCTGGCAGTGCAGGGCAAAGAGAGGGGAACAGCAGCTCTGGCAGCGCAGGGCAGAGAGGGGAACAGCAGCTCTGGCAGCGCAGGGCAGAGAGGGGAACAGCAGCTCTGGCAGTGCAGGGCAGCCAGGGGAACAGCAGCTCTGCCTGTGGCAGAGGCACAGCCGCCTCTCGCCTCGGCACACTGGCAGCTCCGCGCTCCCCGCCCCGCAGGAGCTCCCTGTGAGCTTCGCTCCCCGGCCGCACCGCCTGCAAACCCACCCCGACTCGCAGGGCGGGATGGAAAGGGGACATGAACACCTGGACATGGTATAGAAGACCCTCTGAAATCCCCTCAAATACCGAATTGAGAGTATCTGCTAGATTCTCACATCTTTAGGATAATAAGGTAATTCCTTCATATGACAATATTCAGCCTCTCACTTGAGGCTCCCCAGGGGATTTAATTCAAAACTACCTCCATCAGGTTGTATCACCTCTACCTAACGCTGTCAGCAAAGCCACGATAGAAACAGAAATAACACCGATAATTTCCCATACTGCTTTTGCACTATGCAACTATTGTAACTGTGAAAACTTTATGCATGTGGGCTTTTACATTTCAGTTTCATATCTACAGACTTACTTGATCAACAAATTAAAACCTCTTGAGGTTTAGCTTGAAAACCATTTTAAAAACAAACAACAACAAAGAATCAACTCAAAAGTATCCTGTATCAAGAGGAAAAAACCTCAAAAAGAAAACTTTGGAGGCAAGCTTTACACATTATTTGATATGAAGTGATAAGTGTAAAGGAAGGCTTTACTCTTTGGTTTTGTGAGTTCTCTTCCTCTGCTAATATATTGTTTAAATCTTTTTGAAATTAATTTATTTAAAAACCAAAATCACAAGACTCCTGCAGTAAAATGGCCTTAGCTTGTGCAGCCAGCTCACACACTACTTGTGTATTGTGTCCAGGTTCTCTGCCAGCTTCTAAATCAAAACTTTAGCAGCAGCAAACAAGTTTCAGATGCTAACAATGTCTAGTCATTTACATTTCCAGTAGATTACTTTGCAGCAAAAATTTTGTGAAGTAGAAGTATGAAATGAGAGCAAATCTGCTGAAAGGCAAGCTGATCTGATGCTGAACATCATCCTCAATATCTACGTCTGCCAGTGACAACTTCACCATGAATGGACAACAAATAAGCAACCTATTTGCCTACCACGGAAAATACAACATTAAGAAACATATGCTATAGGAGGTTCACTCTCATTCTACCCAAACTCACCTACAGGCTATGATGTGTTAAATTCCAGCAGAATAGTGAGGGGTGATCAATGTTAGTCTAAATAATTACTTATTAATTATTCCAGATTCAGTGGATCTGGAAAACATCCACTTCAATTATTAAGCATTAATTAGTAAGCCAACAAAATTCAACAGCACAATTTTTAATCATCACAGTGATTGCCAAAGCAGCTTTGTGGATAACTCCATTGCATTTCTTCCCTCCTTCTACAGGCCTGCTACTCTCGAAGTGGCTACTTCACATCCTCCTAGCAAGAGGGTAACCCACTGCTAACAAAGCACTGCACTGGAGTTACAAATATTTGCATCCCTATAAAATACACACACCTGCTTGCAGGTAATGCAAGTGAGTGGACAGCACACATATGACCACATGTTTGCCTACATGAAACTAAGCTCATTGTATGACCTCAAGCGTCAGAGCAGCTGAACACTGCCACAGTGACATAACCAGCAATAGTCCTCCCAGGCAATTCTACTCATTACACCAGAATGCATATCCCAATGCTGCAGGCAAAAACCTCCAGGACTTGATTTAGTAAAAAAATCTTCATCATATGCTTAACTTCTGGTAGTACTGTTAACCACTGCCTGTTCAAGCCAGTGTGTGCCTGTGTGTAAGAGAATTTGTGAGCTCAAACCTGAATATAAGATCTGATTCAACCTGTATTTTAATGAAAATCTGAGTTCTGTTACAAAGGACTCCAGAAATGAACCTATTCAGGCTCCCAACAGCAAAACCTCCCCACCACATACTGCTCCTGACTCACGTGCCTTGGCCTCTGATACTGAGCACCAGAACCTGTTCTGCTCATGGACTACTTTACTTAAAGTTCAGGTTGGCCATTTCAAACCTCCTCCTAGCTTGGTGTGGGGGATTCAACTTTCTTACAGCCATGTGTTCCAGGCTCAGCCAAAGAGGAAAGCTGCTGTGTGTTCACCATTACCCTCCCAGATCTCATTTGTTTCAAGTTGGCATGTTGCAGCATGCTCCATCCTACCAGCCAAACTCCAAAAACCCTAATCAGCTAGAAGAAACATCCTCTGGAGTAACCAGACACCAATTTTGAGTGTATTTCCCTGTCACTTTTGTCCCCTGCTGAAAGTCAAAAGGTGATGAACTCAACCATGAGGGAAGAAGCACAGCAATACATACAGGTTGCTCAATTAACACAAAGTAAACAGCAAAGCAAAAATCCCAAAGCTCTCCAAAATTAGTCTGCTCCCCCCACTTCTAACCTGGTTTCAAAAACATGAGTCAGCAGTAGAAGTCCCAGACAAGCAGGTCAGATCTTGCAGCCCCACAGAGAATAGATAGAGGCTTTGGGTCCTCTACAATTTGTGACACAGCCACAGATTCGGGCAGCTCCACACCAGCTAAAGATCAGGGGAAGAAGAAGGGTACAAGCAAATGCCCAATGTATAATGTTAGTACAAAACTCCTTTTAGTTCCTTCATCTGCAAATAAGGGGATTTTATTAATAACTCAGAGGAAAGTGAATGAGTCACTTGTACAGTATCTGTTACACCAGAGGGAAGCCAAGCTGGACAAGAGAATACATTAAAAAAAAACAACCCACAAACAAAAACAACAAAGTTGGTCTGGCAATATAGTCTTTTCAATCAGCAACATCCTAAGCCAGCATATTAGTGTCAGAGTCAGTCTCAGAACTATGAGGCACTCTGCCACAGGCTGCACCAGCCATTCAACACCCTGGAAAGCAGGACACTTTACTAGATGGTGACAGATTTCCACCCAAATTCTGGCTCATGCCAAAGGACTGGCCTACTTGTAAAATACCACAGGGTCAGCACGTTGTGAGGGTAAGAGTATTTACGTCAAATACTGGCCCATCTTCCTAGCTGGGGCAGGACAGGGTCACAGGAGATGCAAACCAGTCTTTGCACTTTCATTCTGATACAGAAAAGAAAGTTCAAGCAATTCCAAGCTAAAAACAGGTTTAGTGTCTTCTGACCTCTCATACTAAACACCTTTGCCCAGATACATTTTCTATCCTATTTGATCTTTCTTGACTTAGGTTTCAGATTCAATGTACTTTACAAAAAGAACAAATTATCCCTGAAGAACTTCACATTCAAATAATTTGTATTTTTTTCCTTGCCTTCCTATAGTGCTACGGCTGTTGTGCTGTGACCAAGTGCTGACTGCTTCTGGAGTGGGGAACTGGCCAGTGCACCCCATGGAGCAGGGCTGGTAGCTAACTGGGAGGCCAAGGGGCTCACCCATGAACTGGAATAAATCAAGGGGCCACCAACCAAGTCAGTAAATGCACATCTTCTGGATGTGCACTCTCAACAAAGACCAAATGGCTCAGATGGACAAAGGTGATCCCCTTTCTCCTCCTCACTTTGCTTCCCCTCCTGTTTATTCCACCTGAGGGAAGGTGCAGATACCTCTCCACTTCATCCTTCTAATAGACTATTAATCACACCGATGGGAGGCAATGGAAGGGAAGACAGAAAGTATTAAATCTGACAGGCTCTCAAAGTGGCAATGCCAGTGAAATGCATCATTTAGGTGAGTAATTTTCCTGTTTACTTCATAGGTTCTGAGCCCCCCCCGCTCCTTCCTCCCTGCCTAGATGTGGGCAGGACCCATCAAGGCAAAGCTTTGGAAGCAAGCAGCAGCGTCCCCAATTTCTACATAAATGCTGCAGGCCAAAGAGCAAAGGCAAGTTCCAACTGAGTCCTTGACAGTAATCAAGCACTGCGGCGCCTCTGGTCTTGTCTTGTGCATACCTTGCAAGTAGCATCATGTCTTCCCAGGGAGATTTCACTGGCACAGCACGCAAGCGCCTTGTTCCTCGGCTTCTATCTCAGAAAAAGAAAGTCCTGAAAACACACAGACACGCCCTTGCTTTTCTGCTCCAAGGGAGGCCATTTCCTCTAAATCGTCAGTGTACTGTTAGAAGCCCTTTCAGAACAAATTTATGAATTTGCCAGAAATCTCTTGTTCCTGTGCAGAAAGGATAGTGCCAGACCCTTGCCAAAATGGCATTGAGTCTTCTCTGTTAACGTCCAGGAAACTATCCTGAGTCAGATCTTATTTCATTTTAAACTAAGTGCAAGTACCAGCAAGTCTCTTCCATGATAACAGCCAGGGCCTGTCCCATTTCCTGATCACATTACGCTCAACTTCCAGAATTACATCTATGCAAATATTGTTCTCCTGCTTGTCGAGCATTTCATTGATAATTAAAGTGGAAAGCCAGCAAAGCTTTTCTGGCCAGGATGGTGAGCGAGGCAACAAACTCACACAGAGACACCAAGCAGGAACAAATGTTCTTCCTGTGTATGAAGACCACCAGAAAAGTGCCCTCTCCTTCTCCTAGACAATAGAGAATCCAGACTGAACCAAACCATTTCTGCAAACATCCCTCTGTTTTCTGGAATTACTGACCCAACGAGGCCACACTCTAGATCTGAGTCACAGTGAAAACATAAGGATTAGGAAAGACAAAAATTAAACCTAACTGAGCAAGTCATAGTTTTACTGAAAACAAAGATGCAGTAACTCAGATCTTAGGTCAATAAAGCATGACAGCAGCTCCAGAATATTTAGGATGAATGGTGACGAAGTCAAACCTTTAAACCTTTTATTCATACAATTAAGCTTTGGGGATGAATGGCAAGAAAGTCAGCTATTACCAGCATTTGCAGAGTTCTGGGATCTCTGTTTTACCCAGATCCTCCTCAGCCTTCTCCTTCCATCCTCAATGACCTAGCTAAGCACAGTCCTTGAGTCAACTCATGTGGTTTCTCCTGAGCCTACTTTCAAAGTCAAGACATGATTCAGCAAGGTGTTTAAGCAGATGCCTACCTTTAAGGTTGGGAGCAGCCTTGCTGACTCCAACAGAACCCAAGAGATTTCACTGGGAATATTCACGTGCTAGAGGTTATGCACTCACTCAAGTGCCTTACTGAACTGAGACCTTGATTTTCCTACGTACCGTGGGAAACAATTCATCAAGTTCCATGCTGAGGAACACAGCAGAGCTGCTGCAGCAGCCATCAGGACATTCCCTGCTCAAAAACACAGCACCTCACCCCCGGCCAGCCATGAGATCAGTGCTGTGGCATCTCCTCTGCTTGGAAGATCAACAAACCCATACCAGGTTTGGAGTACTCCTCCATTTTGTTTCATACTCCCTGGAACTGTACAACTGCAGC
Source organism: Passer domesticus (assembly GCF_036417665.1). Classification (NCBI taxonomy): domain Eukaryota; kingdom Metazoa; phylum Chordata; class Aves; order Passeriformes; family Passeridae; genus Passer; species Passer domesticus. The sequence continues at coordinate 10,528,703 of NC_087484.1, read as the reverse complement.
AAAGAGAAAAAAGCTGTTCCACAGAGCAGCATTTAGAAAGGGAGGAGGGCTTGCAATGAGTTCAGAAAATGTTAGCAGCAGTCCTTCCTACCCCTCAGAGAAATAACTAATCTTCAGTTTTGCATCTCCTGCTCCCTAAGAGTAGAATGCAAAACCACATCCCAGTGGACATGCAAGCCAAAGGGAATTGTGCGGTAACATGCCACAGAAGAAATGGAAGGCTTGAACACAGCATAGTGCAGATCTCTGATTTTTAGGCTGCTTTGAAATTTCAGCAAGAAAGCACAAGTGTATAAAGCGAGCTTGCATGGACCTGGATGCACTTCACAGGCAGATCTACAAAAGCCTGCTAGGTAAACTCCAAAGGACTACCCAAATACTCCATGACAATGTAACAGATCTATAAATTATTTTAAATAGATTACATCAAGTCTCTCAATACCTAGCAATTGATTTATTTCACTTGGTAGCAAAGATAATAATGCCATCTGCATGATCTAACTGGAAATATAACAGGAATTAATGTGGATTTTAGATGCAAATCCTTGCAACCACAACCTGAAGATAGCTTTCCAAGGAAAACACCAAACAGCCCTTTGTCCCTGCAGAGCTCACCACTCTGCACTGCTTAATTTGCAAACTGCAAGCTCTGAAGACCCCAAGCAACAGATGCTTTGTGAGAAGACCTAGCCCATTCAAAGCAAGACTGCTTTCCCAACCAAAATGCAGTCTTTGTTACTGGATAACAATGAGAATGGGAATAGTTCCCTGGGAAACATAATTTTAAAGTCAGATTTCCCAACTAACCACACCCAATTAGTAAGTAATGCCATGTTTTTGAGTGATTATGGAATCCCAGCAGATTTTTTACCAGTTTCAATTTTGTGATTTTCTTTAATCGCCACAACAACAACAATAAAAAGAAACAAAACCCCCTCACAATCTTCTACAGGTGGCAGGTAACAAAAGGTAAGCCCCTTCCTCACTAAAAAGGAGTAAAACAACATGGAACAAAACAAGACAGAGTTGCAACATCAGAAGTTATTCACTCACACTGTCTGGCACTCCCATTTTCCTTACAGCTCATATGTGGTGCACAGAGAAAGGTGCAAATTCTCCACGGGCAGAACAGGCTGTTGCCCTGCACCAAGCTGTGCAGATGAATTCCTGCCCTTGTTCTGAGATAGCTACCACCAATCTCATAAACCTGCACCGCTGCAAGTGCTATCAAGGGCAACACTTAAAAGCATCCCCTTAGCAGCCCTGAAAGTAACGATATCCAAATGAAAAGGCAGGAGAAGGGCTGGGACCAACACTAGCAAGCCATTTGCAAGTGTAGCCCATCAAAGACAATCAACTGGAATCAAAGAAGTCAAGGACTTGGAACCTGCACAAGTTCACTGCCTCTCTAGAATTTTACCAGCCACTATGTAAGAAGAAGACACCATTAAACCAGCTGACCACCTTCTCAGCTGAACAACAGAAAAAAATTCACAAGAGTAAACATTTAGCTCTCCAGCTGCAGACAGCAAAGCACCCGGATGTAGAAAAACCCTAAATGGAATCAGAGATACTACAAAACACACAACAAACATGTGACCACGCTACTGCTACGATGGACAGCAGTTTATTATTGTGTAAGGGAGAGTGCAAGGCTCCTTTACACTAAGCACTGGGTTAGAAGAAATAAAACCCCAATTTAACAGATTCAAACACCCCAGAGGGAAGCATGTGGGAAGAAGGAAGCTGGTGAGGGAGGAGAAGCCCTAGCCACAGCACACGATCTACCTGACCCTGAAGGACACCAAGGAATGGAGAGGCCCAGATAGACTGTAACTGTTGCCATGTATTTCTTATTTAAATACAATTTGTTTAATCTCAAGTTGGATTCAACCATCAAAGGCCCTCTCCTGTAGCACACTGACAGTTCGCTCTAAATCTCTGCACCTTTAATCCTTTAATTAGCCAAAAAAAATGCGATCTCAACTCTTCTACCAACCTAAGCTAATTTTCTGCCTGAAGCTTCCAACTCCTGTAGGTTACAGGTTTTAGCTGCTCGTGTAGCCAAGGGGAAAAACACTAAACAAAACACACACCCCCAACACCCCATTCCCACACAGGCTGATGTGTGCTGCTCCAAGGAGCAAGCTCCTTGAAAATTCCAACAAGAGGAACCCATTTTCCCATTGCAATAGTGGGCTGGAAGGCATAATTACATCACTCAATTCAGATAAGGAGCCAACAGAGGTTTCTGGGAACAAAGCAATGTTTGCACACAACAGGGATAAAACTGGAGAGTTAAGCCAATGCTTGGCTAAGAGAGTGCCATTAGTGGCTTCAGCCACCTTTCTCAGTGATTTTAGGATGGGAGCTCCTAAGCAATCAAAAAGAACCCCAGACAGTCAATCACTTTGGAAACTCTGTGCAAAAGAGGATTTCTCCAGAGATGAGCCTTTAAAGTGTCACAGCAGCCCAGCTCTGAAAGAAGAAATGGAAGACTGCATAAGCCACCAGAGCATCAGGACAGAGACCCATTTGGGCAGCTTGAAATACATATTAGGTGCTTCATGCAGCCCCAGCAAGAGCAAACTCAAGGAAGGACAAGAGGGCTACCTAAATTCTTCTTGTCTGAAGCCCTAAGCACACTGGAGTGGTATAATCTGCACCTGAACACAACCCTGACCATCTCTCCAGGTGAGGATAAGTCTTGCAGGGCAAGGCAAAACCAAACAGTCCTCCTGCTCAAGACATGGCCATGGTGCAGCTACAGGGACTGCTGCCTGGTCACATGCTGACCCTGTGTGTGACATGCAGGAGAAGTTCAGGCACAGGAAGCCATCCCTGCACATCCCTAAACCACCACATTCCAGCTGCCATGTGCCAGAGCCAATGACCCTGCCCATGGCTGCAGCCCTACACAGACACAGCACATCTTCTAGGCACAGCCTGCATGTCCCTGCAACACTGCAGAGAGCCCAAGGCCATGCCTCCCATGGGTGTTTATCTGCCAAGTGTGGACAAGCTGTAGGAGGCCTTCCTGGTAGCTGGCCAGGGAACACATGTGAACAGCAGCACCAAGAGTCATCAGGGATTTGACAAAGGCATGGAGACTTGGGAGTAAGAATAACCTCCTTCTGAAGAGCCAGTGCAAAGTGGAAGAGCCCTGTCGACATCAAAGGCAGAGGACAGGCATATGTGCATCTTGCAGCTCTTAAATTTGTTTGTGTAGAGGTCTTGACAAAGATCAGCACATGACCAGGGCTGCCCCACTTACATAAGCACTTTTGGTGAAGTCACACAGCAGGATTTGGTTTGACAAAAGGGTAGAAAAAACCTCAACAGTCTGCTGGTTTTAAGCACTAGCAAAATACTACCCAGGTAGTACTACAACCCCATCTCTTCCTGGAACAGACCACTTGGAATGCATGCACCTTTCCTCTGAAAGGATTTTAGAGGCACTGTGTTCACACTGTCCACCTGAATCAGCCCAAATCAGTTCTCTCATCTCCTCAGCAAGGAATTCAGCCTACTAGACAAGCAAAAAGATCTGACTAACAGTTGCTACATTCCACTGACAACAAATCCCAGTTATACACAGTCTGCACCTTCAACACCCACACTAGCTACACGTGCAAACCAGAAATACAGCATGTACATCTCTGGGGTTGTCTTACAAAAACAACCCCAAAACAATGCAGAGCTCAATAGGATGATGAGAACCATCAGTGCAGTGATAAGAGAACCTCAGCATAAGAGCCTCTATTGCCAGCCTCACCACTCCAGCCACTCCTGTCATGTAACTGTTCTCTGCTGCCACAGGCCTTCAGAGGCATTTCAAATGCACAATTAAAGGCAGGCAAATGAGCTCTGCAAGCTGCCGTTTCAAGATGCTCATGCTACATTCAGTTCTGAGAGGACAGAGAGGATGGGAGATGGGAATAGCTGCAAGGAGCTTTGGACTGGGAGCTGCATTCCGGGGTCCAGGCAGGCAGCCTGGTAACTGAACCTCTGCACTGCCTTTGATCAAGCGTATTACAGAACATCCTTCCACCAACAGTGCTCAGGGTGACTACAGAAAAGTAGCAAACAGTTAGCGGATTTGCTCCAGGTCACAAAGCAAGCTCATCTCACAGCACCTAGATGAGTAGAGGTTTTTTTTCTATTTTAAGAAAAAAAAAAAGAAAAAAGAAAAAAAGAAAGGAAAAACTGTTCCGTGCTCTGAAAGAAGCTAATCAGATTATTAAAGTGCTTAAAAGTTTAATGAAGAAATCAAGGCTATTAAGCAAACATTCAGCTTGATGTCTCTTTTCCTTCTTACCCACCCTTCCTCAATGCATTCAAAATCTCTTTTTGCTATGGTATAACATGTTTGAACAGGTACTGAGATACAAACAAGTCTTGGCCCCATCTCATACAGAATGGATTGGTTGCAGATGTTCTCCTGCAAGCTACATCTTGCCTCCTGCAAGAGCATTCATCTCCAAAACACATCATTTCACCTAGTTTGCCTGAAGCCAAAACTCAAAGGTTATTTAATTTTTAATATTTTTTTATTAACTCTAACATACCTACAGCTGTGCAAGCAAAACCCCATCTGGTTTTTCAAGGCACAAAGAAGCAAGCTACTATAAGTTTAGATAAAAGTAACAAAGTTGGGGCAGTCATCTTTCTGCTCACCTCTGTAGGAGCCAACAGCAGTATCAGGGGTGCAATAAAACAAAAAACCTGCTATATTTCAGAGAAGCCTGACATATTTCACTATCTTCCTAGGACAAGTCAGACATGAGCTCATACAGTGGCAGGTGAGTCAGTGACGAGTCAGACGAGCTCCTTAATTAAGCTTTAGGGGCAGATGATCCCTCGAAGGTGTAATCAGATTGGTATGGCCAGTGGAAAAAGGGGGGGGAAAACAAGGAAGAAGAACATTTAAAAAGGCTGAGTGAACTGCTACACCCTTGCTGAGCCATGCTGGGAAGGCTGAAGGCAGAAAGCTGCCCCAAGCCCCCAGCCTGCTGGAATACCTGGCCATCCTGCACCCCCCTCCAGCAGCCAGCACCTGCCTGTGTGCTCAGCTCTGCCCCTCCAGGGAGCAGAGAAATGCTGACTTCCCCAGCCAGCAGGTCACACTGGGGTCACACTGCGGACAAAGTGCCATCCCCGGTGTCCAGTGTAAGAGACAGCCCAGGAGCTCCCCACTCAGAGGCAAGGGTTGCCAACAGCTCTGACCTGTGTGGTGGAGAAGAAAGAGGTCACAAGTCAGTCATTCCCAATCACTACCGAAATCACCTTCTCAAGTGATTTATCAACCTTTAACATGCTACCAAGCCATCTTCCTTAAGAGAAAGGACCCCATGAATTCTGTGTTTCGGAAGCTTCTCTGAAATAAGCTGCAAAACACACGTCAGAATATCAGTGCACTGAAACAAAATAGCACCATTAAACAGATTGAGATCAGCAGGGTGACTAACAGCATCAGAGCATTTTTGTTTCTTGACACCAGACATGCAGCATGGAAATGGTTTTCTTCCAGCACGTGTCCCTGCAAATTCACCCTGGAACTCGTCTCGCCCATGTAGCCGCTCCTCCTGTGCTGCAGCGCTCCCTCTGAACGCCAGCAGCATCAGCACAACCCAGCTCTCCCCATCTTTATCTTGCACAGATCAGTCTGCTGAAAAACAAGCCCAGAAAGACAGACTCCAACCTCAAGAGGCATGGCAAAGGAAATGGGCAAAAATGACTCATCAGAGAAGTCAGCACACAAAGGGAATGCCAAATAAAGGTCAAATTTATGAATTCCTTGTAGAAACTGATTGCAAAGCAATCAGTCTACATGCTTTGTCTTCGTCAAACCTTATGGAACTAATGACAACACTTCTGAAGATTTTCCTAGGCCCTCACCACTTTCTTTCTGAGTGCCAATACCATAAGAGGTTTTAGTAGGATATCTAGAAGTGCACAGACTCTTTTTTTGTTGAAGTCCTCTTTGCTCATATGCCTACAAGAACTCACCAAATATGGGCCTAAAAAAAATGACTAAGAATGAGTTGTATGAGAGGTTTTCAGGAGAAGAGATGGGAGACAAGGAACTCATTGCAAAACCAGCCACCACCCTGCTGATTAACGAAGAGGGATCATTCAGTACTCAGACACTGGACAAACACCTCATGGGAAGACTCTTTCTCTCCCACCCATGGCAGTGCTGATGCTCAAACGCAGACAGAGCGGATGCACTGCCTGCCCTGCTGCTGGCTCTGCAAACACCCTTCAGGCTGGGCACCAAGCCCAGTGGCACTGCTCACATCCCTTCCCCATGGGAATCCCTTCCAGCCTTGACTTTTAAGAGGGGGGTCCAAGGAGCTGTGGGTGAAGGTCAGATAGCAAACCTGGGCTCAGTTTTCTCCCAGTGTAAGGTCAGGAGGGAGGCAGCTCCCAGCCACAGCTCACACAGTTGAGCTAATGAGCCCTGACAAGTGGCAGGGTGAGTTTGTTAAGGCTCAGCACCACAGCTAATGCAGCACTGGTACAGCCCTGTGCTCTGCCTACAGAACAGGAACAGGCTTTCCCTGTAGCCACAGCCCCCAAATGGCCTGTATGTCAGGAATCCTCACACCTGGCAGGCCCAGGGCTGCTGAAGCTTGGTATCTCAAGCAGGGGAAGCAATAACCCAAGCAGCAAGTTTTAGCCTGGAGACACATTTCAGGTGCCTCAAAAGTTAGTCTGTAGGAAGACTCTGATGTCCTGTAAACAAAGCAAAATAAGGGGCCTGAAAGCTAAAGCTAGTGATAGGGCACACACAGCAGGCAGCAGTGTCCAGTTGCCCCCCTCAGGCATCTCACATCAGGGGTCTAAGTGTTTTACAGCATGGGATCACAGTTCTGTATTGAGGGTGGGTATTTGGAAAAGGGGAACAGGGGGAGCAGAGGGGATGACTTGCACAATGTTACCCAGATCACATCTAAATCACAGGGCAGGAGCAGCTCCGAGGCTGGGCTGGGAGCCAAAGGCAGACAGTGAGCAGGGCACCTCCTCTCCCCAGGAGGAGAGCGTGGTGCACCCCAGGGCACAACACATGCGGGGAGGAGAGCCCCAAGGCAGCGTGGCCATCACGGCTAGTGGGGAAAACAACAGGGCCACAAAATGTAGGCCCAAGTTCTGTCTCATTTGTTTAAGAAAGCCAGGTCAGCCTTCAGGTGCTGTTTTCCCGTTTCCTTCAGCACATTTTTCACCTTTCCACTAAGCTGAATTTAGATGGACTTCAGCAGCTAACATGTATCAGCAGATGATAAAACACTGCTTCTTATCAGACATGTAATATTTTGCTCTGTTAAGAAAACTCTCACAGAATACATTTAAAAAGAAATAAAACAATACAAATGAGGGAGAAGTAGCACTCTCTTCCTGCAGCTCCAAGTTTTGTTCCAATGTTTAAGTGTTATCTTGAACAACTGGAAATGGTAACGTTTGTATCAATACTCAGCTCTGTTTGCAAGAGGATCTAAGCTCTTACTTGGGCAGCTATCCTGCTGTGTTTACAATAACAAACTGACACACCTGCACACAGCAAAACCTCATGAAAAGACTTCCATTGCATAATAAAGTTCATGCTCTTTCTGTATAGAAGCCATCCCTACTCGGGACACTTCTTTTTAAAACAAAGTAGGAATTTCTTAACAGCATATAGCCTGCCAAGCACTGGAGCTAAACCCTCAGCACACAGAGCATCACCAGTGCAACACACAGAATTATTCTTGCTTCAGCACACCTCCAAACTGCTGTGTGCTCTGTATAGAGTTGGCAGGGACATAATACCTATGACAAATGCAGTATTTCAGCTGACCTAAAGAAAGGAGTGATCATCTCTATGGGCAGTCTTTGTATACATGATGAGCAATACCTCTTGCACCAGCCTCCCTGAAAAAATTTACCCAAAAGCAACTTATTCAACAGCCACTCAAATAGTTTTTGCACAACTTTTTTTTTTTTTTTTTTTTTTTTTTTTTTTTTTTTTTTGTAGGGTTGAAATATCTTCTAACAGTGCTCAGTTAGAAGTTTAAGTTACAGAGATCAGTGGTGTGGGGGAAATTGGCAACCTGTGAGGAAACCCTCCTTGCCCTGGAGCTGCTGCCTCCCTTCTGGGCCAGCAGCCGTGACCTTTGGGAAGGTAAGGAGGCAACTGTGCTGATGCTTCTCTCAGCTCTGCCAGGCTGCTTTGCATGCCTAGCACTTGTGAAATCCAGGAGAGCTCAGCAGCTTTTACATGCCAGCCCACTGGCAGTCCCAGTGTTGAATGCTACAAAAAACAAAAAAAAAACCACCAAAACACAAACAACAAAAACAACTAAAAAACACCAAAAAAAACAACCAAAAAAAAAAACCCAAAAAAAACCACACCAAAAAACCAAAGCATAAAAAAGAAAAAAAAATCC